>NW_027526335.1:54036326-54636326 GCF_048455015.1 Haemaphysalis longicornis
ACCGTGCTGGAAACACAGTCACGAGGTGCAGCGGGTGCAAGTGGAGTGTTCTTTGTGCAAGCGGGAGGTCTGGTGATTGATATCCTTTTTGTTTTCCTTGGCACCTGAAGGTGTTGAGGGAGTTTTCATATGAATTTACAGATGTTTATTATAGAGCGATTTTAACTGACCCGTTGAGCGCGGTCATTAAGGTCAGCCAAATGCGCATTTTCCCGCAAGCTTGGGCCATTTCTGGCTTGCTGTCGGTGCGCTTGATGTTGGAGGGCTTTTTTTACCGCTATCGAAAGACGTGCGCTGGGTTTGTGTCTAAATTGTTCGTTCATACACGAAATCTATGCCAGTAACCATGGGGATTATTACAAGAGGCAATACGTTTAAGAAGCTACTGTAGAAGAATATAGGAACTCGATAGTGCTTGGCCAACCATTAGGAGTCACCTGAACAAGATATGTGGCAGTCTTATCGCCATGGAACTCTGAAAACACGACTGCGCCATCAAGCCCTCCTAATGGTATGGCGATAAACCTATGTGCGAGGTGCTAACAACATTAGCGGAACATCAGCTCTCATGAAATCACATTGTGACTCGTAAACTTTCTCAGAGCGAAATTGGCAAGAGCCAAGGAAAGCCAATTACGTCGTAACTCCTCGTTCTGCCTAAAGTTCGTTTGCGCTTATCGAAGTTCTTGCTTGGATTGATTCATAATGAGGTTTAACGCTCCGACACTACGCAGGCGATGAGGCGCGCCGTAGTGGAAAGCTCCGGATTAATTTTGACCACCTGGGGATCTTTAACGTGCACCGAAATCGCGAACACACGGGTGTTTTTGATTTTGGGCTCCACCAGAAAAGCGGCCGCCAAAGCCATTTTCGAGGTTTTTTTAACTTTCACCTAGTCCCCATTACACACTGTTGACACTGCGAGACCTCGCGTTAGCATGTATCAGGAAACGGGTAAAAGCTAGGTCGGCTGTGTTTTTGGCGTTGACTCTCTGTGACCAACATCAGACCCAAGAAGACATATTTTCTTATGCGGTTTATGCGTGTCTTTGACCCTTTCTTTAGTCCGACACTTCCTCGTCCCTTCGGACGAAGCTAGAAACAAACTGCCGCTAGGTCCGGTGAGCATTTCCCATTGCCAGTAATGGGAGGGAGGAAAGCCAGACAAGTCAGGTAATTAGAAGGAAGAACTGGTCGTCGGAATAAAAGAAGTGATATTGCTTCGGAAACAGTCGAATGACCTGAGGCGGCGGTGGCGACAGGAGCATCGAGAAATTCTCTTTGTCTCGCTCGCAGTACTGTTGTCCCCTTTTATCTCGCGCCTGCTAACGACTGCTTTATCCACGGTGGACCGTTTGGTCCGGCTGTTCTTCGACGGGTTCCGCTTTCTCGCAGTCTCTTTTTTCGGTTGGGCGCCATCCCATGGGGAACTAGCTACCGCGATTCAGAAACTTTCGTCACAATGTTCCGCCTCCATGCCTTCTATGAATTGATCTGTACAACCGACGCCCCTTTCGAGTTTACGCGACCAGTGTAAACCTAACTTGGGGTCATTGTATTTAAGGGATGGTGTTCTTATATTTCTCACTGCAGATAAGCTGAGGCAACAAAAAAAAAACGAAAGTACGGGCCATAATAATTTATTGGATGACGCAAAGGTGGCCATGAAGCCCCTTTACTACGTAAAAAGCAGTTGCTGTTAAACTATTTCCTCTAGTCCTGTCTCCCGTTCACATGGACAAAAGTAACTGCAGAGTAGTTCCGTACCTTGCTTATAAGTAACATGTGTTTAATGCATCTCTGGTCATCGGTTCTGCCATACCCGTCTGAGCATGCACTAGGCGGCGGAATGGTGTTTCATTGATTTAATTTATTGCCATGCCTTACAGATTTTGCGATATTTCTCTTTTGATGTGTCTTTATTTCCCGTAAAAATATTTTGTAGACCCCCTTCCTCCCCCCCTACCGGCGTATATTTGCCTTTAAGCGAATGTGTTATATGAAGGTTTCAACAAGGTATTTTTCGCTTTGTGTTCGAACTACTTCTTCCATACATTTACTACCGACGTGCTAGATCGCAAGCAAGTTTTGTCTCTTAGGCTCAGTCTGTTCTTTCGACGGCTCTTATGTACCCCCCATGCCCGGGCGTAGCGTTGACGCAATGCCGGTCAGTGTAGCGGAGTCACTGGACTCATAAACTCGAGGTGCAGTTGTGACTGACGCTGATGTTATTACCAGCCCCGCCAAGGCACACGGACACCCCAGCGAACGTTCAAGGCAACGAGGAGGGAGATTCGGCCCAGTGGCAGAGGTCATTTCCGACAAGCTGTCGCCAAGAAACAATCTTCTGGTACGTGGCAGTAGAAAAAAAGCAAGAATGCCGCGAAAAGTTTCATCTTCCCGTTGTTTCGCAACATTTTTTACCTTTGCCTCGCAAAATAACAGCCCCTCTCCGGAGGCACAGTCGTATAAAGTTTACTACGCGGGCTGCAGTACTTTGTGTCGTGCCTTATAAATACTTCTGTTTCTATTCGAGTAAGAAACAAAACATTAGCACGCCAGCAGTTAGAGGTTTGGTAACTCAAGTGTGAAGTTCGTTACGCCCTTCTTCCTTTTTTTCTAAGGGAGAGCTTGCCTTTTTAGTCGCTGCGACATTTTCAGGGTATGAGGAACGGGAGAGTAAAAACAGTTTTTTTTGTTTTCCCCATCATAAGCATTTTTAAAATATTGCTGCAGCTTGACCATGAGTACAAAAACCGATCATACTTGAAGGTCCACAAAAAAAAAACGTCATTTTTCGGGCGTTGACCTTGTTAAAAGTCCTTAAACCATTATTTGAGGTGCGTTTTTTCCAGCGACCCAAATCCACTTCAAGCGAATTTGAGAAATAAGCGAAAGTGGGCCCGGGCCTCAATGCAACGCTGTCAAAGCCATTAAATCGGATGTTTTGCATGTTACCTATGGAATTTTTACGGGCACAAATAACTATAAAAAAGATAATATGAATTTGAGTATTATAGGATGATAAGTTTCGATTTGGCTCCTATTAAATTGAAACACTCAAATTGATGCGGCATTCTTATGAAGAGTATTGCAATTCAGTTTCAAGAATATTATGATGGAGTTTTGGTGGTAAAGACATTAGGCATATGCAGTGGGACTTCACGAACACTAAAACTATGCATGAAGAGCCGGTGAGTCCTCTTAGCAGCATTATCAGCTCTTTTCCAATGCTTGCGTAGAATAATTTTTTATGGCACGCCTGAAGGCACTCACGAAGTAAGCTAGCCCTTCATTGCCTTGCTATAAATTCACAGAGCGCTTCACAAGAAGCCCGCCCTTATCTTCTTCTTCACCTTAATGCTGCGGCTTGTACCCACAGACATGGGGGATTTGCATTAGCTTGTAAGCTGCGGCTAAATGGGGAATACGGGAGTAAAATAATACTTATAACCAGATTTGCTCCGTATGGACGGGGACACGACATGAAAAGACGAGATGAAATTATTGTTTCACATTTATCAGATTCATTTCGTTCCCTTCTTCTTCTTTTCTCTTTATCGTCGACGTGTGGGGTCAGATCTTTCACCGATCTCTTAATTCCTGTCTGGATTCATGATAAGCCAGCTCCCAAAAGCAAAAAAAGCTTCTGGACGCAACCACACAACAGTCCCAACAGTCACGCCAAAACGATCTCCCATTGGGCAAGTGGATTTGGCTAGAAAGACCCACACAAGTGGCCGTTTGGTGACCATGGCAGCAATCTGACGTCGTCACCATTGAGTTCACTGGCTCATTAGCCAACCAAGCCCGGCGGGATTGTTTATTGCGCTCGTAAAAAGTGACATGGAGAAGATATTAAGAGCAAAAAAATTGTCCGCATAACCCCTCACTACTCAGCCTGCAAATGACGTCGAAAGAGTGAGTGAGTGAGTGAGTGAGTGAGTGAGTGAGTGAGTGAGTGAGTGAGTGAGTGAGTGAGTGAGTGAGTGAGTGAGTGAGTGAGTGAGTGAGTGAGTGAGTGAGTGAGTGAGTGAGTGATCGAGCGAGCGCGGACGAGTGAGTGAGTGAGTGAGTGAGTGAGTGAGTGAGTGAGTGAGTGAGTGAGTGAGTGAGTGAGTGAGTGAGTGAGTGAGTGAGTGAGTGAGTGAGTGTGAGTGAGTGAGCGAGCGAGTCAGTGAGTGAGTAAATTTTAATAATTCAGCATCATGTGCTCATGTTAGGCCAAACGCCCGGTGGAGGTTAGTCCGGGATGCCCTGGCTGCTGTTGTCTGTCCGTGCCTTTTTCACCAGATCTGGCTGGGTTTTGCGGTCCGGGCTGGTGATGCATGCCGTAGGTCTCTGCCATTGTTGCCATGTACTCTTACTCTTTTCTTCCGCTCCTACCTCCTTCCCCCTCACCTTCTCATACAAAGAAATGCATTAATGTAGTGGTCTATGACTGCGCACTGCCGCCTAGTTTTCGCTACGGCTTGAAACGTTCTTCTTTCAGGCGAGAAACGCAAGTTTCACAGTACACTAAGCGGAAACATATTTTTCAACTCATGGATTTGCTACTTTTCTGATTCAAGTGCTAAGAATGCTCATACGGGCCTCCTTAGAAATCTCGAACACACGTTTCAGAGTCGCAGGCCACACAACATGTACACTAGGAGTACCTTGGATCATCCAAAGTCATCGATGACGTCATGGCGTTAGTGATGCGGGCTTGTATCGGATTCGAGCGGCCCTGTGTTTGTTTTTTATTCGAAGAAAACTTGCGAATTTCTTTAAAGTATATTTTTACGGGAGGTTCCTTGAGAAATTCGGTGTCAGTCGGAGCAATCTTTGGCCTTTTTATATTCGGTTTTAGTCAGCTGCTTTGTGTCCCGTGTCTTAGCCACAGCATGCCAGACTATCGACGTACCGAGTCATTCCATGATTTCACATTATATTTGCATCTTGGGGAACAGCGCGAACTAACAGGGACACAAAAAGAAAGAAGTGGACAGGACTTTTTGTGTCCCTGTTAGTTCGCGCTGTTCCCCAAGATGCAAGTACACCAACTCGCCCAAATCGCCACCCTGCTACATTATATTTGCTCTAGTATTTTGGGCATAGCTTTCTTTTTTTAAAAAACGCAACGTGCATTCTGTGAATGTGTTTTATGGTTTCTCTCCGTTATTCGGCACAGTAAGGCACGTTCTAGTCATTTACCGGGTGTCATGGACTGAACAGGAACTCAAAATAACATGGCTTACGCCGCCTGAATGGAACTGGCAAAAGGCAACGCAAGTTCATTAAAATGAAGGTTACGAAATTCGATCATTGTTGCGCCAGCTTTCAAACAGATAAAATACAGCTTTCGGAAAACTGCATGAGGCAATACCCGTCACATATGTGATCAGGATTGCAGTCAAGCAAGTAGTTCTATTGAAACACGTACGCCGAGTAAGTATGTGTGTAAGATCAGCTTTCCTGCGTTTTTTAGCTTGCACATACGTATACACCAAGAAAAAGTTTGGCGAGAAAAGCACAATGGGTTCAAAGCTCTCGAACAGGTTTCATTATGGTTGGGCCACGCTTATTGTGCGAAATTACAAGCTCTCGCCGAGAACCAAGCACTACACCATAAAAAAAAAAGATATTGCTTAGGAAGTAATGGGGCCCATACTCGCCCGCCAGTTCTTTTCCCGCACTGAGAGGCAATTTAGCCGTCCCGAGTTGGCCACGGTGTTCATATATTTTCCCATATTCGCTTTATTTTCATAGAGGAACACATTTGTTGCAGCTGTAACACCGTTCGCTGACAAAGTAGAACGACTCCGGGGTTTATTGGCAGTACTCAAGCTAGGGTTTCGTTATAGAGCGAGCCCTTGAGCAACTCTTATTTATAACTCTATACTGATGCACCATCCGACGTACCATGCTTCACCTAATGGTTGTTTAACGTGTATCCGCGCTGCTGTATCAGTTTCATAGACGCTAAAAACCTTTTTTTGCAGTGGACGCAGGAAAGGCCTGCAGTCTTCTTATTGTTTTCTTGTTTAATTCAGTGTGTCCTTTTTAGTATCAGGGTGCGCACAGCGCACCTAGTGATCTCGCAAGCTATACAGCTTAAACAAAAGCGCTTTCTTGCGGGTCTTCCTGGTCACTTTTGGGATGCGGTCTTTAACGAAAGATTGGGTAGTGCCAATCAATTTCATTAGGCGATGAATATTGTCGCTCGGTGCCAAAAGCGACCTCGATTCCTCCCGCTCTTTCAAAGACAAACGTCTTGAACTTCAGAAGAAACTGGTATTATGGTTAATGACTCTCTGGGACGAGCTGAGTGAAGTAAGCAGAGACACAAAACCCTCTTGTAATCACGCTCTGAAAAACCTAAATTACACTTTTTTAAGCCGTCAATATGAGTGGAGTTGTATGATTTTTTTGCTATAGTTAACTTGGCTATTTCTGCTTTACATTTTCGGTTCAAAATGCCGCACGTAATTCGGTTCCTATTCGGTTCTCGAGGATCCCTTTTCGAAGTCGGGTATGAATGAGTAATACCTAACGAAATCAGGACATACAAGCAGCCGTAATTAGAAAACGAGCCTCAGAGGTAATTCCATAAAAAACAGACTGATCAGATTGCAGTGGGTAACGCGCCGACGCAACGGAGGTGATGAGGCGCGCCGTAGTGGAGGGCTCCGGAATAATTTTGACCACCCGGGGAACTTTAACGTGCGCCGAAATCTCGTACACACGGGCGTGTTTGCTTTTCGCCACCATCAGAAAAGCGGCCGCCACGTCACGGAATTGAACCCGCGTCCTCATGCTCCGCAGCACAATGCCTTAGCCAATGTCCCACCACGGCGGGTCACAGAAACTCCGCGCCTAAATTTACGTGCGTAGCTTTGTTAGGCACTGGACGATGAAATGAAAATTCTTAGGATTATGCAAAAGAAGGGATACCTATGATCACTTTTTTTTTAAAAAAAAGGGTAGGCAAGAATGTGGCTGAGAAGTAGCTGAGCCCTCACCACGCACTTCAATTTTTAACGTGATAACGTTATAATACTGCGCTTTGAAGCTCGAATTGGTGACGTTTTTATGCAGACGGCCACAACTCAAAAACTGTGTGGCCCAAAAAGCGACTAAAATGACGGGGTCGCGCGGCTACAGCTTGCCGTAGGTTGAATAAATAAAACAACTGCAAGAGTAAACAAACAAACAATTATTTTTAAATAAATCAAGAACTGCTTTATAATGCAGCAAAACAGGATCAATTTTTATTCATCGTTTCTTTCACTGATTCCGCAGGATTAAGGCTATAAAAGTTGTAGGATTCTCTACCTAAATTGAATAATATCTTTGACATGTAAACCGAAAGCAATGTTCGGATACGGTGAGGTGAATGAAAATAGGGGTGTGTAAGGTACTGATCAAAAGGAACTAGAAGAAACCTTTACCTGTTATGAAAGTAGGCGCCGCCCTTTTGGGCAGCTTGGAATTAAAATTACAACTGTAAAAAATACTTACACTCGAATCAAATTGTTCGGGTTTCTAACTAGGTTGCTGTCGTTCTCTTTTGGTCAGATGACAGCAGAAGTGGTCCTAAATCTCGTTTCTTTTCCTGTACGAACTGTTGTAGAGGGGCTTATGAGATTCGGGCGGTTTTAGTATAGGTCCCTGGGCAACGTTCAGCAAAAATAAGTTTTTTGTAATACTTTTATTCGCTTTCCTTCTGGTGTTTTATTTCCCGATGCTGTGACTGGACTGCCGTGCGTGCTGGAATGAATGATCCAGAACTAGCTTAGATCATCTGATTACCTTTAACGTGCGGAAACCTGTCAACTTCGCACTACACACACACATTTAACTTTGCCGTCTCATAAAGCACTCCGCTGTACATTAAAATCCTTCAGCAGCATACATTATTAAACTGTAACCTGCCAAGAGCCCGTAACGACTTGCACGTACTCGACGTACTCCGTCGTCATAGCAACAACGCCCACTCTCACTGACGCTGCGTATCTACAAAGTCTTATTATTACAGTACGGACTGGGCTGATCACGTGCCCTCATCTTATCGCGCTGCTACGCATTAAGTGGTCCGATACGAGTTTGTAATGTGCGTCGCGATCTACTATAATAATCGAGCAGTTTGTCGTCTAGCGTTAAGGTACTCCAGAATACCAGAAAACGCATACTTCATGTCACACTCGACAAAGACAACATGCCACGTTTCTCTCCCAGCAGTCATGAATGAGCTGGCTCGTGGGTGAAATCATGGAGGATCTTGACACTTCGATTGTCCCTTCAATAGAGTAAAAATAGAGTAAATAGAGTAATACTTTACCCAGATAAATGTTATAATATTGTTTGACTCTCTGCCTACTATCTCCTAAATTTGTTCATCCTACTTGGTCGACCAGATATCGTGAAAGATAAGAGTTGTTTCAGTTATTTTTGAGCATTTTTCTTTGTAATACTTCCCCCACTTGCACGTTTTAACTTCGAACCTCCCTTACATTGTCTTTCAAGCCACACGAGCTTCATCAAACCGAATAGCAAATAAGCGTTTCTGACTCCACTATTGAATGACATGCGCAGATGACCCACACTATTTCTTGTATTGATCAACAGTAACTGCATTACCTCTGCGCCCTGAATATTTATCACCGAAATAAAATTTCATTGAAAACGCCCTTTCCGCGCTGCCTCAGTGCCTAATGAGTGGTGCGGCTAAGCATAGCGAGAGGTTCAATCTTGGCCGCAGCATATGAAAAATGGCGGCTCCCGTGTTTCGAGATTTCAACGGACCTTAAAGTTCCCAAAGAGGGCACATTTATTGTCGACCTTGGCACTAAGGCACGGATCAAAGTCCAGGTCACCTTCAATGCATAAGATCCCCGCAAATTATATATAAAGAACAAACGCCGTGGTGGCTTAGTGGTGAAGGCGCTGTGCTTCTGAGCGCAAGGATACAGGTTCAATGCCCGGAGTTATTTCGGGTCTTGCTTCACTATTTCTAATGGGGGCGAAAAACGTCCCTCTTCACGAGAGCTCAGGGGCCGCCTAAGATTCCCAACGATCTAGAGAAATCCGCCAACCTCCACCCCGCCGCAGCTAACAGCGCGCCTGCAGTTTTGGTTCCTAAATCACAGTGTACAGTTGTCGAAGGGGTTATATATCATGAGCACTTTAATGCGTGAATATATTTGAGTAATTCAAGTGACGTCAAAGGTGCTTCTGGGTAGATTGCAGAAATAAATCATCTTGGTGCGACAAATGGGGCATGAAAGTTAGCACTACAAAAACAGTTATTTTACGTATAACCAGAAAACGAAACCCCCTAATTTTTATGTACAAAATTAAAAACACCTAAATCGAGGAGGTTAGTAAGTTTAAATACCTAGGTGTTGTATTGAACTCCAGATTAGATTGGAACGACCCAGTTGGGCATGTAACTTCTTCAGCGCTAAAAAAACTTGGTCTTTTACGGCATAAACTTCGAGGTACACCTAGTAACGTTAAGCATCTAGCGTACAATTCCATAATTAGGCCTAAACTGGAGTATGCAGCGGTTGTTTGGGACCCGTACACGAACAAAAACATTAACGAATTGGAGAAGGTTCAGAGGAGGGCTGTTCGTTTTATTTATAATCAATATAAAAAGAAGTGATTCTCCGTCAGGTATCATGGCACTCAATAAAATCCAACCTCTACACATTAGACGCCAAATTGCCCGCTTAGCTTTTCTGGAATCCCTAATTAAGTGTAAGACTGGATTATCACCCACTCCATTCATTAGCCCGTTAGCCACGAGGAAAACCCGACACACACATAGCCATAGTTTATCCCCATTCTTTGCCCGAATACCTTTAAGTTTTCATATTTTCCACGCACGGTAGATGACTGGAATAAATTGCCAGAAAGAATTTTTAGTGGAAATTTCACGAAAGCCCTACACGATCATTTTAGCAACTTTTAATTATTGACGTTCGGGTTTTTAGTGACGCTTGATTACCACATTTTCTAGTTTTATTTGGATTTCAAACCCTGTTATGTTTGTTTGCACCGTGGCCTGTTTATTTCGTAGTCTCCAAGTGAATTCGGAGCTGATGTTACCCCATTGTTTTTATTGCATTGTATTGCATTGTATGTGCGTGTACATTCTTTTTGTTCTGCCCGTCCTGCTTGGACCATTTATTTGGTCTGCAGTATTGTGTAAATAAATAAGTAAATAAATAAATAAATAAAAACAGAGTATGTTGTTTCAATATAGCTTAAATTGTTGTTGTCTCCCTGGTAAATTGCTGCACCAGCTTGATGAATCCAGCCAGAGAAGCGTAGTACTTGAGCAAATAACAGTACATAACAGCACACGAACTCCTGAAAAGTGGAATAAAACAATATAAAATACAATTTTTTTCATTCCGGCGCGATGAAAAACACCTATCAGCAATTATGATGCATAAAAAATCGCCTAATAGGACATACATGTACAATTGAGAGTTGTAGTAATACACATCCGTACAGTGGGAACTCAATTACAGTGTTATGCAAGTATGTATTGGACACTTACTCTTGCAAGGGAATACAAAATTGGAGGCGAATTACGTGAGCGTACATTCATAACAAAAATGTAATTGGTCGCTTAAACAAATGTCGCGCAATTTATGACGCGTGAGCCTGTCACAGACATTTGAATGATGTTGCGCATTCTTGAGGATATTCGAGGTTTCTTTCCTTTGGCAAGCACTTAGTTTGCTGTCTGCCATTTTCGAGGTTTTCATGGGTTTTCAGACTAATTTTATTTCCTAGGGTGCTAAAGAGTACAATGGTTTGAGTCTGGTGTTTTGAAATGTATTAGGCCTCCTCAAGCCACATCGCAATCTACATACTAGTTGTAATCCTTTCAAGCTGTTTGGGAACCTGTTTCTGTTTCCGGTTTTAGGCATGTTAATAGACCGTGCGCACGCTTGATCATCACATCCTTCTTCCGCTTCCGGCTTAGGTTATATTACCGTGCTTACAGCAGCCGGTTTATGCACAGCCTTTTCCTATTACCGCATGCGTGTGGGCTATTACCGGCTTTGTCTGAAGCGCTGTGTGCTGGAAAACACCGCTTCCGATGCAAATGCGCTGTCATCGCTAGAGTATGAACCCTCGCTCCATGTGATGATGCAAGAAAAAATGCAATTACCAGTGCAGTAACCATCTACTGTGTTGTGGTCGATGCGTGCATAATATACTGCATTCTGGTGTCGTTATGTAGGCGAAAGATTTCCCTTAACTAGGCTGTACCATGTGCAGGGATCCCGCTCAGACGAGCTTTATTATTTCCCCTTAGGCATCTTGCGTTCTCCATCCTCTGACATAGCCCTGCTGTTTCGCTACCCACATCATTTTGAACAGAAAACACAAAACTAATATTTTTTAAGGTTACAGGACTCAAAAAAACAATTACGGTAGCGACCTTTTCTATTTTGTTTCTGGTTTCCATACACGCGCGTGCTATTACCTGCCTCTTCTGAAGCGTTGTGTGCTGGAAAACACCGCTTCCGATGCAAATACGCTATTATCACGGATAGTATGTACCCTTGCTCCATGTGGAGAGGCAAGAAAAAATCGAGGAGGTAATGGTTCTAGTATAACCAGCTTGGAAAAAGGGCGATTACTAGTAGAGTAAGCATATATTGTTTGTGGTCGATGCGTGCATAATATCCCTTATTCTCTTGTTATGTAGGCGAAAGATGTCCCACAATAAGCAGTACTATGCAGTGTGGGCACGCGCTCACGTGCTTTTCTTTCACTTCGGTTTCACGTGTTCTCCATCCTGACATAGCTGTACTGCTTCATTACCCACAGCATTCTGATTGAAAAACACAATTATATTGTATTTAAAAAGCATAAGAACTCGAAAAAATTATTGTAGTGACGTCCTTCTGTTTTGTCTCTTTTTTGTCTGGTAATATGCGAGCTCTGCAATCGTTTCGGCAAGAAAGCCTGCCTCTTCACGCAGTCGTTCTTCCCACTTGTACGCCGCCTGGATCCTTTTCGTAATCCGCCGCTGTCAAAGGGCGCCACATACCTAGCGACACTGCTACCGGAGATCTCGACGTGGCGCTTCTTGCCGAAAATCACGGCGCTGCCTCCACATTAGACTCGCCGGTCGTACTGCTGGAACACTGCGATGGGGTGGGGGGGCAGGGGGCGGGGGGGGGGGGGGGGGGGGGGCGTGGAGTGCCAGTGATGTCGTTTCTTCCCCAACAGACGGTTGTGTCTGAAGGGGAACTAGATGGAATTAGATGGGAACGCTCGTTGGGTTGGTTTTTACCATAGTAAGCGAAAAAAAGTGGCAGCGAAACGCGGGCACGTGTGGGAGAAGCAAGCGCAAAAAGAACAGAACTCCCGCTGCCGCAGTTTCAGGCAGAGGGCGCGCGAGCACTGATAAGGCGGGAAATTTGATTGCATTGGCTGGTAGCAGTGAGCGGATAACGGCGCTACAGCCCATTATGGTGAACCACTGCTCTGCACTTCCGACAGCTTTCACATTGAGTGGAACGGCTTTATTTTATCACGAAAGTGTTTTATTTTAGAATACACAAATATTTGAGTGTCGTCATACCCGTCACTGAAGTGACGGATATGACCACTGATATGACGGAAGCACCACTGCACACAGGTCTTCTTGCGGGGAAGAAACCTTTAGAACCAAAAAGTACGTTGTGCTTATGGTTGTTTGTTTTAGGGTTTTATATTTTAACACGAAAGTGTTTTATGCCTGGATGCACCAAGATTTCACTAACGTCATATCAGTCACGGAGGTGACGCCAGTACACCTTTGCTGAAGTGACCCGCCAGCAGGACATCGCTAGCCAAGCACACACACAGGACAGCCGCCGACCCGCAAATCATGCTAAGTGGCAGATTTCACTGCCCATTTCGCTTTCGTGTTTTACCGATTCCTATGACAGAGAAATCAACCATAATTGTTTTCTTTGTATTTCTGTCTGCAGTCAACTTGTGTTTACAAAATCCTTGTGAGCATTGGTTACTTTTCCGAAGCGCCAAGGCAGGGTAAGAGTAGAAGTTGTAAAGTTATTGCCGCACAGTTATGCACGTCCTCGGGCAGGACATGTTGAGACAATGATGCCAAAATTGGGCAGATAGGCTCTAACTACGAATGGGTCGGGCAGGGCCATCTTTTAGTCGGAGTTAACTTCTGTCTTTTTGTGCGTCACTCGGCACTGCTCGGGGCGAATTTCGAAGCACCGATATCCGCATGTACAGCCATGACGCCCGTATTACTCTGGCCTGCACGGCCTGTTCAAGAGAGGTGTAGGTGATATTCCCTATTGAGCAGAGCTCTCTTTTGTATCAAGCATTTACAAGAAGTCGCACGATGTTCATATACAGGTACATATACGCAGTATTCGTGTAAGACTTCCCTCGAACACCGAAACCGTGGCTTACAGGTTAATTTCGTTTTGATTGGAATAGTAAACGCTGGTATCGCATAAATATGACTGGACCTCTGCAAATTAAGAGGAAAATTATAGGTTTAAGCATCTCCTATAAGAGGCTGTAGTAGATTCAATAAAAAAACCATGCGAATATTAAAAATAACCAAACCAACCATCGCAGCCATGGCTTTCTCCGCCCGCGGCATATCTTTTGACGCGAAACTGTTTACCCGGCTACAGAGGGCTGTGTTAAAGCTGAACCTGCAATGATGCTATGCCGAGTGTATCCTTTTGAAAGACAAGAAGAGCCGCGCAAACGTCTTTACAAATTCCTATTTTTCAGTGTGATTACCTGATATGTTCAAGAAGTACACGATTTGGGTGTCACGTTTTAAACGTAAATCGTCTGCATACACTCTGCAACACCTCAGTCAACTAGCTGAACTTCACATCTCACAACTTATTATTTACGAGAAAAAAATCTGCCGTGTCTCTACTTGCCTTTGTAGCGTGAGGCCTTCTGCACCACGAGGCATTGGGAAGGGGGAATCCCGGTAAGCGCGTTATGAGAGCTCGGTCACCATTAAGGTTGCATTGACCTCAAAGCGTTAAGTTGGACATAGCGTGACAGCGTAGCCAAATTCACCATTACGGATGTGGCTGCTTATTTTTGGTCACTGATTTGTGGTCGACAGCTTTTGGTCGCTCTCGAATGATACAAGAAAACACAACTAGAGGCTAACAAGTTCGGTGTAAAACCTCCGACAATATGTACTGCGCACAGATCTTTTAGTGCTCACAAAATGTAAACGCACACGTTCCTTACACTTATTAAGGAAGAGCTGAGTTTAAGCCCCCTTAAACATTGAATTAAGTCTCGCATGATCCACCGGTGAGGTTTCTACGGCACTGAACACAAGTACTAAGTAGCGTTTGTTGAGCAGGGTGCGTACCTGCTCTCGTACGTGTGTGTTTTCGCGCGTGCGCGTATAAAGTCATCGCCCTTCTGCACTGAGAAGAAGTACCAGCGAAGCTGGGCGTAGTGCAAGAGGTACAAGAAAGAAAACACATTTATTTGTACTTTTGTATTGCGCACACTTCCTATCTATTCAGGTGAATGACTCCTGAAAGGTTTGATTTTACCAAAAAAGGGACCCCGACATGCCCCCGCGGGAGGGGCACGTGTAAATGCAGAGCATTAGCGGTGTTACGCGCGTGGCGGTGGTGATGGGTGTTGTAATGGTGGTGGTAGCGTTGTTGTTGTTGTTGGTATGATTGGGGAGAGAGAGAACGAGACGAGTATTAGGTAACGTCAAGTGTTATTATTATTATTTATTTGCGGTAAGATCGATGGGTGGATTAGATCTTTATTGTTATTGTTGCATTGTTGTTGTTCTTCTTCTTCTTGTTATTCTTTCTTCTCTTTTGTCTTGAACTGGTGCCGCGACGCTGAAGTTGGATTGCGTCGCGGTACTAGTTGAAGGTCTTGCTTCCATCGCTTAGCAACTGCGACAACCGCGACGAGACGAGAGCGAAGCAGAACTGGAGTGCGGCTGACGCGCCGACACCCGGGTTTATATTCCCAACGAACGCAGTAGAGGGAGAGGAGGCGGAGAGAAAGCGCGCTATCACGCCACCGTCACGCCACGACGCGCCCGCACCTGCTGTTGCTACGGTGCTTGCAACGCCGGAGCGCGCGCTGCACCTGTTGTTGCAAGCGTGTTGAGGGCGAGGAGGAGTGGGGGAGAGGGCGCAGCTGCCGTTGTGCGGACGCCGAGTTACGGACGCATAACATCGTGAGTTAAAGAAATGCTCTGCATTTAAAATGTGGAGCCGTACGTTTCCCTCCAGTGTCGAAGTGATCTTACTCCCTGTGCAACGCACAAACTCAAAGCGCTCGACCACGGAAGACTGCAGTCAGGTTGCATCAGGCCCTAATACGTTCACATGGAAATCTCCCGCCAGCACAACGGGCATGTCATCGCTTAGCGCATGAAGTCTGGCGCGACGTGCACTCTTTCCTCCCGTGCATACATAAAGGGGCACCGGTGATGTGCGCATGCTTACACGAAAAAGACACCGGCCAAAACGTCAGTCCTGGTCATTTTGAAAAACACGAAACTTTACCTCTTCTGCGTGAAAAATTTCCATTGCACGCCGGTTTGTAACCCCCGGGCGATATACCCAGACATATACAACTTTGCTGCAAAATATGTCGCAATGAACTGTTTTGGAGCTTGTTCCAATACTTCATGCACCGGTAACGTGGTGCACGCAGTTCTCTTCCTCTTTCGACGATTTGCCATTTGTGTCAAAGGACCCCTGGGGGAAGAAGCGGTAACGGACGTTTTGATAAACAAAGTGCCCGGCGCAGCAGCCAGGGGGAAAGGCAGAAGACCGTGTCAGCCCACACGCTAGGCACGTCAGAAACGCAGGTTTGACGCGGGCTGCGACGTGCTCGAAATACTCTGTCAGCCCAGCTCCGCTAAAGCCACTTACATCTTCCTCTGTGTGTTGCAATAAATCATAGGCCGAAACGCCATCTAGGCTGCCTGCCGCCCCCGCTCCAACCCCCCCTCTGGCTGTTTAGCTTTGGAGGAAGCGCTCCTGCGATTTCGCCAGTGGCCTTGATCCTTTCTCGCGTTTCTGTTTGAATTTCGCGGGCTTTGTTTTCATTCGGTTGGTTGTCCTTTGCATCCGTGCAATGGGCAAGCTCTTTTTTTCCGCGCTGTTTTTTGTATCGGTAATCCCTATTGTTAGGACCTGGAAATGACGTTCGAATACGTGACCAGCGTCTGAGACAGTCTCGGTGATGGGAGCAAACACTACGCCTTTCTTTGTGGAACGGTGTTCATTTGGGTCTGCGTGACATTCCCGGTACAATCTGCCGGTGTAAGTGCCGATGGTGATGGTAATAACCTGCTGACCTAAAGCCAAGGCCGGAACCTCCAACATTTTTTCTACCTCTTCGGTTGCACTGGCCCAAGTACTGCATGGTCTACCCGCACTGCATGGTCCACCATAGAAGTGGGGTTCCCGGCTGTGTATTCTGTTTTATTGAAGGCGACTTTTTCGCGTAATTAATACAGTACCGGTTCACAAATGTCTGCCATGTGTAAGGGTCATTCTTGTCTGTCGTGTCTTGAATATGAAAGGTCTCTCAAGCTCCGTCGGTGCCATACTCACTGTGTAAGACAAAGTGCGCTGGAACAGAGTAACCAAAGAGTAACAAGGCGCTTTTCCCTCCGATTTATTTACAGTCAGGTTTATATAGTCACGTCAGGCAGGGATGATCCGTCTTTTGACAAAGTGATCCGAATAAAAATATTTTCGTACGCTTTGAGCCGACGACTTCACCGTATAATGCCTTCGTTGTTCTAATGGTGATAGGCAAGCATTGTGTCGTTGATGGGATGATCGCAAAGTGCATGGCCTCATAACTACCTCAAATTGGAAATATGTTCTGCCGTATCATCGGAGGAAAGCTTGTACAGGTGTTAATCGAAGGCGTATGTAGTTGCGGGTAGTTTATGGTGGTTCCATTACCACATGTTTGAATGTTGTTTTGGCACATAGACGATTCAAATATCGGGACTTCTTGTATATATCCAGCGAAGTTTTTACTGTTTTGCATTTTCAATGCTAAATTGACTGGTGAGTGACTGGTGCTTGTCGTGCTTTATTCTCAAAATGAAGATTGGCCAGCTTGAACAGTTTGACAAAATTACCTGCCAGGCATCACGCATCAAGCTGTAGCGGTGCAGTGACCCATAACCTCCTAAATGAAGAGGAGTTACAATAATTTTCTATAATGTAGTAAATAAATGAAAAAGTGTAAAATGATCTGCAGGATGCATTCCTGTACGTTGTTTTATTGTCAAATGATTGCTGGATTTTCTGTCGGTTGGTAGGATCTGCTGGCAGAAGTGCAAAAATGAGGCCTGTAGAGCAAGAGAAAGAACTGAGGACAATTGAGAGTGACTATTATGAAGGGAAGAGGATGTGAGGAGCGGATATCTTTGAACTTGGCGTCGTAGAGAAGTACTCGTAACTCTAACGCTGTAGCTTTAACAGCACTTTTTTTATTGCAGTTGAAGGTAGGAATTCCACATCGACCCCTCCATGAACCGCCACTGAGAACCACCACTGAGAGACAAAGTTTTTTATTGCGTAATAAACGCTCGCTCTCGCCAGGAATACTAAACTTAAGGTGTCCAGGGCTACTAAAAGCTGGAGAGCCATGCGCACGTATCTTTACGTTAGCGCCACCACCGCCATTGCACGAAGTCCGCCCAAGTTTCTTTCTGGGCCAACTTAGAAAATCGTCCGTGCTCGCTAAGAGTCCCTTGGTAACTTGGAAGAGTAAGTTTACCAAGATCTTTTCCGGAAGAGAACACCCGGCTCTAAGCAGTCCCAAATGTAGTAACCTTTTACCCAATGCTTTAAATGATTCTGCAACAGTGCAAAGCAACAGTTTGCAAATTCTTCACCTCGACGTAGTAAAAAAAGCGCAAGCTTTTTTTCATATGTGCTTTGTTTTCGGCGTTTATGTTTTATTCGTTACCGCTGTGTGTTCAGCCCGTCAAACTTCAAGCCTTTATATGTGCGAAGCGAGGGGTCATACTAACTGGCTGAGAAAACATAGAACCCTAGGAATCGTTTATTAAACGAGGCGCGAGATTGTGCAGGAAGGTCTTTCTTGGAGAGGGTACTTTAAAATTTTACTTCTTTGATGAGTGGACCCGCAATAATGCGTGGTTGTTTTTTTATGGTTATATCAATTTCTAAAGTAAGGAAAAGCATCTTGTAGCTGTTAAGACCGATTTTCCCTATCGAGACGTCTATTTCTTCAAAGGTATTACAAAGCTTGACCCCACAGTACTAAAACTGTTTCCTTGTTCAGCGAAGTTGCTCATCTTTTTATCAGTGCCTTCAAGTTTAGGGAGCACTCTGCTTAATTCTCAGAAAGTGAGCTTTAGACTTACAAATCATAAAAGGGCGCGGTTAAACCAAATTGCAAGTACAATCTTCTGCATGCTTTACACTGAGTCAGTGATGGAAAAATTTCGACTATGAGAACGAAGGCTACATTTTAAACAACTTATATTCGCTGAACATCGGCCAGGTTTGCTAAAAACGAATTATCGCGCTTTCTTCTTACGCCTTTGGATTATCATTCCTATTAAGCCGAAAGCTGAATAGGAAAGATAATCGAACGTTATCGCAAAAATGCAGGCAGAAATTTACCGTTTCCCAAAGTGGTTCAGCCAATATTTTTTACCAGCTTTTATGCGAGTACAAGCTGGATTCATTATTGTTTTTATGTTTTGTTCAAAGTGAGATTTCTGCATCTGAAGTGTACGGTAATCAATCACTTCCGCGGGAAAGTCCGCCTTTGCCGATAAGGAACTCTCACTTGGGAAAAGCTTCGGGTTGAAAAGTAAACAATGATGACAAAAATCAAACGAAGCGGAGGAAGTAATTACACGCGATAAGAGCTGGGGCGATACAACCAGCCTGATACCTGAACTCAGCAACGCAGTAAAAAAGTTAAGTCAATAAACACAGAAAAGCCAATTCACTGAAGCCACTCACGGAAATAAAAAAAAACTTGTGGAGCAAGTATGCGGAAGAAATCTGGGTGAGCCGGAAACAAGCTGCATCGCTCTGATGGACAACGCCATTCGGATTACGACCAACTGCCGAAACGCAGGAACCGGAGCAGCGAAAATAAAAAGTGTGTTTATCCAAATTTAAATGCACTTTGCCCTTTTTTTTTCTTTTCATACGCTTGCAAAGAAATTCGTTATTAAACTCGTTTGTTACTACAACACACCTACTTTACTACGTGGCCATCGGAATACCTTTTTCTTGCCTTTTTATGGCTTCAGTTTACCAGATTGTTAAATTTCTTTTCTCATACCTTATGCAAGACGGAGAGTCGCTTGACTTTTGAGCACTTTTGTAGAAAGGCAGCCCGTCATCCAAACGCGTGGAATGCACATATTAATGCTACAGTACTGTAACTAAAAAATAAATATGCGTTTTATTTTAGCACAAACGCTGAATTAGTCATAGGAGCTTCTTCAGTATCTTCTAGAAGAGTAATGAATTACAACTTGCTAAATGCCGTAAACGACAGTACCGAAAAAAATTCCTCGCCATGTCTCTCCCTCAAACTTGATGTCTTTTTACTGAAATACCTTTTGTAGCAACAAACCTACTCTCATCTTTTGCGTGGAACTGTGTGCGTGCAGGGGCATAGACCACTAGTACTCAATAAAAAAAAAGACTAGCGCCCTTCGGCTTAGTGAACAAAGATTACCAGTGAAGCTCGATGCAGTCCAAGGCGGGCACGAATCAAAACGTTTGTTTGTAATCTGCTATTGACTATACTTCCTTGCTAGTTAGCTAAATGAAACATGGAATGCCTGCATCTTTTCTCTCGTGGACAATGAAGGGGCTGCCAGTTTTCTTCCCGCATCATAGAGTGGGCACGGGAGCAGCGGTTACGGCATGGCGCCTGATCTTCGTCTTTTCCGTGTGCAGGCTATGCTTGCGCTTGTCGCCACGTGGCTATCGCCCTCATCACCTTGCCACCCCGTACTGTTTCCGATAGCAAGATTCTACGGCGACAACCCGGAAAACACCCTTATCACCAATGCGACTGTTCCTACGGGGCGCTGCAATCAACAACCATACCCATCGACAGAGGCATCTTACCCAAGCTCGGATTTAAGAAGCCGCCCGACTGCCTACACCTTCAGTGGGCACGGGAGCAGCGGTTACGGCATGGCGCCTGGTCTTCGTCTTTTCCCTTTGCATGTGTGTACAAAGTTTTCGCTCTATGCGAAACGGTCTAGCGATCGGTGCCTTTTGCTGTCCCCGTGCCCACGGGTAGTGTGAAAGTATTGGTGAACGTATTTCTACTGCCCTTCTTTTGTTACGCGCTGGCGATATTGAGTCGAATCCAGGGCCTACAACTCGTTCTGAGACCTTGCTAGAACTTGATTCATTGCCAGAGAACCCTGCTGAACAAATGACAGTTTTGTTTCATCTACTAAAAGACGTTCATGCTCGTTCACTTCAAGCATCAAAAAGTCACTCTGAACTAGCTTCCGAAATTCGGGCCATAAAAAATGGCCAGAAAAATATAGAATCGAAAGTCACCGGCATCCTTAAAAGCCTAGCTGATTTGGAAAAAAAACTAAGGTCTTAGACAGACATGACAGCGAATTAACAAAAACTCGGGAAGCTATCGAGGAATTAACTACACAAAACAGCACGTTACAGTCCCGCGTGGATGAACTTGAGGACCGATCCCGCAGTGACAATCTTATCATTCGAGGCATTCCGGACTCGAAATACACGTGGGAAAAAACAGAAACAAAAGTAACCACTTTTGTTACTTCAGTTCTTAATACCTTCACGCCAGATTCCATCCACCGCGCGCGCAGATTAGGATTTTTCACTCAAAACAAATGTCGTCCTATCATTGCCAAATTCACGAACTCGAAAATAAGAGATAAACTTCTGTCTTGGCGCAGTGAATTCAAACTTACAGATGGTGTCATGTGCGAAGATTTTTCTCCCGCGACGCGCATGCTTCGGAACAAACTTTCTGATTTTGAAAACAGCCAGCCAGACTCTCCACGCTTCCAACTCCGGTTTAATAAGCTGTTTTTGAATAACAAATGCTACATACACAACACTCACTCCGACAGAGTTGAAGAAGTAGAACGATCACATGAAGTGGCCAACAATAACGATGTTCCGCCCCAAAACACTTCATAGGGACACGTGAGGGCCAGAGGACCATCATTAATAGAAGAAGTATCAGTCGTTTTCACCAACGTCAGAAGCGTACTTAACAAACATGGCTCTTTATCATCCGCAATAGACACATGTACCACCCATATTATTGTCCTAACTGAAACTTGGCTTCACTCACACGTGCACGATTTCGAAATTTTTCAAGACGCGCATCGGTATGCTTTATATCGGTGTGACAGGACTGCGCGGATGGGAGGGGGGTGCTGCTAGCCATATCAAAAGAAATCCCTTCATCGTGTGTTCAAATTAACTGCGCTCGTGAAATAAGTTGGGCTACCATCAACCTCAGTCACCAAAAACGGGTTTTAGGAGCATGCTATCACTCACCTTCTTCCTCCCCCACATTTGTAAATGAACTACACTACGCTGTTAACACTGTTGCCACACGTTTTCCTTCCTATTCATTACTTTTGCTGGGTGATTTCAATTTTCCCAACATACTTTCGAATCCTCAACCGGTCTCGTTGTCCCCCTTTTCTGCACAAGCTGATGAATGTTTGAATTTTCGTTCTACCTCTTCCTTCTCTCAATTAGTAACTAACGCAACCAGAATATCACCCAGTTCTGTCAACACTATTGATTCAATTCTGACAACACATCCCGATTTTGCTTCGCCTATCACGTACTTGCCAGGAATTAGTGATCACTCCCTACTCAGCTTTTCAATTAAGATTTCGTTGCGGAAAAATACAAAACAAGTAAAACCCATACGCGACTAAAAGAAAGCGAATTTTGATGCAATTAACCGAGAACTATCATCCTTCGTTGACGTTTACTTGGCAGGTTTTGATGAACGCTGTGTTCAAACAAACTGGAATCTGTTTGCCTCCAAAGTGCATGAACTAACATAAATATATTCCGCAACATACCATCACTGGTAATCCGTTAGCACCATGGTATAACTCTCATTTGAAACATCTGTCTAATAAGAAAAAACGCCTTTTTCGGTCAGCACGGCGGTCTCCTAGTGAGTCTCGTTGGGCTGCCTATAAGACCGCTTCCGACGTTTACGTGTCAGCGCTTAAAACTGCCAAAAATTACTTTTTGTCGGCAACCCTCCCATCCACACTGGACACTAACGTTAGAAAATTCTGGAAATTAGTTATCCCTCCCCGTGACGACAACGTAGTCTTAGATGATTCATCAGGCAATATCATTCCATCCCACCAATGCGCATTTGTGTTTAATCACTCATTTGTGACAAACTTATCTATAACTTCTCAAATTATGTTCCCTACTGCAGCTTCCTTTGATTACATTACAATGACTCCGGTGCTGGTCGAAGCACCGGGTGTCGCTTCATTGATTGATAAATTAAAATACCATTCATTTCCTGGACATGACCTTATTGATGCAAAGTTTCTAAAAAATGCCATTTCATTTAGTTCTATTGTACTAACCAAGATTTTTCAGCAAACATTAGATAGATCTACTCTTCCTGCTCAATAGAAAATAGGGAAGGTGGCTCCATTGCGCAAATGGGGAACTACATCTTCCCCATTGAATTACCGCCCCATTTCTTTAACAAGTACATATTGCAAATTGCGTGAACACATAATTTTCACCAGCGTTGTAAATTTTCTTGAATCTAACCTATTTTTTCCATCAGCGCAACATGGCTTTCGAAAATCCTTTCCGTGTGAGACTCAACTTATATCGTTTACTCACCAGTTACATCGTATTTTACATCTATCTGCTCAAGCTGATTGCGTTTTTTTTATTTTTCCAAAGCATTTGATAAGGTATGTCACCGTCTTTTACTTTTTAAGCTAAACCGACTTAAACTTGACCTTACCGTGCTTAAGTGGATCGAGGATTTCCTTCTTAACCGATCACAATTTGTTGTTGCTAACAACTGTAATTCTTCTCTGCGCCCCGTTTCTTCTGGAGTTCCCCAGGAATCGGTTTTAGTTCCTCTCCTCTTTCTTATTTACATTAACGACCATCTGTCTCTCGTATCTTCAAACATCCATTTATTTGCAGATGGTTGTGTTATCTTTCGCAAAATTAACACTGACAGGGACACTAACCTACTTCAGTCTGATCTTGACAAGGTAACTAACTGGTGTAATGAATGGCTTATAGAACTAAACGTGTCTGAATCTAAAGTCATGCGCATATCACGGAGTACTAACAGCCCCCCCGTGTACTATTTGAACAACGTTTCGTTAGAGCCCCTCAGTTGTTATAAATACCTTGGGGTCCACATTTCAGCTAACCTAAATTGGACGCTCCACATTGAACATATCATAAGCAAAGCTAACCGCATGTTGGGTTATCTGCGACGTAACTTCTCAAACTCCCCATCCTCATTGAAACTTTTCTTTATAGAACACTAATCAGGTCAAAACTCGAGTATGCTACGCCAGTCTGGGACCCCTGCCGCGATAATCCAATTACTGCTCTTGAAATAGTACAAAATAACTCTGTTCGCTTCATTCACTCCAACTGTAACCGTACTGCAAGCATTTCGTCCATGAAATCCATCATCGGGCTTCCATCTTTAGCTTCCCGTCGGACCACTTTTCGTCTTACAATCTTTCACAAACTATACCATCATCCCACCCTACACAACCAACTCATTAATCAACCGCAATACATTTCTCGCCTAATCGATCACGCTCACAAAGTTGGCATCGAACATAGCAGCACGCGACATTTTTCCGAATCGTTCATCCTCAGAACATCACGTGATTGGAACGGCCTTCCCCCAAGTGTCGTGTCCATTAATGATAACTGTTTATTTCACAATGCGTTAGTTAATATTGTATAACCAGGATAATTTGTTTTGTTACCATAGTTGCTGTATTCTCATGTGTTATTGCTTTGTTTTTGTAACCCACTCCCCTCTGTAATGCCTCTGGCCCTGAGGGTATAATAAATAATTAAATAAATAAATAAATAAATAAATAAATAAATAAATAAATAAATAAATAAATAAATAAATAAATAAATAAATAAATAAATAAATAAATAAATCATACTGTTTGTGCAACTAACGAACCCAAGCCGCTCATCCATGGACAACAACAACCAGGTCCCATTCGGCCATGTGACGTTTCTGTTGAAATCTCTCACCGTCACAGCGTGGATGCCGTTGGTGTTGTAGCTATTGTTTTTAATTCATTCAAAGAGAAACGAGAAGCGAAGGATGCACTTAGGACATTACTGTACCTAGTCACTGAGCATACCTGCATACAACAGAGCACGGGGGAGCAGAATGTAAAGGGAGACAATAGGTGCACAGAAAGTCTGTAGGGCCGCCGTAGTGGGAGCCATCTCTTGGAGGCGCGGGAGCGCAGCTCAGACCCTGAAGTTGGAGCACTGCACGGGTGCTCCAACTTCCCGGCCCAAAACCCGGTTCCGGGACTGGCTGCTCGAGCCGTTTATTTGCGGGCCCGGTCCGGGCCCAGACTCAAGGCCGTGGGCCTGGTCCGGGCTCAAGCTAGAAGAAGTGGGAATGGGCCGGGATCAGGCTTGAATTTATGGGCCTTGCCGTTAATACTTCCGACGTGAAGTCTAGAAAAATCATGAAAAGAAGTGTTCTCAGTTAGTTTCCGCGCGCTTTTTGATGTTAATTCTACGCTTTATTTTAAAACTGTGTTTTGCTGGGTTTGATAGTCCCTGTACTGAAAGTGTAATGGCGTTTCATGTAGTGCATCAACATTTTTTTGATTTTTGGGCATAACACGCTAAAGACACGATACGAGGGAATGCCGTAGCGGGGAAGGAATTAATTTAGACAACCTTAAGCTCTGAACCTATGCCTATATACACGGGTGGCTTACATGTCGCACTCATGAAAATGCCGCTGCCGTGGCCGCGAATGGAGTTAAAGTACTATAGAAACATGATGATGGTTCGTGTTTAATGGCGCAAGGCCGACGAGGGCAAAGAGCGCCAGAGAAGTTATTTAATGAAAACAAGTGATTACCACAAAGGATAGGTATAAAAAGAGTAAACTGGACATAGTAAGATCGATAAAGATAATGGTGATGGCTGGTGTATAGGGCCAGATTTGATTATGCATGATAGGAAATGAGGTTTAAAAACTTAACATCAGACAAATACTTAAACACGCGTTTCACAGAAACCATGGCATCGTCACCCAGAAACAACGATGGGTGTAGGGGAATATGTTGTCTGTAGAGTTCTCTGAAGTGTTTGTGTCGTGTTGTGTCAAGTGCCTTGCATTGTATGAGTATGTGGACTACGGATAGGCCCTCCCCACACCTGCTACACAGGGGTCTTGGAGATCCCGTGAGCAGGTGCGAGTGCGTTACATGCGTATGGCCTATCCGTAACCTAGCTAAGGTAACTTCAATGTGCCTGTTGTGTGAGTCAGTAGTGTATTGTCCCAAGTGTGGTTTTATTACGTGTAGTTTGTTGTCTGTCTGTTCGCTCCAGTCTGCTTGCCAAGTTTTACGGAGTTGTTGTCTAATGTGTGGCTTGAGGTCTGTGTAAGGTAGTGTTGCCATGTCGACTGTGTTTCGGAGTGCAGCATTGGCGGCCATTTCATCCGCCACTTCATTACCGCCAATGCCAGAGTGGCCTGGCACCCAACACACAGTCAACCCAAGGTTTGAAGAATAAGCTACCATAATCGTTTTGAAGATAAGATTAATGACATGGTTTTTTGATGACTTTCCGGATGATAATGCACGGACGACGCTCAACGAATCTGTATAAATGACGGATGTAGGAATATGATGTTCAACTATGTGACTTACAACTAGAAATATGCCATATGCATCTGCTGTAAAAATACTTGTATTAACATTCATTGTTTTACATGCTTCAAAATTATGCTCATGCGCAGCACAAGACACCGCAGTGGACGTTTTAGATGCATCGCTGAAAAACTCTGCAGCCCTGTATTTATTCTGCAGATGCATGAAATGCTGCAAAATCCCACTTCTTGGTGTCCTGTTCTTGTTGTATTGTACGAAAGACAAGTCACATGCCACAGGACGAAGATGCCATGGTGCTACAAGATCAGTGTGAGATGATTTGAATGTGTCTAAGAGGGAGACGTCATGAATAGTCATCTCGTCCCTCACTCTCTGCGAGAAAGGAACAGCAATAGATGGGCGGTTTAAAAAGAGTTTAGTTGTGGACGTATCATTAAAAACCGGTTTAAAGGGATGGTTATTCATTGATGAGATTTTGGAGGCATATAGGAGGTCAACATAAGTTCGCTGGTACGCTAAGCACCATTTGTCGCACTCTGCATAAAGACTGTGGACAGGACTGGTACGGAACGCCCCACAAGACAGGCGAAGCCCTAAGTGAAGCACTGGGTCGAGCATTTTAAGTGCTGTTTTTGTGGCTGACCCATACACAACGCTTCCGTAGTCCAACCGTGACCCTACCAACGCGGCATAAAGTCGAAGCAGGAGTTGTTTGTCTGCACCGTACGATTGGTGAGACAGGACTTTTAGAATATTCATTGTTTTTAGGCATTTTTGTTTAAGTCGTTTTATGTGGGGTATGAATGAGAGTTTCTCGTCAAACACCACACCCAAAAACTTGTGTTCTCTTTTTACTGGAATCGAGTCACCAAAGAGTTTTACGTCGGGATCGGGCAGGATGCCCCGCCTTTTTGAGAATACAACGCAGGTACTTTTAGAAGGATTAAGTTTAAATCCATTTTCATCTGCCCAGCGAGAAAGTTTATTTACCCCAAGCTGGACCTGACGTTCACAAATGGATATGTTACATGATTTGAAAGATATTTGAACGTCATCTACATACATCAAGCAGGATATGGTTGGCGGCAGTGCCTTTCGGAGAGAGTTCATCTTAGCTATAAACAAGGTGCAGCTCAATACGCCACCTTGAGGCACGCCATTCTCCTGCACGTGAACATTTGAAAGTGCCGAACCGACCCTGACACGAAATGTTCGTGAAGACATGTAATTACAAAGAGTGTTCAGCATGTTACCCGAGATACCAAAAGCTTTTAGATCTCTAAGAATGCCGTAGCGCCATGCTGTATCATATGCCTTTTCAATGTCAAAAAATACTGTCATACAGTATTGCTTATGAATGAATGCATCCTTTATGTAGGCCTCTAGAGAAACCAGTTGATCATTTGTGCATCGCCCCGCCCGGAAGCCTGCCTGGAAGCCCTCGAGAAGACCATTGTACTCAAGAAAGTACACGAGCCTACGGTTTATCATCTTCTCGAGGAGCTTGCACAGGCAGCTTGTCAAAGCAATGGGCCGGTAACTGGATGGAGAGGAAGGGTCCTTCCCTTCCTTTAGGATAGCCACTACTATGGCCTCCCTCCAAGAGCGAGGAATGTGCCCCGAAAGCCAAATCTTGTTATATAGGTGGAGGAGTGTTAGAAGAGTGTCTGAGTGTAGGTGCTGTATCATTGTATATGTGATGTTGTCTGGGCCTGGAGCTGAGGGTTTACAAGTGCTCAGAGCGGTCCTCAGCTCATGGAGTGAAAACTCCGAGTTATAAGAGGAGGTTGACTTATCATTATCACGTAAAGACTTCTTTTCAGCCAATTGTTTGTGTTTCATGAAAGTGCTAGTGTAGTGTGCTGAACTGGACACGTGTTGGAAGTGTTGTGCGAGTGTGTTAGCCTGGTCTTCCAGTTTGTCCCCTGTTGTACTGACCAGGGGCAGGCTGTGTGTCTGTTGTCCTTTTAGTTTGCATATTCGTGTCCAGACTTTGCGAGAGTCAGTGTAAGAGTTTATGGATGTTACGAATGAGCGCCAACTCTATAATTTCTATAATTTCTATAATCTCAAGTTCTTCACACCCTAGAAAAACAAAATTTAATGGCACGACATTTACCTATGTGACTTATGTAGTTCGTTTTTTTTACAGCATTTTTTTTTCAGCGCCGCTCCTGGTGAAATTTATTGTTAGATTCTGTGCGCTTGCTGCAATGTGTGCGAGACCATTGTCTTCGTAAATCACAACTATTTCACCTTTTCGGTATAAAATTTCTTGGCTACAGCCCAGATCCCACGCACTTTTATTGAGCTGGCGACAGTAGACAGAGTAGTGTTCGATCGGATTCTACCAAATCAAAAGGCGCTTGCAGATAGATGACAGCAGTGCACTGCGTATTCAGGCCCATTAGAAGGCGTTACGAAAGTGGGTATGGCCGTGAAGCGACAATGACCGGCCTGTCGATATCGCTCGCTTCCAAATCCCTCTAAAAAACGACTGCTTGATGAACTTGCTCAATGTGTCGCGGTATCGCATCTCGCTTTTGCCTTCGAAACAGAACTGAAAGGGAGAATATTTGTCACTAAGCAGTACCCTCTGCTAACCTAACAGACTTGGTTGGCGAAACGGCGACCAAAACCTTCTCTTTCATACTATAGATATGAGAAAGATGTAGTAACAGCCACATTGCCTGCTGCGTGGAATCCTATTTTCGGTCATACTAGTTCTCTTGTTTAAATTCTGGTAGCAGTCTATGTTCTGTTGTCAAGAAATCTCCTTGTCCATCACCATCTTATTCTCTGTCCCTGATCCCGTGTTTTTTTTGTGCTTCGAGTTATGTAATCACTTCAATTAATATGCCGTGCTCCTAATCACTGGGTAAATGTGCCTCAGGACAGAAGAGGGCAGGAAGGACTTGCCACTTAAGTCTACGCAGCTATATGACCTGATGATGATGGTTGGATGTTTATGGCGCAAGGCCAACTAGGGCAAAGAGCGCCAAAACAATAGTCATATATGAGGGGTGAAACCTTAAACACTACGGACAGTCAGCAAAAACAAAAGTAAAATCACAAAACGACAATGAGCATGGCTGGTGTATAGGGCCAGGGAGTGATCACGCGTGGTATGAAATGAGGTCTAAAAATTGAACTTCTTCTAAATATTTAAAAACGCACTTGATAGAAAACATGGGATCATCAGAGAGGAAAAACGCTGGGTGTGGTGGGACGTGTAGTCTGTATAGCCGTGGGAAGTGTTTGCATCGTGTTGTGTGAAGTGCCTTGCATGTGATTAGTATGTGCACCACGGATAGGGCATCTCCGCACCTGCTGCACTGGGGTCTAGAAGATCCCGTCAGCAGATACGAGTGCGTCGCATGGGTGTGCCCTATCCGCAGCCTACCCAAGGCGACTTCCATGTGTCTGTTGCGTGAGTCAGCTGTGTACCGTCCCAAGTGTGGCTTTATTACGTGTAGTTTGTTGTCTGTCTGTTCGTCCCAGTGTGTTTGCCATGTTCTCCGCAGGTGTTGTCTTATATGTGGCTTGAGGTCTGTTTAGGGTACGGTTGTTATGTCTACAGTGTTCCTGAGTGCAGCAGCAGCAGCCCTCTCGTCTGCCAACTCATTCCCAGCGATCCCAGCGTGTCCTGGAACCCAGCAGAGGAGCAGCTGATGCTTCTTTGCATACACAGACATGATAGTGTTAAATACAAGATTAACTATGTGGTTTTTGGGGGGTGTATGCGATGACAGTGCGCGAACAACACTCAAGGAATCTGTGTAGATGATAGACTTTGGAATTTGATTTTCAAGTATGTGCCGTACAATCAGCAAAATCCCATACGCCTCTGCTGAAAAAATTGTCGTGTGGACGCTCATGGTTCTGGCTGCACAGAAATTCGGACCATGAGCAGCGCAGGAGACCATAGTGGAGGTTTTAGACGCGTCACTGTAAAATTCTGCAAGTGGGTATTTAAACTGCAGAGACAGAAAGTGCTGCAGTATTGCAGCCTGCGGTACCCGATTTTTGTCAAGTTTCATAAAAGAAAGCTCGCACGACACAGGACGAACTTGCCAAGGCGGTAAACTGTTTAAAAGGGATGACCTGTACACATCCAAAAACAAAGCACTGAGATCCGAGGCTCGCTCTTTCACTCTAAGTGAAAAGGGCAGAGGAACGGATGGGCGATTTACAAAGAGCAGAGATGTGGATGTGTCGTTAAAGACAGGATAAAAAGGATGATTATTCAGCGATGAAATTTTAAAAGCATAAAGCAAGTCCATGTATGTTCGTTGGTTCTCAAGGCTCCACTTATTACACTCAACATAAAGACTCTCAGCAGGGCTAGTGCGAAAAGCACCCGACGAAAGACGAAGGCCCAGGTGTAGAACTGGGTCAAGAATTCGCAAGGCTGTCTTAGTCGCCGACCCATACACCACACTGCCATAGTCCAAACGAGACCCAACCAAAGCAGTATACAAGCGAAGCAAGAGTTCTTTGTCGGAACCATAGGATTGGTGGGAGAGAACCTTAAGTATATTCATTGTTTTGAGACATTTATTTTTAAGTTCCTTGATGTGGGGAATGAATGTGAGTTTGTGATCAAACACCACACCTAAGAACTTGTGCTCCTTGTTCACAGGAAGCGACATGCCATTAAGAGTAATGTCTGGGTCCGGATGGACCCCGCGCTTCCTGGAGAACACAACGCAGGAGCTTTTTGCAGGATTCAATTTAAACCCATTCTTGTCTGCCCAGCCGGCAAGCTTCTTGACGCCGAGCTGGACTTGACGTTCGCAGATAGACATATTACATGATTTAAAAGACATCTGTACGTCATCTACATACATGGAGTAAGAAATTGTAAGCGGCAGTGCCTTCCCAAGGGAGTTCATTTTTACTATGAAGAGAGTGCAGCTTAGAACTCCGCCTTGCGGCACGCCATTTTCTTGCACGTGTACCTTTGACAGTGCAGAGCCAACTCTGACGCGAAAGGTTCTCTCAGACAAATAGCTAGCAAGGGTGTTAAACATATTACCAGAAACACCGAATGACTTCAGGTCAGTAAGGATCCCATAACGCCAAGCGGTGTCATAGGCCTTTTCTAGGTCGAAAAACACAGTTAAACAGAACTGTTTATGAATGAAGGCATCCTTAATATATGACTCTAGTGCCACAAGTTGATCATTCGTGGATCGCCCCGCCCTGAAGCCTGCCTGGCAGCTCTCGAGAAGGCCGTTATACTCCAAAAAGTACACGAGCCTCCGGTTTATCATCTTCTCGAGAAGCTTACACAGGCAGCTGGTCAGGGCAATGGGTCGATAGCTAGCGGGAGAAGAAGGGTCCTTCCCTTCTTTCAAGAATGCTACAACTATGGCATCCCTCCAAGACTTTGGAATGTGCCCCAAAAGCCATATCTTGTTGAAAAGGTGAAGAAGTGTTACAAGAGTGTCTGTGTGTAAGTTCTGTATCATTGTATATGTAATGTTGTCTGGGCCTGGAGCTGAGGGTTTACACGTGCTCAGAGCACCCCTCAGCTCATGAAGCGTGAACTCGGAGTTATAAGAGGTGGCTGACCTGTCATTGTCATTTAAAGGTTTCTTTTCGGCCACGAGTTTGTGTTTCATGAAGGTGTTTGTGTAGTGTGCTGAACTAGAAACGGGTTGGAAGTGTTGTGCGAGTGTGTCAGCCTGGTCTTCGAGTGTGTCCCCTGTTGTACTGACCAGAGGCAGGCTGTGTGTTTGATGTCCCTTGAGTTTGCGTATTCCTGTCCATACTTTCCGTGTGTCTGTGTAGGAGTTAATTGATGTTATGAATGTACGCCAACTCTCTCGTTTTGCCTCACGGCGCACACGTTTTCCTAACGCCTTGGCCCGTTTGAACAAGAGGAGGTTACTCGACGTGGGGTACCGGCGAAGGATACCCCACGCCTTGTTCTGGGCCTCTCGCGCCCGCCTACAGTCCTCATTCCACCACGGCCTCCGCTGGTTGCGCGGGGCAACAGAGGCGTGGGGAATGGACTTTTCGGCGGCGTCAAGGATGTGCGCCGTGAGGAGTTGGGTAGCTTCTTCAACGTGTAGGTGTCCTATGGATGTGTGGTGTAGTTTGGATGTCTCTGTAAATGTGTTCCAGTTAGCTCGTGCTTCATTGAACCTATTATGGGAAGATGGACTGCTCGGGCCTTTACCTATATACGTTAATGAAGTGGGGAAATGGTCACTGCCATATGGGTCCGTGCCCACACCCCACTCGAGAAGAGGAAAGAGAACTGCGGAGCCAATAGCCAAGTCAAGACATGAGTATGTGTTGTGACCTATGTTATGGTATGTAGGCTGTTTATTGTTGAAAAGGCATGCTCCAGAGGATGTAAGAAACCTCTCTATCAGGCGACCTCGGGCATCCGTACGAGAAGAGCCCCAAAGAGAATTGTGAGCATTAAGGTCGCCTGTTAGAATGTATGGTTCGGGCAGCTGGTCAACCAGCGCCTCGAAGTCAGAACTCAAAAGTGTAACATCAGGAGGAATGTATATGGAGCATACCGTTATCAACCTATTAAATATTATTAAGCGTATTGCTACAGCCTCAAGGATAGTGTTCAAGGTGACAGAGTGGCATGCTAAGGATTTCCGGACGATTATGGCCACACCGCCAGGAGAGTGTGTGCAGCCATCCCTGTCTTTCCTGTATACCAGGTAACTATTCAAGAAATTTGATTGTTTAGAATTCAAATGTGTTTCCTGAACACACCTTACACTTGGCTGATTGGTATGCAGAATCTCATACACGTCGTCAAGATTATTCAGAAGGCCTCTGCAGTTCCATTGAACAATATTTTCTCTTCCCATTATTTAGTGTGAGAGCTACTGGAGTGTGTATGTTTATGTGTCGTCTTTCGGGGCTGTGACTCTTGGATTGGGCTTTTTGGGCGGCCTATCTGTAGGCTTGGACGTCGGAGGCCGCTCCTTGCGCTGCGTTGCAGGCAAGAACGGCACGACGTCCATCTCGTCGTCCGATGTCCTGGGTGTGCCCGTGGAACCGGGCCCCCCGGACTTGGCCCCCCTTCGGGGGCCCTTCGTTTGACCCGTCACCGCCGGTGGTGTCGGAGGCACCAGAAGTGGCACGGGCGGTGCGGTGGCGGTGGGAGCCGGTGCGGGGCTCGTGGTGTCCATGGCACACTCCAACGCACTGGACGATGGGGAGGCACGGACGGGAGCGGCACCGGCCCCGACAGAAGAGGTTGCCACCACAACCGCTGCTGCCTGAGCAAGCGGCGTGGTGGCGGGTTGGGCTACCAGAGGCAACCCAGGGGGGGGCGGGGGCGGGACCAAGTCCGACTCTCGGTACTGGGTCCCCGCCGAAACAAGACGCCGCTCCGCCCCCCGGCGAGCTGCGTCGGCGTACCTGCCCAGAGGGAAGGAGGCGAACCTCTTCCGTGCCTCTGGGAAGGTGATGTTTTCGTTGACTTTCAAGGCAATGATCTGTTTTTCTTCTTTGAACTTTCCACAGCTCCTAGAATAGGCAGCGTGTGGTCCCTGGCAGTTGGCACAGGTGAAGTTCTCGGATTTACAATTGTCAGTTTGATGATCATGTGCTGCACATTTTGCGCACGTCAATTTACCACGACAAGACGTTGTGCCGTGCCCAAACCGCTGGCACTTGAAACGGCGGCGCGGGTTCGGCACGTAGGGTCGGATTGGACATCTCAAGAAGCCTGCGTTGACCGACTCAGGAAGGTTAGAGCGGTCAAGTGTCAAGATTATGTGCTTGGTTGGAATTATTTCATCATTTCGGCGTATGGTGATTCGCCTTACTGCTGTCACGCCCTGCTCTCGGAGGCCCTCGAGCAGGTCTGCTTCAGTCTCATTCATTAGATCCCGATCAGAGATCACGCCCTGGCAGCTATTGAGGCTGCGATGGGGCGTGATCTTGATGTCAACATCTACCATGCGCGTTTGCTTGAGGAGGTTAGAGGATTGTTGCTTGCTTTCTACTTCTATCAAAACTTCTCCCGTTGTGAGTTTCTTATCCTTATACGACTTTCCGATAAGGCTTTCAAGAAACTTGGAGATTAGAAACACAGATTGGGAAGTGATGGGCTTTGTCTTGTCAACAGATTCCATGATCAGAAACCGCGAGAAATTATCAGGCTTTGGGGGAGAGATCGATTGCAAAGGAGGAAAAGAAACTTCGGTGCGGCCCCTTTTCGGGGGCCGATCACGTCTGGGGGGGGGGTTTAGAAAATGCCATATGATACATTGAAAAGCAGGGAGACGGGGGTACTTTCTCCTTTGACCTTACCCTGGTAGTCAAAGAGGTCCCGGAGCAGGCAGGGAGCCCATCGGCCGGAGCTTGACCACGGCTCCGACGGCCACCGTTAGAGGTTTCTACCCTTCACCTTAAAAACACATCACCACGGTAGGACACAGCTTATGTTGGGGGGCTCGGGGTCCGCGGTATCGCCAGTACCGTCACCAAGATTACTCAAGGTGCCCCGTGCGGGGAGCTATATGACCTCTCCTAATTAATACATTTCTTCTAAAAAAGAAATACGTGCGTTATTAGCACTCCTTGATTATTTTAAGGGCATTCCTAAAACAATGCGTCCTCTGTTTACTCAAAAGCGTCAACAGATGCTTTAAGAATTGCGCATAATGAAAGAGATTGCTTCAATTTTATTTTTCTTAAGGTGACACGTATGGCGCCTGCGTACGCTAATTCATGGAGCGGAATTTTCAACGGCTGGAGCGCAGGGGATGCACACTCAAGCTTGCGAATAGGGGTAGGCAAAGAACGACGTGTTAACTGTATTCAAAATATGCAATACTGATATAACAATTAAAATTACTTCTCCAGAGTTGGTGCATGGTAGAGTGTTTGTGTAAGATACGACTGACTTTCAGGAAATTACAGGTAATAGCGTCCATCAGACAAGGATGTGCCTTAGCTCTGGTAGCCTTGTTCCACGTACAGCGCGATAAACCAAACTACATGCGGGGTGCATAAGCACTTTTCGCAAGACCTTTTAAAGAGTCTTCGTTGAGAGGTAGCATAGAGGACACAAATACGTGTAATCATATTTCGTGTCCTTAGCTTAGTGCTATCGCTTTTACAAGTTTTGAGAGGTCCCCATGCTCAGACGCCGAAGGTTTTTCCTTCTGATCGAGCTTTTGAAGTGGCTGGAAATAAACCGTTTGATCACGCCGCTGGGGTTCCTGTTTGTTTCTGCGAGGTATGCTTCATGGCTCTCCCACGCATGCCTTCGTTAGTTACATGTCATTGCCTCGCGCAGTTTTTTACTTCTCTATGCCATGCACATCTTTGAAATGTGTCACCCTCCCTACGCCGATACATTCTTGCATACAATTACGGCAGCCTATGCTGTGCCCAAAGGTGTCTTTGTGACTATAGGACGTTGCGTGGGTGGTAATTTTCAGCCGAGCTCATGTGAAGCGTTGTTTGATATCTCTAGGCAGACTGGTAAAGTTTGTGCTGGCTAAATACACGCAAAACTTCCAACATTGTTGCTACCGACTACCGTCCAGGATGCAGAGTTGAATAAATAAAAAATTAATTTATTCAAAGCGTGGACTACTACGTATGGGTTCAAATTCCTCGAGGGCGGGGGGGGGGGGGAGGGGCGGAGGGTTAACCTTATATTATACAAACGGTCTTTCTACACGAAGCGTATCTTTGGTTGATTTGGGCGGACCTACGAGTTAAAACTCAGTGGTCGCGGTTTCTTGCCGTAGGATGACAGACACAGGTAAAAGCGTATGTAGAAGCCCCACTTTGGTGGTCTAATAGAATGAGAAAGGGTATTTCTAAGGGTGTCTGAGAATTATACTTAAATCGTGCCGGGCTCCTACTTGGTCCTGCTCCTAACTAAAATTCGTTTTATGAAATAATCACAATAAACGCTATCTTAAAAACCCATTTGTTGGTCTTAAACTCTTGGATATTCCGCAGTAGGTGCTGGACCGAGAGGCATTTGCTTAAAAAAGACGAAAGCTACATCCAACGAACTTTGTTAGATCTGATCGGGAAAATTCTCACTTAAAGGCTATCTCGCGCAGAATAGAATTATAACGTAAGCACATGGCTCGTAAGGCAGATTTCGCGAATGGGGACGAGCTTTATTCCTACGAGCCTGATTGTACTACCACCCACATTTGCTTCGCATCCCCAAGTCGGAAAGTCAAATCGTATCCGTTGGAGAACTACGCAGCATTCTTACCTGGATTTCTGCTTCAGTGAAACGCACGGACTGTTCCATGTAGAGATTTCGTACAGCAGCAGCAGTCATAGCATTTTGCGAAATCGCTTGCAGTTGCGTGCGTATAGCTCTCGACATCAGAATGCATGTGCCTTAAGCTTATTTTTCTAAAAGCATATGCCACTATCTGTACAGCTACCTCCTCCAACTCTGGCCACGCAATGCTGTCCTCCACACTCATCACTGCACGTATGCTGATTGGTGCGTTTGAAATTCCAGGGTTAGTTACTGCTTTATTAATTATTGCAAAAGCATATACTGATCACAAAACGGCAAGCCCCTTTTGGCTCTGTCACTTTTTTGTGTAGCGCCAAGTTTATTCAAAAGCTGCAAATATCATGTTATATGCGACAGTCAATGTGAATTTTGATAATTTCACCAGAGGTATCTGTGAGTTGGGCTCAAAGATGGAATACACTAACGGGAACTAAGGAGTTCAACGAAGGGGAGTTTCCTGTTCATATCCTTAGCGCAAGGCAGTCGGTATCAGTGCATTTCAATTCAATTCTACCTTTTTATCGCAAGCGTACACGATAGGGGAAAAAAGCTTCTCAAGGCAGCTTGACAAGCCCCATCCCGATGTCGTAGGGGTGGATCCTTTTGAAAATACTACCTCTTCATGGCTGGCACAGGCAAAAAAAGACGGACATCGTACAAAAAAGAGTAATGAGTAACATTTGTCAGTTTTCTTACCGCCAATTGTACCTGACCAAGGGCACCAAAAAATATCCTCAATTTTAGCAAAATAAATAATAACTATTGTACAGAACGAAAGACGCAGAGCAACGTTTCTTTACTAATTTTAGTGGAAAATGGAATGCCTTAAAAAGTCCCCCCAAAACATTAGTAGCCCTGCCATGGCCTACAATATAGAGCGCTGAAGTTCTAATGAAATCTGGTATTCAGAATAATGTGCTAAAAAATTACAGGAGGCACTACGACCGCTGCTGCCTGGTGGAAGTTAAATTGTTCGTAATGAACCTACAGCATGCTTTCAGCACGCCAACGAGGCAACAACCTGCCTGAACGAGAACCAAACTTTGTATACAGAAATTCTATTGTGAACGGTATATTGGTAAAAACCGCCTCTCAAGCGGCCCATTCATTTAGAAACCCATTTTTAGAAATCTTCACAATAATTCCAGAAAGTGTATACTGGGAAAACACGCCACCGTACCATACCAAACCGTACCATTGATCTTGTCGGAAATCTAAGTTGTTGTCGTACGCCTTTTGGATGCGACTGCATCTCATTCACTCGCCTTGTCCATGCAGCGTCGGCGTCGTTGTCGTCCGCCCCTCCCCCATTCTCCTCGCCGCGCGAGCTGCGCCCTACGCCGCTCACCCCCTCTCCTCTCCGATGCCCCTCTCTCATACACACACCTCCCCCAACACTGTAAAAAAAATAATAGTTAGCGGCGCCCGGTTTCGATCCCACGACCCTGTGGGCGGAACGCGAGGTACATGGTGCTCTTCCCACTGCGCCACAAAACCGACACAGAATTAAATGCTACGAACGCGCCTTATATCCTTGACTCATTCAAACTACGTCAAGAAGCTACTGATACAACGCATGATTGGGCAATGATTAACACTTGCAATAAAAGAAAAGAAGCTCCCACTTACAGCAACAATGATGGAGTAAAGGTCGTTGCGACAGCGAAGCCCCAAGCATACCACTTAGAGAGATTGACCAGTAGTAGTATCTGTTTGTTTTATGGCGCAAGGGCAACGATGGCCAAAGAGCGCCAATGCAATGGTTGATCATTTTGAATGATGTTTTTATAAAATGGTGCTGTAAATGTGACGATTTTAAGAGAGGTTAGTGTGGGGGGTGTATACAGCCCCTCATTTAAAACAGCAATAAAATTGGGGAAATGGGAATGGCAGGGTAAGAATGTAAAAAATAAATAGACACTCATAGCGTCCTCCCACTCTGAGGGGCCCCGAGGTTACACATGGTATGATATGCGGTTTAAAAAGCCAATGTCTCCCAGGTAAGCAAAAAGGCGTTTACTTTGAATTAAGGGTTGATCAGCTAAAAACATCGAGGGATGAAGAGGAATCATGTGAGTGTAGAGTTCCCGGAAGTGCTTTTTCCTTGCCTTGTGGAAGTACCCACACTCAACTAAGACATGGCTGACGGATAGGCGATGTCCGCACCTGTCGCGTTGTGGCGGTGGTTTGCCCTGCAGAAGGTGCGAGTGAGTAGCGTATGTATGACCTATTCGTAATCTGCACATGTATACTTCCGTTGTTCTGTTGTGTTTTTCTGTGTAGTAGCTGCCTAATTGGGGTTTTATAGTGTGGAGTTTGTTATCTGTCTGAGTGTCCCAGCGTTGCTGCCAGCGTTGTCGGATTGCCTTTCGAATGAATGGTTTCCAGTCAAGATAGGGAAGCTGCTGAACGTCGACGCTGCAGCGAAGTGCTGCCGCAGCGGCGCTCTGGTCTGCGAGTTCATTACCAGGAATGCCACTGTGTCCAGGCACCCAACACACGACTATGACCTGTTTTAAAGCGTAGGCTGCCATTATCTCTTTAACTAACCTGTTCAGCACAATGTTCCTACTTGGTTTTCCATAATGCAGTGCTGTCACAACACTCAATGAGTCTGTGTATATAATGGATTGTTGTGTCTTTGTTTGTATTATGTGTTCTAGCGTAATTAATATAGCATGTGCCTCAGCCGTAAATATACTTGTGTTTCTGTTTAGTGTCCTTGTGCTGGCAAAGTTGGGACCGTGTGCAGCACATGCCACAGCAGTGGCAGTTTTGGAGGCATCTGTGTAAAAGGCAGTGTACGGGAATTTGTTTTGCAAGTGCAGGAAGTGTTGTCGGATGAGTTGTGCGGGTGAATGTTTTTTGTAAATTTCCTTGAACGACATGTCACAGGTGACAGGGCGCAGTTGCCAAGGCGGCATGAACTCAACGAAGTCAGCTTTGTAAGATTCTGATAAAATAACCCCAAGTTCCTCCGCATCCACCTTCACTCGGATAGAGAAAGGCAGAGGAAGCGACGGACGGCTCAAAAACAGCCTTTCGGACGCTTTGTTTTCAAGAATAGCATTTAGCGGATGACTATTTAAGGATGTTGCCCTTACGCAGTACAAAAGTGCCATGTATGTACGCTGGTGCTCTAAGCACCACTGATCCGTTTCTGCATAGAGGCTTTCAATAGGACTCGTCCGGAAAGCCCCGGACGCCAGGCGGAGCCCCAAGTGCAGCACTGCGTCCAGCATTTTTAGAGCTGTTTTTGAAGCAGACCCATACACTACACTTCCATAGTCTATACGGGACCTTGCAAGACTGTTAAAAACACGTAAAAGGCATGTTGTATCTGCACCGTATGACTGGCGGGAAAGGACTTTTAAGATGTTCATAGTCTTCATGCATTTCATTTTAAGTTGTTTAATGTGTGGGATGAATGTAAGTTTATCATCTAAAACTACTCCAAGAAACTTGTGTTCTCTTTTTACGGGTATGTCAACTCCCTTAAGTTGTATGGTTGGTTGCAGATGGATCCCACGCTTCCTGGAAAAGAGAACACAAGTGCTTTTCTGCGGATTCAGGATAAAAACATTTTTGTCTGCCCACTTGGCTAGTCTGTTCACAGCAACTTGGATCTGCCGTTCACAGATAGAGGAGTTGCATGACCTGAAGCTGATGTGAACATCGTCTACATAGATTGAATAAAAAATGGTGGGTGGCAGTGCTCTCCCTAACGTATTCATTTTTACAATGAAAAGTGTGCAGCTAAGTACTCCACCCTGGGGAACGCCATTTTCTTGTGTATACGTCCTGGATAATGCTGCACCAACTCGTACCCGGAATGTTCTATCTGATAAGTAGCTTTCCAGTGTGTTCAACATGTTTCCACAAATGCCGAAAGATTTAAGGTCATGCAGGATGCCATACCGCCAAGTGGTGTCATAGGCCTTTTCGATGTCAAAAAATACAGATATACAGTGCTGCTTATGGGCAAAAGCTTCTTTAACATAAGATTCAACAGCTATAAGATTGTCAGTTGTTGACCTGCCCAAGCGAAAGCCTGCATGGCAGCTATCAAGGACACCATGATATTCCAAGAAATAGATAAGCCGTCTATTGATCATCTTTTCAAAGAGCTTGCTCAAGCAGCTTGTCAAAGCAATAGGGCGATAGCTTGTCACAGAAGAGGCATCTTTCCCCTCTTTCAATATAGCCAACACAATTGCCTCTTTCCAAGCATGAGGAAAGTACCCAGCACACCATATCTTGTTGTACAAGAAGAGAAGAGTATTGAGGGTATCTATGTGCAGGTGCTGAATCATTGTGTATGTTATTTTATCAGCTCCTGGCGCCGAAGCACGGCATGTGTTGAGGGCTACCATAAGTTCCTGCAGCGAAAAAGGAGAATTATACCCATCATTAGATTTCTTGTGGTCACGAATACGCTTTCTTTCAATAGATTCTTTGTATCGCAGGAATGTCTCAGTGTAGTGGGAGGAGCTGGAAATATGTTCAAAGTGCTGTCCCAGGGTGTTTGCTTGGTCTTCAAGTGTATCGCCAGTGGTGCTGACAAGAGGTGTGACATATGTTTTCTGCCCCTGCAGTTTCCGTATCCTGTTCCAAACTTTGCGCGCATCTGTATAGGAATTTATTGATGATAGAAAAGACCTCCAACTATCTGTTTTTGCCTGACGTCGGATTCGCCGTCCCATGGCTTTTGCGCGCTTGAAGGAAATTAGGTTTTCTGTAGTAGGATACCTGCGGAGGACCCCCCAGGCCTTATTCTGAGCATTTCTGGCCTTCTTGCAATCGTCATTCCACCAGGGCCTCTGAAGATTACGTGTGGTACCGGAGGTCTGGGGAATAGAAACGCTAGCAGCATCAAGTATATGTGCTGTGATAAAGAAGCACGCTTCATCAATACCTAAGTGTGTTATTGATGTGTAAGTAAGTTTCGACATCTCTTTAAACGTTGCCCAGTCGGCACCAGCTTCTTTAAACTTTTCATGTGAAGTGTAACTGTAGGGGCATTTTTCTAAATATCTGAGGGTGACTGGGAAGTGGTCGCTCCCGTAGAGATTCGTACCCACTTCCCATTCGATGGATGGAAAAAGAACGGGGGAGCCTATAGCAAGATCAATGTGTGAATATGTGTGGTGTGCTATATTGTAGTATGTCGGCTGCTTTTTGTTAAAGAGACAAGCTCCGGATGACAAGAGAAAGTTTTCTATCAACCGGCCCCGGGAATCTGTGCGTTCCGATCCCCATAGTGGGCTGTGCGCATTAAGGTCACCAACTAGTAAAAACGGTTCTGGCAGTTGATCTATAAGGGACTCAAATTCGTAACTGGACAGACGATATTCAGGGGGAATGTACAGTGAGCAAATTGTTGTTAACTTATTGAATATAATTGCCCGAACAGCAACCGCTTCTAGGCCGGTGCGCAAATGGATAGATTGACAAGGGACAGCTTTTTGTATAACTATTGCCACACCACCAGAGCAGTGCGAGCAGCTGTCTCTGTCTTTTCTAAATACTGAGTATTGGTTTAGGAAGTTGGTATGCTTAGAGTTCAAGTGAGTCTCTTGTAAACACAGGACAGTTGTTTGAGTTTTGTGTAGGATTTCATATATATCATCTAGGTTTTTAATTAATCCTCTACAGTTCCACTGCGTAACTATTTGTGATACCATAAATGTTTAAAGAAGATTTTGGCTGGTGAAGACTATGGATGGATGTATCACCTACCACACTCAGGTATGATCTGGGCCAGTGACACGGGGGGCTGCTGGCTTTTTTCCCCGCCCCGCCATGGAGCGCTGTTCTTTCACCTCCTTTGGTGCTGGCCGAGACGGTGTCATGTCCATGTCCTCGTCTGAGTGCTGAGACAGCGACGAGATGGAGCCCTTGCGGCCTCCGACACGGAATATGTTCGAAGTGGTGGAAGGATTTCCTCCCACCATCATTTGTTGCGTGTTGGACGCAGAGGCGGTCGAAGGACCCGCCACATCTACATCCATGGCCACCTGAGGTCTGGTAGCCGGAAGAAGGGGACCAACGGCAGAGCCGTCACTCCTGGCGTTCGTGGCCGACGCAACACTTGCGGGTGCCACAGGTGTTGCGTCAGCTGGTTGGGCTGCCTTAGGCAGCACCTTGGGGGGCTGGGGCGGCACCAAGTCTGCTTCGCAGTACTGGGTGGCCGCAGTGACAAGACGCCGCTCCGCCCCCCGGCGAGCTGCGTCGGCATACTTCGCAGAAGCAAAGGCGCTGAGCCTTTTCCGCGCTTCTAAGTAAGAGATGTTCTCGCTGACTTTAAGATTGAGTATTTTCTTCTCAAGTTTGAATGTTTCACACGTCCTTGAGTAAGCTGTGTGCGGCCCACTGCAGTTCGGACACTTAATCAAAGTGCTGTTGCAATTCTCTTTGGCGTGGTCGTGCTCTGAGCACTTTGCACACGTTAAACGCCCACGGCAGTTGTTAGTACTGTGCCCATAACGTTGGCACTTAAAGCACCGACGCGGGTTGGGGATATATGGTCGGACGGTACATCGAAGAAAGCCTGCATTCACAAATTCGGGTAAGGTACTGCGGTCAAAGGTGAGGACAACATGTTTGGTTTTGATTTCCTGATTTTCTCGACGCATAGTGATCCTCCTTACTGCAATGACGCCCTGGTCGCGCAGGCCCTCGAGGATGTCAGAGTTAGTTTCATTGCAGAGATCAGATTCGGATATCACACCTTGGGATGTATTTAGCGTTCGGTGGGGAGTGACTTTGACTTTCAGGTCGCCAATGAGGGTTTGTTCAAGAAGCTTTTTTTATTGTGCCGGGTTGTTTACTTCTACAAGGATCTCTCCAGAGGTCAGTTTCTTGGCTTTGTAGTGTTTTCCCACAACACGTTCAATGCACTTAGCTATTAAGAAAACGGACGTAGATGTCACTGGCTTTGTATTGTCTTCGGATGCAATGATCAAGAACCGGGGAAAGTTGTCAGGTATTTGGAATGATAGGGCAGGCAATGGGGGAAAGTTCGCTTCTGTGCGGCCCCTTTTGGGGGGCCGATCAGTGGGTTTAGAAAATTTTGAAAGAACCATGCAGCATGGAAAAAAAGCAGGGAACGGGGGTACTTCCTTCGCTCGGTTTACCCTGATGCCGAGAGAGGTCCCGGAGCTCCCTTCCTGGTAAACAGACAGGGAGCCCATCCGCCGGAGCTTGACCACGGCTCCGACAGCCACCGTTTGTGGTTTCTACCCTTCACCTTAAAACTCCTAGCCACGGTAGGATACAGCGTGAGTATGGGGGCTCGGGGTCCGCGGTATCGCCAGTACCGTCACCAAGATTGCTCAAGGTGCCCCGTGCGGGGAGAGAGATTGACCAAGATTGGCCAATAAAACATAATAATAATCATAAAACATAATAATCATACGCGTTCTCGACACGTTTCACGCGATTTCAGAATCAATCCAACGGAAACACCAAGTGAACCCCACGATGCGTCGCATCTACACAGGGTTCCCCTCGTGGTGAGGTGGGCGCAATTTTTTATCTTCCCTTTGTAAGAAATCCCCTTGCCACTCTAAATAAGGTTCAACTACGTGCATTTCTCGGAGGTCTGATCTCAAATCTACGTAGTTCTGGTAGTTTCTTACCCATTGTAAAAGAATAATTTCCCTACTAATACTCGCCTTTCGGGCATGTCTCATCTATGCCAATAGAAAGGGAGTCTGACTCGAAGGGGCCTTAAAAAATCTACGAGAAAATAGATCGGGTTTACATCGAGAAAATACACCGAGAAAATACACCGCCTATCTTTAAATCCGATATGCAGAATTGGGCAGGTGCCACAATTAGGAACTCATTTATAAAAATGATGGGGGCATTCGATGGTTGCATTCGACATGTTATTAAGAAGCGTGAAATTCATTTTAAATAGGTTCTCGCGCCATTCCAGTATTAGTCTTCATGCAGAGCCTACGTGTGACCAGCGCGAGGCCAGTTAAGGTGGAGTAAAAAGGGACATGTGATACTTGGTTTAGAAAGATAAGTAACAGAAGGCTTATGCAAAGTACGACCATTTTAATTTTCCTAGTTTCGAAGAGGCAGCGTTAAACATAACGGTTAACCTGTAGAGCTACACTTTGACGCTATGTATGTACACTAAAAACTCGTTAATTCAAACCGTAAGGGGATGCCACCTCAGTTCGAAATAATAAAAGTTCAAAATAATCAAAGTAAACAATAGCAACTATAGTTTGCAATTTTGAAGCCCTAGGACATGTCAGCATTTTCATAGTTGATTGATTGATTGTGGGGTTTAACGCGCCGACGCAACGCAGGCGATGAGGCGCGCCGTAGTGGAGGGCTCCGGATTAATTTTGACCACCTGGGGATCTTTATCGTGCGCCGAAATCTCGTTTACACGGGTGTTTTTGCTTTTCGCCTCCATCAGAAAAGCGGCCGCCGCGGCCGGGAATTGAACCCGCGACCTTGTGCTCAGCAGCGCAACGCCTTAGCCACTGAGCCACCGCGGCGGGTATTTTCATAGTTGAAAAATCCCGTGATTGCGTCCCGCCCGTCGTTCCTAAAGGCGACAGTCAGCCCTTTTTGGTCTAACAAACGGAGGTAGCGGAACGTCTTATTTTCACCTTGAAAACTCAAGTGAGACAGGCGGCACTTCATCTGCCCATAAACCATGCATATGACGGTAGAAAATAAAGAATAAAAATGACCAGACGGTATCCACTTCCCTCCTTGGAGTTCACTAAAGAGAATGAAGTTGTAAAGCCTCGGTGCTATAGGTTGAACCTGTAGGAAGGGGAAACGGAGAGACCGGTGTTTAGCATGTCTGTTTAAATCCTGACGGAGCGTAAAGCTGACTGTTTCTACGGTTGCCGTTTCCTGCTCTTGCGATCTGTCGCAATGAAATTAGCTTTTTCTTAGGTCTTCGCTCCCGCCGCAAATCATAAACGCTCGCTCCTGATAGACGCTAACCCCCGACGAACTAACTTCCAATGCTTAGCGTCATGGCTCTGCATAACTTTGTGCGTTCCCTATTTCATTTCCTTATCTTGGCTTCCTCACACTGACGTAAAGTTTACGATCTTTTGTGCCTACCTCTGGTTATTTCTTTGCATTATTTTTCCAGGTCCTTTCATTAGAAACATCGTGGTTATATCATGTAGGAGCTAGTTGGGTAACTCCAAATTCTAAAGAAACATTTACCGTGATGGTAAGCAAGTACGAACATAAAAGCTGGCGATCGCTATGAGCTATTGCTTTCGGCACCAAGACTGATCGAGTGCGCCATTTCTGCTGAACCGCCCTACCGGAAGCCTTGTATTTCTGAGTTTTTATTTCACGGCTTAACACTAAGTAAATCCATAGTGACGCTTCCTTCTATATAAAGGCTAAATAAAACAATTGCGCAGAAAAGGGGAGACACAGACGCAGTGTAAACAGGCACACATGGTGCCGTGTGTGTCTGTCTTCACGTCATCCGTGTGTCCCTTTTTTTGCGCAATTGTTTTATTTAGTAAGAGTACCAACATGTCCTGGGTGCTACACATATCTAAAGGTGTCTGTGCATCTATGTCTCTTTTGCCGTTCTTTGCCGGACTTTGGTGATCTTTGTAAGGAGCTTTATTATCCTCAGTAAACGTTGCTTCCAGGTTTATGTTCGCCCTTAATGGTATGGATTGTGGTGCAATAAAAAGACCAGCTTGTCTAGACATCACTAGTTTGAATGAAGGCAATGGTGCCGAAATGCTCAAGAAGAGCTTAGCTACGTGCTCATTGGGTGTTATTCGACGCTTATTGCGACAAATAAAGTCTGTAAAAAGCTTCTTTGTTACCCCCAAAATTTCCAGGTCAAAAAATAGCCAATTCAAAATTTTAATTATAAAATGAAACGCTAGCTCTTAGTGTCGAAAACTGCCGAAACCGTTTTAAGTGCGAATGCACTTCTTAAGCGAGCCTGAAGCGTCCGCCGCCGTCCGCATAGCAACAGCTGCGGGTGCGCGCGCTCCTCGTCTTCCTTGGCAACGGGGGGAGATGGCCGCGCGCTGCCTGGCCGCTGACATGGCACATACCCACGTGGGAGATTGGCCAGGAATCTCCTCGTCTTCCTTGGCAACGGGGGGAGATGGGCGCGCGCTGCCTGGCCGCTGACATGGCACATACCCACGTGGGGGTTTGGCCAAGAATCGGGCGTGAGAAGGGCTAGTGCACCCGCTTAAAGGAGTACTGACACGAAATTTCAAAGCTGAGATCCGCTCTAGCAATCAAGTACAACGACAACACAAATAGGTGTCTGTGAATAAATGCATCTTTCTTTCTTTGTAGTTGTGTGTGTGTGTGGTCTCTCTTTCGCGAACATTACCGAACCGCGCAAATTCAACTCGTGCATTCGCACTTTCACATTCTTCCCCTCGGGGAAATGCGGGGAATTTTTTTCTTTGTTACTACTTGCATACTTTTGTGTGGAGTCAAGAATTGAGTTTCAATGTTACATTCTGTGTAGTGTATAAACATTTGGCGTAAACCAGACGCTTTTCACGTACTTGGTGTATCATTGGCAGTTCAGCTAAAAAAATATAAAAAATTGACCAGACGATTGGCCTAGAAGTTTTCGACAAGGAATACACTGGAATTACCGTATATGCACAATTCTAATGCTTCGCCGATTGTAACGCTCACGAAAATGTAGGTAGGAAAACTCGAAAAAACAATCTGACGCCAATTCTACCGCTCAGATGTAAAAGACACGACACAACCTACCTTGCAGAACACTCAACTGTAGGAGCGAAAATTTCTTGTCTTTCATAAACTTGCTGATTCAGGTACTGCTGAACAAACAAGCAAACTGGAGCGGGGAACTTAACAAGTATTTGCGATTTCAAATGCCTTGACCTTCCAAAATTGGCACGTGACGGCAGCTGGCTTTTGTGTTGCTAATTCACGAATTCCACCTGCAAGTCTTCAAGTTCCCGAAAAAATCCGTGCTCAGGGGCGGTGAAGCCTCCCATGAAAATGTGGCTCTGCTTTGTTTACGTCAATCACGTCCTCATGCCTCCGAGAGGCCCTTGGTGCATGATTGTGCTAGGCTCATAGTGGTACCTCTCCAGAACAGCTGGGCTAACAAGACCGTTTTCTATTAAATATATGCCGTCTCGTTTTCTCCCCAGCCCTAGCGAGATAAACGAGGTTATAATTTATTTGTTTATTTATTTATTTTACCCTCAGGGCATACAAGCCTTGTAGAGGGGAGGGGCTTACATAGAAGCAAAAAAAAGACGTCAAAAGCACGCGACAAAAGTTTAAGGATTGTACACACGAAAATATAAAACAATGTTTAAGAAACTGGTAAAGCAAATGCAATAACCGCAGCCATAAACGAAATCACACTCGGAGCAAAAATAAAAGCAAATGGTAAGCGCACATCCTTCGCCGTAAAAGAACACAGTAACGGCTGATCGACACAAGCACACAATACTAAGAAGAAAAATAAAAAAAGAAACAATAAACAACGAAAAACAAGAAAGCACTCCTTACTAGAAAGTATTGGGGGGAAAAATCACAGCAAATTTGAACTTGACAATGCTTCCCGGAAATGGTTAGGGTTAGTAATGCAAGCTAATGAAGCAGGCAGGTGGTTCCACCCACGGCACGTTTTCGGCAAAAACGAATGAGAGTAGGTGACAGTGTTTTGGTGCGGGATATGAACTTTGTGACGATGGTCAATACGTTCAGATATGAAACGTGCGGGTTGTATCCAGCGTGATTTGAGTACATGGTTATTATGATACACTTTCTGGAATAGGCACAGACGGGACAGTTTTCTACGTGTAGCGAGAGGAGTTAAGTTCAGACTGGATTTCATAGTAGTTACATTGGCCGTACGATGATAGTTAGAAAGTATGAATCTTACAGAACGGTTTTGTACAGCTTCAAGTTGGTTAGTTAGATTAGTATATCCAGGATCCCAAGTTTACAAAGCATACTCTAGTATGGGGCGCACATAAGTAACATATAACTGTTTTTTTAGAGAAGAAGGGGCTAAGGAAAAATGTCGCTTTAAGTATCCAAGCATGCGGTTAGCCTTAGATGTTATAAAATCAATATGTCGACACCAGGAGAGGTTGTTAGTTATGTGCACACCAAGGTATTTATATTCGACTACGGAGTCTAATGGGGTACGGTTAAGAAAATAACCAGGACAAGTTAATTGATTACGGGATATCCTCATCACTTTACATTTAGTTATGTTAAGCTCCATATGCCAAAGTTTGCACCAAGTATAAATATTATTAAGGTTAGATTGTAGACATTCAACGTCAGAGGAACTAGTAATGTTACGATAAAGCACACAGTCATCGGCAAAAAGGCAAATAGAAGAAGAAATATTACTAGGCAGGTCGTTAATGTATATAAAAAAAAAGTAAGGGTCCTAGCACAGAGCCCTGAGGTACACCTGAGAGCACAGGTACCTCAGGGGAGTTAGTTTGATTAGCAGACACAAACTGAGTTCGGTTAGAAAGAAATACTTCTATCCATTGTAAGACTTGGGGATCAATTTTCAAATTACGTAATTTCAATAGGAGAAGTTGATGATTAACTTTATCAAACGCTTTGGAAAAATCCAGAAAGACACAGTCAGTTACAAAGGAGGAGTCAAGAAATGCATGCAAGTCATTGGTAAACGTAATAAGTTGAGTTTCACAAGAAAAGTTTTTTTCTGAAACCATGTTGGGAATTATGAAAAAACTGATTGGACTCAAGAAAGTTAACCAAATGAGTGAATATTATGTGCTCGAGGATTTTACAAGGAATGGAAGTAATGGATATGGGACGGTAGTTTGAGGGGTTATGCGCGTCACCTGACTTGTAGAGTGGAACCACACTGCCGGTCTTCCATTCCCTGGGCAAGTCCTTCTCTCGTCAATAGATTTGGTATAAATTAAATACAATATAATTGAGCTGTACTCTTTAGCATTCTCAAGAAATTTAGAGGTTATGTCATCAGGACCACAGGATGACGACCTTTTTAATTTAGATATTATGGCTGTAATACCAGCAGGATCAAGAGTTAATGGGTCCATGGAGAAAAAATTAGACTCTTGCATGGGGGGAAATGACGGATGAAGGGGTCAGAAAAAAAATTCGCAAAACTATCATTAAGTACAGATGCACACAAATGGATGCACACATTCGCAACAGCTTGCGAATGCTTTTATGCCCATTGAATAATTATTGCACTAAATTTTACTCATGTGATGTTGACGAATTTTCTTAATAAGTTGAAGTATATATTAGGAGTGGTTCATGTCAGTGACAATGCTTTGAGTTTGTCGTTTGACGACGTTTGACGACGTTTGTTTTGACGAGTTTGACGACGTTTGTTTTGAGACGAAATGTAATGCACTAAAAAATTTCAAGGCAACTTTTAGCAAAAAAAGGGGGCGCATTAGAATCGTGCAAGTACGGTATATCGTTTGGGGCCGCAAAACTAGGTTACGTAAAAATAGAGTTTCATAATTTTCTACAAGCTCATGTTTGTAGGACCTGCCACCTAAATTGTCAAGGAAGCCACAATTATTGGGTAATTCGCGATTTTTTAGTTGTCAACTTATTCTCATTAAACCCATTTAAACCACTATGGAAAATAAATTCCACCTATAGGCTTCAACACTGGAGCAGCGAACACTTCTGCAAAGCACTTAAAGGACATCATGACGATCATCGCAACTGTCGTCGTTGTCTCGCATGACCTCGTGGTAGCGAAACTGAACAAGGGGTGAAAGTGATTAAGATAAAACGGAAGCACTGACAAAAGCAACCGGAGTATAGAGATCCCGAAGGCTACCTCACGGACCGCACGCGCTCATTAATACGCACAACTGAAACCAATTGCAATGATTAAGGCATGAAATAAAATATTCTTCCAGTATTGAGCGAAACTGCATTTTCTTGAAGTGGGCTGAAAAGAAAATAAATATAGAACCTACTACATAAACAATAAATATTAGTTATGAAATAATTATCTGTGCAGTGCCACAAAAACAAGAAAAAGTATTCCCAGGCTAAGCACGGGTTCCATTCGTAGCAAGACGCACAAAAATGTTTCAATTAAAGTCGACAGTCAGAACACCTCGTTTCGACTCCACCAACCTAACTGTTTTCTACTTTTTTGTCTTTTTTTGTTTTCAGGATGCCGTGATGTAACATGAGGATTATGAGTGTTAAATTCTGCTAGCAAAATCATTCAAACTTACAATATCAACAAAAACCACAATCAGTTACAGCGGATTTATTTACGAGGTTGTTGAAATGGTATCTCGAGCTACAGTCGGAGAAACCGATTTTTAAATTTTTATATGATAGTGCTTCGAAAATAAAAGAGCCCCACTGCAGTATCATTGACGAACTTGCTGCATCATTCAAGCCGTAAATATGAGCGTCGCTGAGTCGAGTTTGAAACTGTGTCCCCTTCACGTTCGTCTTGAAGGTGACGTGCATTGAAAAACAGTAAAAAGGTTGAGGTAGCGTGCCTGGTCTCACTGCAACACCAAAGTCTTTGTTTTTATGATAGCAACAAAAACAGCAACGCAATAAGGTGGAAGATTCTTGTAAGAACACCCCATTGCTAACTTCGCGCACAGTACAGTACAACTGCGTTAACTTAGGTTCCCAAAAGCACAAAAACAATCGTATTCAGGGTGGAGCCGTTAATGTGCGGTCGCTTAACTTCGCGCACAGTACAGTATAACTTCGTTAACTTAGGTTCCCGAAAACACAAAAACAATCGTTTTCAGGGTGGAGCCGTTAATGTGCGGTCGTTTCCGTAGCCTGGGAATTCCTGTCAGAGATAATTTATACATGCCAAGATGGGGCCTGCCCCACTTTATTCGCGCCAAACAGAGGAAAAAATAGCCCCGTCTTGTTGTAGAAGAGGCGTCATCATTTATCTCGAGCCGAGGCAGGTCTGCTATGAATACAGCATGAGCCAAACTGTAGAGCACCTGAGCCAGTTCCGCCCCGGGAACAACCTCCACGCCCTTTATGAATTGAAAGTGTTCAGATTTACGCTTTCTACAGGCGAACTTTTGTAAAGAGCGCTGTACAATGTGCTCTGCGGAGGAAGAAGGTACCAGCGCGGAAGCTTTTTCATGTTTTTCTTTGTTTCTAGTATGCACCGCGTATCATTCACAAAGCTCCTTCCACGTTGTTTTGCCGCTTCATTACGTTTACGTACAGGTCGTAATTCTCAGAACACGAAAGACAGGCTGCAAAACCAACTTTTAATTTAATGCTTATTGCCTCTCATGAAGGTAGCACAGCCGTGTTGTGCTACCTTCTTGCTTTGCTGTTGTTAACGTAGTTCCGTGTGCCTTGCTTTCTGCCTCAAGGCGTTTAAGAAGTGAATTATTGTTGAAGGTAGAAAACATATTTCACCAAACCGAACGACGAAAGATAGGGTCTGTATTCTCACCGGAAATTAAGAACGCTTGCTGTGCAGTACACGGACTATAAATATTACGACGGTCAGATATGAGTTGGAAATGGAGAAGACTATAATATTCGTTCAATCGGCAGCATATAAAACGACCCCAAGGAAGCAGTTAACTTGAGCAGCACTTATCTACCATTAATAAATTATGGAGCTTGACATACTGCGCGTTTGAAGCGGCTGCCATCATTCCGCCGTTACGACCTTACGAGCGCAAGCGTTCTCCTTCCTGAGGACCCAGTTCACGAAGCTCCAGCCCCCCAAACTTCATTTGCCTTTTAAAGACGATAGTCTTTCTTGGGCTACTTAAAGGGGCCCTGAAAGGCATTTTGAGCACACTAAATGAAGTAGCGCAATCGTTAGATTGGGTCGTCAACGTCATCTGTGCCAAGTATTACTATTTTACGCGCAGCGGAAAGCTGACAGTTTTGTTGTAAAGTTTGTCGCTTTTTTCTCACCCTTCCCTTCGTGTTTTTGGACGCCTCCATCTTCACATGTCTACATCATCGATTCCCAGGTGTTCGTCATGAGCTAGACATCCTGCTATTGGGCCGCTTTTTCACGCACTTCCGGCAAACAGATGAGTAGTCTGCTCAGCGCCGGCTCGCCGGCTGATCTGCCAGCGGAGTGCCGGAGTGCTTGGACATTTTACGACAAACGAAACAAGTGTAAACAAACGCTTAACCGTTTGTATTGAATGCAACACGGCCATAACACGACATGGATGTTATCTTACCTGAGTAGGTTCTATAAAGAAAGCGTTGAAGCCCCGTGGCACTTCTTCCGTGCAATCGCTGAGAACGCCCTGAGCCGAATGCCCGAGTTTGACGCATACATTTTATTCAACTTCCCGAGATGCGTTTTTAACGAACACAACATCAAAACATGCGTTGCAAGTCTGAACCGCGATTGACCGACGATGGGTTGCCTCCGCCTGCCCGTCGGAAATTCGGCACTCACCTCGCGCGCGGTTTGCGGGGACGAAAAGCAAGTCACTTAACTCTGGCGAACAAGTCGAGATGGCTTTTAGCCACGCACACTGCACATACCCCATGCGAGGTTGAGTCGTACGTCGCTCGAGGAAGATAATCCAGACCATGGGAAGCACTATCCACCCGCAGAAGCACAACGTTGCATTTCATCGCGAAACAAAGGCGTCCACAACACCCACACCATCGCCTCCTGTAATGCCAAACGCATCTCGCACTTCCCAATGGGAGTGAGTGGTACGCCTGTAGTGCCTACATGTCGCGAGGTGGGGCCCCGAGCTGAACCGGGATCACGCAACCGTAACTGACTTCTGGAGCGGTTTGTGCCTTGTTGCCAAGGCAACCGATGTTTGAGATTGTCAAAGAAATGGCGCTCGCTCCAGCGCTAGAAAGCTCAGAGCCGCGGCGGAGCATGTTTTGTTATCTCTATGATGTTTTGCCAACGTCGCCGCTCTCCACCACGCGTCGCCCCAATCTGAACTGGTCACATGATTGAAGCGTTTTGTGCACGGGTTCTGTATCGGATTAAAATGTCTTTTTCACATGCCGCCGGCAGAAATTACCACCGCCGCAAAATAAGACCCGGCCCCAGCGGGGTCACATCTGATACGACGCTTTTTGGATAAACAGTGGGCGGTGCATCGAAGGGAACGAGTGCACGATCCTCCCCGTACAGCTGCGAGTTCGCCACCGATAAAACGTCACGTGCCGCCGATAGCAACTGCAGCAACGTACACCGCGAAAGGGCAGGGCCAGGCCACCACACACATGCGGCCAGATTTTTCGTTCTCTTTTCCAGCCTTGAGCCGAGTGCGGGATTCATGGTGGCAACAAAGCTTGCTTGTAGCAGACGGCAGTCTAAGGAGCGCAATAGCGGAAGTACGTCACCGCTGAGGAGAGCAGCATCATTGGAGGGAAGGCTCGCGCGCCGTCAACAGCGAAGAATAAGTTGAAAAGAGGAGGAAACGTGGCGCGACGATAATGCGCAGTTTTTCATTTACGATTTCTCATGAAATACTCATCGCTTTAACAAAATTTGTGCGGGAGGAGATTGCTAATACATTGCTTTATTTGGTTACATGTACATCCATCCATCGGCGGAAGGTATTTCAGGACCCCTTTGTGTCCAGAAATTTTGGTCTGTCTGTATGTCTGTATGTGGGTCTGTCTGTCTGTGTGTGACTCGATTCAGTCACCCGGTCAAAGAGAAACAAAGTCTGCGCAATAGTCTTATACTCACAGCCAAATTTAAACGTCTAAGAGCGGTTGATATGTTCATACTTGTCAACATTGTTGAACGGGAACTAGACATTACGCAAATATAAGACATAAAACAATACATAAATATTTGCAGTATTCCTTTATAAAAAAACTCATAGATGCTTTATTTTTGTGAAATGAAAATGTACATCCACCGCAAAAAAAATCACACTGTCGCCTGCTGTCGCCCGCGCCTCTATAGCTTCTCGTGGCATTTTAAGAAATCAAGCGGCAACAGTTACGAGAGTTTCCACTAGATAGCTTCCACATTCTTCTTAGAACACACGTCGACTAGTTCAACGCGGTTCTATAAGGACCGGGCGGCCGTTGTATGGCACCACCGTCGTTTCAGCGAACAGCGCCGCCCGTGGCGAACTGCTCGTCAGTGGAATGCCGGTGGCGGTTAGCGCAGCGTAGTTGTGCATGGCTTTCTCGTTTTTCTGCGGTGCGGCTTGCAAAGCGTACGTAATCCCACGTGCATTTTTCAGATCGGTAAATCTTGGCTGTGGATGTGACGTTTACGAGGCATGCCATGTGTGTTATTTACGCCCGTACTCAGTATTTACAAATAGCAGACGACGCTCAATGCGCCACACTGGAAGTCAAGCTGGAAGTGAAAGTTCGGTGCTTCATGCAATTTTTTCATGCCTGCATGCAGTTTCGCGAATCGAGGAGTATGATGCCGCTAAATGCTCCCACAAAGCCGGTGTGTGCAACCGATCTAGGAATGCTGCGGCGCTGGCCTTTGGCAGTTGATGACGAAACGGCGTCGACGTCGTGCACAAGCGAAAGACAAAGTTGGAGGCTGTCTTCGAAGATTTACCTCAAAACAGAAATTGTGATGAACGACGCTTCCGCAACTTCATTACCTACGGCTGAAACGTGTTTAATTTCACGGAAATGCTCTTACTACAGTCATCAGGAATCGTTGAGAGCAAAAATACCGCATGATAGTAGAATGTTATTGCTTGTCGTGGAGAAGCATTGCTTTACAAGAAAAACAATGGTTGCTGGCTAGTTGGTAAATGATTTTTAAAAAACCAATTCCTGCGTGGCTGAAGGACGCAAGACAGGAGGGTGCCCGAAACCTGTGCTCAGCTTCACAACTGAATGCTGCGGTCGGTTTACGAGCTGCCACCTACGCTTGAAAAATCATACACACCTCCGTCTAACGACGATGATGGTTTATCGCAAAGCTCTATCGTATGGGTTTCATTGGTTGCCTTCTGCATTTAAACTTTGACTAGTTAAGCGTCGAATTTGACCAGCACGCAGTTTGGTCTTTTAATCGCAGCGTCTTTGACTTTGACCATTTCCCATTCGATTTCGCACGAAGAAAACTTTGCGTTCAACCATCATAATCGTTAAAGGGAGGGGTAGATGATTTTGCTTTTTAATTTTGAACTTCCATGCCCCCTCTCCAAACCTAAACTTTTTCCAGCGTGTCGGTAATGTGTCTGTGGTGGAGGACTGGGGCACATGCACCGATATTTGAGGCAACTAATCACGCGTTTTTGGTGTCTTCACCAGGCATTACACGATTTTTTTAGGTACTCTGTAAAGAATACTTAAGCATTAAAAACACCGGCTGACGTTAACACTGCCACATTTTTTAACTATCGGTGCCAGCCTTTATTCTACGCAAGTGGTAAAACGGGAAAAGCAGGAGGATGGTTTGTAGCTTGGGCTGTTGAGTTGGTGAATAACTTTGGCTCTTGATAAAATGACCACCATAAACGTGGGATTTCCACTTCGGCTTTCAGGCTCCCATGCTGTCACAGTGTCGCTCACCAAAATCGAAGGTGCAAAGCTCACGGTTACAGAAAGTGTAAACTACCGCAACATTTCTACGGCTACACGGTAACCCATCTCGTATGCAGGTGCCTTTCTACTTAAAGTACACGTATCGAGGTATTTCAGAGCTAAGGCTGGCGTGGAAACCGTAGTCATTGAAACCAGTGAAGATAATTTAAAGGGGTAGAAATGAATTCTAATATGGCTAATAGTTTTATTCCCAGTGAGATCGCGCGGAGCCAGGGGCAGAGCGCTGCAAATAGCGCTCGTGTCAATGTGGCCATTCCCCAACCTTACAAGCATCCAATAAGTTTGCGTAGCCGTTAGTGCATTTAAGAAGAAAATAATACTAATAATAGTAGTTTTATTCGTACTCAGAACGGATGGAGCCAAGCGCAGATCGCTGCAAAAAGCGCTCATGCCATTGCAGCCGATACCCAACTTTAGACGCGTCCGACAAGTTTACGTAGCCATTACTGCATCTAAGAACCCAACACATCTGTTTAGACTTCGTTTCATCTCACATGTCTGCTCACAACGCCACCAAAACATACAAAGCACCGAAGCAAACAAGACAAAAACAACGGGAGGCTGTGCAGTCCAATGCACCGGCTCATTCCACTGACGAGGGGAGCGCCGAGTGGTGGCGCCACCCGTCCAGCTGCCCGGTCCCTATAGACGCTGAAGTATGGCACTTCGATTCAGGCGTGTCTCCGCCGTACGGCAGCGCTGGCATCCGGGCACCCGGCCTGGAGCAGTGGAAGGCGGTAAATTTAAATTGACTTCAGCAAACCTTTAGCGCGTTTACCTTGGGAGGAGCGCGACGCAAGAGGAACAACATGAGAGGTGAGCGGGAAAGCGAAGCGAGGCATTTACTTGGAAAATGTCGACCAAGACTATCGTCTTTTGTCTACCTTTGCAACGTAAGGAGCAGATACGCGGCCCATGTTTCATGCAGGTGACCGCCTATGACAAAATATTTGAAGAAACTCCAAAATTCCTCTCAATGTGATTCTGAAATAAGTGCAATGATTTCTTTCAGAGCGTACTACCTGTCCGCGAATAATATGTATGCATGACTTCGTCGGCTCGCAACTGTTTCAGTCTGCGGTTGAAACTTTGACGTGTGCGTTTTTTACTGCACTGTTTTTCGCAGCCGAAAAAACGCTGGCGTAATCTGTTTCTAATAATCGAATGCATTAGGACAAAGACTAAATCCGCATCACCTTTCCAACTACTTTTACTGGGGGACGGTATGTTACATGTCGGTGTTCCTTAGTGAACTGGTAGGCTTAACTAGATTTAGGGCATGTCGCAACTGCATATACAAAAAGTACAGGGCAATTTTAATTAGAAATGTACGTTGAGTTGATTTCTTGCGGCAATTACTAAAAAAAATCGGTTTAAAAACTGCGTCGAAGAGAGGCTAGATAAAAGCGAAACAAAAAGAACATATAAACAAAAATACTCGAGCTCGTGCTGGCACGAACATACCGAACACAACATAAACAGTACTGGAATTGTTGTTGTTGTAGTCCTTTATTATCATGTAGTCCTTTATGCGTCCGCAATACGAGAAGAGGGGATGGGGCGACGGGAGGAGTAGCCGAGTAGTGGAAATGCTGAGTTAATTGAGGCCATAAAAGATATCACTTCAGTTAGCAAAGCAAATCAAGGCGTGGGATCATGAGTGATAAAAAATTATTACGACCGTGGTTGCCCCTGGCTACACTAACCTTTAGAGACCATTTTCTAAGCGAGAATAACCCAAGGGTTTTAAGAAAATTAGGGCTTCGAAGGGGGTCTTCCTGAGAAGTGAGATAAAATCTGAACAGAAACAGAAGAAAAAGAAAAGCTACTAGCAAGCGCTGTCGTGAGCGGCGTCTAACACAGAGAAAAAAAACACAATTGTGCGTGGCTGGTTCAAACCGGACAGATCCTCCCAACTCTGCCAAGTCACATGGAAAGATACCGCAACATTGACGATCCTACGATGAGCCATATAGGCACTACTATATGACAGTTCCCTATAACGTGTTATGGCACAATTTTTTATATTTCTGTTAAAATTCTGGGAAACAAGACTTTCAAATACTCGTATATGCTTGCGCAAAAATTTGTCACAGAACACAAACAAACCGTTTAGTGAAATGCCCTGGGGAAGAATGGTGTTAGACATTTTTAATAGTTTCCCGTGGCACGGGTGTGATTTATTGTTGCAACTGCCACTGTTTTTAGAGAATTATACAGGCTCGAAAAAGCTCACATCTTCTAAACCTACTTCTGAACACTACTGTCGGTAGCGACCACAGCAAAACGAATAAAACAGGGACAAAATTAAAAGAATTGAAGCGCACGCAATGCAATTGCAAACAACGCTATAATTCGGGCGGCCGATTTCGAACTGTAGGAATTGTTATTCTGTGGGAAACTGTGGAAATGCTTATAGCCGACGCACTTTGTTTTGTAACGAAATGCTGCTGCATATTCTAAAGCCTTTGAGGTTGCCAATTTAAATAAATTCGGAGTCATCGGTGACTCTCTTTTAAATGTTGAAAAAAACCCGTGTAACACAGTTGCACCGCGCGGCAGCTGTTTTATCAAATCCGTAAAATAGAAATAACTACGATAATTCGGAAGAATAGAAAATTACTTGCTTTGGCACTCTGTCATTTGTTAACTGTAGTAGAATGTAGTTTTGAACAGGATACCCAGGGCAGAAAAAAGACCAGTACGTTCCTATGTAAAGAGTTGTAGTTCATTTTTTTTGCCAGTTAAAAAGTCTAGACATTTTAATATTGAAAAAAATTACAGCCCCTATGATGAGTAGATATTTTCTCCTTTCCTTATTTCTCTATTTTCTGGGGCTCACACAAGGTAGTCTGGGTGCAATTCAATGACGAAAACAAGCTTGTGCGCAAAGACATCTTTGAACAGTGGTTAAAAGAGGAACGTGAAAACCATTACCCAGCGTAACCAAAGCAGAACCTCCCACACCTACACATCGTGGAGAAAGTACAGCACACAGACCAAGATTCGCGAAAGAGGACCGTCATTGAAGAGTTCTGCGCTCCCCAAGTCTGCAAAAGCAAGCAGGGAACTCCGCAAAAACAGGACAAAAACAGGCCGGAAGGACAGAAGAATCGGCGGTGGCAGACTTTGGTGTTTACCTCCCAAACTAGGAAGTAGGACTGCAGTATATAAAAATAAACGCCTACATTGCGAGGCTCGTGGGAAAAGGGGCGGAAGGGGAGAAGTTGGTGTTTGTCGAAGGAGCCCCGAGACGCACACGCTTCTCCACAGACACCAATCAGACGTCCTTCGTCTGTACAGAACAGTAAGCAGAGACAGCTGCCAGCCCGGCCTGAAAGACGCTGTCGCTAGCCTTGAACCAGCGCCAAACCCACTGATCGATAACTGTTCGCGAGAACGCCCTCATATCTCCATTTAGCAATATATATATATTATAAAAAGATTAGCTACAAACAGTATTGGACTTCTGTATGAACAAACCTTGTACTGCAGAAGACCTGATTGCTGATGTTTTATTTGTAAAGTCAAACTGGCTAATTCTACGCCGCATAATTCGAACCAACGGATTTTTAGAACTAGACTGTTGGTCCCTGCAAAGGGATGTGTATTTGAATGGGGAAAACTCTCGCTAATTCAAACCTGAACACATGCCATAGTTAATTCGAACAATATTGCCCCTCCGTTGAGAGTAGTTCGGGTGGAATTTGAAACCGAAGGCAAAAGTTCAATGCGTCACTAACCTCCGCAGCTTCCCAAAGCCATAAACGCGTACTTGCTCCGCGTACACTCAAGCAACTGGCATAAACCACGCGACCTTCGGGCGATGGATCGTAGTCCGGAATGGCGCGCCTGCTTCTTCCGGTTTGCATCTCGAACAGGCCATTGGGTATGCAGTATTTTCGCAGCACTGAATCTTTGAAAGGGCACTCCGAAGTACGTGCAATTCCGTGTACTTTATCGCGCGTGCCTTTGTAATACTGGTAGCGTGAGCTGTACCGCTACTTAAAAGGTCGCCGCTAGTTCGAACTACAGGCAGTTTCGAACAGATTTTGCATCCCCTCGGAGTTCGAATTAACGAGGTTCAATTGTAGTTCAGTCAACCTTTAATGAACAAAATTAACACCCCCCACTACAAAGGAGCCAAACCGAGTGTATATCACATGCTGTGGGAGTGCCCAGGCCTTGAGACGCGCCATACGAAGTGTCATCTGCCGGCAGTTCAGCGACTTCCCCACTGAACAAATCACAGACGCAATCCGGGAATCGCCTCGGTGATTGCACCGGAGATTGCATCTGGGAAGGCAATGCTTTCACGTGGGAGTTCACGGGCTCCACAGTTGTTGACCGCCGAAGATAAATCAGAAAACTTTACCCAACGTTCCCCACAAAGGCCAATGTTTTGGCCAGACGTAACAAAGTTCTATTCTGCTTTGAAGGAATTCTTTCTGGCCCAAAGAGTGTTCGTTCTAAAGAAGGCTTGCTAAAGCCATATTATTGTGTACAAAAATTATTAGCACGGAATTTCATAGAGCTTGTTGAACTAAAATGTTAAATAATTGAATGAACGCGTCAAATTTTAACTGTCAGTGAAACGTGGGAGGTGTGAAACCGGGGCACGAAACTTGGAGGGCCTGTAACTGCGGGAGTCACGTATTCTTAGCAAAGTGTGCTTCGTGATCATTTTTTTCTTCTGGAACAGGGTAAGGTGAACCCGCGAAGTGTGCTAAAACACGTCGTCAAAATGCCCGCCCAAGCTAATTCTGCCGCATAACTCTCAGAACCTAAATTAACAATACAAACAATGTGATTAAGTTCGCTTCAAGAAGCATAACACTCAGCATCACTGCGCAGGAATCTGGCAGCCGCTGTGCTCTGGTGTCAGTTATCGCATCAATCTTGTAGTGACATAAATTGCGTTCTGTTTGACGCCATGACAAAAAGATCATGTTCGAATTCTTCCGTGAAAAGTTGAAAAACAAATTGAAGCAGGAAAAAAAATTCTAAAAGCACTGAAGAAAGGTGATCACACACTACAATGCCTTTCCCTACATGTAAACTTTAATGCAAACCTTGGCACAGCGCTTGTTGTGACTACGCATCCGCCATCCTCGGGTTTCACAAAACAAGGGCTTATATCTTCACGTCGACGACCCGTGAAACCAAGAGCCTCCTTTCCGGCAGGATTCGCACCAAGCATCCCCCTTCTCATACGCTTCGTGCTCGCACATGTTGACAGGCACAAATGGGGGCCGCAATCTTGTGTGTTGTTCTGCTGCGCTGCTTTCTGATCTCGCTCGAATGGACCGTATACTAAAAAGAGGGCCCCTCTCAAATATCTCCTCTTGGAAGCACCGTTCGATGGTCCTATCTTTCTTGGTTGGTGTTTCTTTGTTTCTTTTCTTAGTTCTTGTTGTGCATCTACATGACTCTTTTGGGGGAACATGTTTGTCACATCCTTTAAATAGTCGATTCACCCGGTGGTACTTCCTTTGGCGAATGAAGTAGTAGGATTCCCCACTGGCTTTTTTTATGCCGGATTGCGCACTTCTTTTTAATGTGCGCCGGGCAGGTAATCATGGTGCCATGAAAGGTGGGGTGTGGGCACGACAGTTCTGCTCAAACCTGATTCTTCTCTGTACCCGTTCCTTTACCAAAAAAACTTCGCCCTACTATAATATTTTCCAAGACATGGCGATATAGATAAGGGAATGCCGGCCCACATTTCTTTCATCGGTATTTATATGCAGCCAAGGAAGCGGAGCTCTCCTAAATCAACAGGAGTTGCGGAAAGCGGCATGTACCAACGAAAAGGCGGTGCCCCCTCAGTTACCGGTTTCTTTCGTCGAAGGTTGACTCGCGTTAGTTTGCGTTGAATGAGACAGCTTTGTGTGCAATATAACGGTGCCATTTGATAGTAAACAGTGTCAGAGCTGATGTAACAAATGCAGTTTGGATAGTAACCACGACTAAGATAGATGTAAGATGGATGCGAGACATAGCCCAGCGAATTAGGCTTATAAATTTCCTAAGTTTCTATGCAAAACAGAAGGTAATTCCAGAAACTAAAGTTCTCTCCGTGACGTCTATACACGAAGATAGACGCTCGCAGGTGGTGTTTTACTTGTTCCAAATAAAAGTTTACCAGTACCGGCTCTCTACTGACCAGTATACGGTCATTGCAGTTGAGATATCCGTTAAAATACGCGCAGGGTCAAAAACTTGGCAATTTTTAACTTACTCTTATCGAGCAGAAATGTTGCGAGCTCGCACACATAAAGATACGGACCACTTGCAGACGCACACGCCAAACATCTTCGGCCATCAGGCGTAGCGACGCAATGCATCTCACATTTCTCGCTTCGCGGTCGATGCCTCCGAGACTTAACCCGCCTTATGCCGTCCGGCCTCCGACTGCGCGGTCACGATACTCGCGAAGAAGTGACCCCACCACTTGCTGTAGAGAATGCTCAGAACCCGAACCCTATCGAACCAGCCCGAAGTGGCGCGCCCTTTCCCAACCTTTGGCTATCGTCTTCTTCTCGGCTCCTTTCCTGCCTGGCTGCCTATACTTAACACGGATGTGCCTTCTTATTTTTGCAACCTTCCCTAGATGCTGATTCTGCCGGACAGCCCTTCCTGAGTGCCTTCCTGGCTGTCCCCGACACTCTTTTACTTTGGTGCACTGACTTCCGCTTCGCCTTATCGCTCAGGGCAATGTCGGTGCAGTCGCCTCCCCCGCCGTGGCTTTAACTCGTTCCCTTATAACTCCCACCGGGCTACCATCTCGCTTTTCAGGGTCTGGTGGTGACGTTGACATCCGCGTACTGTATTTTCTGTCGTATAGGCCCGGGAAATGTCAAATGGGTGAAGGCGAGGATAGTTCACGTTTGCTCGAAATTCTGAAATTAGAACAGTAGAGTTTCACACGCCGAAGCTGTGCGCAGGTGTGGATAGCTACGCAATCTTTTATTGATCATGGAGTTCTTAATGTGCACTGAAAACTATCACATGACAAGTATCTCCCATGTTGGTGCTCACGCGAGAAATATCCGCCATGCCTAGGAATTCAAGTAGCGATTTCATGCTCAAGAAGTGCACCACTTCTTACAGTGAATTACAGTGGTGGGCACTTGCTACAATGGAAGTTTCAAAAAATATATTGTAAATGAAAGAACAACGCCCCTCCTTTCGGAGTACGCAGCCACGCTTAAATAGCCACGCTTAAAAATGAAATTACCGAAGAACTGTACTCTCCAGACTAAAAAACACGCGATAAGTTATTTTGGAGACATAAGCCCTTACCACACTACTAAAAACGTGATAGCAGTGCTACGTGCGATCATATAACCCCTGACGGCTGCGTATTTTTCTGCTATTTCTTGTGGAAATATTGTTCACATCCTTACAAGAACGAATAGTTATTGGACGTAGCTGAATCCGGGTGAGTGCTCGCATATGCCCGCATGTGTTATCTCCATTCTGTTAGCTAATAGTGCTTGAACTGAAATATCGAAACTGTTTACAAAAAATGGCTCCGATTTAACACTTCTAAGCCTAGTTATCATGAGCGAAATAAATACTATCCATACAGTGTTTCGTGAAAGTTTGCTCTTGTTCAGAATTCGCCTCCTGCCGTTTAGCGTCATCTAATGCACGATTAGACTGCGCTGAAGGGAACTCACAGATAGCCCAGCTAGAACCATCGATGGCGAAACTGTAGAACCAAGCGCCAGCAAAGCAGCGCTTTTGTGTGCACGCATCGTGTGTTTCTCTAGCCTTTCTCCTGTAAGTTCAGTCAGCGCAGTGGTTTCATATATCAGTCGTTGAACTCGTGCCTAGTCACATGGTTACTAGCCCCAAACCGCACGCACAGACTGCCCAGAGCCCGCAGAGCGATAAGGCGCAGGCTAGTCACTTGGTACAGCCGCGGTGAAGCTGAGAGCAATCAGGGCGAATCTCGCCTGCAGGTGGCTGCAGGTCATTGCGACGCACTGAATGTCGTTGAAAGATGTAGCGTAGTATGGCTTCAGATCTAAAACGTTGGCCATATTGTTAGGGGCACTGAATAGCCTTTCTCGAAACTAATTGCGATCACTTCCTGGAACTCTTTCTTACTATCTCAGGTGCGATTGTTTCTTACAAAAACCATGCATCCCGTAATGTTACTTTTCAGCATCCTTAACCAGTAACCCGTGGTTTTGTAGGGTTCGGACTTTCGTCCTCATTTTTCCTTCGGTGGTGGCTTTCCTGTCGGCAAAAACCACTCCGGCCATTTGCGTGTGTTGCATTACACCACGCCAGGTCGAAGTACATGCAGGCAAAGCCTTTCTAAACTGCTAACATTGGTGTGATGGTAGATACAAGCCGATTTGCTGAGCGCACTGTTTGTCTTGGGCAAATTTGCACATAACTGTTCTTGACAGCGTACTCTTTTTGAAAATGTCAATAGGATTTATTGCTTCAAAAATAGGCTAGAAAGATTACCCATAACAGTGGTGTCATCACAGGGTTGTGAAGTCCCGTGGTTGTGAAGGTTGTGAAGTCATATGCTACAGTCATATTGTGATGTCATATTAAGTCAGGGTTGGGACGTCGTATTCTACATGTAGAATAAATTTTTCACCCATCGTGACACTCATCTAACAATAAAGTTTAAAAAATATCGCAACAAACTTAACAAAGCATTAGCGAAGGCTAGGAATTATTACTACAATAACCTTTTTGAGGAATGCAGCAGTTATTCTGCTGCTACTTTAAAGAAACCTCAATTCCACCTTCAACGTTTCTAAACCACCCACAGTAGTAAGTGAAGTTACGTTGGATGGCCAGCAGGTTAAAGGAAGCGCACTTGCGAATGCTTTCAACGACCATATTGTTAACATGACTTTGACAGCATTTATAGGCGACAGTTCTAAGTACATGAGTCCTCTTTGCCAGGATACAATATATATTATTCCTGTAACCAAGCAAGATGTTGTCGCAATGGTTTTGAAGCTCAATAATAGTAATTCTCTGGACCAATTCGATATGCAAATACGTCCCATAAATCTAGTTGCCGAAATCGTTATTACTCCTCTAAGCCATATATTTAACATTTGTTTTTCTAGCGGAACTTTCCCCTCTTCTCTGCAGATAGCGAATGTTGTCGTTTATATAAAAAACTGTGGTTGATTCCTTTGTCATAGGAATCAGTAAAACACGAAAATGAATGAAATGTGCCCCGAAATCTGCAGCTGAGCATGATTTCCGCGTCGGCGGCTGTCTTGTGGGTGGGCTTGGCGAGCGACGTCTTGCGGCCGGTGGCTTCGGCAAAGGTGTACTGGCGTCATTTCCGTGACGTATATGACGTTAGTGAAATCTTAGGTATCGCGGCATAAAACACTTTCGTGTTAAAATAGAAAACCCGAAATCAAAAGCCAACTATAATGTACTCTTTAGTACTAAAGGTTGCTTCCCCGCAAGAAGACCCCGTTTGCAGGGGTGCATCCTTTACAGGCTACTTGCATCATTGTAACCACGCCACTTTCGTGACGAATATCACGTAATCGAAATGTTGGAGTATCCGGGAATAAAACACTTTCTTGCTAAAAAGGTGACAAGAACAATTTTGGTAATCACATCCCTATTTCTATTTTGCCCATTTTTTCTTAGGTATTAGAAAAACTTCTCCATTGTAGACCAACTTTTACAGATACACAGCATTTACAAGCAACATCCCAGTATGGATTTCGAAAAAAGTATTCTACCGAAGTTATACTTCTCGACCAAAATTAATTCATTCTTGAAGCTATCGAAGACAAAAACTTCCTTCGTGGAATTTTCGTATATTTCTCCAACTCATTTGATTCCCCTATTAGGAAAGTATTGTTGCGAAAATGGGATTTGATGGTATACGTGGCATAGCGCACGACATTATCGAATCATATATGCGTAATTGTACTAAATATGTTTCATTAAATAACCACCATTCTTAAAAGAAGAGACCATGTTCGGAGTCCCCAACGGTAGTTTATTAGGCCATTACCTATTCAACATCCATATCAATGATATTCTTCAAGTCATTCTTTTAGTGAATTTTGTAATTTGCGCAGATGATACAAGTCTATTCATTTCGGAAACTGACTGTAAAGTTTTGTTTAAACGGGGAAATACAATTTTGCTTTCACTTGCTCAATGGACATCGTGTAATGGACTAGCTATGAACACTTACAACACCTAAGCTGTTGTATTCCGAGCAAAAAACAAACAGCTACACCAAAATCAAACTCCTTTTCTAATGGTCTCTCCTATTGAAACAGCAAGAAGTTTCAAGACGCTAGGAGTAACATTTCCTCAAAATATACTTTGGCACTTAAATACAGATCAAGTCGTAAATAAACTATCCCGTGTCGCAGGTGCACTTTAACATCACCGAGACTTTTTTCCAATAAAAACTACACTCTTACTACATAAATTACTCTTCTTACCATATATTAAATACTGTTTTCTCGTATGGGATGCCATACATCTACAAGTATTGATAAACTTACTAGATTACAGAATAGAATGTTAAGAAATATCTCAAACGTCGTCTCTGACCACCCCGTGCATCATTTGACGGTAAACTTTAACCTGATTAGCATCCCAAAACTTCTCTGATTACCGTCTCTGCAAGAAGCTAATTACAGAAAGAAATAAAGATACGAATGCCAGAGTTATTATGTCTAAATTAAGTAAAAATTTCTATGCACGTGTTACAAGACATCCGGATTTCTGGTCGGTCTCTCTTAACAGAACCATTTACTAGGACATTATGCTACGAACCAAAATACCAGTATTGCTAAACAGCCTTGACAGACTGGGAAAGGGCATAGATACCTTATCAGTTGAACACGCGTTTTACTTATTCCGTAATGATTAACTCTTTTAAACTTTCTATTATCTCTTTGTGTCATACTCCTGATATTATTAAATAAATTTTGTGTTTACTGAAAGATTGATACCAATGTAAACACATGAAGAATTATATTGGCGTGTTTTGAATTTGAATGACGGTGTATACCCTCGATACACTTCTGATTCGCGTTCATCGGAATAAATGTGAATTTTAGCATGCATACCAAGTTAATTTTAGCTTAGCATACGTATGTATTTGGCATATCTGTGCGTAAATATGAATTTGTACAATGTTGAAAAATTGACAACATATTCTTCTGTCGGTGGTTGACAACAAAATGCTGTTGTATGTGCAGTGCTTAATGTTGCCTATGTTACAGGGGAAGGGGGCCGCGTCAAGCTGCCGTTGTGTGGCTTTTTCTCCCGCCTCCTCATGCACCAACAAACGTGAAATAAATGAAATAGAAGAAATGAAAGGAAATGGCTTTGATGTTGCACTTTAGTGGCGTTACACGGGGGGACACAGAAAAAATAAATCAAAACCTACGAATTTTCAACACAGTGACACTTATTAAATGGATGCAGAGCCCTCGGGCGAATTTATTTATTTATGTCATATATCCTCTAGCGCTAAGGCCTCGCAGAGGATAGTGGGCAAAACAATACATTGATGGTTGATATGTCACAGCAAAGTAAAACAACATTTTCTGGCTGTGGGATACAAAGCAAAACCAATTACGTAAGTTATAACATGGTGCTCCCCGCAGATATACCCAAAACTGTGCCGAAATACACAATCATCAGTCACGAATTGCCAAAAAAACAGCCAATCACAAATGTAACCAGTAGTGGTAACCGCGTTATACAAAATAGCGCAGGATTATCGCATTGCATGAGTACAGACAATACCTGACGAAAAAGAGATATATTAGAAATGGATACAATATCTACAGGAAGGTGATATTCTGTATACGTAGTAGGTATGAATAAGTGATAAAATGAGTGGTATGAAGGAAATGATAAACTCCGAAAAAAAAAATTCCCGCGCCTTCCCGCGAGGGGAACACGAGTAAATGCAGAGCATTGGGGGTCGTTAACGCCGCGTAAAGTCGCGTTAGGGTAGGTAGTTGGGTAGTAGTTGCGTTGGTGTTGGTTTGGGGTAGAGAGAGGAGAGTAAAGTCGCGTTAGGGTGCAGCGAGCGTCAACCAAGGAAGGTAGGAGCAACGCAGTGACTGAAGCACGAGCGACCGCTAGCCTCTTTATATTTGCAGCGCGCGCAGTAGAGGGAGAGCAGTACGGGGGGGGGGGGGGGGGGGGAGAGCGCGCATGCGCAAGCAGCGCGCGCCCTTCCACGCCCCACCGCGCTGTTATCACGCACCTGTTCCGCCGAGACCGTGACGGAGCGAACGGGCTGACTACGACGCATGCGCGCGCCAGCTGCTGTTGAGAGAGAGGAGGGAAGGGAAGAAGGAGAGGCGCACCTGCTGCGGACGCGGAGCTGTGGACGCCGTCCGACGCAGGAAGAGGCGCGAGGCTAAGAAATGCTCTGCATTTAAAATGACGCTCCAGCCGGTGCGTACGCCACCGGCTGGAGCGGCGCCGGCGATGTCGCAACGACTACGAGACCCTCTCGGTGCTGCTTGTGAATTCCAAGGTGTCGTGCATACAACCCTTACAATAAATCGCGACGAAGACAATTCAACTACGAATATATTGATTGGAAGCTTCATTCCACATTTTTGCTTGTGTGCGTGGCGGGGAGAGGGGCGAAAGGAGAGCGGAGGATTGTTTCGGCCAACTCAGCAGGCACTCGTAAACTTCTGAATGCATGTAACAAACAGCCACTGCCAAACCGACAAGGAACTCTGGGGAACGAACTGGATTACTTGTATTTCTACCCAATGTAAATATTGTACCCACACTGAAAGATTTAGAAAGGGAAACACCGTTCCCGAACGTAATTGAAAATCAGGGAACGGGGAAGAAGCGCAGTCGGGCTGCATATTAAGAGCTGAATTTCTTGTTTTCACTTTTTCCTGTAAATCCAAGATTCAATTTAGAAACAGTTTAAGGTGATTATTCTGCACTACAAATATTTCGACATTTATTTTCCGTATGTAATTTCTGTTGTCCTCTTTCACTCTTCTAACCTCATTCCGTCTGAAAATTGAATGTCTGCTAGGCCCCCCATTTAGTAAAGTGATAGCAGACAGAGAGAGAAACAACCTTTATTAGAGCCTGCTGTGAAGACGCGGCTAGTACGTCGCAATAGCTGAGCCCCTGCCAGGCCTGCTCACACAACCTCCGTGGAGGCGGCGCCTGCAGGCCGTTGGCGTTCGAGGCCAGCCATTGCCAGCTGGACAGCCTGGAGTTGGTCTTCGTAGTTTCCATTCTTCATGGCTTCCATGAATCTTGGCGCAATTGTAGTGTTTCTGGCTTCCTGCGGGTGATTTTCACAATCCCATAGGATATGAGCCATGGTGGCTCTCTCTCTGTTGCATAGTGTACACATATCACTAACATACACCTCTGGGCAGATGTGTTTGGCTACCACTGGAGTCATTAATGAACAAGTCTGTAATTGTCTATAAATCACTGCTTCTTGTCTAGTTAGGTTAGGGTGTGGTAGCAAAGATGGGTCCATATAGCATGAGCAGTCTAGTGAGCTTTGGCTGAAATTATATTTTATTTGAGGTCCTTTTTTCAATTCAGCGACACACAATCAAACAGCAAGGCTATATCTAAACCGTCGTATGCTTATTTAAAAAAAAAAATTACTTGCCCAAGACATACCCCGCGTGCTTTCAACCAAACCCCACGAAAACGCTCCAGTTAGGGCAGAAATAGTTCCAAGATAACAGATTGTGTGTTGTATGAACAGTTTCGCCTGGAGAAATTATCACTGCCTACGCCCAGTGGCCGATACCGTGAGATCCTAAAACCACAAAGCTTCGACCGACTGGAGTTTGGAGATTTTCTTCATACTCGTCGATACTGGTTTCCTACTTTCTGCGAGAAAAGAACGACGAATAGATTTCTAAAAGCGTACAGAATAAAATCTTCATGTGTGGGGTCATCATGAGGCTTGTATATATGTTTTAGGAACGTCAAGGCCGCTTTAACGCGATAAAAAAAAATATGCAACAACGCTGGCGACTTCAGTGAACCTTGTATGATGCCCGCAAGTGCACTTCAAAACTAAAAATGAAACACTTCTAAAAAGCACATTGTTTTTCTGATATCTCTACAAAAAGAAAGAAACGTGTTTACAGAAAGGCGCAGGAACGCGAAGACGACTGATTTAGTTTTTGACGATTTAAAACAGTACATCTTGTGCATTACTTCCGTTGGGGGGGGGGGGGGGGGGGGAGGGTAACGACCTCAAAATAAAACACCGCCCTCTCACTTTTCGGTTACGATGCAGGTTTATAACATCGACCTTTAGTTAAAGGTTCAGTATTTAGAGAGTAGCACGAACAAACCAACTATATTGGAACTTTTCTTGGTATCATTTCCCTTCAATAATGTAAGAATATAGATCACTCGGAAGTGTGCTTGTCACTTTAATGAAAATGTAGCACCCCAATGAAGACTCTCGACTACACCACACAATCGAAGGACCGGATACAGCGATACAAGCAACCATGCGTTCCCTGGCACAGCTTTTGTTCCCAGCAGAAGAGTCGTAGTTTCGAAGTTAAAAGTTAACCGGTTTCCTCCAGCCAACGCGCCGCAGAAAACCCCTAGGGAGACGAAGAAAGTGCGAACCAGGCGTTGAAGAAAAAAAAAACAAGGAAAATGAAGTACTTCTATGGATCCCCGCGCAGAAATGTGGGCCTTGTACACTTACCAGGAGAGGCCACAGTGAGACTAGTGTTATTGATGTCTGCAGCACGTTTTGCGTCAGTATCGCAGGGCTATGTAGCTTTCTTTTTTATTTTTTATTTCTTACTACTATTACTATATATAAATGACTAATTCTACGCAGTATCGTCTCACAGGCATCCGGATGCCTATGGGGAAGCGTGGAAGAGTTCTCGCGGAAAGGTCGAACAAAGCATTCATCTTAATATTAACTGCAGAGAACTTTAGGGGCTCGCCTTGTCGTTGTAGGTCGCTCGCTGGACCTAAGTCAAGGACACGGCGTTCCTTCATCGCGGCCGTCGTTGCGGCCTAGCCCAGAGTCTTCGAAAACCAAGTGGTTTATATAGTCATAATCGTTCGAAACTCCTGAACCTCTGGCACTTGTCATACATCTCCCCGTTGTTTAGCGCAACAAAAATTGTAGGTACATTTGAGGCAAAATATACGTGATAAACCGGCAGCGGCCGCGTTCATTTAGTTAGGAACGCTCGTTGGGTTTGTTTTTAGTTTTTACGATACTCAGGAAAAAAAGGGGCAGCGCAACGCCAGCACGTGCGCGAGGAAAAGCAAGCATAAAAAGAACAGTACTGCCGCTGGCGCAGCTTCAGGCAGGGGTGCACGACCACTAGAGAAGGTGGGAAATTTGAATTGCGTTGTGTGGTAGTAGTGAACGGATAACGGCGCTCCAGCCCGTTATGGCGACTCACTGCTCTGCACTTCCGACAGCTTTCGAATTGAGTGGAATGTTTTTTTGCACAAAAGTTTTGTACATTTGCATATAGTTCCTTTTTTCTGCAATATACAAATGATTCAGTTTTTCTGTAAGGAGGGCGGAGTCGCGAATTTTCTTCACACTTCAGACCAAGTTACAAGTGCCGTTACTTTGTTTTACTGCGAAAGAACGTATACATGTGAGCCAAAATTGTTTAACCCTAAGATTTGGTTGTATGACATGACCGCTTTCATGGTGTGAGAGACGGAAAGGAAGAGAACTTCTATTTGCACTCGTCAAAAAATGACGAGAAGGATTATTCTGGCATGCTCTGACGCCAAGGTTTCCGACATAGTGAAGGACGAAACTTCTAAATTCTCACAAACAAAACATGACACAGCGAACCTCGGTAAAGGGGTTCAAATGCCGAAATTTTAGTTTTTCAAGAACTAGATTCAATTATACACCGGAAAAACTTGCCCTGTTCAATGCTTGTATAGAACTCGTACCGCTTCCCGCCAATGAAGACGCAACTCCTCAAAATTCCCCAGATGCTCTCGAAACTCAAAACCATCGCTCTCTCAAGTGCTTCCGTGGCGTGGCTCTCCAATGTCACCGGAGATGTGTTTTCAAGTAAGTGCGGAAATAATGTCGATGACAGCTTATGAGGCACCGCCGCTGCCTAAAAATGTATGGCGGTACATAGTAAAACAGCAGAATTTGCAATATAATATGTCCGGCCTGATAGTCAAAGTAACAATAAGACACCCTCTAGTTTCGAATTACACGTTATTTTAGAGCATCAGTAACCGGTAACACGCTTAGCGGCTCTAGGACCAAGCAACCGGCCGCGGTATTAGAGCCTTTTTGAGAGAATAACCAGCAACTGTATTTAGCTTTTCTTTTTGGACAAGGTGTACATTTCTGCTCACCATTAGGCTCCTGCGAACCCTAATATTCTTTTGGTGGCTGAATTGAACTTCATGTTTGTCTTCTTGATTTCTTCTGACTCTTCCGATAGTGCGTGCAAAATGTATGGGCCCAGATTCTTCTCCCCGATGACCATCCCCCTTCCTTTTTGCGTAAAATGTACACGTCTACTTTTGGGCAAGTTCAGCGGAAAGATTAGGAGACGAGCTTCTATAGCGCCAAGCTTCTGTCCTGAAGAAATAATAAAGGGTTGCCCGCTTATTGCGGTCTTGGTGATTTCCCCGTCAAGTACTTCACAGATGTTTATTTTTTCGCTATCTATTTTGTTTAGTTTATTTCTCCTCACTCACTTTATAAGCAGATGTTTTTTTCAACAGCTTTTGGACGTTCTGATTAACTTGTACGAAATATAAAATTGGTGTGTGAAATGTGTAAAATGTGCTGTAGCCGATAGTACCTGTGGACTCCGGGCTCAGTGTTGGTTCGGCCTTTTTTTACAGGAGATATAGACATCGGTCTCTTCAAGAATCATTTTGATATAAAGTAACAGACATATTTGCCCCATGCTCCTCATATGTGCATGTTTCTCAGGCACGGTTCACCCACAACCGCTGAGTGACGACCAATTTGGCTCACTGTAATCGTTGACGCGCGTACTACCGGGGCTTCAATTTACACTACCAAGGGGTTGATTTTTTTATTTGATAATTCGACAACTTCCTCGCCAAGTAAACTGACGAGAGATTTTCGCGAAAGCTTATCAATCAAAACTAATGCTTTTATAACAAAACCTGTTGTGAAACCTGTATTCAGTACGGGTAAATTTCGCGTTGCTGCCTCTTTTGACCCAAAGCTTCCGCGGCCCTTTTTCTGCAGTCAGTTTAACTAGAACGTCGCATTAAAAATGCGCAAACTGAATGAAATTACCCTCACAAGATAATCAAAGCGACAAGTTGCTACACTGTCCAAAGGTTGAAGAGTATAAAGCGCTAGTAAAATTCTAAATTGAGCGAGAATGAAGAGACCAGGATAAAATAACAGGAAAGCGAACGAACCGCTGGTGTCGGGTTAAACCCTGCAGTTTCTAGGTATGAGGAACGTCTGGAATTGATTCTTACAGAAAAATGATTGGAGGGTAAGATCTAGACTAAGTTGGCGACTGCCTCGAAATGAGGCGAACAACGATTGGGAACGTACAGATAATGTTTGCGGCGGGTAGACTGGAGGCTTACCCGCAGCGGCGCACAGAAACAAACAGCACAAATGTTTGAACAGCTTAGGGGGAGGCGGAATACGTATTGTTTTCAGACAAGAAGTTCGACGCCAAAAAATTACAGAAGGGCCGTAGCGTCTGGTCGGACACCAGGGTGAACAGCAAAACAGCCAGCGCGAATGGCGGAAACCGGCCTCTGAGAATGAAGCAGACTACAGCAAAGAGGACGCATCGTGCGTGGCGATGTTCCTTCTGTTCGCTTGCGCAGGAGGCCATCATCGCATGTTTTCCTTCATTCCTGGCGAATTGGTAAACACAGAAGCCGAGCACGGAATAGTAGTAGAATTATTTTTCTGCTGCTGTCCTATACTTTTTTCTGTTGTGCTTCTGCACTGCCGCGCTCCTTCTTGTCTTCGATATTTTCCCCTGACGGCTGCTTACTGGAAACAGTTGGTGAACAAAGAATAGGCTTTCTATTCTTGTTGATAGAACGATTCCTAGTAGAAGGGTTCCTCTTTGGTCAGCCGGAAACAATTGGTGCCCCTGGCAGTCGCATTCGAGAACGTAATCGCACAAAAGTCGCTGCCCCCTCAACAGTAGCCTCTCCAGCTCTCCTTTTCGATCCACGGTGTTTTTATCCACTAAGCTTGTGCATTTTTCAGAAAATATTTCATCTCTTACGTTTCGCTAGTACGCACCATGCAGCAAAAGAACTGCTAAACATTACAAAATTTACCACTTAGCGAGTTACGAAAAAGATATAAAAAAGTAGCTTTCTTACATTCTGTCCACCGAGTGCAGGAAACCAAACAAACTTGTTGGTAATTTGCTATCGAGCATACTGGTTAGCCAATTAGCTTAACGAAACCTGGAAGGAACCGAGCTTTATTCTAGCGCACAAACATGGAGCTGTCTGTTTCCCTCCCGTGTGGTAGGCATCCTGCGGTTTGTGAAACACACCAACCCGATCCGCTCAACCACTGAGGACACTGAAGAAATCGCATTTTGCCGTATGACGGCCACTTTTATACATCGCACGAGCACAGCGGACATGCCAGCAGTAGGGGCATGAAACCGTGCACGCTTAGACCGGGAACCGGCTATATGCGCGTGCTTAGAAGTGAAAGGCACCGTCGAAAATGTCGCTCCGAAATCCCTGTAATCTGAACGAGAAACGTTGTCTCAAGCCGGCTTTTCAACAGGTCAAGTTGCTCTTCAACCGGGAGGTATTCACATTTGCTTGACGAGGCAGAATTTGAGGCGGCAACGGCGGTGGCGGCTTTCAGTGGTTTATACGCCCATTCGATCTTGTGTTGATTCTCCGCAGTCATAGGTGATAATGGCGCTACTAACACTGTCAGCCGATTGCGCAAGTTGTCAAATAGACATCATCGCGAATATAGTTGTGAAAGAGGGGCCAAAGGCGGCGAGGAGGAGCCCCGGTGCTGCGCCGTTTTAGGTGCCTTCACCGGAATAAAAACCGGGGGGGGGGGGGGGGGGGGGGGCTTTGAGAGGTGCACTTTGAAGTCGTTTGATTGAAGAAGGACAGTCACGCCGGAAAATAGGTGCGACTCCTCGGAAGAGCAGTGGTTTGGCGGGTCAGCTATGGTGGCGGCATCTAGCGTGCACCCTCCAAGCAGCACTGTGGTGTGTACGTTCCACGAAAGCTGAATAGTCGGGAAAAAAGAAGCGCAAAGTGGGACCACTGATGTTATGTTCCAAGACATTGCACATTGTCAGGGCGTATGTCTACCTTTGTATCTACCAGCAAGGCATATGAATAAACGACAAAAAACAGCGATGTTTTAAGAAAGCAACTGTAATCACAGTGTAATGCAATCTCTTAATAAAAAGTCGATCCCATGTTTAATGCATCATCCACCGGAAAATAAAAAACGCAAGCGAACGGAGGTGCGGAAAGGGTTCTACATTTCTCTGAGATCCTGCCTCTGTGGGTTGCGCTTTCGCTTTCGTGTTCTCAAACAAGCGGCCACAAACAATAGGAACTTTTCCATTACGCCCACGAAGAATAGTATTGTGTTAGGCTAGAAACAAAGTGAAACGAAGCGCACATCGACGTAGGTGTCGAGATGAAAAAGAACTTAATGAAATCTTATTCCCAAAAAAATAAAGCACACAATCGGGGCTACAAAGTTTTGATCTAGTTATATCTTGTTGGAGGGGGAGGGGCGGGTTATTTTACTGAAGTAAATGAAAGAATACCACCTGCGTCTTCCAAACAACGAACTCATCCGAGGTCAACTAAACACGGAATCTAAGTTGGCTGGTGTAGGGGTATGCGCTAAGAGAAGTTCTATGAAGTTCAGTTTGCCCGCTTACTCACTCGTACAGTTTATCTCACGCACTAACTTGACAGAAACTTTGATCTGCCCAACGGCGGGGGAGAAGTAAATTTTTTATTTGAGCGAGAGGGGCCATGTAAGAAAGAACGCTACGGGCAACACTCAGAGATAAGGAGACAGCAGCGTATAATTAAGGAAGAAACTCGGGTCGAAGGTATTCTAATTAAATTGCTGGGTTTTGGTAGTTATGTAATGCGGTTTGCCGGCAACAGATGAACCACCCGTTCAATAGAATGGTTATCAACTGACGGCAAACGAACTAATGGAGACCAAGAACTCGATGGATTAATGAACAAATAAAATTTAGTGGATGGACAGTACCTTGGTTAACCTTCTTAGCTATCGTGCACTCTTCCTTCCTTCCTAAGGGCAAATGATGGACTCAGCTAACTCACAATAGAAGTAGGTGGATATCTTTGACAGAGGCCTTCGTCCTGTAGTACATATAAACCTGCTGCTGCTGCTGCTGCTGCTGCTGCTGCTGCTTCTGCTGCCGATGGTGGTGATGACAACGATGACGAACCACGATCTGGATGATGCTGATGCTGCTGCTGATGATGATTGTGATTAAGATGAAGATATCTACAAGTAAATCACAGTATTCGACCAATTGAATATCCACATGTTGTTATGGTAGAGTGCTTCACATATACCACCTCCCACTCCTTCTCCACCATCTCTGGTTTTAAGGAATCCCCTTTCGTGCAGCACGCCACAATACTGATTTTCCGCGTTATTTGAACCACAAGCAGGCTTTTCGACATGGGGAACAATGGTAGCAAATTTGCGGCAGATGCTAAGCAAGATTTTCTCCTAAACTCTCACCATTCAGCGCAAGTATTCGATCAACATTTTTTAAGAATGGTTGAACAGTTATCAACGTGACTAACCCTCAGACATAAAAAGAACACGGGACAAAACACGGAAGGACGCGGTACCTCTCCGTGTTTTCTCCCGGGTTTTTCTGCCGAGATTTTCAACCCCTGAAAGTACGTACCAGCTCCCCAAGACACAACGCTACTCTGAGAAATACGTTACCAAAATATAATAAATACCGAGGACTCACACGATCTCATCGAAAAATAAAAACACTTAGTTCCCAGAATCATTTTTGCAAGGTCGATTGAGACATCTTTATAAACTACATAAATTGTTGTACATTTGGAAATATAATGTCCAATCTTTTCTTATTTAAAAAAATTAGGTGAAACTGTGAAATAAAGCGTTTTTTATTTGTTTGGATTGCGAGTATACTTAAAATGGTCAATATTACACTTTATTTCTTTTTTTTTTAGGAGTGCTTATTCAGAGATTCAGGAAAGGTATCGGTGCTGCAAAAACGTATACACTCTCGCCCTCTGTTACTACTGCCTGGAGAAATCTTTCCCACTGTCAAAGTTCACGTGTTGTTCACCACCGGCGTTGTAGTGTTCGAGGTGTGTCAAGGTGTGTATTGTTCTGCCTGCCTGTATGAACAAAATGCCTGGCGTGAAACCATAGCCCAAAGCATTCTTTATACGAGTGACAACCCTCGCTTCGTACTTGTTGCCCAAAGAATCAGATGGCGAACCAATTGCCTGGTGCAGCTCGGCCTAAATTACCATTGCTAATAAGGCATGTCCACCCACCATATACTTTGCCCCGAAAATAAAAACCTCACCTTTCTCTTTGAGAGGAAATTGCGGTTTCTTGCCCGCTGTTTTCTCCCAACTTTCTTTTGCAGATGTCCGGCCTTTCTCTCTGTTATCTTCCAGTAAATGAGTGGTCAATATTGAGAACAAAGTTATAGAGGTCTGCTTATGGACGAAGCTCAAGAGGCCACATATTTAGGGAGAGAAAAAAATTTTTTTGAGGACTGGGACAGCAATGAGGGCTTGAAACTGTAATTATTTGTAACGATATCAAATGGGCTTTCAGCATACGTGCGGGAAGTGCCGTTAAACAATAATGAGGAGTACAATAAATTCCAACTTGCAAATAGAAAGGACTGAAAAAAAGTTTACACTGCTTACGTAATTTTTTCTGCAAAAAGTCACGTTCCAAGTACGGCAAGTCAGTAACGTGTTCTTGAGAGAGAATTTCACCCAAATCTGTCTTTACGGAAAATCTCTTGATCAGGAGTACTGGATTCCCAGGAAGCCAACTAAAAAACTCCAGTTTAGCTTGCCCCAACTGAGGCAGTTTCGATTCTCTGTAATGCAGGCGCAGCTTTCACGAGTTCTTTTAGAATTAATAACAGTTCAATGTTTGACTGCAATGCTGTTTATTTTTGTATGCAGGTGTTAATAAAAAGATCAGTTTGCTTTATGCGCTGTTGCAGGTTAAAGATGTTAGGGAGGGACATGGAAGCCATCAGCTCTAACTCAATGGCCAGTAACTTTTGGTGACGAATTACCCAAACTTATGCGGCTATTTGTTAAAGGGGCACTGACACAAAAATTTAGCATCTTGTTTTTTTCGTTGCGATAAGTAGCTAGTGACCTACTTATAACCTGTAGAAACCTCATTTGCTTCAGCGTGCGACGGTTGTTAAATTAGAGGGATTTTAAATACGGCCAGTCGCAGTTTCGGTTTCAGCGAGTGCCGCGAAACGATGGATTTTGTGTGAACAAAGCTGACCACGTGACCGTCGGAGGGGTATCACAGAGCAGAGCCGCCGTAGCACTGTCGAATCCGCATCGACGGCAGTTTCTGCGAATGCCCCCACGTACTGATCTCGTGAGGCGCTAATTAAAAAGCGACCGTGGATGTGGCGCAGGCGCTGCGAGTGCAAATGCTACCGCGGCTAAAGAACGACGCGCGACGCTCGAGGCGGTGGGTGGCAAGACGCGCGCTGGGAGAAGCCGGCCGGTCTGCCTACAGGTCCGCCTACAGATGTGTTCGGCTCAGCACTGCGGCGGATATTCGAGTGCCGCGCTCGTAAGCGGTGCAGATGACAATTTTTAATGCAACCCGCCATCGCATCATTAACTCCTTTCTCATTTAAGCCACTATGGTCGGGACTTGGGGACAATTTCGTGCAGCGGTAACAAGCTATCACTCGAGCTACCTGCGCCGGCCTGGGCCACTTCGCGGCCGTGGCCGCCGCCTGCACAGCGACCGTGCGGCTAGCTCAGTGGGCTTTTCGTGCCTCCGGCGCGTTTTCGCATCCAATGGTAATAAACAGTAATAGAAACAGAGTGCCTGGAATCGCTGTAGAACTTTGGTCCCGGCCAGCTGCCCGATTAGCTGACAAAATCACGGCGCCTCCGCCGCCAACGATCGGGTCGTTCGTTCTCGAGAGCAGAAGCTCCGCCCTCCGGCCCTCCGATTGGAGCGGCGAGCCGGGCGAGCCCGCGTAAAACGCCGGTAGTACGGAAGCGGCAAACACAAACTCGTGACGTGTTTGGATGTTGTTTATTTACAATTGCGCGTGGTCCTCTGCTGGCTGCTCGGTTGCGTTTCACACACTTCAAAATTGATTTTAAATATGTTCTAGGCTGTATTCGCCGCTGATATTTTGCAGATGATGTATATGTGTTCCCACCAATCTATCTCCGACGTTATCTCGCCTTCAAAATTTTGTGTCAGTGCCCCTTTAAGCATTTTTTCAGTATTACTATTTATTGTGCAATCCTTGCCGTTTGGGAATTATCAATTATCTGCAACGGATATACTAAGTCACCGAATGGTATGCTTTTTGAGCGAAGTCTGCGGTACAGAGACCAATTAAGCACCAATAATTACCGCGGGGAAAGCTGAAATCCTTGGTTTATTCGCAATTATTTACTCAAAATTTTACTTACCTGCAAACGTTCAACGAAGGTTTTCTTGCTAATAATTAGATACATTTCTCCTCGTCCGGAAAATAATTTCGGTTTACGTGCACCACATACATAGATTGAATAAAATCCCTAGAAACTCACGCGACGAGCACGATTGCCCATCAGTTGTGTCCCTGCCCGTCCTTCATCTAATACACCGAAATTCCGTGCGTGAAAATGTCACCCCGAGCTTTTTCTTCAAATCCCAAAGGAGCATATTTCCACAAGAAATCAAGCTTTTCTTTTGTTCCTCTAGAGAGTTGAAATTTTATTTTCTTTCGCTAGGTTGTGAAATCACGTGAAGATCACAAATAACGAAGTATTTCTCTGTTTAAAATGTGCGAAAATGAGCCTCAGTCATACAAACGTGAGAGACAACTCAATAATGATGGTATCTTGATTATGGCATTGCCCCTTTTCAAAGCGCAATAAATCTTGCCACGTACCTTCACACTCAAATTTTTTTAGGAAATCAAGCGTCATAACCAACTGTCCCTGCAGTTAAGCTGCATGACGGTTCTGAGATCAATGCCCCAGAAAGACCAGCTTACAAACGATGCGTGCGAGAGCGTACATACACGCACCCACGCACGCACGCGCACACACCCACACCCACAAACCAACCCACCCACCCACCCACCTACCCACAGACACACGCACGCACGCACGCACGCCCACGCGCGCTCGCACACATGTGTGTTTGTGTGCGTGTGCGCGCGTGTGCGCGCGTGTGCGTGTGTGTGCGTGTGTGTGCGTGTGTGTGCGTGTGTGTGCGTGTGTGTGCGCATGCGTCCATCTGAGAGAGTGCGTGCGTGCGTGCGTGTGTTGCGCTTTATTTTCTCGGTAGGAATTGGGTGTGCACCCTCCCAAAGTGTAATAATATCACTGGAGTTACGACTGATCGGCATTCCAGCCCCTTAGCCCGGTTTCCAGCGGCGAAATAGGCGAAAGTACGAGCAGCATCAAAACGTCCTTTCCTCTGCCACCATTGTCTGCTACGCTGTTTCGCTGAGCGCGATTCACCCCCAGATACAGTATCGGCGCGACTTCCTTTATGAGAAACCGTGGTTATTTAAAGCACACGTGCATCTCCAATGGGCGTACTTGATTTTTATTTTATAACCCTTAGTTCCACATTTTTATTTCATAACGTTTACGCTGCTTACTACCTATTGCAGCTAGCGAAAGCGCCTGTGCAGATAAAGAAGATCAGGGGGTGTGTTGCTCTATAGAGAACAGCCTAGTATACGACACTCATCCAGCGGAAAGCTCCATGATCGAGCCCGTACTCTCGCCTAATTCTCCGCAGGACGCCGTGATAAGGCGCTGACATGCCGATCGGTCATCGCTCCTGGGAAATAATAAAATATTTGGGAGGGTGCCCATCCTCCTCTTCGTGCAGGCTGAATTAGCAGTGGTGTGCCATGGTTACTTAGCCATCCTGTTCTGCTTATGTTGCCCTCACATCACGTAAAAGAAAAAAACAAGGCGTGCAGGAATATTATCTTCTTCTGAGTGTTTCCTCTTTCTGGAAAAGTTATGTTGAGAGAAAACGGAAATAACGCTGCTTCTCTTTCAGATAGAATCCGGGAATGGATGCGAATGCAAAGCTTCACGCAACTTTTTGTGCTGGCTACCTTCAAAAAGAAGAAACTCAGATTATCACAAGGAAATAACTGGACCAGATTAAAAATATTTCATCCACCCTATAGCAGATTTATGGCCTTTGTTTTCTTAGCCCTAATTTAAATGGAATCAATTGCGCAGCTTTTACTGATTTTTGTATTGTTATGCGCCCTCATGAACATTGGCCATTGCGTTGCCGCAATACTCATTGGATCTGAAACTTTTTCCCTAAGCAGCTAAGATCGTAGTGAATGCAAAAATATTTTTTATTGTTGAGTATTTTTGCCCATTCGTTCCGATCGAAGTTTTTCCTTATTGTGTACGATAGACAAAAACCTGAGACATTCGAACCATTTTCCCGAGTTTACCTTTATTTTAACATGTGGGTCTGGTGGTGACGTGAGAAACCGTTGAGTGATGGTTCATTCGTTGCTCTCTTTGTCGCTGGTCACATGCTCTGCCGCTGAGCGAGAGGAACAGAAGCGGCTGAGGGTGCTCAAACGATGAAGCGCCAGCTATGGAGCCACAAAGGGCCTGCTTACTTTCTTTGTGCTTTATTTCTGAGACAAGCACATTCGAGTGCACCGCAGGCAATGTAAATTCATGTATTGCTTCTTTCGTACATGTACAATACCATCCGTCGTGCCGGCAAAGTTGCGCAGACACTTTATGCGAGTTTGAAGGTTCAAGTTTGACGGGGGATAGTAACAAAGAGAAACGATGAAAACGGAGGGGCACAGACAAGTCCACCGGATCGTCAAAGAGCCGGACAGAACGTAGCGACGGTAGTATGGAAGAATCGCACATGTTAATGTTGCTGTGATGCTGCCTTTCCACCGCCACCACAACTCACGCATGACCGTTTGACATTGTCATTAGAAGAATTGATAGTTTGTACTCCTCTTGCGTGCGTGCCCTTTTTTCCATCCTACTTTCTTATCACACATAACAGTCAAACACGTTCCAACAGGCCGGAATCTTATCGCTACGGAATTGAACATTTCTGGCTGGATTTCATGCTCCATTACACCGGCTGAGAACAATTTAATGCTTATCTCAGCCTAAAAGTTACATTCAGATAAGGGACACAGACCTCTCTGAGATTCAGAGTACGCGTTAAAATAAGTGCGGTAATTTGGCCCGACCGGCGTTTGTTCGGTGCGGCCTCACGAGCGATAAATGCAGGACCAGGTTCTGTAAGCTAAAACGGCATGACCTGGGCCATTAGGCAACTAAATGTGCCGCTAAGACGTAATTGATCGGACGCAGCGTCCAACGGCGTTTCACGAAAGCGACCGGGCCGCTGTAATGACCCCTGCATGACTTAGAGCCGTCACCATGCTGCGCTGGATTTCGGCTTCGGGTAGTTTGTATGTCTTTGTTTGTTTTTAGGTTCACTAACTGCACTCCTTTTTCCCCGCAAAGTCACAAATGGCGCAAGGCTTAACGCTTGGCCAGTCGATTTCATTCTCCCTGGACGTTGAGCAGTCGTGATATGGGTGCGCACCAAAATCATAATGACATTTTGCTGACACGTCTTCTCTCTAAACAACAATAACGACGTAAATACACTGTGATTCGGCATGGTATGGTGTCATAATCAATATCATGTCAGAATCAATATCATTACTCGGATGGGACAGCGGACTCTTTAACAGTTCAACACACCCCACGGCGTTGCTCACGCCAGCAAGATGTTGTTGCCACATGAACTTAACCATACTAACTGACTCTTTGTGCACTCGCCGGAAGTTCCTTAGCTACTGTATTCACATAAGCACAAGACAAGTAATAAAAACTATTATATGCTTCATGCCAAACTTTCAAACATTTCATCATCATGTTGCCCTCTGGCCATTCTGTTGCTCCCTGCTGACAGCGCGCAGATGTTGAAGTCCAGAACAATGCGCCACGATGTCTGGTGATACCTGACAAACACAGCCATTCCGCCAAAGCAGGAACCGTTCTACCTTTCTCCGTACCATTTGCATGTTTGGAACCTTCCAGCAACTATATCCTCCTCCCCACTCTCTACCCAAACGAAAAGCCTTTTCCTCCAGCCGCACCCGGACATGGTCAAAGCAATGGCACCTCTTCCGCCATTGTACCTCTTCCCCTACCTCCTAATAATGGTCCCCTGAACACAGTCGACAAACAATTTCCTTCCTGCCTGCATGCCTAGAAACATGCGAAAAGTCTATAAGACCGTTCCAACGAGGGCGCCGCCATCTTGCGTGCGCAGCGCTCTCTCGTAGCTGGCCAATTTGCTGGCTTGGGTGTTTTCTCCACGGCGCAGGGGCGCCAGCGGAGACTCGGAGAATTTTTCGTTGTATCGCGTTGTACGTTCTTTTCAGTAATATACCTCAAATGGGAAAGTTGTTGCATAGGACCAGTCTAAGCGATCTGACCTAAAGTGACAGCTTTTTGGGCCGCGGTGGAGCTGAAATTCAGCTCTATGTAGCTCGATCCACCGTGGGTAAACGATGTCGTGTCGAATATCTGTTTGCGATACTTCGTCAGAATTTTTTTGTTTGCGTGTGTGTCGAGAATTGCGTATAGAGGGTATTTTGATCGCGTTACGGCAAAAACTGATATTTGTTAAAATGATTTAACCGTGGTACGCTCGGTGCTCATGAGCAACAAGCAGAAACGAGTGTCAGTGTAACCGACTTCTGGCTTCATATCCCTGCAGCGTTTCACACAGTTACTCTTTGGTGAATTTAGTAAGTATTTGGCATATTACATAATTTGTATTAAATCTTATCGATATATTAACACATCAACCCCAGCCAGCCCTGCCGCCAACTATAAACAAAAGTTCCTCTCTCTTGAATTTCAAGCTGTTCTGCAGCTCAATATAGCCGTGCAACTAATGTACAACATAAGTGCAATAAAACAACACAGCTCGTGTTGAGCGTCATATAAGGACTTATAAGCATCCGCCGTTGGGCAACCAGACAAGCGTTCTCTTTTGCGTTGCTTAGTTTGGTGTTGCTGACAAAGAGACATTGCATTTGGCTAATAGACTGAACTCTTGGCTGGAGCGAGTGAGAGAACAAATTTATTTTGTCCGACCCGGGGATGAGGTAAGAAGGGAGGTGGAATCCCCTTCAGTAGCCTCCCCCCGCCCCCCTCCATCCTTCCGGTCATATTGGTCGGGGAAAGCGACAACCTACGGATGTAGTAGTCACTGTGAAAATCGCCAAGGCAGGCCCACGTAATACTTCTATGGCACAATATGTACGCAGCTACGGTGGAAATGGAAGTAATACCATCTTCGACACAGGCAAGTTTCAGTGGCCCATGTTAGTTTGGAAAGAAGGTAGAAGAATTTTCTGCCTCTACATCAAAGTAGGTGCACAGAAAGAGCTCAGCCGAAAAAATTGCCAGACATCTTGTGTGCTTTAACGTGCGAACTCATAAGCTGCTAGTTTGGCTCATTTATTAGCAACACTTCATTAAAATAATGCGTAAATTAGTGGTAAACCCGCAGGTGCGATGCCTACAAACCATAGTCAAGGCAAAGGAGCAGCCCCGCCAGGCCCGCCGTGATCAGCGCGCACACTCCAGAGAGGGGGAAAGGCAGCCTGCGCGCCGCGACCACTGAGTGCGAGAGTACGTTCCCCCTTTCCCGGTGGAACAGTCTATAGTTAGCGCCAGCAGAAGGGGGTAGTCGCGATTTGCTAGTAGCAGCAGGCACCTGGTCCAGTTTTCCATTTGACTTTATTGCGATATTCATTAAAGTGCCTACCGGATGCGTTTATTGAAAGACTGAAGGGAATCCGACTAACGGTTGCCACTTGGCTTGAGTGACGTCACTTCAGCACACAATGCAAAGACTGGACAAGAATATTTGGCGTGTTTGTAATGTATCTTATAGGCGTATTGTTGTTGTTTTTTGTGATTCGTGTTGACCTAACCTACGTACTGGACGTTCTTTACGACTGCGCTGTAAAAGCATTTCAGCTTTACAGAAACATTTCTAGGATTTTTGCACGTGTCATAGAGCATCTTTCAAATCATCACTAAGAACTCTATTTCGTTCTAATACCTCTCTCCTCCTCACCATGCTCAAAAAAATTTCCTCCTCTACCAAGTCCTCCCCTCTCCCGTCCCACAAGGCATCCCTTTAGTTGAGCCGGTGCCCAGCGATTCGCTCTTCTTTCGCGTTTACATAAAACAAACTGTTATAAATTAGCCACAATTTGTTGGAATTGGGCACAGTGAACGTAGATGTAATGTTCAGCCAGTGGAAAAGTTCCCGTGGATATGCATTGTGAGGAAATTAGCAATAGGCACCATTTCCAATATCAGTAGGCTCAAAACAAATAGGTGCGGGTGTATTTATGAGTTCTTGTGACAAATGACCGTCGCCGACGTTCACGAGAAAAAACTTTCTCGTAGCTTTCACCTTATTTCTGTGTTACAGCCATGTCGTGCGCTAAAAATATTCGCTGGTCATCTACTTTCACAGCGTATACTGGCCGCGCCGATGGCCGTTGCTCGACACCTGGTACCTAATTTGTTGATCGGATGAAATCGACTCGGTCAGTCGTCATTAGTCCCACCGGCACTTCGAAAACCATTTAGGGTCTCAACTCTATATTTCGGCACAAAGTCACTCTAATTTGAACTGCCACCCGAAGAAGAACCTTCATTTTCAGCAGACTCGTGCTGCCTCCTGTCGTGATCCTCCGTTAATGTACTACCTTCCCTATCTTTCTCAGTTACCCAGTTCGCCTCACAGGTGGCAAGACTATCCTTACTCACGCTTTTCGCACCGACCTAAGTTGGTTGCTTCCTCGGCAGCGTTACAAAAATGTAACTCTTCTCGCGCAACAGCTGACCAAACCTGCTCGAGAATAGGTATCGGTATTCCGCCACCTGGGTGACAAGTTTACCAAACGGACCTCCGATGCCGTCTTTAGCAATGGGCAGGCGCACGCACCGCGCTGGTATGGCGCGCATCACCCAAATTCTTTGTCCCGTCAGCTGATCCGGCTGTATACGTACGAAGGGTGGATCGTGTCTACCATCTCCTCGGAGTCGCGAAGTAGTCGGCACGGTTACCGTTGACCACAAACTCTCGTGCGTACAGCTCCAAAAGTTGCCTGCTATACTCACCATCATCTACTACATGAAAGACGAGCTTGTGTTTCTTGCAACTCGCAGTAAAATGCCCTTACTCGCCACAGTTGTAACACGCAGCCTGTTTCCACGCTTTAAAAGCTTTCTTTCGGCGCATCACATCAGCGTCAGCGCCCTTCTCGTTATCCGGGTCCCTTTCACTACCCGAGAATACGACGTCCTTAGCTCCACCGTTTTCCTGCGAAGCTGTGCCTTTCGGCCCTGACTTGTGAGGACAAGCCAAGCCTACTCACTAAGGTAGATCGGCGAACATTGGCCACACAAAAAAACTCAGGCATTCTCCGTATCATGGCAACATTTAATGGGAAAGCGAAGGACACGTCATAGCGTACGCCCCTCACTCGTTCGTCCAGTAGTCGTTATGCTCATGCGCTCTGTACCGTAGAATAGCCGCGATTTGAATGTCGACGCTGCTGTGCGGGATTTTTGACTCCACATAGCCCGGTCACGGATAGTTCGCAAGGCCGAGGAGAAGGCCGCGTTTCGAGAGGCTCGGAGTGCAAAGAATCCGCTGAAGACGATAAGTTGCTAAAGTCGCGTTTGGAGAGTGGCGTACGAAAACGTCAATAAAATCGACCAGCTTGCTCTGACGTTGCTCAGAATAAACGCATCAAAATTCCATGCCACCGACTTCAACAACGACCCCACAACGATACTAAACATGCGCCATTAAAATCTTGCGCGGGAGTTAAAGCTCTGCTAATTTTTCTTCATTTTGAAAATAGACTTCTATGCTATTACTCCTATTACATGCATCGCTAGTACGGCTGGATTGCGCACAAGATCATACGAGAACATATTGGCGGTGTAGCTTGTAAGGCATATTTGAGAAGTAACACCGCACATAATAAAAGACGGCGGACACATCGGGACAGCAGAAATGACACCTTTGCAGAGGCTTTCTGCCTCCCTCCCTCCTCTTCTCACCCGCCGTACGGGCACTCGTACGTCTCAAAAACACAGAGAAAACGTTGAAACGTTGGGCCGCCCATTTTTCTGTTGAAGGTTTCCGAGACATATTCCATCCCACCATTTGCGGGCGTAATTCAAAAGGCACGTGACCTCGACGGCTCGTCAAGCATAAGTTGTCATGGACGGGAAATTTTTTTAGAATAGTTTGTGTTTGCTGTCATAGGTTGCTGTTCGCAAAGATCACTTTCCAAACTTCTTGCAAAGCATCGTGCCATATACAGAAAATGTTGAATGTTTCTATTGCTAGCATTTTGAGTTAAAGACAAAAAAAACATGCACCATTTGTTCATTCTGCTACACCGTATCGTTGTCCTTAGTGTTGTCAAGTGGATGTTCCGAAGACCCCTTTTCTCTGCCCATACTGTTCCAAGGCCCGAAACCAATCCCGAAACTTAGTCTGTATGCAAAACCCACTTTCGATTCTCTCCAAGACTGACTGCCGTGTGTTGCAACTAATATCGTGCCGAGATCCAATTAGCCCTTCCAGTCTCAATCAGAGAAGAAACAGCAAAAAAAAAGAACTCGTACCTTGTATTTGAGTGTATTGTTGTCTATTCGAAGGATTGATTTGAAATCGGAGAACGGATAGAAAATTGAAAAGGAACAGCGTAGCTCAAACCATTAAGGAATAAGTACGGCGCTGTGTGAAAACGATGCGGACACTTTGTAGCATCAGCAGATTGCAGGCAGCTCAAAAGCAAAAAAAAAAAAATTATCTACGAATTGTGTTTCTGCACAGAATTATAATAATACGCTGAATTATTTCTGTAATTTTATATATTTCGCTAATGTTCTTGGGAATACCAAGAACGTATTAAAACCAACTTTTAGAGAGAGCGTAGGGCCATGCAAAATTGATTCTCAAGATATTTATTATTCTGAGTGGCAAGATTGTAGTTGCACTGGCACTCTCCTAAAGCAGTAGAAGAATAATTAATGTTTAAGGCAGCCTATTTTTAAAGAAGGCTGAACGAGGCAGATATTTATCTGCTAGAATTTTTCAGTAAGTGTGGTAACATTTAGAATTTAAGACATTTTCCTGAAAGCAATTTATTTCATCATAGGATCCGTTGACAGCTGCACACTTGGTCCATTGAATGTGCTTGCGCTTAATACCGTCACAAAGTGGGAATCGCCAAGGGCAATAAAACAGGAATTGACGGTGGTTATGTGGTTATTTGATCATGTTTTTTTTTCTGGTGAGAGGAAATGCATCGGCACTTTTCCGCTACAACACCCCGAACATTTTTCCCCTAAAACATAATTTTTGGGCGCATTCATATTTCAAGCTTGTTACCACGAAAGTATTCCTAGTACTTCTCCAATTTCCACCTCGCGATCACGTAACTCGACAAGATTCACACCAGCACCAATTCACACCGATCTAATATCAACACTTATTACTATGAACAAATGAACATTTTTGAAAGCATACAGGTCTTGAGTAAATCACTAGTAACTGTTAAAATTCCCTGTTTCAGACGTTCGTTTCTTTGTAGCCTAAGATAAGTCCGGCTCACACGTTTTTTGCATAATAATTTTTGCTTCTCTCCCATGAATGTATTTTCCACCATAGTTTCAGGCAGTGACTTGGACGATAAAAATACCGAGGGCAAAGAAGACCACTTCGTTGAGGTTTGTGCATAAAACACTGTGGCTAAGAAGCAAAAAATCCCAATTGGCCAAGCCCTGTCTGCACGCAACTCAACGTGTGTGGGTCGAAAACTGTTTGTAAGTTGGGAAACCAAAGAAATCCCTGTCGAGTAGTTTTTATTTTTTCGGGAGAGCACACACCAAGACAGAGAACTCGGTCTCCTGCGGTGTGCGCACAGCCGGTTATTTCCGCAAAAAGTGCGTTTTTGTACACAGAAGGAAACCCAAAAATAAGAGGCGACAAATACATTTAACGTGCGGCCAACGCTGTGCACTGATCGAATGGGATGTAAATATTTGTTCTCTAAAATGTCTGCTGAAAAACTGTGATTTCGTATAGGGGTTTCTAAGGAGTTGTACAAATCGGCGACAACTATCTTCTAGCAAAGTTTACGTTTACCTTCCAATGGGCTTCCTTCCTGTTCAAGTTCCTCTGCGTGTTGACCAACTGTACTTACATGTTGAAGATAGTAAGAATGAAAGAGCACAAAAACCCCCTTTGCCGATTTTCTTTCTTCTGTTACGAATGTCCGTTAAATACCTGGAATAGGTTTACTCGAAGGACGTCCTTTTTTTCTCACAAAGCGGGTTCAAGTAAAATTTAACTAAAAGTAAGAATTGAAACCGTGTCACAAGAAAGATAAAATTTTTGTTCATTCACTCCCCGTTACAATATTTTAAAACAAGCGCACAAATTCGCAAGTCTATGGGCTTGCCTCACATAGTTGGAATAAAGAGCGAAAACAACCCGGAAGCCCTCCTGGCAACTCCGCGGAAAGTATTTTTTAGGAAGGTAAATTTCATTCGAAGCTATACAGAAGACCGAACAACCTTTCAACAAAGAAAACCTGGCCATACCATATGGTCTTGATTTGCTTGTTCATAAAATTTTGAAGCCATTTCGGTGCTCTATTTGACGAAACGCTCTCTTACAGTCTCGTTACTCTCACTGCTTGGAGGCTGGGGTTTTTGGTTTGCGAAATAATATCAAATCCTTCAAAATTACGCTTCAAAGTTCACCAGCACTGCAATAAAAAACTGTTTTTAGGCTGTTTTGTAGCCACCCTTTATAAAAAGGGCTTCTGTTGCTACATTGCGAATCTGGAAGAAAGTTTTCTTGGAAGTTAGTGATCCCATATAGCCTTTAATGAGGTTCATTTTGCTGATAGTAAAACCTGAATAGCGTCATAATGGTGGGGAGGAAACAGTTATGTCACTTCACAGGTATATAACGTTACACGTTCAAAATTGGCAGCCAGGAAACTTCCAAGCATAGGAGCTCTTGTAGCTGGCCGTAATGTGTGGCGCGCAAAGCGTATGTCCCGACTACAACGCCGTCGTTAGGGAAAAGAACTGTATTTACATCACACCACAAGCAGAACGCGTCCGGTCGCCGCCCTTCGGTAATGTGGATGCCGTCGCTGGTTCGTGGTCCCCGCGGATTTCGGCACCACGCTTGACAAGAAGACGGCGCCCTTCAAGGACAACAGGCGGCTTCATTGAGCGTCTCGCAGACCACCATCAGTCCGCCTCCATGACCGAACATGAGGAGGTGAAGACGAAGGGCACGAGCCGGGCGCATACCCCAAGCATGCAGTGCAGGCCCAGCGCCACCATTGAATGTCACTTCTTTTTCCTCCAACAATCAATCAGGCTTGGGTACACGCCCAGACCCCTGGCTTTCCGCTCAACTTTAACTTGTACCTCCAATTGTAATCTGGATCGTCTACTTTTCTTACACAAGGTATATTTCCTAAGAGGATATCATACAGTGGATCCTCCATACACTTAGCTTTTATTTTCCCGATTAGTACGGGGTGTGTACCTCGATTACTGCCGCTGGCAGCGACCTCTTAGTGCATCCGCCATGATGATTACTGCCTTCATCATCATCATCACCAGCCTATCAACGCCCACTGCAGGGCAGAGGCCTCCCCCATTATTCTCCAAGTATGCCGGTCCTGTGCTAACTGCGACGAATTTATCCCCGCAAACTTCTTATCTCATCTATCCACATCTAACTTTCTGCCGCCCCCTGCCACGCTTGCCTTCTCTAGGGGTTCACTCTGTTACCCTTATTACTGCCTTATTTCCAGTTAAGTCCTGGTCTGTGACCAAGCCCCTCCTCATGAGCACCGTAGTTGAACCGCTATCTCTTAACACTGACGCGAGGGTCCCTCATCCCCCCATATACAACAGGCATTTTCGGTCCAATATCAGCGACCAAACTCTCAGCGTCTACCCCGGCATCTACCTGGCCCTCCCCGTCTTTCTGCTGGGTGCGCTTTGGGGGACTCACCGTGGGCAATATCGTGCAAGCCACCTGGTCTGGGCGTTTTGACCAACAGTACTCTGTGCGGTGTCCGAGAGTGCCTTCGAAATATGACAGCAGTAGCCATGATCCTGTCATCTATATTAGCTGGCTAGTATTCTGCCAGCGGAAATAAAAGTTTTGCGTCTCAGGCTTACCACCGCTAGTCAGTCGTCCCTTTAATCAAGAATGAACGGTTGTTAATTTCACGCAAACCTTACTTACAAGTAGGGGATTTTTTGTCTTTTTGTTTGTGTTTTGTCGCAGGGGTAGTTCATAGGAGGGTTGAGGCAGCTGGAAAGCATGAATGGTCAGCGGCATTCCCCGATATACTTTAAAAATGTTTCACTTTCAGTTTATTTTCAGTTCCTGTTTATTTTGCGTAATAAACATTGCACAAGGTGATAAGGAAAAACGGTTGAACGGCTTGACATATGAAAAGTGGACATATGAACTCATCTGCAGAAACTCAGCGAATTGTCTAGAAATGCGTAGCATTCTTATGTCGTTTGTCTAGATTGTGAGTTCTTTACAGCCACGTTTTTTTTTGGTTTTCCTGAATTCTATCCGACCAATTATCTCCATTTCTCGCTATTATAACGATTACACATTTTACCTCCGCCAAACCTGCATTTTTGTGTAAATGAAGGGTGTTTTACGCTTCGCCATTTCTGCTCATGTATTTTTTACTTTCTGGTTCTTCAAAATACTATTCGACTTATTATCTCCCTTAGCGCTAGTAGAAAGATCAAAGGTGTAACTTCCGCAATACCTTCATTATCGTGGAAAGTGTTACACGGATAGCCATTGTCGCTATTTTTTTCAATTTTAGGTATTTCAGAATTCTGGTCGACCCATTATCTCCAATAATACTATTATAACTACTAAAGCGGGAAATGCGGCAACATATTCATTTTTGTGGAAATGCATTGTTGCCCGGCTCGCCATTCTCGCTATTTGTTAAATTTTTCTTAATAATGCATCCTACCATACATCGAGGAGTATGCCCACACTTCAAGCAGGAATGTACACTGCTTTCGCACAATATTACAAGGCTGGCGCACCCAAATTATTTTCTATTTTTATGGTTATCTTTCGGGCACAACAACGCCGATGCTGCATTTTACATAAAAGGACTCGCAAGGCTTTCGCCTTAAAACGTGCCTTTGAAATGTATACCTTCTGCTGCGGTGGGTGCACACAGATTTTTCTAAACTTCGTAGGCAGCAGAGCGGCAGCCTTATGTACAGTAAGACTTTCAGGCTTCAAAACAAGGGTGAATAAAGGCCAATATTCCAATAGAGTCCCTTAGTTTGAGGAATAGGGGTCCCTTTGTAATTGGGTACCTTGTTTGAGTTAAGGGTCCTCTTGCTGTCTGGTGGAATCCGAAGCTTTCGTGTTCTCACCTATGGCTTCTGTAACGCGAGAGTGCCCTTCAGGAAAGCCAACTTTCTCTGGCGATGATGATGAAAGATTGTAAGTAAAGGGAAAGAGAAGAACGCTTCCGGTGGCCGGAATCAAACCTGGGACCCTCGCGTTGTAAAGTCGCCGTCTATCTGATTTCTCCAAGTCGACATGGCCGATGTCAACGCCAAGTAGCAGGTACCGATTTGCGCCGTGCACGTGGGCGTTCTAGAACGGGACGCGTACCTCCAAAGTAGCACATACTCGCAATGTGAGATTGGCGAACCAAAGAACCTATCACGAGAAAGCTTCGCGTTCAACTATCGTCGTCGTTAGAGGGGTGCATGATGTTTTGGTCGCACTTCTGTGGAGCAGGGTATACGCATATATTTCAATGCTTTTGCTGGCGTGTGCTGTTCTCAGGTTGATGTTATCAATTCCAATCACCCATTCAATACAAAATATTATTGCAACGCCCGAGGGAGATGGTGAAACAAGTGAGAACGTCAAAATGCAGACTAGACAGAATAACGAAAAATACAGTGCCGTTTTGACAGAAAGCTTCGCTGCTTCAAAACAGGTCTGTGAATGGAAGTAAAAAGTATTCAGTAAAGTGGAGACTAAAACAGACTGTGCCAGTTATTTGAATCACGAATCCATTGAACTTAAAAGAAATGTCCTTTCAGCATCGCCTTAATTTTGTCCTACCGAAATATACTGTTAATAATAATCTTATCGATAGTACCGATTCAGTAAAATATCTTGGCGTCCATATCTCATGTGATTTAAGTTGGTCCATTTACATTAATATTATAGCCAATTCCGCTAACCAGATGCTTACATATCTTCGCCGAAATCTTGCCTTGACATCTGCTTCTGTTAAACTACTTGATTACACAGATTTTGTCCAACCCAAGCTTGAGTATGCTACTGCCGTCTTTGATCCACACCAAATTAACTTGATCAATGTTCTCGAATCTGTACAGAATCGCGCAAAAAAGTTTACTCTTTCCGAGTATTCCCGTGGTTCCAGCTTTTCCGCCCTCCAAACCTAGCTTAACCTTCCCACTCTTGTTTCCCGCCATAGAATCTCACGTCTATGTCTTTATCATAAGTTTTTTTTCATCATTTGCCCATAGAAAACCAGCTCACCAAGAACAGCCCATCGCATTTCTCCCACCACACATTTTAACGCAGTGTATCCTGAGCATGCCCGCACCACTACTTTTCACCAATCGTTTTTTTTCTGCGCACTGCTCGTGCATGGAATGACTTGCCTGCTGAAACTGCCGTTATCATCGATTCGCAGTGTTTTAAGCGGAATAATGAAGCACGCCCATGATGTTTCATGACACTGTCATGTACCATATGCCGTATATATGCCTACCCCTCATGTAATGCCCCAAGTCGGAGCCCTTGAGGAATAAATACATAAATAAATAGATAAATAAATAAATAAATAAAATAAAAAGAAGTTCTGGGATTTCAACTCAAGGACGTTATATCAGAGGGTGAACTGCGCTGCTCTGAGTTCACTGGGTTAGCACAAAGTAAAAACAAGACAAATGTGTCTCGAAAACACGATTTCAGAAGCTACGAAATTTGGCGGACAGCCAAGACGCCTATCGATCAGACGCGATATGTCAGTGTGAAAGCAAATAGCGCAATCAGATAACTAGGAAGTGCTTCTTTCAGGGGGAACAACACGATGCACAAAAAAGGCGCCAGTTTCGTCCTACGAAGAGGCAATTTTTGGGGCGAACTGTGCTCGACCTAATGAGGCGCGCAATAAATGAGGGCAGCAAAAAAGATTAGAGCCCGCTGGGAGTAGTAGTGCCGCCCCATTCGTTATTAGACTTCATTATGACTGCAGCGGGAGATTAGGAATCTGCTTTACTCCTGTTGTAGCCGCGGAACTGACCCTATTCGTCTTATCAACAGCGGAGTGCTGTTTAGCCTAAATTCTTCAATTTTATCTGGAATAGTTTGGGCCGACGCTAACGAAGATGACTTTGACCTTTTGGACTGATGCTTTATTCTTCCTGTCGAAGTCTGTGGTAACAAAAAGCATCCCCGCAATTTTGGAATCCTTCAGTGCCTTGCTTGAAGCTGCAAATAAACATCTGCAAATTGCAGAACGTGTTTTCTACGGCGCGTTTTGTATATTCGAACGTATTTTGAGCGGCATTTATGATTACAGATGAAAGCCATGTGCAGCCCTGTTTATTGAAGAAAAGATTAAGAATCGTAATGCATTGACCAGTCGCGCTAATCATTTGCGCACTGCCTGAGTGCCAGTGCTCAGGAGAGCAGTGGTGCTTTGTAATAGGTGATTGTTCGTAAACGACTCCCTGCTTACTTCAGGGAGGAGCTGAGGAAGGGTAAAAAGAGTGTTGCAATAATAGCGAAGGTTGTCGCCCCAGCGTCATGGAACGGCGGGGAGAAGTGAAGGCTGAGCGGTGGGTTCTGACACCGAAGGAAAAGCCCGGTTTCGAAGGGCACAGGCACTAGCGTTAGCCGCCTCATTTCCCTCGAGGGACGAGCAACCAGGGGCCCGGGCTGTATAGAACTCGCGGAGGAGATTGCTTGATGTGAGCATCCGTAAAGCGAGAAGGGAAATGCGTCCGCATACAATGTTGCGGCAGGCTTGCAGGAAATCTGCAATATTTGTAATGTATTCGAAACCAGTGGAAGCCGGGAGGGCTATGGAAATTTCTTCAGCAGGGTTCGGTGATGTGGGGAGAGTCGTGGTAGACGGGAGAAATGTGCGGTCTGAGTTGACAACCGCCAGAGAAAAGCCTTGTGTTAGGGGAAGGGGGCGGCGTTGGTGTAGCGAGTATCGTGGTGAAAGTGGAATTGGGATCGAAGATCTTTAATCCGAGAGCGCCTTCTACTTTTGCTATATTATACCGAGGGACAAGGAAAGATTATTGAGCACACTTCACGTTAACACCTTTTTAGATCCCACCAGACTTCACCTATTTGACCGGACGCATTTTTCCCCCGTAGGTGAGTACCGGCACTCACCTACGGTTTCAGAAACTGCGGGGCAGGCTCAATAAGAGGCTTCAACCTAAATTGAGGACGACTCAGTGTGAAATGGAATGGAAAATGATAGGTGTAACATTAAAGGACAAGAAGAGAGCGGAGTTAGTCAGGGAACAAACGCGTGTTAAGGACATATTAGTAGAAATTAAGAAGAAGAAATGGACGTGGGCAGGGCATGTAATGCGAAGGCAAGATAACCGTTGGTCATTAAGGGTAACAGAGTGGATCCCTAGAGAAGGCAAGCGTTGCAGGGGGCGGCAGAAATATAGATGGGCAGATGAGGTCAAGAAGTTTGCGGGGATAAATTGGTCGGAGTTGGCACAGGACTGGGGTAATTGGAGAATAAGGGGAGAGGCCTTTGCACTGCAGTGGGCGTAGATAGGCTGGTGACGATGATGATGATGACGTTTCTCCACTTTGGCGCTTCTGTGGAGAGCCTGCGCCTCTTAGACATATAGTGGGAGGCTGCGACAAATCTACCTCATAACCCCCAACATCCACCTTTACAGGGAGCTTTGGGAGAGAGCCTTGGCCAGCTCCGGCCTCGAAGATCAGCTGCGCTTCATCGAAAGAGCTGTCGACGTGGCCCGAGCTCAAGGCATCCTCGATTGAGGAGGCCTTTTTGAAGCAATTTCTTGATTTATTAAAAGTTTTTTCTCTCTCCTTCTCTATCTATCTCTCTCTCTCTCTCTCTCTCTGGGTGCATATTGTTAAGCACTTTCGATACAGTAAGTGAGACTGAATTAAAGGCGGAATGTGTTGAAAGGCTTGTGGAGCAGGTGTGGTCGGGTAACCGACTGACTGGAGGAGCCCACAACCATCCGGGGTGCTTGCATCGACCTCATCTTCGGCAACTTTAGGGTTCATCCACTACAATAGCCCTTGACTTTACATTTCACAGACCAGAAGGCGGTTATAATCAAAGCGAAACGCCAACTACAGCTCGACGTCACCTACGTTGAACATGATGATGATAATGCCTAAATAAAGACACACTCATACCGCGTACAACGGCTCTCTCTCTCTCTCTCTCTCTCTCTCTCTCTCTCTCTCTCTCTCTTTAATGCCTCTCCACTCTAACACCCCCCCCCTCCAATGAAATTAGTAGGGGAACCCTGAGTAGTATGCGAAACAGCCATGGGGTCAACGCAGTTTCTCATTTCGTAGTTCCGGTAACTGAAACATTTGGTAGTTGCCATGGAAACCAAACGTTAAATATAACGGTAGCTACGTACCTCAACCTAACGGAAACGATGAACTGAAAACTAACGGGCACTTGAATAGACCCCATGGCTGCTTCGCATACTACTCAGGGTTCCCCTACGGGAAAATGGTGTAATTTTTTTACGAAAAACGTATACCCAGGAAGGACTTCTCTTCTTTCTTCCTATTAACCCTATCGGCCTTTCCCAGTCAATGCATCAACCGTTATGCATTCGCTCCTTGCAATGCCCTCACGCCCGTGATGTAACGGCCCTTTCTATTTTCCTTTCAGCACCATCGGAAAAGGAAGTGATTGGGGGAGGCGAGACGAGATTTCGGCGTCTGCACCCGTTCAAGAAAAACACGCAAGTCAGGGTGTCTGTAGGGGCTAGTTGGTTGCATAAGCGCTTACACTTTGACTAGTACAAAAGGACGAGACACACTACAAAACAGGACGAAGGGCTTCATCCTGTTTTGTAGTCTTTCTCGTCCTTGTTTACGTAAGCCAGTTTAGTCTCCAACTCAGAGAGACCTATTCTGCATTTGCACTACTTTCTTACTGCGTCTCTTCCTGGGTCCTGACGCTCGTCGCTTCCCGATTATCTCGTGCCGAACAGGATTAGGACTACATTTAATATACAGAAGCTACGTGCACACTATTTGTGTAGCTCAACACCACGAATATCCGCTTTGGGGTGCGATAAAAAAAAAGAATATCATAGCGCTTATAAACATTTGTTATAAATAGCGAATGTCAAAGCATTATCACACAATTCAACATCGTAGGCCCTCTGCTCCACGCAGAGCGCGGAGGCCAACTAGTGACTCCTGTGCCGCCGGGCGCGATCAGAGGAGAGACTGGAGTGCGACGCTTGGCGCTACACGTGCTGAAACCAAACCGGTTTAACCAGAGCTGTTATGGAGTAGAGCGGAGCTGCCACACTTTCCCCTTCTCCACGTGACTCTGCTTATGCCCTGGTGTTACGTCAATAAAGGTGCACGCTGCCCATCTTTGTGTTTTTTTAAAAGGGGAACATGACGCGTCACATTTATTTAAAATTGACTTTCGGATACGCTGTTATAGATCACACCGATGCGAGGGGCTTGTTCGGTTAATGGGTCATTTTAGTAAAGCTTTCGCATTTAAACACAGAAATATAGGCAGGCTATTTTAATTAGATCAACATACTAAAAAAACAAGACCACTCAGTAACTTGAACAAACTCCCATGTAGTAAATACTTGCAGCGGGCTAGAGACGCCGCTGGGAACTTCGAACCGCTTTGTACACTACGTTGTCGGTTTAACCTCCAATGCTTAATCACAACGCTGGTAGATGCTCATTCAAGAGCAGGAACCACAGTTGAGTGTGAGAGAATAAAATAACCACAAACTTCAACCAAAAGTACGAGCGAAGAACCAAAGGTTTCAGAAGAAGCTCGGTTCCTTCCCCAGGAGAGGCTCGGAGCATGCTGCAGCCGCGTCTTATAGTCATTAGCCCAAGCGGTCACTCACAAAGCGCCTCGCTGTTAAGCGCAGTCTGTGCGGGTAAACAGTCGGGCACTTCCTAAGGAACGATTTCAATTCAAATTCTTATTTCAAGCAAAATACTTAAGTAGTCTCGGTATTTTTTTGCCACCTCCAATAACACAAAAACTTGCTAATAAGCTTCTTGCTATTCCGTTAACAGTCGCACCTCCACGCATCTCGCAATGTTTACAAGTTTCGTCTCAAGCACTCGAAATTAACTCGAAATCTTTTTTTTTGCAAGGCTTTGGACAGTTCAAACTCTAGTTCTGTGTCAGGCAGAAAAGCACCAATTAACTTTTAATTAAATTAATTAGCCTGGCTTTACCTCGCGAAATTGGGCGTGGCTGTCAAATACTTTTTGTGCAAGGAAACAGGTTGCAGTCCCCTTGCCGAACAGCGGGTCGATGAGGGCAGCAAGAGAAGAGGGGCAGGCAGACACACACGAATTTCCCGAATGGCGCCAACAGAGAAGAAATGTGCCCCCGCGACGTGCTCGAAATTCGGCAGCCCCTTCAAATGTCCCACAGCACTCACATCTTCATTTTGGCATTGCTGTAAATCATCCGTGGAATGCCGTCGCGGACATTTTGTGCGAGCCGTTTTTCCGGCTGGCTTATATCATTTGTAAATATTGTCGCGTGGGTTTGCTTTAGTTATTGTCGTTCTTTAGTCCAAACTGTTTTCAGAGCTTTGCTCTGTCGCTGCTCTACAACGCCCCCTTGCTCGGAACTACTGGCGTCCCCGTCTAGAAAAATACCTATTCTTGTGGGGTAGAGATAATGTGACCCTGCGTGACCAGCGTTCACAAAAGGACGCTGGATTGTTCGGATAGCAGACAAGCCTACGTCTTCCTCAGGGAATGTTCATCGGTCGGTGTTTACGTTTCAGAGCACGCGTGTTCTCATGCTGTCCATGTTCCACGCTTGAGTGACCCAGCGATCTTCGATGGCCAGTGTTGGGATTCAATTTTGGCTTCTTTTACTGTTTCCCACCAAAATATCGCAAAGTAGATAAGAATGTGCGGGAAAAATGGGCGGCTGTCACTCCCAGTCATATGAAAAATGTCATTTCCGTTCGCAGAAAGCAACGTAATAATGCAAGTGCTCTCAATACATGGTCATCCACGGATAGAGTATACTACGATTACAGCAAACGGCTCTAACTGTTGTGTTATCGAAGTGCCCCGAAACGAATTATATAAGAATCAACCGCTAAGACGAATCTGAAATTACGTGCAAGGAAGAAGCCGACCCTCAATGGAATCGAAGTACAAACAACCCACAGCTCCGCTTTTTCAGCAGATTTCAAACTGGGTGGAACTGGATTTAATTTTTAATGTAGTTATTAGGTTCATTTTTAGACTTCCCCGTGGCTGCTAGTCATTCGCTATCACCCGCCGCGGTGGCTCAGTGGCGAAGGCGTGGCGCTGCTGAGTACGAGGTCGTGGGTTCGATTCCCGGCCGCGGCGGCCGCTTTTCTGATGGAGGCGAAAAGCAAAACCGCCCGTGTGTACGAGATTTCGGCGCACGTTAAAGATCAGTGGGTGATCGACATTAATCCGGAGCCCTCCACTACGGCGCGCCTAATCGCCTGCGTTGCATCGGCGCGTTAAACTCTACAATCAATCATTGGCTATCAGCAGTGCTCATAAAGCTTCCGCGGAAATACGTCATCGCTGTCAACAGGAAGGTACGATTGAGACAGCAAGATGTTAGGGCTGGCCTGATTCTGGAATAACTGCAGGGGCATCTGAAGTGTGGAAAGGAGGACAATGATGCTACGGCGGAAACGAAAGAAAGGACACGCATTTTTAACAAGTGCTGCGCCTGCGCAGTGAAGTTCGTTCAAGGCTCAGTCGGTGGTAGCATACTCGACAGACACGGTCGGCAGCCGTGCCTGCAACTGACGCCATCACACCAAATCGTCTTTCACCGGAAGAAAAACATTTAATTTCGGGTAATGCACGTGCCAAAACAACGCGTGGACTACGAGGCGGGCCGTACTGGAAGGCTCCGCAATAATTTCATCCACCCGACGATCGACACTGGCGTTTCCGTTTTATGCTCCCATCGGGACAACCTCCGCTGCAGCTGGGAATCGAACCCGCGTACATGGGCTCAGCAGTGCAACGAACGCCTTGCCCACTGAGCCACCCCGTCATGTTTTCCAGCGTAATGCCAGCACCAACATCGGCTCACCTAACTGAAAGAGGGCAAAGGATTAACGCCAGTCTCTCAGATATCATGGAAGGCAGTGATTATGAGCAGAGATGAACTGAATGACATGAGGCAGAAATGAGCAGAAATGATTCACAGGCATTTTCAAATACCTTTTAATATTCCAGTGGTTCTGTCTCCGCTGCAAGCTCTGTTTGGAAAATGACGGAGGGCGCCGCGAGGCCTAGTTAAAAATCACCCGAGAATAGCTACGGATATCATCCTAAAGAACCGTCGTGTAAGAATAATCGGCTTGGCTTTAGAGTCAAGCGGCAAAGCCCAACTCACAATAACAAAAAAAAAAACGAAATCTCTACCCATTGCCCACACTATAAAACGCCTAACGAAGAGAAGAGCAGGCAAGAGTGAAGAAGAAACAGTACGACTCATTCAGCCCCTGATCATGAGCCGGGTATTCCAGAGGCTACCGCACCGAAGAAAACCAAAGAAACACCATCACGCGCACAGCATATAAGGCAGTCCTGAACCTTGCAATTTTGACAGTGACCTGAATTGACAGCCGGTGGACCACCGGGGCAAGAAAATGTACTACCAGATGCGGGTCTAATAACAGGGTAAGGCCATTACTCGATGCAGGGAGAAAAAAAAAATGGCCGCGTATCTGCTCCTTTCGTTGCAAATGTCGTCATAAGACGATAGTCTTTATCGACTTTTGCCAAGTAAATGCCCCCCATCTCTTTCCCGCTCACCTCTCATGTTGTTCCTCTTGCGTCGCGCTCCTCCCAAGGTAAAGACGCCACAGGGTTGCCCAAATCATTTTAAATTTCCCACGTTCCACTGCTCAAAACCGGGTGTCTCGATGCCAACGCTGCCGTACGGCGGAGACGCGCTTGAATCGAGGCGGCCTACTTCATCGTTTATAGAACCGCGTTTCCCTACTCCACGTGCGTTGCAAGAAGAACGTCGAACCTATCTAGTGGAACCTTTCGTAACTGTTGCCGGTTGATTTCTTAAAATGGCGCCAGAAGCTATAGTGGCGCGGGCGACAGCAGGCGACGGCGGAGGGAATTTTTTTTCTGCAGTTGATGAAGTATTTAATTTCGCAAAAGTCAACCATGTATAATTTTTTATAAAGGAACACTGCAAATATAATTTCTGTATTAGTTTGTTGTCCTATATTTGCGTAATGTCTTGTTTTTCTTCAACAATGTTGACAAGTATGAACATTACACCGGACTTAGACGGGTAGATTTAGCTGTGACTATATAAGACTATTGCGCAAGCATTGTTTTACTTTGGCCGGGTGGCTGAATCGAGTCACAGACAGACGGACAGACAGACAGACAGACACATACAGACAGACCAAAATTTCTGGGTTTAAGTAGCCCATGAAAGACTATCGTCTTTAAAATCCCGGGCCATCTCCTCTAACATGAAACCTGGTTAGGGGCGAAGCATGCAGTGTAGAGTATGCTTCGCACCATGGTGTTTTTCAAACGGAGATGAAGCCGTTTGGGGGTAGAGGTACACAGCTTTGCTGTAAAAGTCACGTGTCTTTGAAGCACCAAGCGTTCTAGCGCGAGGGCTAAACGAGTGTCTTACGCAGCGTTCTGGAGCAAGGCGTAAAATAGGGTCGCAGTGTTTTTAGCAAGCGTTACGTCCTAGCGCGAGGCGTAAACGAGTGTCCCGGTACATGTGTTAGTACCGTGGCTACATGAGACGACGGTTACGACGACGACATGAGAAGCCAACAGCCCGAGCTCCTGAGAGAACGAGATAGGGCCATCGCTGTAAATGTCTTCATATGTTTAAAAACTGGTTTCAAATCTGTGCTCTTTTATCATGCGCTAAATTGGGTCGACCTTTGAAAACTGACTTCTTAACAGCCTGTATTCTGAGGCAGAACGATTCTGACGAGGTCTGTGTCAATCGGTGTTTTATGTTGCCCGCGGTTTATTAATGACGATAGTCCGTCTTGCGCTACTCCAACGCAGAAATTTTGGTCTTTCTGCCTGCCTGCCTGTCTGTCTGCCTGTCTGTCTGTCTGTCTGTCTGTCTGTCTGTCTGTCTGTCTGTCTCTGACTCGATTCAGTCACCCGACCAAAGTGCGGTGTCACTGTTCATACTTGTCAACATTGTTGAACAAGAACAAGACATTACGGAAATATCAGGCAAAAAATCAATACATAAGTGGTATTTGCAGTGTTCCTTTATTAAAAAAAATCATGGATGATTGGCTTTTGCGGTAGCAAATGAAATGCTACATCAACTGCAGAAAACCGTCGCCTGCTGTTGCCGGCGCCGCTGGCGGCATTTAAAAAATCATACAGCAACAGCAACGAAAGGATCCCCTAGATATGTTCCGCGTTCCGCTTGGAATGCTTGTGGGGTGGGGCGACGTGGTTATATAAACGCGGCAGCAGCGTGCCTCGATTCACGCATGTCTCCGCCGCATGGCAGCGCTGGCGTCGAGGCACCCGACGTGGAGCACTGGAACGCGTTAAATTTAAATTGACTTGATCAAACCTCTAGCGCTTTATCTTAGGAGGAACGGAACGGGATAGAAACAGCATGGAAGGTGAGCGGGAAGAAGGGAGGCATTTACTTGGCAGGGGCGCCACTCGACTATCGTCTTTCGTAGACATTTGATACGAAAGGAGCAGACACACGGTGATTTTTAGATGCAAGGCATTTCTTACACTCGGCCTGTCCCGCGTTGACCGGCGTAGTCCGCAATCCTTATTACGCATGCGCAAACTCTCCTCCGTTCTTCTCTCCGACAGCTGTGCGTTATGCGCTCTCTCCGGCTCATTATCATAACAGCTGGCGCGCTTCGCCTACGTTCGCATGTGCTCCGGCGCGCTTGTGCGCGCATGTGTGCGCATGCGCAACTTTCCTCCGCTGTCTCCCCTCCTTCAAGCGCGCATATAAAGCGGTGAGCGCTCGGCGCCCGTTCAGTTAAGCGCACGCTTTCGCTTGACACAGTTGCTCGATTCCGCTTGACTTTCTCGTGCTTCGCTTGACGACGACGACTCCGTTGAATCTTCCGATGAAGACGGTATTTACGTACTTGGAACTCTACGTGTGATTGAGCATCATTTAAGGTTCACTACACTTCAACCACATTTGGGTAACCAACATAACGGAAACGCGAATTGAACCCCGTGAGATGCCTTGCATCACCCCAGGGTTCCCCTCGTGGGAAGGTGGCGGAATTTTTCCCTGTGGCTTGCCTCACAAGTTCGGTACGTTCCCCGACTTCTTTTTTATACTTCTCTTACAATTTTTCACGAGAAGTCATCAGAAATAAGCATCGCCACTACATTTTTTGTCGAGTAAATCAAGAAGGGCAGATTCCGGGGCAGTTACTTTACCCCATTCTCTGCTGGTCGTCAGGAAGATCGCGTGTTTTCCGCTTCCCGCAACTTTCTGCAACGTAGTATGTGTGTACAAGCGATTATACACAAGAAGGGGGCCGAGCTTTAGCCCAGTCTGCAGACTGGTTGCCTAGCAGACAACAAACACAGCACCCAGGTCATAATCTTGCTCTTAATTGAGCTCTTAAGCAAAATGTGACTCTCGTCTACGTATGCATACAACGGAGAAGCACTGATCATTACGCGCGCTTGGAACGGCAAATAAGAGCTCCTTACTACACGGGCATGTTTTTGTTTTCCTTTGTTGTCCCCGGGAAGCGGTAAAAGCAATACTGCCGTTCTGCCACACGATATAGCGCCCCGGGATCCCCGTAAACGACGTTACCTTGCAGCCGGCGCTTCTGGCTCCAGCTTTGGGTAATAGCGGGGGCGTGGGCGAAATGAGAAAGCCGCTGCATAAGCAGCCCGTCACCGTGGAACTGTCGCCCCATAGCCGCCGGCACTGTCGCCAATCACCGCGCTCGTATCGAACGGCTTTCGGCCGAAAGGAGGGAGAAGCACAACACGAGTTTTGATTTCCCATTCTGGCACGTATTTTCTCCTCTTAAAGGACTAAGGGCCGTATTCTGAGTCCCTCCTCCACTCCATTTGCTCCCTCCACTCGGCAGAGGGGAGGATTCCGCAATGCATGGGCTAATTGATTTCAAGGATCGCCTCTACTGGAGGCTCGAGTGGTGGAAGGACTAAGAATACCAGGGTAAGACACCAAGTACTGTGAGGTAGAAAGGAAATAATCTCAAGCGACACTTCTAGGCAACCCGAAGTACGTCAGACTGTGTTGCCTTCCTAGACATGCCCGAAGCGGTGGCCGAGTGGCTAAGGCTTGGTGCTGCAAAGCTCAAGCACGCGGGCTCACTTTCCTGCAGCAGCCGCCGTTTTCTGATGCCTTTGAAAAGCAAAATCGCCTGCGTGTCGACATTCCGGCGCACGTTAAAGATCCCCAGGTGGTCAAAATTAATCCGGAGCACTCCACTACCCCGCCCCTCAAAGGCCAGACATAGGTTCGGCACATAGAACCCGCGATTTTTTTTCTTTTTAGAGGTGACTTACATTTCGCGCTTCATTTCTTGGTACGTTCCCTACAAGAATGGATAGCGCCTTCGAGCGATGGGAAAGAAACTTTAATGACCCTGTGTACATTTGCTGTATGTACAGGTCTTGTGAAAATGACCTAAATCAAGTGGTTTGTGGGCAGGGAGGACACGCGTTGTGATTGAACCCCATCCCCCCGCTGGGTTACATCACCTCCTCCTCCTCCTCTTCCCCCGCACGAGGCGTTCGGCCTCTCCATTCTAAATAAATTCATTCATTCATTCATTCATTCATTCATTTCTATATGCAATGAGGGTGAAGTTAATGAGGCGCAGCATAGAGGAAGGAGCAAAGTATTTGTTTAACTCGTTGTCAGTCCAGAACAAGCATTTTTGCTCTCCTTTATTTTGGTAGTGAACCGACTAACTGACATCGGAGCCATTTCCGCATTTTCTAGGGCTCGCAATACGCGTATTGAGGCGGAACTTGAGCCGCCCTTAGAGCCCGTCTCCAGCGGAACTATTTTGACGTTGGTTCGTTGCAATATTAGTGCTTTGCTGTATGCAATGCGTCAATAATATGTGTTTGCCGAGATCTTTTTTCGCTCAAGTACCAACTACTATGCAGGGTTTCTCCCCCCGCCTCCTTTCCCACAAAAAAAGAATCAAATTGTGTCAGATCTGGCAGAAGTGGTGACCCTCATTCAGCAAGAAAATAATATACGTTCTCTAGAAACAGCAACACTTAGGGAAAACGGGGTCTTCAGTATAAAAATACTTGGTGCCAGAATTTTAAAATCAATAACCTTGCACAGCTGAGGTTTTAAGCACGTCCTCATCGCAATTCTACACTTACTCGTTGATATCCCTATCGCCCGAGGAATACAGTGACATTAAAAATCAGGGCCGTTCGCGTTTAATGTCACCTGAATTGGTCGTGCGGGTAAATGTAGAAAAAAGATGGAACATAGAAATGATTGATTGATTGACTGTAGGGTTTAACGCGCCGACGCAACGCGGGCGATGAGGCGCGCCGTATTAGAGGGCTCCGGATTAATTTTGACCACGTGGGGATCTTTAACGTGCGCCGAAATCTCGTACATAGAAATGGTAGCAGTGACAATTAGGTAGCTCGTCGAATCATGTTATGCTAGAATAAACGCATTATTAAAGTTCTCAATGTCTCTATGATGATGAAAATTGAAAAAGAACCCCCCCCCCCCTTTTTTTCTTAAAAGAAAAAGGTTCCACCTTTCTGAGAAAAATAGATGGATATCCTATGCGGAGGAAAGTAAGGAGATAATGATGTGAATCTAAGTGAAAGCACCCAGGGTGGAACTCAGCAACGGTGGGGTCTGAAACTCGGATCAACGCAGGGGAGTTAGCCCATAACAGCTCCGCTGTGAAAGCAATATTTAGTGTTTTCGTGGCGGGAGGGTAGTTCGTAAATTAAAAGCCGTGTGAGGTTTTCTTGAAGAAAAGATAAATAACTTGGCGCATTTCCCCGACATGTACGAATATTTCTTCATCACGTGTTTTTATTCGCTGCCTTTATTTCTGGAGAACTCCTTTGTAACTGTACATTGCCACCTAAAGACACTGAAGTAATTTCTAAACATTGGGTGATTACTAGCGCAGATTGTAGTCTGGATTCCCTAGGCCATGTTTCGACCACTCTGGCTGCGTTTACGCGAATTTATTTAGTAGAAAATTCCATTCCAAAATGCTTTCCTCCTCTCTGCCTCCTTGTCCATTTTCTGTGGCGTTTTCGTGTGACGTCAGGAGGAAATGACTCGGCTTGACTGCGCAACTGCACGGCCCGCCGACCATGCGACAGAGTCAGACGGCCCGGCGTTCAGTCCGCCGGCCGCCGACGCATCGTCGCAATTCGTCCGCTCAGTTGAAACTAAGCCACGACACATTTGTGAATGAAAAAATGTACGTGCCTTTCCTTAGTTTGTTAGTTTGTCCATTGTATCGAGCTCCAAGTCCAGGTCGCTCCACACAAGCGCTGCACAAGCGCACATGTGAAGCCTCACTGACTGGTACGCTGGTAGGATAATCTAAGGGCAATTGAAGGCGGGAGAATTGTCAGCGAAGTTAATATTGGTACTAAGGAAATAAAATCAACAGAGCCCTTTATCGTACAGCGTAAACTAGGGTCCAGGAAGCACTTCTTTGCGCTGGGTTAACAAGCACAGCGGTCAGCAGCACGACCACAAATCTGCTAACGCTTTTCCGTCTAAGAAATGCCATTGCTATACGTGAGATATTGCGGAAATTTGGGGGACGCTTACTGCACGAGCGCTGTACAACAAATAGTCATCTAACCTGCTGGAAATGCGAAAACTAAAAAGTGCAAACTGGTTATAGATTATATACCTTATATTTACAAAACCGGCAGCGCTGGCGCATGGCCGAGTGGTCTTGAGCGATAGGAATGTTACTTCGCAAGTCACAAACAAATTCGAATCCCCGAGGGTACATCTTTTTTTTTGTAAGTTGATAGTTGATATCTTCGTTTTCGGCTGATGTTTTCTGTACTGAATTCATCATTTTTGAGCCGCAATGTTCATTGCACCACGAGCGAGTTGGCAGAACGCCCGCAGGCTGACACTGACGCGCTAGCGAGTTCTCGTTGGCGTGCTGTTGCCATAAGCACCGACTACTTGCGGGCAGTGGGCACAAGCCAGAATCAGCAGACCCTTGGCCTGGTGCGAGCACGCCTTTTACGATACAGGCATGATTGAGGCAAGCTCCGAATATGCGGGAAAAGCGCATAGCATTTGAGCGTCTGCGGTGACGCGGAGGGCGTTAATCCACTCCGTACGCCTCGGCTAGTGATTGCTACAAATCCAAGCCGTTCTGGTGGGTTTATCTGAATCGTTTTACAGCCGACAACATGACAGAAGCGCGGATGGCGATTATTGATATATCGAGAATGCCAATCCAACGACAACGTCGGATGTCAAGCATGTTGTTTCACATAACTGAAACCGAAACTTGTTTCAATGCTAATATTGGACATCGTCCAATCACGTAGCACCTTTACCTGACGTCACTCCGGTTAGTTAGTGGAGCCGCCGCAAACCGCGCATGCTAATTTTTCTTCTTTCATTCTTTATAAAATAAATACCGCCTTATCGCCCCGATGAACGATGAAAAGTATTCATTCGAGCCAGTCTACGCAATGCAAAGAACAAAAAACGGGATCTTGACGAATTCACATCAGTGTCCCTTTAATGAAGAAAACGTAAAGATGTAGTTATTCCTGCGTGCTCCACAGTACAAGAAATATAATGGTTATTGCCACCCAACATTATTTCCTCTAAAAAACCCCGTCTTCGCCCCTTACGTTTTTTAATAAATTGCAGCTGCGCGATAATTAAGCTTTCATTACCAGCCGAATGCGTGTCCTATTTTTCCACCAAGATAAGAGAGTAAAGACTGATACACAGCGCTACGCCAACATCCGCACACGTCATCCGTTACCGCTTCAACTCATGCATTAACAAACACAAAACAGTGCTCATAGAGAGCATGAGCGTCGTTTCTTGTGCATGACTCCTTACTGCCGTACCATCTTACGCTAAGTTAGAGACAAAAAAGAAATTTTTGCGGCATAAGAATGCGCAATTTCGAAAAGCTCACATAAATGCTAAACTAGCACCCCCCCCCCCTCCCTTCGTAACGAAATTGCAGAGTGGGAGCTTCTTTGACACCAGAAGCTTTTCTTTTTATTACACCCTCTCCTCTCTGATGACTCCCACTATTTAAGCACTGACAATCTTCATTAGCTGGTGCGTCAGCCCATATCACCATTCGCATAGCCCATCAGTCCCACGGTCACCCAGCTGAGTACCCGCTTGCTTCTTAACAGCCGCAGGCATTAAGTCCTAGACGCCCCTCCGTTAGATGTACCGTCTTTTTTTCAACACCCACTTTGCTTCCAACCTGATGAAGGAAACAAAAATAAGGGATAGTACTTTCCGGCACAAAAAAAAAATCACGTGACGATAATATAACGAATACTGAGGCGTCCAATTCAAGGAGCAAAGGTAAGCAGTGATCGTATTGATCCGCTCTTTACCACAAAATGTCGCCCCACTCGCCCCGAGCGGGAGGTTCTGGACAGCAGCGTGGTGACGTTGGGGATTTCGGGTTAGTTTTTAACCACTGTGACGGGAAAGTGAAGCTTGAAAGGGTAGACACGACTGGCGGAACGCTGTAAACCTCCGCTCTTCCATGTCTGCAAACGAACCCTTGCCGATCAGGCGGTAGTGCAAAATGACATCTCAAATCAGGAAATACAGAAGTAAAAGAAAACAGAGAAAGAGCGCTGACTTGCAAACTGAAGGCTTTATTCAGAAAAGTTGGAACTGTGCTTTTACACTCCCATGCAACACCTAGGCAGGGAGGCATTCCGTGATGTTAGAATATAGTGGTATATATAAGCTACAGGGCCTGTTTATTATGCACCGAAGTACAAACCAATGGTCGTTACTTCCTTTTTTTGTTCAGTACAACCAGGTATTTTGGACCGTCACGTGGTAGTGGTCAAAGGCCTAGATGTAGTATACTGACCTGGAACAGTAAGCTTGTCACTGCTTTGAACGCGCAATGAGCCGTTTTGAAGCGCACGCAACTGAGAATTTTGCACCCGGACTGAACGTCACAGTGAATTTAAATTCATAAAGGTAGCAATAAAATTTCGGTGAAATACTGAGCACGGCAGTTCAGTAATGAAGACTGGTCGAATAAACTCTCAAGATCAAGTTTCTACCTGGCTTGTACTACTGCTAGGCAAATATTACTGCGTATAACGTATAAAAATACATGTGTGACAACAAACTTAACTATTAAAAGTGATATTCATGATATTTAAAGCGACAGCAATAAGTGGTTCGCTGAGCAAAATCGTCGTCGGTACAGAAACGGGAAAAAAATTCACACTAGCTGCAACTCATTCCATAGCAGGTGTCGCAAAAATAAAACACCCGGCGTGGTGGCTAGGTGGCCAAAACGTCGTGCTGCTGAACCCAAGCGCGCGGGTATGGTCCCGGGCGTGGTGGCTGCTGTCCTGATGGAGACGAAAAGCGAAAACGCCTGTGTGTCGAGATTTCACCGCACATTCAAGATCCCTAGGTGGTCAAATATTCTGGAGTCCTCCTCTGCGGTGCGCCTCATAGCCCAAATGTTGCTTCGGCGAGTCAATCCCATCAAACAAATCATAACCAAAACTCAAAAACTCCCACCTCCACTCCCGGGAACCCCTGTGTAGATGCGACGCATAGGCGGAGCGGCTCAGGCAGCGCGTTTTATAGCGCGCATAACGTTGAGGGGACTGCGTACGCCGGTCCCAGTCGATGACGACTTTGGCGTACTTGTAAAGCGGCGTGGACTCTAGCTGTTTGAGCCAAGCGTGGATGTTGCTTCGCCGGAGAACGGCACACCGGTTATATGCGCAGCGCGCCCGAAGGAGAGGAAACCGCGGAAGAGAGAGTACAGCACATGCGCCGGCCCCAGCGCGTCTGCCGCGGCTATGACGCAACGTGCCGCGGCTATGACGCAACACAATCCACTTTAATCCAAGCCAAGCCAAGCCAAGCCAATCCAAGCCAATCCAATCCAATCCAATCCAATCCAATCCAATGCCCCTCGCAAGAGAGTGTTCGCTATCGGAGAGAAGAGGGGGTGAGCGGCGCAGAGCGCAGCTGGTGCGGCGAGGAGAATAGGGGAGGGGCGGACAACGCCGACGACGGCGACGACGACGCCGGAGGGACAAGGCGAGTGAATCAGATGCTCTGCATCTAAAAAAATGGAGCGCGCCCTTCTAGACAGCGCCTGGGAAAGCGCACAGTTACGTTCAATAACAGAAATGGTGGCGGCGACAGCGACAGCGACTTCCACAACTGATTGGCGGTGGTGCTCTCTTCGCTTCCAACTTCGCTTTCCGGCCCCTCTGCTCTTCGCCTAGCAGCGAAGCCGTCCGCCCACCCCCCTCATTTCCCCTCTTCCCCCCTTTAAAATAAAAGAAACAGAGCACCCCGAATGGCGCAGAACGCTTTGCGGTGTTGGATTGGACCACTAGCGACGTTCAATCAAAAATTAATGTTTTCACGTTTACAACTCAGAGACAGAGTTTTTGTTTTTCGTTTGTTTCGATTTGGACTGCTGCTTGAGGTTGCCGCTCTGCCAATACCAGGAAGAAAAAGCCCCTCCAGTTGCGATGTGAAAACCTACAACGTTGAATATTCTGGGCAAAATTAACCCTGAAAACAAGGTGACGTGTCAATAGTTTACAGTAAAGCCACTTTGCATTTTCTTGGGAAAACTAGCACACAAACTGTTTTTTATCAAATATTTCTACATGTCCTCTTCCTAATTGCCACAGCAGAAAAGTGTAGCTATTAACACGTGGGCGAGGCACAATGTAAATATGGTCGCTAGGGCATCGGCTCTGCCGATATGCTATCTTTGCACATCTTCTGTTCTCCTTCGTGGTTGACAAGGCGCAGTGCCTGTTTCACATAGCAAGGACTCACTTATCCTGTTAATGAACTATCAACACACGCTCTAGAAGAAAATTGTTGCAGTTCCAGGCTTTCAAGAAGTTGACAAATTGTTCTACAAAAAAGTACTCGCTCGTTTTATGAAATAAACTCGTGTTTCACGTTGCTGTACATTCTCCTATTTGCGCCGCCATTGGTTGTGTAATCATTCTCTTATTGTTTACATAACTGCTCAAATACTCATGACTCAAGTACCTAAGGGTCGGGGATTTACTCATACTCTAAAAACAGAAAAAAGAACTGCCGGCGTTAATTATAGAACTGCTCTTAAAGAATGCTAAAAAGTAGAAAAATGTAAAATACACTACTAACCCTGTCCTCGGACGTAAGAGCTTCATCGCTATTCACCCTGAACGTGATAACCCTCAAAGTTCACAAATGTTCCCATTTCTTTCAACAGTCCATTTCTTTTGCAAAGGTAAAGTCTCAGTTACGCTGAGCCTACGTGGTTTTGCTTTGCCTGTTATCCTATTTGCGCTAGCACACACGACTGTACTTCAAAATCGTTGAAGACACCTAAGTTCTCGGTATGAGTGTCGAAATAACCGTTGTTGCTGCCTGTCAACGAGTTAGCCGGTGGCATGTTCATTACGCTCATCAGACAAGAGATTGCGTCGCTCCCTGGCGATGGGGCGAATTGCGTTGCCACATACACAAGAACAATACCCAAGTAGTTTCTATAAAAGCGGATGAACGAGCTATCTCCACGACAAATAGAAAAGAGGCAAGAAAATGAGCCCACTTTCCTTCGCGCCTAGTGCCTGGATTGGCAAATTGGTCAACGCTTCACGGAAAGTTGCGCAGATGCCAAGCTCTGCGGGCGACTGGCCGGAGGGGCTTGTTAAGCTCCACGCGTCCTCGTTACACCCGGCTGTTCTCATCATCCAGTGTAAGCTTGCGTCACAAGCGCAAGCTCGTTTCTGTCCAGAGCATGCCCCCAAAACCTTTCAACGCCAGGAAAGTTTGTTTCTGGGCGATTGGCGTCCTCTACTCTCGGATGCCTCCTGTTTTACTGTGTACTTGAGTTGTGTATTGCTCATGAAAAAGGAGAGAGAGAAAGTGGGAGAAGGCACAAGGGTGGCTTATAATACAACCTGTGTGTTCTGAGCTGACAAAATTCAGACTTGTGCTCTTGGGGATAGCGTCAGTTGCGTGTAGAGATTTTGTAAAAGTTGCAACTTTTCCACATGCCTCCGGAAACTGTGCACGCACAAATTTTATATCTTTGACAACCAAATTAGTTCATTCAAAGCTGTCAGACTAACACCGATAACGCCAACAAGATTCTTCCACTGACTTTAGAGAACTTTAAGAGAAGAGTTCCACATACAGCTGAAAACAACCATAAGCATGTGTCATATTGCATCCCACGTCATAATTCACTCTGCGGGCGAAGACTGCGTAAACAAGTTTAGCCAATATCTGCGCTGTCGTAGCTCAAAAGCTGGCCGCGGATGGGCTGTGGTGCGTAGAAACAACATGTATGACAATTAAACCATAGCGTCTCAGCACACCTTTTGTAAACATTCGACAGCACTAAATTCTTAATAAAAAAAGGGCAATCCTGATATACTACAACAATACTATCGTCATTGCGAGGTCATATATATAACAAAAAATAATATTCCTTATATATAACACCATTTCCAAAGGTAACGCACATCCACACAGCTACAAATTAACGATTACGTCATTGGTAGCACGCAATTTTAATTGTGCGTGAACGTTGCAGGTTGCATGCTTCTGTGCGTGTCCTCGCTTCGCTACGCCGCGACTCTCTATGAATATTCTATTCTGTCTGTGTGCTGACGACGTCTTGCAGTTGGTGATGCCCTCCGACCATGGCACTCGGCTGCCGCTGCGACGCGGGCTTTTAGGGACTTATTATGCTTTCTCCGTGAAGGCGGCTTTGACAAAATTCTACGAACGCTATATCCTAATCTAACTTCAGTGCGTTTGTGCATTAAACGGGAAACTAGCGTGACGGAGCGTGCTCGCTGCACGCAACAAGCTAAAAATTTTAATGAGGTAAACGCTCTGCAGCCTTAAGAACAATGTCAAAATAGCAAGCCCTAAGTAGCTCCTCCGCTCCCCCCCCTCACCCACCCCCAAAGAAAAGGCCCCGGCCTCTTCGCTGCGTTTTAATTAAGCACCTACGCCCAGACCACATTTCAATTAATGTCGTAAAGGTCAATCGATTTAGAGGCAGGAGTCATGCCTGCGTCGCTCGAGCTCAAATTAAGCACGTTTTACTCTAGATTATAACTATGATGACTGCCGTTCCCCGGACCGTGTTGCTTTATATGCGAAGCATATTTTAGGGTACCCCTCCAGGTTTTCAGCGCCGATTTTTTTTTCATCTCTGCTTTCTTTGAAGCCGTTTTGAGTGCACGTTGCAAAACCATTTCTGAATAGCAAACCGCACGGGCATAAATTATATATGCGCAAGTCGTTTCCACACTGCCAGCCCCTATGGCACGACTTGTGTATGTCGAAATTGCTTAAGGCAAAGCCGATTTAAGCGTATTTGGAGCAGAAAATGAGTGCACTTGCCGACGAACAGTACACCATCCTTCTACTTTCGAGTGCACATTGGTTAGGTTCTTAAAGAAAATAAGAACGGGTTAAACAGCGTCGGAGAGACGTGAAATTAAGGCATAACATAACAGACAATGTTGGCTCGAACAGCGCCAGGAATAGTAAAAGTAAAAGATATACAAAAAACACTGGCACGTGCTCTGGGCTCGAGCGGTGCCGTAATCGTCGTTAGGGATCTTTAACAAAGTCAGATCCACTTAACCACGCAGGATATACATCTAACTGATAAAGAAGTAAAAGTCCTCGGGTTTTTGGTTCTGATTAAGAGGAAAAATGTAAGGACACCTAACCATTCAATATGTGTTGTGAATGCAAAAGCATGAATTTCCAGTCAAACGCATGATACGCCTCGTTCTGGCTCGCCTTGTCGACGGGCTTTGCAACCTTACCGCTGGAGACGCTTTGCTTTGCGATCTGTCTTAAACGCTTTCGAATAGCTTTGATCTGTCTCCCACGTGTTGTGCCGCTGTTTGGCCCTGCCGCCCTGTAATTTGAAAATTGGTGACAGTGGTGAACTGCTTATTCTTCCCCTCTCTTCATCTTCGGACGACCCCTCGCGCTTGCTCAGTTGAAGCTGATGCCGTGGACGCCTCGTAGTATAGAATGGTTCGTACAGTGGAACACCCCCGAAGGAGCCATATTTTTTTTGTTACGGACATCAGACATTACGTTTATCGCTCTATGGGCCATTTAAGACTTTTCTCTTGATATATATGCCCAGGCCATGTAAATCAAGTCTCGGAGCCGCAGCATGGCTGGTTATATTTTGGGACATAAGCTTGCTGCGCAAAACCAACTTAACCTTTACCCCGAAAAATAGCCGTTCCTCGCCCTTCACAGCTGAACGTAAACCTTTCGCCACGGTGCGTAAACTGTGGCGTTCTAAAAAAGATGCACAAAGAATTTGGAGTTAAAAGCGTCTACGTGACTTCCTCTATCCCCTTGAGACACGAAGTGCAAGATGGCCATTAACGTCCTTTATGGCTTCGTTCCCCCCTGGACCACCTTCACAACTTATGGTGGAAGTACGCCTGATACAGACTCCTGATATTAGACCGGGTGAACCGTTGAAAGAGTGATGTGCCCCTTGCAATGACAACAATCGTTCTTCGCTGGTCAGTATAGCTTGTGTTATTCGACATATGCTTGCGGCGCGCAATTTTCGGGAACTGCTGGAGCAGGTTTCCTTGGCGGCGTTATCAGTAGCTCACTGTCTCCTGGTCACTGGCCGAAAGGTAATTTCATTCCTTCTCCTGTTTATCAGCAAAAATGCCTGCGCTGTGGCGCAATCGTTGCCAGTCTGTTAGGCAATTCCACCAAAAAAAGTGTACCAGGTATTGCATTGGTTCGATTGCGCGGAGATCGTGCTGTATGTCTTTCGAAACAAGTATTTTGTTCGTGGCATTGCTGCGGCTCCAGTCTTACCCTCATACACCTCCGAAAGACGGGAGGCTGCCTCTCACATTTCACCACTTTCGTCCCCCCTCCAAGCTTTCATAGTTTGATGTTCGTAACGTAGACGTGTTTTCCTTTTTAACAGCGCCGCTGTTTAGCAAATCGTATTTTTTTGTGTCCGCAGTTAGAAGTAACACGAAATTGCCGAGGGCGCTCACGTAAGCGCGGGTCTCACGGCGAGCACCCGGCAGTTCACAAAATTGAGTGAATTCGTAGCGCTTGTGTGTGCGTAGCTCGCGACGACCATCCAGAATTCCCTCCGCACGTTTTTTACGCCAAGCATTCCCACTTAAAGGAGCCATGAAGAGAAAACACAAGTTTGGTTCATTCGAAAGATTGCCTCGTTAGAACCATAACGACACCACTTATAACGCAAACTTCGCTCAAATAAGCTACATAATTAGGAAAAACGGGAATGGTCATGTGACCCACCAGCTCATTTCCCGCAACAGAACCTATGCCGTCACATGGGCTAAGCTCTGCGATTGGCGGAGGCCGGCAAAAGCAAACGCATGTTAGGCAGGGCTTACAGCTTGCATAGCGAGCTAAATGCCCGTGAAACATACTGCACATTCTTTTTATGACAAAGAACGGTGGAGTAAACGGTTGAAGGTCCGAACGAACTCGCAAGCGTGTGCGCCAATGCGTACGAAACTAGCGCGCCGGCCGAGCTCGACATCTCGCCGTCGCGCAGACGAATTTTCGGGTTCGAGGCTCTTCGGGGCCAACGAACCGTTCCAGCACGCACAGCCGCGACCTTGCTTCGTATCGTAATCCCTTCACAGGAGGTTGGCCGTCATATCGCCAACCAGCAAAGGTAAAAATAGAAACGAGGGGAGTAAGGAACAGCAAGAAGCGACGAGATAGTGCCAGTCGTCGCGTAAGTTTCGAATGGTGTTGGTTTGCTGCTGTCGTTACGAGCTCGTTTCCAGTTTACAACCACTGAAAACTTCAGTTTGTTCAGTTACGGCAGGGACCCTTACGTTAGCTCACTCCTGGAACATGCTGGCGCTCGTTGCCGACTTCGTCAAATCGCTCTGACCTTGGGGAAAAAAATGCCGTAAACACCGCGCATTGACGCTCGTATCTTTCTGGTCGAAGCAGAGAGCTCGCGCGAACGGCTTTCCATACACGACACCGGCCAACTGGCATAAGTGATACTGCTACTGAAATTGAACTATTATTAACCGTAATCAAAATACGGCACATACGTACCAGTCTATATTCGTCCGTCGCGACGGGGCTGACGAGGCAGCGGTGCCGACGGCTGGGCGTTCGTCTGTTGTGGCTATCGCGGAATGGTCGCTTTCCCGTCCACCGCGTATCCCACAACTCTTGCCGCTCGTGCACTTAGAAGCATTGAGCGTTATTGTGGTGTGAGGTTGTTAAATGCAAGCCCGAGCTCCTCGGCGAGAGTTTTGTTCTCCGGATCAGGCGATTCCATGACTAGGGCTGCGGGTGCACTAGGTTTTACTAGTATTTTTAAAATGGCCGCCGTCTCGATCGACTCCCGCGTGTGGGTGCTATATGGAGTCGACATACTAAGTATCTGTTTCATGGACCGGCTCTATGACGCCATTGTACACGTCACGGAATGTTCAATTTTAGCGGGAGATTTAAAATTTTGGCTTAAATTGCCTTATTTATCAGTGAATAAAGCATCATTTGCTTCCGGGAAAGCGCTTGGGGTACTATGAAACACCTAATCTTTCGAATAAAACAAACTTTTGTTTTCTCTTCATGGCTCCTTTAAAGGAGCCATGCAGACAAAATACAAGTCCTTTTATCCAAAAGATTTCGGGTTTGATAGTGCCTCCAGCTCTTCTCCGGCCGTAAATAATGACGCATTCACTGAGACATTAATCAGTTTATGTTAAAATGAGATTTTCCCGCGAAATCGTGTCGTTTTGTAACGTCAGCAATGGAGTCGTTTGTGCGCATATTCAAACGAGCTTCCATTGCGTCATTCGGCTCTGCAGCCTTGCTTGCAGTCAGTCCTCCCAGATGTCGCTACCATACTCATCGACGGACCACGTTGTACGTCGTTGCCACGGAGCAAGATATAAAGAGGAGCGCCGACTGTGGCCCAGAAAAAATCGTTTGCTCGGGCCGATAATGTCCACGCGCCGCCGGCCGCCCAGCTTTCCCTTTGCTCTCTTCCTCCTTCGTTCGCCCTCTCGTCGCTGTGCCTCTGTACATGGCTCTTCCCTTCTTCGCTCTCCCCAGAGGCATCTTTTCTTGCGCAGCGACGTCTGTCTTATGCCTGTCCTACTACGCAGGAGGCATGCGTGCCGCGCGGAATTTAAACACCCGTGCGCGGCCGCAATAGACGGCGCAGATAATCGCACGCCGCCGCATACATGGCGATCGCTTATTCCCGGAACGTTTATTCTGACATTATGAAGATCCACTAAAAATATTGTACTAACCCAGCACATGTAAGCGCAACTGAACGACGACGACTTCAGAAGCACCAAAGAATGAGCAAGAGTAATATGGAACGCCACAACATAGTCTAGCGTGATTCTGCTTACGACGAATCGATGCAGCGCAAAGGTTACCCTCTGTAGTTATCCCGCTCTCCGGCCGCGTGCTTAATTATTTATGCTGCTTCTGCGCACGAACAACACTTACGAGGGTCGCCCGGAGTCTCCATCGGCAAACGGCAATGATGCACATTTCTGTGCCAATGACTGAATTGGACGGCTGCCCTGTTGTATCAAGTGCACAAAAACACTGTCAGCTTGATAAGGAACCTAAGAATATCAAACGCATACTTCATTTTAACTCATGCCGCAACTTACCGCCCGATGTTCACTGTCGCTCTACGGTCGTGTTATCTCGTCGATAACACCGCGACTCCAAATAAAATGCTGCGATTTGTATGGCTGCAATTTTTTGGCCTACCAGGGTTCCCGGCGTTTTTTTTTTTTTTTTTTAAGCGGCTGACCAGCAAAACAACCGGCTCGTTAAACCGTTTCTTTCGGCGAGTTATCGCGAAATGAAGGCTTCTGAAAAGACCGCACTGTCAGGGACTTGATCTCGAGCAGATTGCTACGTCGCGGGCAGTCGCGAGTGATGTTATCGCATTTCTGTTCTTTTCTGATGAGCGTGTAAGTGCCGGCCCGTGTTCTAGGCACACTCTGTTTTGGACGCAAGTTGCAGAACTGCGAGAAAGCTGAGGGAACATTTATAATCGCTAGTGATCAAAACCAATTGCTCCTTTCGCCTTTTGTAAAACCTGTTAAAACACAGCCAAATTGGTATTCCCAAATTTACAAAACGGAGCCACATTTTCGGCAAGCACCGCGCAAAAGGTAGTGTTTGTACAGCAGCCATATGTTTGTGTGTGGTCTCTATATTTTGTTTTCCCGCCATGCAAACCAATCCTTAACGTATCTTTGCCGTACGGCCACTCAATTCCTTCGGGTCCGGGTTACCCAGAAGGTGCAGTCGAACAAGTTAATCAACTGTGCGAAGGAGGCGCGCCATGAACGCGAAGCGGCGCCAAAGCGGGCCCAAAGCAGTCCGTGCCCAAAACTACCGTCGCCGAAGCAGACGACAGAGCCGACGGAATGCGTTCCGCCAACTCGCCCGCCGGCGCACGGGAAACGCCGGCCGCTTAGCCGCCGCCGGCCCCATTCGCTGCGCCATCTACATTGTGCTCCGCGAGTTATGGACATTAAGAGCCCGCCGGAGAGAGCGAAGTCGGCGCTCCTGTTTATCTTGCTCCGTGGTCGTTGCTTTGCTCTTGACAGTATTTGCACCTAGCTTACTTTTGTTACTGCAGAAAATAATCGTTTCGTGAAACATGGGGTATCCTCGACAAACAGGGTCACGTAAAACAACGTCGCTTACGCCCATCGGCCAGTCTCGTGTAAGACAACTCCAAAGCTGCGGACTGCTGTGCGGCTAGAACCAGCATATTGTGCCCACTATCAACAGTAGTGTGCATCGGTACTTCTACGCTTACGTGTATTTTCGTAACTTTAATTGTTTACCGATCAATTCTTACTGCTGTGAGATGAGTACGCATTACATTTAAGCACAAAAGGCTCGTACGGCAAGCTTTGTAAGCCGTGCCTAATTTTCGTTTGCCTTTGCCGGCCTCAGCCGATCGCACAGCTGGGGCCATATGAAATCATACGTTCTGTTGCGAGAAATGATCTAGTGGGTTGCATGGCCATGCATTTTTTTACTAATTATATAGCTTGTTGGAGCAAAATGTGCGTTAAAAGTACGTGCCAGAAGCTCGCGGAAAAAGCAAGCAGCAAGTACGCGCACTCTCAAATCAAAGTCTAAGTTTTCAACTTTGTTTTCCGAACAGTACTTGCCTTTAAAGGAGCACATGAAAACAAAAAACAAGTTCGGTTCATTCAAAAGACGGCCTCGGTAGAGTCATACTGATACCTGTTTTAACGTAAACTTCGCTTAAATCAGCTATATAATTAGGAAAAAAGGGAATGGCCATGCGAGCCGCTCGCTTTTTTCCCGCAACAGAACCCATGATGTCATACCAGCCAGCTGTGCGATTGGCGGAGGCCGTCTAAAGCAAACGCAAATTAGGCTGAGTATATAAGCTTGCACAATGAGCTATTTGTGTTTACATTTAGGCCACATTCTTTTTAAAACAATAAGAATGGTGGGACAAACAGTGGAATTTACGAATGCACATGTAAACATAGAAGTACTGATGCGTACTGCTGTTTGTACTGCGCGCAAAATGCTTTGTTTAGCTGCACAGCTCTGCGGGGCTTTGGGGCTGTCGCAAGCAAAGGTGTCTTACGTGGCCCTATTTGTCGAGCGAGCACTGTTTCACAAAAAATTATTTTCTCCCAAAACAAAACAACAAAAAAAACAAGCCAGGTAGAAACGGCTTGACACGGTATGATGGCGCCATCTAGGTTCAGTAACCTAAACAAACGCGCGAACGCCGCCGTAGGGTGCCTCAAAGCCAACGCCGCCGTACAGGGTGGAAACACCCTGTGAACGGTCCCGTGCGCCGCAATTGGGTGAATGTGCTCAACGCGTTATTCTTTTCGTTTCCCACGAGACTCAGCAACGCGAAACAGATAGTATGATTCAAACTTCGCCAGTAAATCACGTTGCGGCGATAATTTTAGCGCGGTTTTGGTACAATGACTTGCTTCGGCGGCGAGCGAGTGACCCAAAATGGCGGCAGCAGCGTATACGTGTGTCCATCCTGTACGGGGGATTAATGAATGAAGGCATTCTAGGCTGCAGAGCGGTCGGTTCCTGTGATGCCATTGCAGATCACGAAAACACATTATTTAGCGGGAAAATCAAAGTTTTACCTTAAACTGAATAATTTATCAGTGAATAAACAATAGTTGTATGCGGACAAGCGGGGAGGGGGGGGGGGAAGGGCACTATAATACACAAATCTTTCGAATAAAACAAACTTGTATTTTGTCTTCATGGCTCCTTTAAAAAAGCTGTTTAGGGTTGTTTAGAAGTTGACATTTTGTGATTCCACATTCAAACTGGTGCTTTCGTGGTCAGTCGAATTTGGAAGGTTTGCTGAAATTAAGTGACTTAAAGTTCTCATGTCGCTCCTTGCTTGCGTAGACGAAAAAAAATTCACGCATTGTTGGTGTGTAGGGTTTTTGTGTATTAAAGACCCGAACTCACGTTTGTTGTCTGTAACCCGAATAGAAATATTCAGTGTATACTAAATCAGAGGCTCGCTTCTACGTATTCGTATGTGCATGGGTACTGCCTAGTATGCTACGCGCTTGATGCCGCAACTCCTTCTGGAACAGCTCTGTAACGCCTGTGGATTTTTGCGCTAAAAGGTCCTTGCCGTTGTTGTACGCAGCATGGACGTGTCAACTTACTGACCTGTGCGTCGACCTACTTATCGATCTACCGGTGACAAATTACGCGCCCCTACTGTTGACAAAAGCTCAAGTAGAACCTGAGCAGAATCGGGAATTAGGGACACGCGAAGCTCCCCATATAATCAAGCCCACAGCATGTATAAACAAGAGACACAGTGGCAAAGTGATCCAACGTGACACCGACATTCTCTTCTTTTTCTCCTTAGCCGCCAGAAGAGCGCAGGTTGAAGCACGAGACAACTTGACCCGGGATGCCGTCGAAAAGGAAGCCAAGCTTCAGCAGTTGCCGTTGTGGACTTCGTTAGCCTCTCTTCCTCGCTTGTCTCGAACCCCGTCGAGCTACCCGCGCTGTAAACGAAAGCCGGCAGGCCACCAAATTAACGTCCTCCAAGTAAAAAAATAAAAGAAAAAAAAAGAGAAGTCGAGCGAGACGCAGTGCCGTAGACGGCGAAGGCCTGGCCAGCATTCGAGAACGAATTCTGCAGTGGCCTCAAATGCAACCTTCTGTGGAAGAGGGAAGTGTTCTCTTGTATCGACACTCAAGGATATGGCAGGAATATAAGGACAGCATCTCCCCCATTACGGCCTCACTGAAGATCGCTCCAATGACTTCTCCGCGGCCTTCTTTCTAATTCATCGGCTGGCGGACAGCAAGGGCACGGGCGGTCAGGGATAGGTTTCACAAGCATCTGTGGGTTGTTTTTTTGCTTTTGTAGTAAGCGCCGTATAGCAAAATGTCCTCGGAATTGCCTGTTTTTTTTTTTTACTGCGGCCTGCCTTTTATTTTAATTGTCAGGTCACAGCTGTTCAGGATTTACGCACTTTTCTTTTCTTGAAGAGTTTATTCTGAATGTTTTGTCTTTTCTTTAAAACCTCGCAACACATTTTCCCGGTTTGGCCTCATTGGTTGTCTGACTCAGGATGATGCCTAACCGGTCTATAGCTTCAACATTAATGTTCCATTAGGGTGACCGACGTTTACCCTTTTATTTATTTTTCTTTATTTACCATGTTTCATCTCTACCATGATATAATTCAACGTCGGCAGTCCTTGTTAAACTACCCCAGACAGTGATCTGAAAGGTTTGAAAGTGTTTAAGAGCAAGCGTTTTTATTGAAGTTACATGTGGCTAAAATAAAGCTCAACTGGTGGTTTGATGCACATTAAACGACATAATTAAGAAAGAAAATGTCAACCGTTTGTTTGTAAGCAAAAAAAACTGGATAGTGTCGGAACATGAAAAAAACTAGCACATTTTGATGCAAGGCCAATTTTCTTCAAGTTCACAAGTTGGTATGTATAAAACCGGCGGGTAGGCTGGTTTTATGTATGTTTATGGCTGTCATACACCTCGAAGGCCCCATTTGTTTGCTATGCGCGCTCGTTGTCTAAAAACCTTTTTGTTACGGTTATTGTTTACAGTTGGAATTGCAGACAAACTGCCCAAGTGTTGCCATGGCGGATGATAAAAAGACATGAAGAAAAAATACCCCCAAGATGAGTGCGGGAGGAGAGAGGGATAGTGCTAGGGCGTCAGGCGACTACCCGCTGAACTACCCGTGTACTTTGCCCGGCTAAGTACACGGCGCGTGCGCGTTTGCCCCTCCTGATAATTTTTTTACAAACCTTTCCAATTCCACATTGCTAAGCCCCCTTCGCTACTACGGCCAGACTCATCTTGCAACCGCCAATAATCCCTCAGGCATTCCGGCTTTAGTGCAACTTCTGCCAACATTTTAGTGGCCACATCCTATGCCACTTTTTATCACCTGTCGCCATAAATGTGCAACGTTTCTAGATTATCGGAACGCGGAGGGAACATGTTCGAATTCCTTTCGGTTGAACCATACCCGGAAGACATATTACCAAATTTTATGACCTAAATAAAAACTGCTAGTTCTTAGGATGCCGAGATAATATTTTCCCGGTAATTTTTAAGTACATCTACTTTTCTTATAGCGCGACGATAACGGGATATTAGTTAATGGGCTAAAAATTTTAGTAGTAGTAGCTTTGCTGCCACATAATAAATGCGCATTCTGTAACGCCCTTTAAAAAATAAAAATATAGGAATCGGTAAAACAAGAAAGTGAAAGGTGCAGCCAAACGTGCAGCTGAGTATGGTTTGCCTGTCGGCGGTGGTATTGTGGGTGCGCTTGGCGAGCGACGTTCTACTGGCGGGCCACTTCGGCAAAGGTGTACCGGCGTCTTTTCCGTGACGGATACGACGTCAGTGAAATCTTGGTGTATCCCGGCATAAAAAACTTTCGTGTTAAAATTTAAAACCCGAAAAGGAACAATCCGAAGTATAACGTGTTCTTCAGTGCTATTGGTTGCTTCCCTGCAAGAAGACCCTTTGTGCAGGGGTGCATCCTTTACAGGCCCCTTGCTCCGTTGTACTGGCGTCACTTCTGTGACGGATATGACGTAAGTGAAATCTTCGTGAATTCGGGAAAAAACACCTTAGTGTTAAAAATATTTTTTCGATGTTTTCGCCTTGTTTCTTTTCTCCAGCTCAGTTAGCGTTTTGTTTCGATACTCCATCTGCAACATCCACCCTGCTCCACGTGAAGAGTGTTATTGCTGTGAAGTACCCGTTACAGGTAACCGTCGGTATGCTAGAATTTCTATTGCCTGCTCAATACTGCCTGATTGGCATTTACTACCGTTCCCTTTTATACCCAACGTACCTCATATAACAATACTACTTCTTTTAATGAGAAAGCGGTAAATAGTCCAATGGGCAAAAAAAGAAAGCTAGCGTTCGGTCGTGGTGTTGGTGTCTGGGACATAAAAACGGCTTCTTGAGGAACGTAACATGGCTTACCTAAGACGTCACCACATCCTTTTCTGGCGAACTGCTCCCAGATTTCTCATCGCTGTTCGGGATAAGAGCGGCACATAACTTCACAGCCTTCCATTGAGCACGCGTGCACCAACATGGCAGCTGCAGTGACGCTGGTGCAAGTTACCAGCTTGGCAAGAGAAAAACAACACATGTTAAAAACCGCGCCACTAAGCAACGCATAGCAAAAAGCTCAGAGTTTCAGCTCTGGCGGTGATAGCATTGTTCGGCGGCATGTCATACATGCGCCTCGCTGACCTTTTACAGCGACGCAGCAGCGACAATTACTCGCTGCGCATAACTGAAAAGGCCACTCGGCGGCACTCAACTGGACATCAATTCACAAATCGTGAGAAGTGCTTAGGTGTTCTCGAGTGTCTTTCGCATTGCCGCTCACTTTTCGCAGGTGTGCAGTTCGGGTTTTATCGAAATCATTCTAAATGCTAGAAATATATATTCGCGATACTTTCGGAATACTTACTTCTGTTGTCTTGTTTCCATCAATAACTGCCATACGCTCATCAGAAATTCAGCCTTTGTAGCCTGTCCCGAATACGAGCCTTGGTTGCTCTCCCACTGCAAGCGTGTGTCTTGTGTAAACAAAACTGATTGAGAACATAGGAATGCCATTATAATAAAAGGCTAGTTCTTGCACTACTGTCCCAAAAATGGCGCGAGGATCACGTTCAGCGAAATGGTAGCACAGTGGCAAAGATAATTCGGCAACAATGCGGCAATGCACCCATTCACTAGGGCGCATTACGAGGCCACAACCTTTCACCAAGGCAATGCAACCATGCGTCATCACCTTTGGCAGGGGGGAAGTTCTTGACTGGAAGGAGTAGTAAGCCCTCAATGTCGCATAAGCTAACACCTCGCTCTGAGGCCGCTGGGGACGGCGAGTCACGTCATCCGGTCAAGTGAGCTGCCCTCCTCTCCCTCTGCGCCTTTGGCACCCCTTCCCACAGAGGCTATTTCGGCAGCAAAGGGGAGAGGGGGATGCCCACTTATGCTGCCTTTGCTATAATAAAGATGGCTGTGATGCAATGTCTTTCTTCGCGCGGACAGCATGTTCGCGGCCAACACCCTCTACCTAGCAGCTCTACGTGCTGTGTAAAGGAGTTATTAGGGTCTCTCATTGTACGAATATTCACTAAAATAACTTGTGAGTACCGAATATGTAAACCACCATTAAACAAGAACTGTAAATATAAATACGTCATACATAGCAACAAAGGATGCATAATTTATTCGTCCGGGCCCCAGTCGTCTTCAACCGCGAATACGTCAAGGGCGGCCGTTTGAATAAACTCGTCAATCATGATTACAAGACTCTTATTTATGTTTATTTAGCCGAATTCGCCAATTTCACACCTACTCGACTGCCTTGCCTAACAATCCGGTCGTACTAATATGAAAGTATGAACATTTCGGAAAATTGTGTTCACATTATTGTGAAATGGCAGAATATTTGATTGATTGTAGGTTTTAACGCGCCGACGCAACGCGGCCGATGAGGCGCGCCGCAACAGAGGGCTCCCTATTAATTATGACCAGCTGGGGTTCTTTAACGTGCGCCAAAATCTCCTACACACGGGCGTTTTAGCTTTTTGCCTCGATCAGAAACGCGGCCGCCGCGGCCGAGAATCGAACCCGCGGCCTCGTGCTCAGCAGTGCAACGCGAAATGGCATTAGGAATGCCTTGCCAAAAAGTGCAAATACCCTAAATTTTCCTGAAGGGTGAGATACAGATGCTTCAAAACAAAGTTAAAACAAACAAACCTCCGAAAAAACAAAGTATTCGTCGGCACACTGTATGGAAACAGAAACCCCGAGCCTTGACATAAACAATGTTTCCACACGCGACAATCACGGTGACTTGGCCTTTTAAAACCGTCTCCCTGAGAAAAGCTTTTCACACCACGCCTCGTCCATTTCGCCTGGTATTCGCTCACTTGACGCCTCGCTGTCCCATCACCCTCGCTCGGCGCTTTTTTCTCCGTTCAAGCACGCTGCTGTGGCTATTGCGAGTTCTTTCCCCCTGGTTTCGGAACGCGGTTGCACTTTTTGCCAGGAACCCCCGACACCACGTTTGTCTTGTTTCCATTTCACTCCCGTTCGCCCCTATTTCTCCGTCTACCTCTGTTTCGAATCTATTCGCTCTCCTAAAGCCCGAGAACCCTTTAAGGTCCCTGATGTGGCACCTGTCTCTCTCTTTTTTGGTCGTCGAAAAAAAAAAAGGAGGTGGTAAAGTGATGGCAGGATGGCGCCTAATGTTTCGTCTGCGATGGCAGAATCTAAAAGTTGAAGTCTGCTCTGCAGCAATGTCTGTTCCCCATTCCCGACTCCTCCCGGTTTTTCTCAACATTCACTCCAATTTCCCCGACCCTCCCACTCTACGTTACCGGCTTCGTCTTCACTCCCACGGGCCGTCACCTTCCATTGCGATCAAAGGTACCCCTTCCTGCTGCTGCTGAGCAAGCATCTGTTAGCGAGCACCTTTCGCCGACCTGTTTTTTTGTTGGGGTTTGTCTTTGCATTTCATGCCCCATTTCGTTTATATCTATAACGTCGCCACTTTTAACAGTTTGCAACATTCTTCTGTACGCCTGGGAATAGAAAGGATTTGCGTTAAACATAAACTTTTCGGCTTCGATGCTATTCATCCAGTTTTGGTTACGCGTCTATAGGGTGAAGCCACATAACCAAGTTAGGCCTATACTTTATAGCTAGTGTTGGATCTCCCCTTTCTCGACGTTGCGCCTAGCAGCGCAAAGGTATTTAGCGTGCTTTATATTGCTGGTGAGAGTACCTGCAGAATAATTACTTTGCGTTAACGCATTCACAGCGTGCAGGCTCCACAAACCATTTTTTCATATTTATCCTTTCTGAAAAAGCTTGAGTTCCAGCACAAGTATTTGTATGACCTCTTGAAGTTCAGTAGAATATAGATTTTTTAGAAGATTGCGGCTGCAGTAGAACAGGAAAATGGGTGTATGCCGGCTTAACGCTTAGTCCTTATACTGTCGTCATTTCTGTTTCGTTTCTTATCATAAATTACACCGAAAAGATCGAACAACGCATTTTTGTCCCGCATTTTGAAATTACCTTTAAAATGAGCGCCGCTTCTTTGTGAGCTTGGACAGCCGTTTGCTCTACAGAGGGACTTCCCTGATTGATAACTGCGGGACCTTGAGCTACTAAGGCCGAGTAGCAATTTTTTCGTTTCTTTTTCGGGTGTTCTGAAAAATGGAGCTCCCAAAATTTATTTCTCAAGTGTAACAAGTTTGGCCAAAGCAAACATGACCGCGTTACATTGCCACAAGTTAGGGGGAAATAAAGAAAACAAAAAAGGCCGTGCGCACAAAAACTAAAAAAAACAGCAGAAAAATTTCATCACATTTTTTTTGCCCCTGGGATCGGGACGATATTACTAAGGATCATTGATTCCCCGAAGGAGAAACGAGGATTGCTTGCCAAGGCTGCGCTGTGAGTTGGTGGTTTTGCCTCAAGCAAAAAAGAACAAACTGGAACTAAACCTTTGCCCATGCCTCAACGCGTCGTTTACTCCTCCTCTCTTTACTAACATGCTCTCCGGCATATCAAATACCCGGTGATAATCAATTTGTCATGCATAAAGCACCCTTTCTGTGAACGCGAACATTTTGATTTTTCTCTGCTGTGCTATGTCATTCCGTGCAGAATGGTCAAGGGTGAGAGAGATGCCTCTCGTATGGCTTCACAGCACATGTATCTCCTGAAACTTGAGAGACATTAACCAAAGGTGGCTCCATGAAGGGATATAAAGACGAGAGTCTTTCTTGGGATAGATAAACGCAAACATTTTGGTCCGTCTGTCCGTATGTCCGTGCATCCGTCCGTCCGTCCGCCTGTCTGTCTGTCTGTCCCTCGATCCACCCGCTCCACTAAAAGCTAAAATCCCCTCTTCAACGAGAAGTTGACATACGGAAAATTTTTTAAAAAACATAAATATAAAAAATAACACTTCGTATTGCCAATATTCCTAAGTAAAAAGGAACATCCGGCATATAAGAGGAAAAACATCAATGCGGAAGTGGTACTTGCAATCTTCTTTTCATTACAAACCCACGGCCGCTTAATTTTCGCGCTAGAAAGGTAGAAACTTCGGATTCAAATTTGCTCTAAAACACAAAAATGGCTCGCAGTGAAGCCAGCAGTTTATGGCTCGAATACCAATAAAACAGTAGCAAGAAGTCCAGCGAAATGGCGCGCCAGCAGTATGAACACGCCAAAATTGAATTCAATTCAGCAAACATCTCCTGAGTATATTATGTGAGGACCGAGACAGGAGGGGAAGAACGTGAAAGGTGGGCGGGTCAGAGAGGAAAGGTAATTACGTGGCAGGGCGGGCAGAAGACTATCGTCTTTCGGCGACATTTGCAATGAAGCGAGCAGATACATGGACAATTAATTATGCATAGCATTCTTTGCCGAATACCTCCACAGCTAGGACCGTGTAACGCCCTGCATTTCCACAAAAATGCAGTTATGGCAGAACTTCTACCGGTAATCCCTATAATAGGGTAAGCGGAGATAACTGGGGGCACAAAATTTTGAAGAAATAAAAATAACAAAATTACAAAAAATTATGAAAACCGGCAAAACCCGCAATGCCTTGCATTTCAAAAATAATGTAGATTTAGCGAAAGCTCCTCCTATAATCATTATAATAGAGTAAATGGAGATAATTGGGCGAACAAAATTTTGAAAAACTAGAAAATAAAAACATGTAAAAAAATTTATTGCCAAACAGTGTAACGCTTGGAATTTCCAGAATATTGCAGATTTCGGTAAAGCTTCACATGTAATTGTTATAATCGCGTTAATGGAGGTACAGTAGCCGACTGTTATTTCGGGCTCCAAAAACTCGGACATGCTGAATATTTCGGACTTTTCCGAGGAACCGAAAGTTGTCCCACAGGAGTAATGACTCACGGGTGTTTCGGCCCGCTCTTTTATTTCGACTATTTTTTGTTCCACTCCAGGTCCGAAAAATCGGTAAATATAATAATAATAAGTATAATAATAAATACAAAAATTATAGAAGTAGGCGAACAGTGTAACGCCCTTCATTAACACAATAATACAGATTTCGCGAAAGTTTTAAACGTAATCGCTAAAATAGCGTGAGTTGAGAAAATTTTTCGACCGGAAATTTGAAAAAATAAAAACTACGAACACATAATTACGGAAAATGGCGAAAAGTGTGACGCCCTGCATTTCCACAATAATGCAGATTTCTCGGAAGTTCCATATGTAATCATTATAATAACGCACCGGGAGATAACTGGTCGAACAAAATTTAAAAAAACTGAAAAACAAGAAAAGAAGGAAAATTACAAAACGTATAACGCCCTGAATTTTCACAATAATGCAGGTTTCGCAATAGTTCCACCTGCTCGTTATAATAGCGTAAATGAAGATAATTGGTCGGACAGGATTTCTAATAACCGAGAAAAATTGGCTGCAAAAAACACACTTTTAAGACAAAACATCAAAGAATGCTACGCATTAGTAGCCTTCTTATCCTTATAGTGAAAAACGGCAAAATTTTATAACACTTAACAGTTACATTGGCCTTTCAGAAAAATGCGGTATTGAAATGAAGATGCTCCTCATTCATTTTCTTAATGCAGTATTCAGTTCATTTGGACCTGCCGCAGTTGCTCAGTGGCTCAGGCGTTGTCCTGCTGAGCCCAAGGATACTGTTTCGATCCAGGCCGCGCTAGCTGCTTTTTTTGATGGAGGCGAAAGGCGAAAACGCCCGTGTGTTCGAGATTTCGGCGCACGTTAAATATCCCCAGGTAGTCAGAATTAATCCGGAGTCCTCCACCACACTCGTAACCTCGGTGTAGCTTCGGTGGGTTAAACCCCACAATCTCCGTCTCTCAGTCAATTTTCAATGCGATTTCTCAAGGAGGATGATGAACTACTCGGTCTCTAAACTTGTCTCAGGGAAGACGGCTTGACAAATCCCTCCAGAAAGCATTTTAGTAATTTATGTCCAAGATATTATTTTTACCATGTACTGACGTCTAGTTCATGCTTGCTCAAATATTGTAGCAAAAGTGCAGTGCGGTATCAACTGTACGTAACTCACAGTTCTTTTTCGACCGACTGCACCAAAACATTCAAGGCTCAAATTTCTCTTATAAATGTTGGACACAAAAGGCAGCTGAAGTGTAGAAAAACAAAAAGCGCTCTTACAGGTGAGTACGTACCAGCTTCATTTTAACAAAGGCAGGTTTTGTACTACAGCCACGAGTAATCCGTTCTGGAGACAAACAAAATTTTGTTTTCACTTCTTATGACCGAACCAATATATTTATTCTCCCTCAAACCCACGCATACTTGAAATTATTCTACGCAAACGTGGATTTCTGGTCATACCCGTGGCTGCCTGTGAATAAAATCGCGTGTTACATTACACGCGAGGACTGCGACGACGTTTGAGCTGAAATGGCGCTACCTTTTCCTAAATAGAGTAACGAGTATGAAGCTTACGCACGTCCGCTTCCTTTTGCATTCCGCTGTTACTTAAGTGTCTTCTGTTCTAAATTACATTCCACACGTAATGAATAATCGGGTACAACGCAGAACCGCTGCGACAATTCGATGCAAAATATACCCCAAGAATGGCAGTTTATTCACTCTAGCACATGTAGAAAGACAAAACCTGTTCACGTTGTCCACGGTGTCACACGCCCTTAAACTGTCCGCACCATCTTACTCCTCTTTTGACGAAGGTCACACGTGTGACAATTATCCCAGGAACGCTGGGGGATCGTCTGAATTGTGGCCTCGCACAAGGTAATCTAGTTCAGACTGCTCCACGCTAAAAAAAGAAAGCAGCACATATAGAGGTGAATTTCACTTTTTTTCCCTTGCCATCTTAAATACATATCAGGCTAGATATGGAGAGTAATGTTTTCGGCACAGTAGCGCCATTCACGGGGCGATTGATAAAAGTTCCGCGTTTTAATGGGGCAACCCCACGGGCTTGACAATGCGTATTTGCCACCCTGCCTGGTTTGCATTCTGCAACCATTAGGCTAATTCACACGCCACTTCAGCTGGCTATTTGCGCCGCACACACTCTACATGGTTTGCATGGAGAGAATTAATATATTCTAACGTCCACTGCGCCATGTGGGTGGAGAATGTCCAGTCAGTCCTGCGGATGAATCGATAGTTTTACAGAGCTTTACTTGCTGCCATGCTTCCTAGCATATGTTACCTTGGAGCGTATCTATGTTCTTTACTTTAAAGGGGCTACCAATTCAAAATACAACTTCATTTTATTCGAAAGATTTCGCGTCCTATAGTGCCTCCAGAGCTTGTACGGAAGCAAACAATGCTTTATTAACTTCGAAATCAATTAATTCAAGCTAACATTTTTATTCTCGTTTTAAAATGTGTGTTTCAACGACGTTTGCAATTACATCATAAGAACAGATCTTTCAGCTAAACTTTGTGTGGAGCGGAGACTTGCTTACTCTTAGTCAGCCTAGATGGTGCCACCACACCGCGGCAAGCCGTTTTTGGCCTTTGGTTTGTTTGTGACCGTATTTAAACCTGGCTTGTTTTTGTACATGGAGAACATAATCGTTTCAACAAACGTGGTGCTCGCTCGACAAGTGTGGTCACGTAAGATACCGTCGCTTGCGTCGACCGGCCATTGTCGCCTGAGACAACCCCAAAGCCCCGCAGTGCTGTGCATCTAACCGAAGCCTATGCCCGCAGTACCAACCGCAGTACGCATCGGTACTTCTATGTTTACGTGTGCTTTCGTAACGTCCACTGTTGGTCCCACCATTTTTACTGATATAAAAAGAATGTGCCCTAAAATTAAGCGCAAATAGCTCGTTCGGCAAGTCTATAAGTTCTGCCTGATTTGCGTTTGCTTTTTCCGGCCTCCGAGAATCGCAGAGCTGGCTGGTATGACATCATAGGTTCTGTTGCTGGAAATGACCTAGTGGGTCACATGGCCATTCTCTCTTTTCCTAATTATGGAGCGTATTTGAGCGAAGTTTACTTTAAACGTGGTGTCAGCATGATTCTAACGAGGCAATCTTTTGAACGAACGAAACTGGCACTTTGTCTTCATGGCCCCTTTAAGAGACCTAGGCCCACATTACCAATTTGCTGGCTACCGAACAAGAAAAACTTCGTCGTTCTCCCATTTTCTTTGATCATTATTTTTACCCTTGCCCTAAGTTTTCGAGTCAAGCAGATTTTTGTTTCAAGAGCATTCTCTCGTGGAATGCCTGTGTAATGAGCAGTCGGGCTAAAAGCAGAAAACGAAGAGCAGGCTAAGAGCTGTGCCCGTAAGATGCCTGTACGGCGTTGGATTTAACAGCGTTGCTGTAACTATGTTAACTGCGGTACCGAAAGGCTTGAAGTGGGCCTGAAATTAGTTTTATGGACACCCTCCCAAAGTTACTCCGAGTGACTTTGGGAGTTCCCTGCAAGGAACAGCGTTCTGAGGGCGAGAATGTAAATAGCGAAGGCTAGAACCCATGAGTCTTGTCAGGAGTTTTGTATTCGTTTACAAAACAGTTTATAAAGTACACACATTTAATTGTCTTGCCAACATCACTTTTCAGGCTTGCGGTTGCAAGGCTGAAATAGAGATAGCGAAAACACAATATTCACCTGTAAACTGCTCATTTAAATTTTTGCGATGCTGGTTAATTCGTTCTTCGACTAATCAGCCAAACTCTTCTAACCCCACTGAACAAAAAACATTTGTATGTTATTGACAAATATCACTGGTTGACACATGTAAAATGTAAAGGCATTAATTCCAGCGGAAAGATGACATCTTTTTTCAGTAGTATCGGTTTGAACTTTATTTTACGTGATCCAAAAACTTTGGTCGAAGATATAAAAAAAGAATTATATGAAGCCAAGCATAACTTGTTATGCATGCCACAAATAGTGACTCTTGCAGTTCCCAACAACGAAAAAAATTACCGATACACTTCAACATAATTGTACAACTGACCTTCGCAAGGAAATGCCTGGATGTACCTTTTCTAGAAAGTTGAGACCAAAACGATAAGTGAAGAATAAGGCGCATGAAAGAAGGATTTTAGTTTCCGGCCTCGAAGCTGGAAACGTGGCAAAATTCTTAAAGTGGCTAAGCTGGAGACGAGCCGCTTCCTCTCGAGCGACACTTCCCAGCCTAAGAGTCCCGATCAGGAGCTGATTAGCATAAGGACGCTGGTAGAAACCCCAGAATTTGCTACACGGGCCTGTATCCAATTGCAACCCGGGGGATACCGCTCGTGAGAGGGCCACTTGTAATGCTTTTGCTTTGACGGGATGGGAGCAGCACACCCTAATCCCAAATTATTCAAATGAGGTTGTTAGCCAAGTCTTGGCTAGTGCTGCCTTCCTAGCGCCAAACCTATTTCTTCTAATCTTGTGTGGCAGTTTCGCAACTACGATTGAAGGTTTAGTGTGCTTATACGCTCGTCATCAATCTTGACGGTATGTTTACCGGTGGGCGGGCAAAACCTACCGTAAAAGAGTGTCGGTGCTGGGACCTTAAAATTTCAAGTTGCGAAGATGGTTTTATTGAAGCAATGAGCAGAGTTTTTTTTGGATTGACGCGTTGGTTTCTGCTTTTTTATCACCGCATTGCCATCTGTTTTTATTTTAAGGGTCCTATGTCATTCTACACCTAACTACCGGAGTTTGCTGATACCAAAATTGAATTGCTATTGAATTGCTTCAAGAGTTGAAAAGGTATCATTGGCACTGTTGCCGGTGAATACTAGAACAAGATCAATAATAAAAAAAACCTATAGTGCTTCAAAGAGTGTATAGTTCCCAGACAAAGCAACATAAAACAATACACTTTGAAAAAAGAAAACACAAATATTTGATCCAGAACCTCGTTTCTCCCATCTCGCAAGTTGTCGCATGAGAATAAAGCTGCTCCCATCAAACTGTTCCCTAGCTGCACTTCAGCGGGCATTTGCATATAAAAGAACACTTTTTAATACAGCGCACAGGATAATATTTCTTGCTTTATTGATGTCGTTTTACACGCTGCGTAGAAACTGCGGCTTTCGACAAACCAACGCATGACCGTAAAGGTCGGTTAAGTAGAAGGAGGAGGCAAGGGCTTAGAAAGAAATGAAGTCTATACTGAGGAAAATTCTTTTTTCTTCTTTGTTAGAGACTGTCCCCTAATGACTGTGAAGCCATCACTGGGCTACAGAAAGCACTTGACAGTTATTTCCGCCTTCTGAGAAAATGGGTCAGGCGATAACTACCACGGAGAGCCTGTGACGCGGGTGCTAAGGCTGAAAGCAGCGACGATAAAACTGCAACTAAAAATAGCAGAAAATCAGCACAAGGCTCACATGTTCAAAACTTCCTGAAAAGCTTCGTGAAGAAAGATCGTACCCTGTCTACGCACAACTAAGAAGATACGAACTTTCCATTCAACGATGCCGTTCACTGGTTGAAATAATTGTTAACCTTTACATATACTAGTGATCCCTTAATATTTTCTTTCTTTATACTAAAGGAGGCTGTCAATGCCTCCTCTACTAAAACTTTACTTTAAATTTAAGATTTTTTACAGTAAATCTACATGATTTATGTCGGCCACTCTTGAACCATGAACACGACATACGACAACGCATCGAAAACTGCAAAAGGGTGGATGTTAGGACTGGCGACGACAAATGGGAACGAATAGTCTTTTAATTCCATTGAGCAAGAAGTCACAATGTCGCAGCGGGTAAAGGTATAATAAATGCGCAGAAGTAGCGTGGAGGTTATCATAAAATGAAGAATGATTCGCCCACTGCTGATACCACTCCCCTTTTTTTTTCTCCTGGGCCAGGTTAAAATATTCCTGATGGCCATGTTACCATCCGAGATAGATATCAGGCCCACGATGCTCCCCCATGGCTCATACGGGGCCGCTGTGAAATGTCATTATTTCGGTAAGCTTGACGTAGGAATGAACGAAATCATAGTTATTATATCATTACAATCGTAGCTAAGAAATCCAAATGACGAGTGAAGCTGTAACGTCGAACCAATTGTTTAACCAATGGTGCTGAGAACCTCGTGTTCCTACTCTGCGCCTTGAGGTGAGTGTTATTTTGTGTTGTCCTCAGCAAGTCAGCCCTAATGCACAGAGGCTGAGCTGCCCTGCTGCCACGACGCTGTTTCCAGGTTCGGTAGCAACAGTTCCGCGTTGCTACAGCCACCCCAAAATTCGCCCATTACGACGTAAGGAACCTAATGAAAAGCATATGGCGCGTGCCGCGAGCAAATAAATGGGCGGCCACGCACGGATCGGCGTTTAGAGAAGGGTGCTGGGATTTATTAGAGAAACGTGATCAGAATACGGGGGTAAGCAATCCAGCGCCTATGCAACACGGCTTGACGAACACACGGGTTGCTTCATGCGTCATGAAGCAAACCCACGAAGCCTGGCGACGCCCCGCAGCAACGCTAACTAGTTCCCTTCTCCTGAGCCTTCTCTGCAAGTTGAGTATACTTCAGCCCCATCACCATATTTGGTGGTGTTATTTGCTTTTCTTGTGTCGTAAGGTCATCTTGCAAACCAGCGCAGACTGCTGACTTGTGACATCTAACCGGTGATGATGGTGATATTTGGGTTTTAATGGCGCAAGGCCAGCTAAGGGCAAAGAGCGCCAAACAAAAGTGATTTCATGACAGCGACGTGAAAGTAACAGTAGAGAATTTCAGTAAAAATAAACGATGTAAACACAAGCTAATGAAGATGACTGGTGTAAAGGGCCAGGTTGTCATGATGCATGATAAGAGATGAGATGTAAAAATTGACATCGGTGAGAAACTTAAAAACATGCTTGGTGGAAAACATTGGCTCGTCTCCTAAAAAGAACGATGGGTGAAACGGGACGTGTTGTCTGTATAGTTGTGGGAAGTGTTTGCGTCGTGTTGAGTTAAGTGCCTTGCATTGGATGAGTACGTGGATTACAGATAGACCCTCTCCACACCCGCTGCACATGGGTCTTGGAGATCCAGTGAGCAGGTGCGAGTGTGTTGCATGTGTGTGGCCTATCCGAATTCTTGCCAAGGTCACTTCGGTGTGTCTGTTGTGCGAGTCAGTTGTGTATCGTCCAAAGTGTGGCTTTATTACATCTAGTTTGTTGTCTGTCTGTTCACTCCAGTGTGTTTGCCATGTTTTACGTAGGTGTTGTCTGATGAGTGGCTTGAGTCAGTGTAGGGTACTGTTGCTATGTCTAGAGTGTTTCTGAGTGCAGCAGCAGCCGCCATTTCATCAGCCAACTCATTGCCAGTGATCCCAGCGTGGCTTGGAACCCAGCAGACGGTCACACTCAGACCTGACGCATACGCTGACATCAAAGATTTAAAAACAAGATTTACAACGTAATTTTTGCAAGACCTTTGTGACGACAATGTGCGCACGACGCTAAGTGAATCTGTGAAAATGATGGGCTTAGCAATGTTACGTTCGATAATGTGATTTAAAACAAGACATATACCATATGCTTCCGCCGTAAAGATGCTGGAATTCACATTCATTCTTTTGCAAGCATTGAAGTTGGGTCCGTGTGCAACACAACACACTGCAGTGGATGTTTTTGATGCATCACCAAAAAATTCTTCCGCCCCATATTTCGCCTGGAGATACATGAAATGCTGCAAAATGGCAGTTGTGGGCACCGTGTTTTTCTTAAATTGCGTAAACGACAAATCACATAATACAGGACGAAGATGCCATGGGGCTATAGAATCAATGAGAGACGTTTTAAAAGTGTCTAAAAACGAGACAGAACTTTCAGAGGCCTCCTGCCTCGCCCTGAGCGAGAAAGGCGCAGAAATAGAAGGACGATTTAGAAACAGTTGGGATGTAGCTGTATCGTTCATTATAGACTTAATAGGATGGTGAGACATTGATGAAACTTTAAACACATATAGTAAATCGACATACTCGCGCTGGTACCCTAGGCACCATCTGTCACACTCGACGTACAAACTTTGCACAGGGCTAGTCCGGAAAGCATCAGACGCAAGTCGAAGGCCCAAGTGCTGCACTGGGTCGAGCATTTTCAAAGCAGTTTCCCTTCCTGAACCATACACAACGCTATCATAGTCTAACCGCGAGTCTACACTCGCAGCAGAAGTTGTTTGTCAGCACCGTACAAGTGATGCGACAAGACCTTGAGAATATTCACTGTTTTAAGACACTTTTGTTTTAGTTGTTTGATATGAGAGATAAAGGAAAATTTTTCATCAAGGGCTACTCCTAGGAACTTGTGTTCTTTTTTGACCGGAATCGAGACCCCATTCAGTTTGATGTCTGGATCTGGCCTGATCCCACGCCTTTTGGAGAACACAAGTGCTTTTAACTGGGTTTAGCTTAAAACCATTCTGATCAGCCCAGCCAGCTAGCTTATTAACACCAAGATGGACTTGGCATTCGCAAATTGACATATTACACGACTTAAAAGGTATTTGGACATCATCTACATACATTGTACAGGAAACGGTTCGTTTACCTGACATCTAACCTGTGTACATTTGGCTATTTGTAGGATCTGAAAGCCAACGTATGGTTTTCTGCGTGTTAGGACAACATTCCCTTCTACGTGGTTGTAAAAATCGCTTATTTGACATGACCACGCATACCCGGGGATGGTGTCTATGATAAATAACAATGTAAAATCATTTTTTAAGTTGCTTTCCTGTTCAGGAATGGCCATAGAGCTGCTGGAACTCTCATGTGTCACCGACCACCTTATAAAATTGTTATTTCAGCTCGCGTTAAAAGTTCAGTTTATTGACCAAGAACTGTGCATCGTATGTTTCTTTTTTGCTGATTTGTTTTATTATTTGTTTTATTGCGTACCTGACGCTTCTGTGTGAATGTTCGGGCCGGGGAAACCGGCGCATTTAAAAACTGCATCAAGGGAAACGACCACGCCATGAGCTCAAGTATACCAAAAATCCGACGTTACAACTGGGCATTCTTACAACTGGGCATTCTTAAAAAAAGCGGTACACCTTAAACGTTTTTTAAACGTAACGCCATTTTCTTCAGTGAATAGGCTGGCCAATCCGTCTCAAAAAGTGACATTGAAGAGCATACGAAAAATCGATCATCCATGTTGACTACAGTTGAAACTCGATTTCACAAAGCCCGATTTTACGAATTTCCCGATTTAAAGAACAAATTCGTATTCCACTCGCAGTTGACCATTGGATTAATGCTTTTACAAACTCGAAATAACGAAACAAACCTCGCCGTCAAACCCGATTTAACGAAGCATTCCGGGAAAGAAGATGCACAGAAAAAGAGATTTTTCCAAATTTATGGCGTCTAGAATGTCTGGCAGTGTGCCGCCAGTGCAGTGCAAGCACACGAGCTAGCAGTGTGCTGTTAGCTGATATTGCGGGCTCCAAAAGCCCGCAACACGAGCAGGAAGAGGCACCGCTCCCACTTGTGGGAATGGCTTCGGCGGCGTGACGAGGTGGTCGCAGTTCAGAACTTCGGCGACTTCGTGAACGCCGACGCAGACGCGCACACCGACGCAACAGAAGCTCTCGGCGACGAGGTAGTCCGGCTTGTTTCGGATGCACAAGGGAAGTCTGAAGATGCGAACGACCCGGGTACTGTCAATTGGCTCCCGTGCCCACACCAAGCCAGGTGATGAACGCCGCGTCGACCTTCTGAGGTGGTTTGCTGGGGCACGCGAGAATGCCGAGGACGCTTCGGCTTCACTGGCCAGCTACGAGAAGTGTGTGCTCCCGCTGCTCACGAAGGGCTGGCAGGCAAAAATGACAAGCTTTTCTCCAGGCAATAAATTTGTCGTTCTCTCGTTGTTACGAAGTTCCCGATTTAACGTAATAATTCGCGGGTCCCGATGACTTCGTTAAATCGAGGTTCAACTGTATTACAGTGAGAAAGGCTGCCGCCGATCAATATTTTCTTGTGTATCCTCGTTTCAGAATAAAAATGAATCTCGCTGGTGTAGTACCAATGTTCGCCAGACTAAAGCGCTCCTATTCTCGAGTAAAAGTGTGAGCGAAGCCAATTAAAAGAGATATGGAGTTCAAGCGCGTCGCTTATATAAAGCCCACAGAGGGGCGCATGAGCTCCCTTCCGCCTTTAAAAAGGGGGAAACAGCAGACACCACAACTAACTGCGTCACAAAGGAACTCGCTCAGCGGCGTCCGCAAAAGCCACTCCGGGAAGAAGAGCCTCTCGCTGGAGGCGATTGGGGGTAACGCAGCCGCCTTGCGGTCAGAAAAACTGTTTGCCCAGAGGCAAGCGTGCTAATTAGGAAGCACGTGGAAAGCGTTGCAAACGGATAGCACGGCCGGCTAATGAACAGAACATACGGATAAATAAATCGACAATTGCAGTAACGACCCAAAGTCGGCGCCTCTTCTATGTTCCCCTTCTCAACGCTGCTCAAGCCAACATCCCCCAATACTATAAAATCGTGCGGGGCCCCCACCCCGCAATGCAATTAAAAAGGTGCGATGAAAGGCTACCCTCTCCTGATTAGCCATGAGTGGATCCCACTCGACACGCACTCGATCCTAATGTGATCAGGCGGGAGCGGATAACGAAGCCTCCTCTCTCCACGCGATGATCTTGCCGCTAACAATCGCGCCAAATTAGGACGCCGTATTTGATTCACGCTGATGATGCGTTTTCAGCACTGTCCGTGGCGTCTCACCACCATCCGTAAGAACTTGCAGAACTTTGCGTGCGAACAGGAACAAAAAAATCTATGCCAACTTGAGTGGCTCACGTGCTTTGAAGGCGAAACTTAGGGAGTATCAAAAACTTCTTTGCAGCTCCACCGCGTTGGTATCCCCTTCTTTCCTTTCCTTTCTTCGTCTTTTCGTGCTGACAGGTAGACTGACCGCAATTCACGGGGCATCTTCCATACAGTCAGTTTCCTCGACGGGCACCTGCTCTGCTCCCGTGCCGTCACGTTCGCCTCTTACGGGGAATGCACAAGGGTGATTCTTGTTCCCCCTTTCACAGGGTTTGCGCAGAGGTAACGCATTTTGCTCGTGCTCTGGAGACCTAGGTTCGAATCCTACAAGAGCCGAAATGTGTTTTTGCACAAGAGAATGAAAACGCATCCGCCTCCTATACTGCCTTCCCCAGCCGTGACTAGACCTTGGGTCACCTCTTTTAAATGAAGCGTGATATAATATAATTTATTATTTTTTACAGTGGCGTGGCCGTTTCAATACCGTCAGTGTTGACGCAGAGGACGATGACGATTACTTTTTGCTTTTGATAAGGCGTCAAATGCTTTCGCCTTAATGAATGACCGGCTATTTGGTGAGACAACCCTTGTATATTGTGTGCAAGCACTGGACACTGTAAATCCCTGCTTATAAAGCGTTGTTCAATACACACCATGTGTAGTATTCGATACTTTGCAATGGGCCTCCGAGTACGTGCACATTTTTGTCGTCTTAGTGCAAGCACATTTAATCCATCCACCCATCCATCCATCCGTCCGTTCGTCCGTCCGTCCGTCCGTCCGTCCGTCCGTCTGTCCGTCCGCCCGTCTGTCCGTCAATCCATCCGTCCGTCCATCCGTCCGTCCATCCGTCCGTTCCGTCCGTTCCGTTCGTCCGTACGTCCGTCCGTACGTCCGTTCGTCTATTTGTTATGACCTTGAGGTTAAAGCGCCTGAGGTTAAAGTTACTCCTTGAGGTTTTAGCGCCTGAAGAAGTTCCACCTCTGTCTCAGACTATGAGTCTTTTTCTGAGATGACACCTTGAGAGGAGGTGAGGGTTCTGTTTGGAGTCACAGTAACAGACAGGCCTGCCGACGTGGTCTGTTTCAGGAGCTTAACTTTTGCTTCGATTTTTTTCTGTTCCCTTGAACAACTAGATCTTCGGATGCACGCTTCTTAGTACCATAGTCTGGAACAACGACAGACTCACTGCATTTGGCCAAAAGAATTAATGAATTCTTTGCAACTGGGTGCCCCCGGGCGAAAAGAACTACAGAACACTCATGGAAATGTTCTGTTTTTTTTCTTTAGCTAGTAATTCAGTGCTGCCTTTTTGGGGAGGCCGCATAGAATGACTGCGGTTGGGTTATGAAAGGACACTAAATGACCTTCCCCGCACACGTGAGCACGCGCCTCACGAGAAGCGCCCGGCATTTTTTTTCGAGCGTGGGGCTCGCAAAAAATCCCAAGTAAAGGGTTTACGCGTGAAATAGAGTTCCCAGAAGACGCTACAGACGCCCAGTTCGCAACGCCATTACTGCCGGTTCTACAGAGTGCCGACGCGTTCCACTGTGTGAGAAAAAGCCTGCGGAGAAAGCGATCCGGGCCCACCAGTCATACATGAGGAAGACGACGACATAGCTTGATATGACGATGACTACTATCATAACGGAAATCGACGATGGAACATGTAAATAAACAATTGCACAACTAATGAAATCGCAAACTTAAATTCCAAAGAACCCTTCATCTTCGATTTGGTTCAAGCGTCGCGCGACTTAGTGGAAGCTTCGCCATTTTCTTAACGGTTTGCGCATGCATTAGTCTTAGGCGGATTGATATTTTACTTTATAAAAACTTAAGTCAGGACGTCATGGTATCGCACTACCAAAATATAACTATTTAATGGATCGAACTACCTCGGAACTAACCAATAAATTGCCATGTCTATTAACAAGTCAATCCACTCATCGATGAGCCAATTGATTAATCACATCTCACAAGTAATCCATGAACTTTCGCTTTGGAACATTATTCGTGGCTACTAGTCGACTTGCGGAAACAAAAAAAAAATACTTCATTTAAAGGATGGAGAACTTTCAAAGAGTGGCGCAAACTGACAATTTTGGAAAGATTGAGGACGCTAAGCGTGAAACTTTTCAGGAAGTCATCTTTTCTTGCTTTGATTACAACCGTGACCTTAGGTCCATGGTTCCACGGTGAAAAATGAGCATTCGCTTGTTACAAATGATCTAAAACCTTTTGTGCTCGTAAAGTGTACTAAGGTGCTCTCAAGCCCTCCGTTATTTTAAAAATGTTCCTCCGCTAGGAAAGAAAATATTTCCACTTGAAGCTATGGCTCGTGTAGCCGAATTGAATCCGCACACGCCCCCCCGAAATTCCCTAGCTGTCAAAACACTGCCACAACACGTGATACTCTCGGCTAGCACAGCCCGCCACAAAGTAATCTCGGGCTCATAAAAGACCGATTGAAAATCTGTCTAGAGATAACAATATATCACGGCCGTCTAGTCAGTTTTCTTAAAATGCTATTTTCTTTGTTGATCTGTTGCTTCAGTAGCCTTTCTATAGGAAGTCTAAGCCATGCTCTTCGGTATTCAATGACGCAGCTTAGCTTTATCACCAGATTACCGTTTATTTTTTGAATTTAATTGAGCAAAGCAATTTCTTAATATACAGGCGGAAATCCTCACATGAAGCAGATATCTTTTTGGCGTCATGATAAATATGCCGAACACAAGAAAGTACACTTTGCGTTAATCAGGCATGATATCATAGAGCTGAATGTACAGAAAAAGAAGTTATATATCATCCTTTGAATATAGTATTGTTGAAGTTTACCTTGCCGTAATATTAGGACTATTGCAAACATTGTATTTCTGTTAACATAAATATATTTACTTGTGAAAGTGGCCGTAGCACCGTAAGGTGACCTTTCGCATATAGCTCCTTTTTCCCTTAAACATGTACACTACAGAAAAAGGTGGAAGAAACGTAACGGATAAATTGCTATCATATTCTATCAGCCTTTTCTTTTTTCAATTTGCAGCTTATGACCCGGAGTATTATGGTGGCGAAAACAGCCAAAGGAGGGTAATATGTGCCACGGTAACCATAATTAAATTGATCACGCTCCTTTATGAATTAACTTTTGTGTTACCAGGATGGAGCGCCCAGCCTCTGATGTCCTCATCTAGCAACGCATGCCGTCCTTGTTAGCACAGAGACGGCGCTCGTTGCCCCCGACTCCGCGATAACGCGAGTGTAACGAAAAAGCAGGGCTGTTCCATTAACTTCATCGCTGTAGAAGGGCCGATATTCCGGAGCAACTTAACTAAGTTATCTTCAAACTGAGCCAGCGGTCTCACAGTATAGTCGAATCGAGAATTCATTGGCTCCTAATGTACTCCTTCCACCCTCGCCCTCTTATCCCTTGGCGTGCACTAAACCGTCCCGTACTTTTCGATTTGCTCATCCGTTCTAAATCGTCCGTATTCTCTTGGCATTCATTGCGGTCGCCAGGATGCCGAGCCTGAGTCCTTACTAATACATCCACGTGGGTATCAAAAACGGGTAGAATGACTCCGCCATCATTTTCCTTTCCAGAGAAAAAGTGGCCTACTCAGGCGAACCTATTCGGGCCCTGATCGTGTGTCTTTAACGAACGCAAGCACATTAAACGTTCAGAGACTACTCTCTGAAAGCAGATTGGTCCTTAATTATTTCCTTTATTTGCACGCCCGAATGTTTGGGCGTTGCTCCTTTTTGTTCGCGGATTGGTGAAACAGTAAACACACTACAGCTCTTGTACTCTATTTATGCGTTTAAGGGTCACTCGCGTACCGCTTTTTTCTGGATTGGCTGTGCATGTTTGCTTGGAGATTGCGTGGATTTAATTTTATTTGTTTTTGAAAGGAGGAGGAATGGCGGATGGAAAATAGTTGGTCCCTTTGCAGCTGAATTCCTGCATCCATATCTGTGTTTACTGTGCGCAATGTCCTGAGTTTATCGCATGATTTTGGTTTCATCCATTACCTTGGGTCGTTTTCTGGCTAGACGGCCAGGAGTGGGGCACTAGCTTAGAAATGGTAAGCTTCATTTTTTTTCCTATAGAGGAGTTCCTATAAAAAGCAACAAAAACTTCCGCGTTGATATTTTTTCGCAAGTAGGAGTTACTTTACTGTCGTTTATATCAGTCTGGCGAACAACATGCCCACCTAAGATCATATTTTCCTTACGTTAAAGGTTGCTGGGTATCAGTGTGTTGGATAAACCTTAGTTTACTTCTTCACTACGTTTCTAATATCTGTATGTCACACATCGCTACTGACACATATCCCTACTGCTATTTTGAGGCTCCTGTTAAGGAACGCTTCATGATATGGAACACCTCGCCCTGTCAACCCACCCTGTTTTCCTGCCATGATTTTTAAGTGCGAATGCACTTCTTAAGCGAGCCTGAAGCGTCCGCCGCCGTCCGCATTCCGCCGCCGTACGCATAGCAACAGCTGCGGGTGCGCGCGCTCCTCGTCTTCCTTGGCAACGGGGGGAGATGGGCGCGCGCTGCCTGGCCGCTGACATGGCACATACCCACTGGGGGATTGGCCAGGAATCGGGCGTGAGAAGGGCTAATGCACCCGCTTAAAGGAGTACTGACACGAAATTTCAAAGCTGAGATCCGCTCTAGCAATCAAGTACAACGACAACACAAATAGGTGTCTGTGCATGGCACATACCCACGTGGGGGATTGGCCAGGAATCGGGCGTGATAAGGGCTAATGCACCCGCTTAAAGGAGTACTGACACGAAATTTCAAAGCTGAGATCCGCTCTAGCAATCAAGTACAACGACAACACAAATAGGTGTCTGTGAATAAATGCATCTTCTTTCTTTGTAGTTGTGTGTGTGTGTGTGATCTCTCTTTTGCGAACATTACCGAACCGCGCAAATTCAACTCGTGCATTCGCAATTTCACATTCTTCCCCTCTCGGAAATGCGGGGAATTTTTTGTATACGGACATTTCCCGGATCGGGTACACGCCCCCTCCATAGAAACAGATGCGGGATATACGTACAGCGGTTAGGGGTAAAGAGCTTCGCTGAAAAGAATAGCGTTGGCGTAGGCGCTGACGTCAGAAGCCCTGAGAAGGCTATTTGAAAAGCGCTTTTTACGCGAGGCTGTCCATAGAGCTAGCTTAAAAGCACCATGCAGAAAAAATTAAAGTTCGGAAGATTTGGTGTTTTATACTGTCACCAGCGCTTGTTCGGTGGCCCACCAGCACGGGAGCGAAATGGAGCCAGAGGTGCCCGATTACGCCAGTACACCGCCGACAAAGTAAGGGAGCGGCAAAACATAGCCTAGCGAGCGAACAGACAGGCAGCAAAATTCACCATCGACGTCAACTCTACCATTTCAAGGCGGCATGAACAAGCATCGGCGCTGCACGTAACAGACGTCCTCAGCCATTCCAATGTGCCAGGGCGGATCGCGAAGCAAAGCGTCTTAAGAGGAAACACTACGAGCCCTTCGACGACGCGAAGCCGAAGCAAAGTTCCCCACGCGTTCAAGTGGACATTATTCTCTGGCACAATTACCGCTTAAACACCCGTAGAACTTTGCTGCATCTCTCTCTCTCTCTCTCTCTCTCTCTCTCTCTCTCTCTCTCTCTCTCTCTCTCTCTCTCTCTCTCTCTCTCTCTCTCTCTCTCTCTCTCTCTCTCTCTCTCTCTCTCTCTCTCTCTCTCTCTCTCTCTCTCTCTCTCTCTCTCTCTCTCTCGCATTCACAACCCATAACAAGTACCTAGGTGTCCTGGGAAATTTTTTTTTATATTTAGGCGCAAGAAGCAAAACCCTCACACACAGAATAGATAAACTAAATTTTGCAAGGATTGATTTTAAGCTCTCTACTCACGTACGCACGCCTAGAGCCCTGACGTCCCCGGGGCGCCCGAAGCGGTTTCTCAGTGGGCCCGGGTAGGGCCGGGGTTAAGGTCCCGGGCCAGAGCCAGGCGCGGGCACGAAGCCGTGGGCCCGGGCCGGGCTGGGGCTTGAATTTACGGGCCTGGCCGTTATTTTTTCTGATGTGATGCGTACAAATAGCAAAAAAAGGACTGTTCATAGTTTGTTTCCATGCGCCGCTTGATGTTTAATGGTGTTTCATGTACTGCTTAAACATTTTGTATTTTGGGGCATAACATACCAAATATACCGTTACAAGGTATGCTGTAGCGCGGAGGGGATTAATTCGGGCATCCCAGAACACCCAACCGATGTCGATGTACAGGTGTGTTTTACATGTCTCACCCATCGAAACGCCGCCGTCGGGGCCGGCAATCGAACTCGCATGCTAGGGAAACACAACCGCTGAGCAGCCACTGCCGGTAAAACATTTCAATGCACCTACATACCCGTGCATTGAAACACGCCAGCAAAAATTTTAGCATACTTACTTGTGGCTGAGAAAGCCACGTGACGTTGCCAAGAATCTGATCATCACAGGTGATGGTGTCGGTAATCTAAGAATACGAGCTATGATTAGGCCGATGTGACGTGAACTGAAGACGGTTAAAGCTGAAATATGTGCACTACTTGACCATTTTTTTTTTTTCATTTCAATCCATGACGTGCTGTGAAGACTGGAGACTCATGCTCCGTCTGATTGCTCGCTACGAAGACGCTCAACCAAAAAAAAAAAAAAAAATCCCGGGCCATCTACAGCGACGCGAAACCTGGGGAGGGGTAAAGCATGCGGTGTATAAGTGTGTTCTTGGTGCCTTGGCGTTTTTGCACATGGACATGAAACCGCTCAGGTGAAGAGGTATACAGCTTTGCTATAAAAGTCTCGTGTCTTTGAAGCATGAAGCATTCCAGCGCGAGGCGTTGGAAAACGAGTTTCCCAGTTTTTTATTACCGTGACCACATGAAACGACGACGACGAGGACTACGACTACAGGAAACTCCGCCAGCCCGCCCCCTTGATATAATTATTTTTCTTCAGCGCCTAAGCCCGGGCCTGGACCCGCACACACGGGCACTTCTTAGGCTGAAATATAGCTTACCGGGCCAGCGCCGGGCTTGGGCACGATACGACGGGCCTGGGCCTGGGCCTCACCCGGGCCAGGTTCCCTTATGGACGCCCGGGCCCGGCAGTGCCCAGGCCAGTTGTTACGTGCCCAGGTTGGGCTCGGGCTTCATAACGCGGGCTCGGCCCGGACCGGACCTTACAATTAGGCGGCCCCTGCAGGGCTCTACTCACGCCACACACGCCGGTGCTTCAGTGCGCTGCCCTGACGTCACTGACAGTGACTTCAGTAGAATCGACATCTTTATGGTTGATAGGGAACGTTCGGTGGCTCTGTTGCGAATGCCATCAAACATTTGCGTCAGCATTCTCCTCCCCCAACCCCAAACCAATGTTTCAGAGCCAGTGGGGTTGCAGGGTTCTTCCGGTGGCATCGCAATGACCTTGTTCTGACCTTCGTGTGTTCTCTTCGCGCCCTCAAATGCTGAGGTTTCCCCATGTAAGGCTGGTGGAGTCTGTATATGATAATCGTACTGAAAATAGTATTAGAAGCAAGGTTATCTGTAATATTAACTCTCATCCAGCATAACCAGGACAAGTAGCTCCCCTAATGAAATGGGAAGTAACTGTAGTCGAACATGCCGCACGAAACATGCAAAATGCCCTATCCTGCAAATTTAACATTTGAATTTGCCCTTAAGGAACACCTGAAGATTTAAGAGCAGCGTGTCTTTTTGACAACGCTGCATATTTTTCTACTAGATTTTTGTAAGCGTTTTATAACCCTAAATATTTTAGCCTGTACTTAACTAAAATTTTATAGTGGTGGAAACTTTGCTAGCAGCTTATAATAATTTAAATCTCACTTTCTTCATTAGCGCCCACGTGTATGTGCGCAAAATCGTGCGCAAAACTGTGTAAATCGTGACGGATGACCGAAATCGTGTAATCGTAAAGTTTAAATAGCTTATTACCAGCAAAATATATTTAGCTGTCACAAAATGGCTCCTTGGAAATATTCAATAGCTCAAGCTTTCAAGTGGAAAGTTGCTTTAAGCGAATGAAGGTTGCCCAAATATTTCGCCTAGTTTTCGTGGAAGTTTCGTCGAACTTTAGACTACATATTTCGCCTAGGCTGAACATTGCCATTTACTGGATATCCACCTCTCAAATGACAATCGAACACAAACGTAACTTCTTACTCAAGCATCTATGACGTGGCCTTGCTCCAAGCATTTGGAATACACATTCGCAAGGTATTTCGAAACTGTCTTTAGAAAAATTATCTTCTAGTCTCAGTAAAAGCAAATCTTGTTTAGAGCATATTTTAGCGTTTCTAGTCCTAAAAACGTCTCTTCGATGAAATAACATGGTGCCTCTCGTGGAATTCGTTTTATTCTGCTCTCTGACATCACCGCTGTCAGATGACAACAAGGTGTTTCCCAGATACAGGGGAAAGCCCAAGGTAAAGAGATCTAAAGCTATCCCACAAATCAATAGCAGCGAGAATTTCCCCAGGCGTTCCCAATTGGACATCATGTCACGCGTTCACTTTGAGCACGACTTGTACGACTTGACTGGGCCTAAGAAGCGAGGTGCATTCGGCTCATCAGGCACGCAGAGCATTCGGCGATCCATTCCCGATTACCACGAACTGCCTGCGAAGCGTGCTTAGGCGACCTTAGTTTGCCAAACAAATGACTCGCGTCGCCAAGTTCTCAACGCGCACTTCTGAACTACAAATCCTTCGAGGGGCCAGCAATCAATGCAATTCCGTGCTGCTCCCTGATTGACTCGGCTGCAGGCCCGATCTCCGTCCCAGAACAGCGTCGTGGTTTTCGCCGATTCCGAGCCTCCCTGTTAATGACGTGCAGTTAACTAACGGTCTGTGCCTCTGTGAAGGCCCCCTTTAACAATCCGTTTTCCCGAGACGAGCGATCGCTTAATTTTTTTCATTATTCAAAGTAGGCGATGAATTTCCCTACGGTAAATGTCTGCCGCCTGCTCGCGCCAGCCGTATTACAACAGAACATAAAGAGAGAGAGAGAGAGAGAGAGAGAGAGAGAGAGAGAGAGAGAGAGAGAGAGAGAGAGAGAGAGAGAGAGAGAGAGAGAGAGAGAGAGAGAGAGAGAGAGAGAGAGAGTAAATATTTGTTTTGTCGAGTATAGGCTGATGAATGGGCCTCGCCCCATGGAAGTCGTCCCTTGTACGGGATGCCTTAACTTCGGCTGGCTGTCGTTGCTCGGGTCACAAGGCTGAGCTGGGTATCCGGGTCTGGGCTGGCCAGATCCGGATACTCTACTGCTCGTAGGTGGGGTTGAGCATTGCGGGCAAGTCCGGAGTACGTTGGCACTCCCATAGTATATGGTAGAGGGTGCCAGGCTGGGGACAGTAAGCACAGAGGGAAGGCTGTTGGGTGGGCAAGATGAGGTGGAGGCGGGTGGGATGTGGGTATGGTATTAGTTTGGAGCCGTCGTCAAGTTGTAGCTTCCTCTCTGGAGAGGCGCCAGTGTGGTGGTGGGAGGCGATGGCGAGTTTGCCTGTAATGAGCGAGAATCTCCCTGTAGCGACTCAGTGGGTGAGGTCGATCTAGAGGGGGTAAACATTGGTCACCATCGGCAATGGCTCGGTGTATAATATCGCGAGCCATGGCGTGAGCCGCTTCATTGCCGGGGGTGGCGGCGTGTCCAGGAGCCCAGACGATGCGGATGTCAAGGGTCGTTGAGCAGTTTTTGAGGATGTGAAGGGCTGATGAAGAAATTCGGCTAATCTAGTAGTTGCGGCAGGCTGTCTGCGAATCGGTGAGGATGCATGGTGACTGGCTCAGGGCGGAAATGGCGGCCAGGGCAATGGCTATTTCTTCGGCGACATCGATTGAGCTTGTGGTAGTAGTGGAGACATGGACGCATTGGCCAGTACCAGTACACAGGCTACGGGGCCGGTGCGCCCAGGGTAGGGGGTAGCATCTGTATATAGAGCGGTGGGGTCTTTCCCGTATCGCGCTGTCAGGGTTCGAGCACGGGCAGCCCGGCTTCCAAGGTAGTAGTTGGTGCGCATATTGCGAGGGATTGGGGCCGCCCGTATGCCATCCCGCAGGGCTAGAGGAATGCGTTGTTTTTGTTCCCGCGGGGGTATCAGACAAAGTCCTAATGCTGAAAGGACCCTGGAATAGCATGTTCTATCAGCCGCTTCATCCACTGCTCGGTATGTGCCCATTCGGCGTCCAGTTACGCGTTATTTTATTTATGATCCTCAAAGGGCCTTCGGTAGAGGCGATATTGAAAAGTGCCACACCGTCCTATTGGCAAAGGGCAAGGAAGAAAATGCGTTCACCACGGCTTCGAATTGAATTAAATTAAATCATTATCATCATTGTCATCGTTGTCATCATCATCATCGTCGTCGTCGTTGTCATCGTAATCATCTTCACCATCATCCTCTAACTAAGGCGCAGTGCAGGGCCTCTCCCATAGAGTTTCCTACAGTAAACACTATAGATGAATCTGGCGCTAGAGTCTATGCGGCTCACATCAAGGCCGTCTGTGTAGTCCTGGACCGTCATTATATCATGCACTCGCCTTAGTTTCATCGTTGGGTTGTATTGAAACGCTTTAGTGGCCGTATATCCGAACACAGTGCCACAAAAAACGCAGAGAATCGTGCGTTATTAGTGAAGTGGAAAATAAAACAGGCTCTTTTAAAGCTAAGGAAAAAGGAAGTAAGACGTATTTTTGCAGTAACGGTTGTGCCTACTATTCTGCAGGCCAAGGTGGTAGTTAATAACAATGTTATTATTATTTCGCTAACTCTTTAGAAAGTCGCATATTATTAATTTTAGCATTATTTCTGATAAAAAGTTATTTAAACAGTTTGGAAAGCTTTTTAGCGTGCCTATGAAAACGTCGTCTTCGTGGTGAACCGCTGCACCGACCACCAGCTACAGTTTAACAAAACTTGTTGCTGAGAGAGTTGGTTCATACTTGAAAAAAAAAAGAAAAAAGAAAACGTGCCGTTAAACCGTCGTGACCGATGACAAGATAGGAACGAATACAGGCGTCCGTACCTGTTGTATCTTGTCTTCATCGAAGCACGTTTTGTTTCTTTTTTTCGTCAGTTACAACGTTCACGACGGCATATTACTCGTTCCGCATGCGTCCTTCTACTGCGCCCTGACCAACGTCAGGTACGATCACATAATGCCTGGCTTTTCACCGAACACGGCTACAACAGAACAGCGAGTATTTCGGCTTCCTCATATCACTTAGATGTGTTAATGCATAGTGCAGAAAGCAAATCCCAAAAAACCGCTTAAGAATCCAATTGTCATGCCAAGCCAAAGCCAAAAGGGGGGGTCTTCCCATAACCCCCCCCCCCCTCGACGGCATGGATTCTCAGGTGCAGTTTCCTCTCTAGTACAATTACTAAGAAACACTATGGCCTCTCCCACTGACCTCCACCCGCTCGTATCCTGCCCTGCCCGAGTATATTCTTTGACTCAGAATTTTGTTATTTCGTTCATAACTCATTAAATATTAAATTTACTAAGTGTCAAAAGCTATGTGTCTGTTACCTTTGGTGAAAATTGCGCCCGGCATGCTTTTTGTATTCAAGGATTATCATCGTCATGATCATCATCATCATCATCATCATGTGCCCGGAAGGTTCACTGCAGGATGAAGCCCTATCCCTTTGACCTCCAACCGCTCCTTTCCTGCGCTACTCGAGTTCATATTTTCCCCCCCAATTTCTGTATTTCATCCCTACAGCTTGTTATTGGCCTTCCCCTTCTTCTAAACCGGTCTCTTGGTGTCCACTCTGTTGCTGTAATTGTACATCGGTGGTGGGTTTCTCTCACGACATGGCCTGCCCAAGTCCACTTCTTTTTCTTTGTTTTAACTACGATATAGTCCACTCTAGTTTGTTGACTGCTCCAGTTAGCTCGTTTCTTGTGCCTAAGTGTTATTCCTAACATTATTTGTTCCATGGCCCGTTGAGCCGACCTAAGTTTAATTTGTAGTTGTTTGGTAAGGGGCAAACATTCAGCTCCGCATGTCATCACGGGCAGTATGCAGTGGTTGCAGATTTTTCTTTTGAGTGACAGAGGTACCTTACTTTTCATTATTTGGGAGTGCTTGCCGAGTGCTCCCCAGCCCACATCTATTCTGCGCCGATTTCTCACTCGTGGTTGGGGTCAGCCCTAAGCATCTGTCTGAGGCAGTTATCCAGTAGAACCCCGCTCTTACGTTCCTCAGTGCGGCGTTTTCCCGGCTGCTAGATTATTTTTGTCTTGTCCAGGCGCAGCTCACGTAGACTCCCATGAATTAAAATACTTACTGTTACCTCATGGCTCATAGCACGTTCCCAGATCATTCGTCGCAACCTCACACTTCGAACCCGCCCATGCAAGATGCGCGGAGCGCCATTTTGACGTTTCACGAGAATTGGGCAGGCTTGGCTACAGAGCTGACTGCATGCAACCGCACGCGGATGCGATTCGTCACCCCTAGATGGCTCTATGTTACCCTATTCTATCACCATCATCACTGCGCTTACAAGGGAAGTTTCACTTCGGAGTGCCGGAAGTGCGTTTTTGCCATAAAAGCAGCATCGCAAGAATAGCACGTGCTCTAGTCGTTATCGTGCGCCTCAAGCTTTGTGAACACCGTTGAACTTGCAACCGCGAACTTTGTCGTGCCTTGATGGCGTCGCGAAAACGGAAGGCGCTTTCCCTTCACGGAAAGCTTGACGTAATAAACGCAGTCGACAACCAGCCAGCGCGGAAAAGGTCCCACATCGCTAGGAACCTTTCAATGCCACGCTTGGTGTTTTCCAGCGATTGAAAACAGTAGCAATACTACATTCTCGAGTTTTTTTAAGGTTAGAAAGCCACAGTTGCAGAAATACAGGGTTGCAAGTCAAAGCTACACTGATCTTGTTCATTTTCGAAGGTTTCCTCGCTGCTGCGTTTTCCTGCTTGTTACTTTTTGTTTCCCGGTTCGGTGAAAAACGTATGAACGGGTTTTCACTGTATTCTGTTGCTTCTTCTAGCATTTCATTTCCTAAGCTGAAGAAGACGTCCTTGGCGTGCTAATTCTCATTGCTTTAGAATTGTTCATAGTTCTTTTTAGCTCCATGGGTGAGCTTTCTTATTATAGTTCCTCAAGCATTGTTTGCACGTGTTCTGCAGTCTTACTCAGTAAGACTATGTCGTCCGCAAACTTCAAACGGCTCAAGTATTCCCTGTTTCTCCTTAATCCAACGTTGTCCCACTCAAGCTTTCTAAATACCCCATCCAGATATGCTCTAAATAGTTTTGGAGGGATGGTACCTCCTGTCTTACCCCCTTTCGGATCGGAAATTTATCGCTTAGTTTGTGGAGGGTTACCTTGCCCGTGCTTTCCTTAAATATGTCTTCAAAAGTGTTATGTAGGATTCCTCTATTTCGTGGTCTTTTAGTGCTTCTCAAACGGATGCGGTGAGTACGTAATAGAACGCTTTCTCGTAGTCTGTAAATGCCGTGTAAAGGTTTTTTGTGTAATTTGTGGGTTTTTGCGTCACTTGGTTGATGACATGGATGTGATCCATGGTTGAGTACCTTCTCCTAAACCCAGCCTGCTCTATGGGCTAATGGGAATCCAGGCTGTAAAGTATGCGGCTAACTATAACTTTGGTAAACATTGTTTAAACAACTGAGAGCAGGCTGATGGGTCGGTATTTCTTGAGGTTCGTTGGGTCTGAAGGCAAATACAAATTAGGACAACCACGGGGTTAAATACTGATTCAATGAAAAAGCTTGAATGGCCGTTGACAGGGAGATCGGGTGAAGATGACGTGACCGCGCGGACTACTAGTCCTAATTAATTAGCCTAGTAAGTTCTTTGGCAGAAAACAAGTACCTTAGAAGTACCTTAGAAGTACTGGCTAGCTTCACCCACATTTAAAAAAAATAGGCGCATATAAGAGCGGTAGCTCCCTGGCGACAGATTAACATTTTAGAGTGTCTTCGGAAATCGCAAATGTAAAAAAATGTTCTTGTGGCCCCTCAGTGCGCGTTATCCGCCTCGCCACGAAGAAACTTCCTTTGAACCATCTTTTAACCATCTTTGAACAAAATGTAACCCATATTTGAGCCATCTTTTCCCACCCTCGGTGCCCTTTCACAGAACCGAGCCCTTTGGGCTAATTGCTGCCGCAGAGTAAAGCATTTAATTCCCTTAGAGTGGGGAGGGCGTCATCTATTATGCAAAGTGACAAAACCTTTAAACTCATACGATTCGCCGAATGACTTCAAGCCGTTAAACAAAAGTAAAAACCCGTGAACTGCTACAGCTGTGCCACCCACTGCTCTTACGTAGGTTGGGCACTCAGATGGGGTTGGGGATGGGGTTAGTATGGGATGGGGTTAGTTGACATTCCCTCACAAGGTTTCATAACGACTATCAAGAAGTGGGGTAGAGCGTGGGATGCATGGCGGAGAGCGGGGTATTGTCATGGGAAGAATTAGTTTATTGGCGTCGAAAAATTGTAGCGGGAGCACTGCATAGAAGCCGGTGTGTTGCTGGATATTGTAGGTTCCGTTCCACTAGCGGGCGAGTTTGTCGGCGTATTGTTGAAAGGCGGGGAGCTAGAAGGTGTCTTGAGCTTGAAAGTCTACTCTCTCTTCAGACATTTGCGGTGTGAATCCACGTGGATGGCGCCGTATGCCGCCTGGTTTCCTTGGAAAGATTCGTGTCTGTTGAACTAGGGAATGTGCAGATCTCGCCGTTGCTCCACTTGTTGGGCCAGCCGTCCGTTCAGGAAGTTGCGGGGGCAGCTTGGAAGTCAGTGAGTATAATTAGATATTCCTGAGTGAAAGGACTATTTTCAGAGCTCTTACAATGGAAACGTTGTGCCACTTCCTGATTCGGTGCAACTAAACGCGAACGCGTGGGCATGTGAAGTATTTCTTTTTTCAAATAAATGTGCCGCAAACGCGCGCGAACAACTACTTTACTAGTGCATACAAGCACAACCTAGCAGCGCCACGAAAAGCAGGTCTACGTCCGTCCTTAACACAGAAAAAGTATCATTTTACGCTCCCTAATAACTGAGAGCATTGAAGAATTATCATCCTGCCTGACGTCAGGTGCTTCGGGCGACCGCCTTAGGGTACATTCAAGGCGTCCCAAGACCATGCGCTCTGTATAGACCAACAGCAGGCGCACAAAAGCCTTAGCAAGGTAGACATTCCTACTTATAATTGACTCTTTATTGGGGAGTAGTGACTTCACTGAATTAAGGCTGCAATTTTATCATGACATTTTAGACTCTATGGAGAGCCTGATAGCTGCTATGAAGGTTCCTCTGAAAGTTCAGCCACAAGAACAACGAGGTGTTCACCACGGGCGGCAGCATATTATTTCTCGAATTCCAAGAACAAACAAACGTACTCGTTATTTGAATTGTCACTTTGAGAGCTTAGAGTTAAGCTCGGTACCTGAAGCTCACCTACTTATATAGCTGCTGCCAACATATTTTAGAAGTTCCCTTTAGGTCGTTTGGATCAAGAACTCTCTCCTCGTTAAATTGAAACAAACTGTACCCGTGGTATCCGAGGTATCCAATTAATACGTCGTCCTGAAAGAGTGAAGCCCACGTTGTTTAAAAATTTGCGCGGCAAAAGCAAGAATTATATCGCATCTATACCACTACCGGGCAGCATAAGAAATGCCAAAGTGTTTGAGCTAGGCCAATCGGTTGAGCGCTAACCCGTCGACCAACAGTTACCGAGAAACGGCGAGACAGCGCGCATGCATCGAGCTGCGAAGGCGACAGCATCCAAAGCGGGAAACCGCTTGTTCATCTCAGCCCCGGAAGGAACAGAAAGCAGCGATAAGCCGCGGTTGCAAAACGCGGTGGCTGCAGTGGCAGCATTTGGCCGAGAAACGTTACAGAGCCCAAGGCGGCGGCCGCGGAGCGGAGTCATCAATTCTGGCCACCTCTGGTGTGTTCGGCTGCCATCTTCCGCCCACGCAATCCGCACGCTTGCCTGGGCCCGGAAGCAGCCGCGCGGAAGCAAAGCGCCGTATCTGATACGGTGCGTACGCCTGTCTCTCCTGCCTCCGTTTTTCTCTGTCTCTTGCTGTCTCCGGCACTGCAACGTCCCCCCCCCCCCTCTTCTATTCTCCACTATTTGTGCTCACCCTCTACACATTCCTTTTCTCTCTTGTTCTCCAAGGCAACAATGCACACATTCACGTGCCTGCAGGAGGTTCAACCTCAAATCTACTCCTTCATGCCACGCTACTTCTACGCGACGCCGACGAAAGACGGACCTTTTGAATGTTAGTACTAGAGGATCAAGATCTACACATCCAACTATGGCTGAAACTGCTCCGGTACTGCATTCGCTACGGAGCGGACACGTATGGCTGAACCGAACAAAGGCCCGCAACAATAGTGAGGGCACGAAGCGGTCGAGACAATAGAAGGCGATGTCGAGTTGAAAACACTTTGCCCTGCTCGGATGTGCTCTCATATTTACGAGCACAGACGAGGTAAAACGGGCCGTAGAAATTTACACAGCATGCGTACGGGAGGCTCACGGAGTGGTGGAGACAGCACTAGTGCAAACAAGAATGCCCGCAAAAATCTGCCTGGCGTCCTTTCATGTTTCTGTCACATACTATTCAACATAAAATTCTTCCTTATTGTAATCGTATGCCATCGTTTAGACCTAGTTCTGCCCCCAACTGTGTATTTAAGTAGGATTTGGAGATAACAGGCCATGTATCCGGCCATATATTTTACAGAATTGATTAGTCACCAGTCACAGACGATGTCTGCATGTACAGCTCCGCGGAGAATTAAACAGAGCACGGAAGCGGGTGGCCGAACTCCATCACTGCGCCGCGTAGAAGCGCTGACGGGAAGAAATGAGTTGTGTTCCGTAGGTGGGCTCGCACGGCCCAGCCACCTTATCTGATCTAATTAATCACCGCCCTGGTGGCGTGTTAGGCCGGGTGAAATAGTTTTCAAAGGGCAGCGCTTGGCGATATGTTGGTGCTTGTTGCGTTGCCGCTCGTAGTCGACAGCAGTGACCGAATCCGGCGCTTTTAAATTCAAGAAAACGACGCGCGATCGGAAATGTGGCTTGTTGCGCACCGTCAATTGCAATCAGGAAAGCCTTGTTGAAGGGCAGCAGAGTACTGCCTGCCTATCCGGTTTCTCTCGGCGTGCCTATACGATGCTTGACATTATAACTCCTGGGGTACTTTCTGTGTTCTTGAGTCATATTTTGCTGTCGCGTTAGAATGTGTTTTATAGCATAGGCATGCATGCATTTGCATCAATGACTCCAGTATATGCTTACTTAACGGCGGTTCTGTGTCCGATATTATAGGTGCTGAGAAGTCCCGAGAAACGGAGAAGACCCCACAGTTTTGATTTTTTCGAATACCAAGGCGCCGCGTCGTCACTTCGTCGCACCTTTCAGTTTCGGTTTTTTAGTCATTCCAAAAAAAGCGGTAAAGTAATAGTATTATACAGACGATGGTCCCAAAGTTACAAACTGCAACGGGACCTTCGATGAGTAACAACAAACAATAGATTAGATCAAGTAAACAAGCAACATGTGATACGAGTAAATAGTACCTTTGTAATGTGGGATTATCGAAACCAAAAGATCAAATACGAAAAAAGTGCTTACGCAGCTGCTGCCACAAAAAAAAGAAAGAAGCCCTCCGATATTGCCTTTCAGTCAAGGGCTGAGGCCAAGAACGTCCCACGCGCAGTTCTGCAGCCGAGACAAACCCACAGTTCGTAACGAATGATTCCTTTATGGTCGGTATGTATAACGGTTCACTCGTTCAACACGTGGAAAATCAGTGGGACGTAGTTATGAATGTCAGAAGCTGCAGGAGGGCTTGGGCTTTGGCAAACCCACCGAAGCCCCCTGTGTTTCCCAATCCCCCGTTGTTAGCGAGGTTTCTTCACCGCTTTCATCACAGAGAAGTCACCTTTGATCTTTTATTATGGTAAATTCCGAAATTAAACCCAAAAAGAGTGTGCCCAGCAACAAGCTATCTCACTTTCGTTACCTTCCTTTTCTATTGCATAGAAAAGCAACAAAAATTACCAATACCGAGCTTTCCCCAAAGTTCTCGAAATATTCTATTTCAGCATACCAGCAAGCTCATATGCTTTGCTCTGCGACACCCTCCAATTTTCTTTTTGTTGTGCCGAAAACCAAATGGCTGGATCAAAGACTTGGGCACTTTGCGATTGATGCTAGGAATGATATACGGGTCACGAACAACTTTTCTTCCAACGCAAAAAAAAACTTAACCTCAAAATAAAAAAAGGTATCGTTTTCCCGAGTTCAAAAGAAAGGGAAAGGGATGATTGAAACCAACGAACCCATTATTGACGCCAAAGAAATAGCAACGTCTGTAGGCTAAAGGTACTGTCCGAGCAACCAACAGATGATCCGACATCCTTAGCACAAGCTGCTTGACATACCCCTGTCAGTGCCCTGGGACTGACCGAAGTTTTACTACCAATTGTAACTGAAATTTGATTTTATGCATTTATGAGCCAACTGCCCCCGTTTTTTTTTTTTTTTTTGCGTTCGTAGAAAGAGAAAATCCACTCCTTATCTCAGCTCGCGGACCGGTGTTCCCTGCACGTATCGTGCATGAGTGCACGTGTTTTTCTCTCGCCCTGCAACGCCCCCTCTCCCTGCGGACAACTGATCGCCTCCGGAGCTTCATATTTCTACATAGGATGCCGCGTATAGCACTTTATAATATGTTTTTTCAGCAGTGCATTTTGAAATAAACGTGAAGCAGACTTTATGGGGATTGGTGTAAACTTGGTATTGGTGAGCGGGCTTTTCAACGTTCTGTATTGTACAGTGAATCTACTTATAAACCCAAAATTGGCTAACTCCCTGCACACGCGACGGAAGGAGACCCCTGACGATGATTGGCCTGCGGATGGGAAAATAAAGCGCCATGATCGTTGGGACCCCGAGTAATGCGAGGCCGAAAACAAAAGGCGTCGGCCCGACTAGAATGATACTAGACGCTTCGCGGTGCACGGCGTGGTTCAAGGGAGAGTTTGTGGCCGAACGATTCGGCGTCGCTTCGGCGGTGTGTGATCGTTTGTGCTCTCCAGGGGACCTCAGTACGACCGATGAAAGTTATCAAAAGTATTAGTGATACAATACGAGACATCATATAGAGTAAAATATTTATGTATTCATGCAAAACACATATAAGTAATACTGTTAGTAGACGAATTCCGCTGGCAATGCACATTCACACAGTGGAATGGCACTGCATGTTTGTTTTCCTCTCTAGAGCTCCCTGTGTCTGCCCCACAGTGAAGGGTAGCAATCCAGGTGCTCGACCGGCAGTATGCATTACCTTCAAAATCGAAATTTCATTTAGCTAGGGTTCTGTGCAATTTTCAGGAGGGCGAATAAAAGCTCGCTAATCTCTGCCAGTCCACAAAGTACTAGGCGTAAGAGCGTGACGGGTTAATAAACGAATGCCCTGTATGTGTGCTGTGAGCACGCGGTCACCACCAAAGTCACACGGCGTTCAAAACCAGATTTGAACGTTAGGCTTATGCGGCTCATCATTTGGGTACGAATTTTGAGAATCTTAGATATCAGTAGCCACCCTTTTCGAAATGGTTAGAATTTCGCGTAAATGGGGAAGGTTTCTCGAGGGTCTGCCACTATGCAAATGGCATCGGCCGTACACATTCTCAATGGCCTCGGTTTTTCGCGTTCCAAGTATACACAGTTTCTGCGCCTCCCCGTTGCAGCGGTACCGTCGTCGAGACAAGTGGTCGCTCTCAAGTTTCAGTTTCCCTTCTCTTCTATCGTCGTCATAAGGAAGAGGCGTATAATCTGTACTCCAGCTTCGCTGCTCACCCCCCCCCCCCCTTCATTGTGGAATGCTTCATTTTATTTTTTACTCCTTCCTACACTAGCCGTCCGCGTAACTCAACTGCAGTAGCAATACATGAACTCGTATAACCACGGCCGAGGGTATATCACCAAAACAAATTTTCAGGCAGCACAAGTTCATTGTTAGCGTTTCATGCCAACACTGAGTAACCCGTCTTGCTCATCAGGTATAACTGATTCAAAATCGAAGCTATTCTAGAATTACCACAAGCAATTTCCTTATCCCCTTATCTCTTTCCATTCGTTACCGGGGGAAATTTTCAGGTTGGAAAAAGTATCCAGAAATTCAGAGAACTGTCTATAACTGCGTAGCATTCTGATGCCACTTGTCTTCACTGTGAGTTCTTTAGAGCCAATGTTTGGGGGTTTTCTAAATCATGCCCCAATAATTATCCCTATTTACGCTATCATAACGATTTCAGGTGGAGCATCCGCGAAATGTGCATTATTGTGGCGATGCAAAACGTTATACGGTTCGTCATTTCCTGTAAATTTTTATATTTTTCTCATTTGTAGTTTTTCAAACTTCAGCGCAAACAATTACGTCTAGTTACGCTATTATGACGATTACAGTTGTGACATTCGCGAAATCCGTATTATTGTGGAAATGCAGTGCGTTTCATGCTTCTGGCTGTAGGGGTACTCTGCAAGAAATGCTACGCATTAAAATGATTCAGGGATGACAGTAGAGGAACAGTTTTGAGAGTATTTAGAAAAAGTAAAAAAAATGAACTTTTCGCAATTATTCTCAAAACGTCGCATAATGGAGTGATAATTAGGCGCTCACGTAATCACCTGGCGGGGTGCCCAAGTGAACGCCTATTACTCGATTATGTGGCGTTTCACCTAGATGGGTGTTGAGAACAGATAATTTCGTACCTTGTTCGAGCTTTTCCCGCATAGTGTGAAAACATTTAATCATTGCTAGGGCCTGCCAGTGTCACATTTTATCAGATTAGTGCGCAAGCACTAGGTGGATCAACCACAAGAAATTTGTGCGCGTACTCGTAAGCGTGTAGCCGTACTCAAAAGCCAAGTACAGTGTTACCTGCCCGATGAGTAGGAAAAGTAAATGGAGGGCTGTAGTGTACAACGTTTTATAAGTAGAGACTGGTGCCGAATATGAATTCGGCGACACATGTCCGACCGAGCAATTAAGTTTCCGAGGCGGCGAGTTAAAAAAATTAGCAGTGGCTTAGTTCGGCTATGCCAGGATATACGTAGCGTGAGCTAAGGTTCAGCTGGTTATTCTTAGGCTTCCTGGTTGTCTAGGATTAGCTGATTATGCTTACTGCTGCTAAAACAATTTCCAACCGAATCCAATTCAAGCCATTCCAGTCCAATTCATTCAATTCAGTTCAATCCAATCCAGTGCAGTCCAGACACTGATCCTCGCGCATGCGCAGCACGGCTCTCCAGGATCCACGCGAAGGGGCTATCAAGCGGCTCCTGCAGCGTCAGACTTAGCTACTGGGCAACGGAGGCGCACAGGTAGGCACGCGCCGGTGCCAGTGCGTCTCCCGCGGCTATGACGTCACTCCTCTGGAATCCGCAGACCGGCGAATGTGCAGACCCAATTCTCTACACACCCGTACTCCAATTGGATTGGATGTCAATCCAACACAATCCAATTTAATCAAATCCAATCCAAGCCAATCTAATCCAATTGAAGCCAATCCGATCCGATCTGATCCAAATTCATTCAATGCTCCTCGTGCTTGCGCAGAACGGCCCTTCACGGCCCACGCGAAACTGCTCAACCTCGGCCAGTATAGCTTACGCTACAATATATAGGAGGTTGTATGGGCGGGGGAGCGGCCGGTGTGGCAGGTCATCCGGCAGCCAAATAGGTTCTCAGGGCGGAGACGCGTGCGTGGACGCGTCCTTCCCCGCTCATGTGTTCCACCCGTGCTATGGACAAAGAACAGTCATGATAAGTTGGACTCAGCCATCGTGTAACCGCATAATAACAAAAAATCACGCACCCCTCCGTCTAACGACGACGAGGGTTGAAGGCGAAGCTTCCTCGTGATGTATTCTTTGGTTGGCCAATCCCACACAGCGAGTAGGTACGCACCACTTTTATAGAATACCCACAGCAATTCTTGCATGGACGCGCCGTAGGCGTAACGTTTGGGTTTGTGGTGTACGGAGCGAATCGGTACCTGCAGCTTGGCGTAGAGTGAGCAATTTTTTTGTGAGTGTCGTTTGAGGTGTTAAAGCCCGAAATGTACCGTTAGGCCTAACGTCCTAAACCTCAAGATATACCGTTATGCCTAACGTCTTGTGGCTAACAGCCTTACAGCACGCAGAAAAACGCCATTCTTCTTTAGGGGGGTTCCTTGGTTGTCGAGGGAGTTTTCTAAGCCGCTTCGACCATGCCGAAATGGAGCAACCGGATAGACGCCGGATTCATAACGCCGGGGACCCAGCTTCGATTCCGGCCACGGGAAGCTTTGCTTTTTATCACTTCGTGAACAATCACTCATCATTATCGTGTAAGAAAGTTGGCTTTCCTGCAGGCCGTATTGGCATCAGTGAGGTCAATAGCAGTTCGCTTTAGAGCGAACCAAACATTAGGCTTGCTTGCTAATTTAGAGCGATTCTGCATCAAATCGTCACCATAACATTTCTAGCACAATATTTTGCCCGTAGTGCCTGCCACAAAGAAGTTCCCTCTACCTAAAAGTAGCCGCACCCTGCAAAGATTTTCACAGCACCATTCATCCGGTGCCCCTAAACGCGCAAATGATCGATGAACCACCGCCAAGTACGGGAAACGTGGCTTAAAGTCTAAGCTGTTAGCGATAATGCAAATGAATCTAAGTAATGAGAAGGCGCAGGTAAACACGATCACTCCACATGAAAACTACGGCCGAAAGAAGGAAGGCCGACATCGTGGCGGTTTGCCTATACACCCGCTGCAAATCATCCTTGTAAACAAGCTAGCCAGAAATATAGGGGGTGAGGGTTGTGCTCGCCGTGCCACCTTGACTCCCACTTTCCGTGTTCGCTGCTGTAGTCGTGGGCTGCGTTCAGAAGAGATCGTAAACTGTGGCGTAAACCGAAAACTGCTACGTCCGTGGAGTGCCGGCTGGTTGTTCGGGACGACAGAGACACGGCGGAAGAGGAAGCAGCGGTGCTGGAAGAGTCGTAAAGTCGACCTGGCTAAACACGCAACGTCCATTTTTGTTTTCTTTTTCTCTCGCCGAACGAAACGTATGAGCGTAAACACGTGTAAGAAAGGAGCACAAACAAACCGCCCTGCAGAGAACGCCGGCGAGGACAGGCACAAGAGAGGTTTTTGTTAGCTTGACATGCCAACAAGATACGGTGGTGGTGTAAGGTGGTGAAAACATGGTCTGTGATACAAAGGAAACTAAGGAAAAACGAAACTACGGCAGCGATTTTAGAAACGTGTGGGTCGGCGTTTCGGACTGGATTTATCGTTTCTCAGTAATAACTTGTTCAACACTGGAAATTGTCTATATACAGCTAGTTACTTCCGGGGCGAGGGCGGATTTTTTAGAACGGAAGGTACGAGAAAAAAAAAAGAAAAGAAAGAGGAAGTGCGAAAGGAAGGGAAGGATAGACGCGAATATTTAGCTAGTTTTCTTGGGAAGGGTAGGCCACACGTAATTGTGTGTTGACAGGGGTGAAAAGTTGTGATTGGAGTCATTCAGTACCGGCCTCCAGCAGGTTAACAAACAACTCGTCACACACGCATCGATAATCCAACTTAACGTAAATAATTGGTTTTCATGAAGAAGGCAGCGTGTATACCATCTCATATAGCTTACGGTGTCATAACCTGAGTTTGGTGGACTCGCGTTTGTGTCTACTCACTGAAACTCATTTGGGTGAAAAATCACAAGCTAGTTTCAGTTTGAGTGAGTGAGAGGCAAGTGTAGCATCGTGAGTTTGAGCCCGAGTAGTCTTGAGTGAGTTTGCGTAGGGTGGAGCCAGAGTGAGTTCATTTTGAGTTCTGAGCCGGATAAAGATCTGAGTGCTTTTTGATTTCTAAATTAATTTTTAATTGTGAGTCCATTGGAGTTGTTAGTTCGTTTTGGGTTTTGAGTTCATTTTCAGTTCTGAGTCATTTTGAGTTCTGAGCCCGAGGGAGTTCGGAGCCAATTTGAGTTTCGCGCCGGGGCGAGTTCCGAGTTCATTTTGAGCTTTGCGCCAGGTTGAGTTCCGAGTCCATTTTAAATTTTGCGCCAGGGTGAGTTCTGAGTTCAATTTGAGTTTTCAGTCCATTTGGGTTCTGAGTCCATTCGTCTCTGAGTTTCTTTTGAGTTCTTAACCAGAGTGAGTTCTGCGCCCGAGCGAGCTGTGAATTGTGCGTTCGGTGTGAGTGTGAGTTTAAGGGAGTGAGCGAAGATGTGTTGCTCAAAAATGCGTCTCAGTTTGAGTGAGTGTGATTCTGTAATAAATTTGTTATTGAGTTTGAGTGGGTCGTGCCAACGTTGCCGAGGTATTGTCATAGCCAAGGACGGTATGGGTACTCCTATCGCATATCATTCCACTTCTGCTCTAATCCTTAATTTCATTAACATTAATGATGATTAGTTCGTGACTGGCCTTCTGGCTGGTCCTTTGGAGAATTGATACTTCTGTAGGCAACATGGCTCTGTTGAAGGAGTTATAGTGACCCTTCAAGATTTAGGCACCAAGAATTCGCCTTGGCTGCCACAGGATGCGGGCAGCCAAGGAAACTCAAAATTGGTGTGCACATGGCGTATCAAGGGGGCGATAGGGTGTGGCTTATAGAAGGTGGGCCCACAAAACGTATCCGCCGATACAGGAGAAATTATAGTGTTTGGGGAGTGCTGATAGGAGAAAAAAAACGTTAGTGCAGCGAAGAAGAAAAAGGACAGATGATGTCAGCATCTTCTGTGCCTGCGCAGGTGCTGAGCGCGTTGGTGTTGTGGGATACGGCTCGCCAGGTGCCACATAATTGAATGAATGTTTAGTTCCACAAGCAAGCTTATCGAGGACAATAGAGAAGAAGTCGCAATCAGGCAACCTGACGGGAACTGCAATCAATTTAAGTTGGACACACCAGCCCACATTCACAAACAAAAAGCCATGAGGAGTAAAAAATAAGCATCCACCTCTATACAACAGAAGGTGCAGATTATAGTTGATAAAAATAATTTTGCAGCATATCCTGCCTACCAAAAGGGGAAATGGTAGAATGAGGTGCGGGATGGAGTGGAAGGGGGCAAATGCAGCAGGGGTCCTGAACAGAGAGTAATTCACTTCACATTCGTATGTATACGTTAAAAGTGCCATACGCACAAATGCTATACAGGCATCCAATGCGAACAACGATGACTCCAATGGAAAAGAAGAAAAAGAACAGCCAATTTTTCCATGTGGAGGCACAACATTCAAGTGCATGAAGTATGAGGCAAAAAGGCTGGTTAGTTGTGTAAGGCTAGGTGGTTTATTACGCAATCAACTGAACACAATGTACATCACTCCCATTGAATGAAAGGGTGCTTAGAAATTTTTTGAAGCTTGTACGAGAGCATTTGCATGGCAGAATTGGGGCGCGAGTGCGGGACATGCAAGGATGATATAGTATAGGATGATATAGCTGGAAATAGTTCTTTCAGGTTTTATAAGCTAACACCGAAACTTTGTTTATTTGTTACTTCCTTGGGGCAAATAATCGCGACGCGGCTGGTAGAGTAGTGCTGTACTCGGAGAACAAAGAAATTACTGAGCAGGAGTGAACTAGCGGAATTTTACACGGCTTTACAAACGAAAGGAATTATTCCTTTTTGGAGGCGAGATAACCGACAAATTTTGTCCCAGTGGTCGTACCCGAATCAAGACTGCAATGGCTAGTAAGCTGGCAAAAAGACAGTTATAAATACGCAGTTTCAATTGACGAGAGAAATACCTAGGTAACTAAGCTTGTCCTGCAACCTGGGAAAGCCGGCTTGTTGGAAAATGTGTGTACGGATTCCTTGACCTATGTTGGTCAAAGTAGACACCCGGGGTTTTTTCAGAAGTGACCATCTCTATTTCAGTTCATGCACATGCCCGGAGTGAGACAACGGGCACCATGTGGATAGAAGGAAAGGGCAATAAAGCAGAAAGAGAACAGGGAAGATGGGATGCAGGGGAGCCTGCACAGTGCTAAAAGTGACAGCCGCACCCTCACGGTAGCCCTGAGGTGACGCTTCGTGATAGATAGCACAATCCCTCCTTCCACTTCCCTTTCCCTCTTTTCCTAAAAATAATTCTTGGGCCACTTGAATGGGACCTTGCAACACTTTCTTGACCTTTTTTTTATATTCTAAAGGCTTTCAGAACGTTTTCAACAAACACACTCAGTATTTTAATTAAGGGGGCACAAAGAACCACAGCCAAAAAACTGCTGAAGCCCATCAGATAAATCAAACACTCTCACAAAAGACTTTTTTCTCTTTCCCGGTTTTGGCATTCTTCCAGCGCTTGAATTACGTCATTACGGAGGTGTAGCGGCTGTGTTCGGGCTTTCATTCAGTAGCAGCAATGAACGCATCCGATGGCCATCTAGGGGCCCTACATATGTCGGAATTTTAATCCGGCTATCGGTAGACAAGCGTTTTTTTTGTTTACATGTGTAGTTTTTCCACCATTCAACAAAGCTTTAAGGTAGCTTTTTTTTCCTCTGACGCAGCCTCTATGGCGCAGCTAGCGCTGAAGACTAAGGCGCCGCTCTTGGCTGGTTCCATACAATGGTGCAGTTAATCAGGATTCTGGGTCTGGGGGAAGCCTCAGGTGGCTTCAACGGCTTGGATGGCGTCCACAAGAGCGACACTCCGGCACGGCGTATCTTTGTAAGGACGAAGGTCAATAGTCGCCATCCGTCACACGAGCTTAGCTGAGCTTGTTGATATAGCGCGTCATTTACGAAATATGAATAACCCTGACAAGCACAGAGCGTCCTCTGCACGCACACGCAGAAACGCTACTCTCGTGACCGCAGCAACCACCTGCCTTGAAAGTAGACAGAACCACGCATGAATCGGCACACACTGCTGCCGTTCGTCGCCACCTGCCAGAGCAGAACTACTTGCAGAAAGTCAGTTTACAAATGCCTGAAAGGGGATGATAGTGCGGTGAAAGATTGTGGTGTGGATCGTCGTCGTTGTGGCTTCATGAAGCGGTGACCCAATGACTGTAGCGATGCTAAGTCTTTTTTTTTGCGCGATTCGGCTTCAGAGAGACCTCTCCGCCGCGATAGTGCCACATGCGAGCAATGCAAGCGAGCCACTTGTCGTAGGTGAAAATTTTCAACTGCTGTGGTGAGTGAGCATGTTGTTACTGTGCAACCGTATGCCTCTAACCAGCCAGGGAAATTTTCGTGCCCGCGTCTGCGAAAACTCCCAGGCTACTACTAGCTACACAAACAAACAGCCCAGGCGACTACTGGCTATACCCAGGCTACACGAACAAACTACTGGCACCGCCAGGTATCGAACCTTGGCCCGAATGGAGAAGCGGAGCGAGAGCCCATCCTCCTGCCGACCAACGTACGCCCATACGTGGAGACGGGGAGGCAGCTTTGGTCTGCATTCGGCGGCTGGGGGACGGGATGGCGCCGTTTGGAGGCGACACATGGAACAAGAGTGAGGGAAAGACAGTGAGAGCTAGGGATGACGCCATAGCCCATAGAGTTTCTTACAATATACACTAGAGAGGAATCTGGCGCTAATGTCTATGCGGCTCACATCAAGGCCTTCTGTGTCGTCATGGACCACCGTTACATCATGCGCTCGCCTGAATTTCACTATTGGCTTGGATTGAAACGTTTCAGTGACCGCAAATCTAAACAAAGTTCCACAAAAACGCGAAAATAGTTTGCAATTATGTAAGGAAAAAATAAAACAGACTGTTTTAAAACTAAGAAAAAGGAAAATAAAGCGTATTTTTGCCGGAACGTTTGTTCCTGCTATTTTGCCGGCCAAGGTGGCAGTTAGGAACATTGTCAATATTTGGGGAGGAAACTCATTAGAGACTCCTAATTTATTAAGTCTAGCATTATTTTAAATAATCCGTTGTTTGAAGAGTTTGAAAAGTTTTTTGAGCGTGACTATGAAAACGTCACCTTCATGGTGAACCGGTGCACCGACCGTCAGCTACAGTTTCACAAGAGAAGAGTAAACGTGACAAGATGGGACATTTTCAGGCGCCCATATGTGTCGTATCTTGTCTTCGTCGAAGTACCTTTTGTTTATTTTTTTGCCGTCTACAAATTTCGCGGCGGCATGTTACCCGCTCAGTGATACGTCCTTCGCCTGCGGCATGAGCAACGTCAGGTGTGATCACGCACTGCCTGCTGTTTCACCGAACACGGCTATCACAGAACAGGAAGGATTTCGGCTTCCTGGTAGCTCGTAAACGTGTTAATGCATAGCGAAGAAAGCAAAGCCCCAAAACCGCTTAAGATTCCAATTATCATGCCTAGCTAAAGCTAAAAAGGAGAATCTTCCCATAAACCCCCACGACGACATGGATTACCAGGCGCAGTTTCCTCTCTAGTATACTTACTAAGAAACTTACTAAGCCGTGCGTCCCATCCGCCGCCTCACCTTTCGAAGGAAGCTCTTTCGTTTACACAGGAGAAACCTGCCGCTATTGCATGTTTTTAAAGGTAAAGATATGCGCGAGAACCACGTATTGTTACTATGTATAAAAACTGACAAACATAGGTTTTTTAATACGGTAACAGTGCAATAGAGAAAGAAGTATACCAGTGTTATAAAATGCATCAATGGAGATATGTGGCACATTTGTTGTGTCTAAACTGTTAGGATTCAGCGCGCCCCTACCATGTCCGCGCGTCCGGTAAGTTGCGGAGTGGCCCGATGTCCAAGAAAGCTGCCTCGGACAAGTTACAGCTTGCCGGAGAACGGTCGGCGCGAGGGCGCCTCGGTGTCGGTGACTCAAGTTTTGGTGGCTGCAAATAGATCGTGTAGCAACTTTTCTCAAAGGACGCGGGCACCACAGCCGAGATCTCCTCTCCCCATTCTCTCAGATTCAACGAGCTCCGCTGCTGCCGGCCCCTCACAAACTCTGGAAAGTTCGTTGTGTGGGTCTGTACTATGTTACGGCCGTGTGCAGAAAGCACTAGAAGAACTGTTTTACCGTTAGCGCATCGAGCATGAATACAGGATGTCTCCAAGCGCAAAATTATTTCGTTTTGGAGCAGGGAATGTACCTTGTAGCTCTGTTGGAGTGCTCTACTGTAACCTTGCCCGGAAGGGTATTGTAGCTTTATTGCTTCGGCTCATCTCTCGCCATGCAGTAAAGCAGTTACGTTTGCCTTCAGCTTCTTGTCGACATCTCCAAGGCGGTAACCTTTGCTGGCCGCTCACCATGATGCACCCACACGCATGACGGAGGCGACAGAGCCCGGTTCGTTTTCCCGAATGTAACAACTCGTTGGTTGGATAGCAACTTCGTAACAACGCTTCGTAGGTTTCTGAAAAAAAAGTGAACGAAGCTCTCACTAACGCGTAAGTCTTGGCGGTAGCGAAGCTGTACGTAACCTTCACGACCAGCACGACGGTTTAAGTCCACGACTGGCGCCGATTTCTTTCATCTTCGCGGCCGCAACGACCTTTACTACATCGTTCTTGGTCTAGGTGTGTGATTCTAAGCATGAGATTCTAGCACCACGTGGGACAAAAGTCGACCCCAGCCCGTAAAAGGGAACAGGTGGTGAGTACCTCGCCGTGAAGTACCACGTCCAAAATACGCAAAGACCGTATGCTATACTCCACGCGTGGTCCTCGTCACCGGAACGCTCGGGTGAGGCATGACCCCGTGAGGGGGCGCGCATGACGTCACAGATTTCGGGTTCTGTCGCCCTCCCACAGATGTGAACCTGATCAACTCTTCCTCGTGGCCCTATCGTGTACAATGGGGAAGCTGACATGTCGCAAAGCCAGGGTTTGCCGCCGATCATGGCGTATGGGTGCAGCCGGGAGCAAAGTTCCTGTCGATAAGCTACCCGAAAGGAACAGAGTTGCGCGATCCTCCTCCATCGTGAGTTCCGATTTCGTGTGGGAAAGACACCCGGCCGGCAAGTTAAAACCTTGTACAAGTTGGAACGGAACGCAGCTACAGTTGTTTGTGCTCTCATGTTTCGCCTCTAACGGGCGCATTGCTTCATTTCCACAATACAATCAGCCCTCCTAGTTAGTAAGAAACTTATGTGCGCGTAGATACACCTCGTGTTCGTACAAACTTACGGCACAAGTGTTTTTTTTTCTAATGCTACGCTCCTCGTGGGCTGAAACGTGCTTCGACAAAACGCTTCGAGAGATCCCCTCCCAAAAAAACCCTGCCGGGGCTCATCAAAATATGCCTTGTTTACCCGTGCTCTCTTCCTTAGCCCGAACAAAATACTACTGTAACCTTACTTAAGGCATCTGCTCTCCCATCCCACATTCCCCGCGGTCCGCCCATACCACTACCCGAAGAATCGTTTGTTTCGTTTCAGTGAGTTGCCCTAACGCTGATCTCGCCTTGCATCGCCTTGCAGGTCCATCGGGTGTGGCGGCATAGAAGCGTCGCGGGTACAGGGTTCATTTGCATCGTCTCGAACGGCTCCACTCGGATAAGAGTGAAACGAGCAGTGCTTGCCGTTCATTGCCGAACTGAAGTGCCGACCAACTTGGCAGGGCCATGCAAAGCAATCAGCGGCAGTATGCCACCCCTTACGTTGTCTTAATCGGCAAGCTATACAGGCGACTCACGTTCGACCGCAGGATTACCAATCGAGCTAATTTCTGATGAGGTCATAAGAATTTTGTGAATCAGCGGCAGTATGCCACCCCTTACGTTGTCTTAATCGGCAAGCTATACAGGCGACTCACGTTCGACCGCAGGATTACCAATCGAGCTAATTTCTGATGAGGTCATAAGAATTTTGTGTTCCGGTTTACGTTCCTACGAGATACCCATGCGCTTCTGACCCGTGTTGCGTACTCGTACGATGAAACTGCGTGTTCCGCGTGTTGCCGCATTTATGTCCCCGCTTAAAATTTGCGTTATGTTAAACTAGCACAAATGATTCACAAACTATACTACTCATCTTTACAGTGACCATTGGTCTGTCAAGTTTGGTTTTCGTAGGGAAAAAAATGTTCTCACTTTTCTGACTGTGTTTGTAGGCCTAACCACGTTTTACTTGCTTTATTGGTACTTGAATCCTAGTCTTCCTACTGAAGCTTATTTTCAATATAAAAACCTGTCTAGACTAACAGAAAAGAACTATGCGCATAGAAATCAATTTCCACACACACTCACGCACGAGCGCCCAAACGTCAAACTTTCAAACTTAAAACGGTAAAGCATACCTTGCGCAACGACGATGCCAGGGATGAACGCGAAAAGGGTTTTAAGCATAGCCCACCCTTATATTGCTCATCTTTGATAAGCAGCTTACCGACGGGAAGTCGTTGCACTTTGGCTAAAATACTACAACATAATTCCCAGCGTGTACGTTCTCGTCCTCAATTATTTTTTTTGTTTTGTCGTATAATGGTATCTGCCGGTTTAAATTTCAAAAAAATTAAACATATGGCTAAAAGCGGAAACGTTACTTGCGAAGAATAAGGCATGCTGTAGTGAAGGCTTAAAGACCTGAATGAGCCACTAGGAGTTTTTGATGTTTTATCCGTCATCGAGCGTCATGGAGAAGCACGGTTTTTTATTTGTTTTAATTGCATAGAATATGCGAACGACACAACCGGAAATCAAATATGTGATTTGTGCGTCGGCGTCGGGTCCAAATTCGCCTCAGTCGGCCCGCTATCCCATAGAATTACACCAAGGCTTGAAAAAAAAATGCAAGGGGTTCGCTAAATAGGCACTACTACGTTTTAACCCCAACAAAGAAATTCCTTTTGCCGCCCATTCTGTCCGCCGGTGCTGTCGGCTTATTTGTATGTTTAAAGTCATGTTCGTAACGCCCACGAAAGGTGTTATTTCTACACACGTAAAGAATTTTCACCCTGGGAATACTAGAGCTTGCCTTAGCTTTCCTGGGGTCCCGAATAAAGTTTCTAGCGGGCTCTGGCATTTCAGAAACTATTTGATAATAGTTAGCTGTAGTTAGCAGTTTTCATTATTGAGTTACCGAAAACTCAAATTTAGAATCGGTGCACTCTATGCTCGAGAAGCGGAGATTAATTCAAATTTACTGTTCGCTGCGTACTCGTACGAGACGCTGGAAAAGCGGAAAAACACAGACCGACCGCTGGTCCGTCTTTTCCCACTGCCTGTGTTCCGCGCCAAGAATGCAGCGCACGCTAGATTTGACCTCAATACTAAACAAGACTTTGTTAAGTTCATTTCAAGTGGAGCTGCCAATGAAGTCCCCGTGATTATTTTCATTTTCCCCACTTAGGGTCTTTACCGTTCGCCGAAGTATTGTGGACACCCGCTTGTTCCAGACGTACGCACTATACACACGCTTGTGCAGGGATTTTCATACTTTTAATGAGTAGCATTCGTTGTTTAGTACGCCCTCAGCGCGGACCGTGTTACACCCTATATTTCCACAAAAATGCGGATTTGGTGAAGTCCCACCTGTAATCGTTGTATTAGCGTAAATGGATATAATTGCATGGTCGAACAGATTTTTGAAAAGCCAAAAGATATGAAAAATAGAAAAAAGTGGCGAAAAGTGGCGAATCGTGTAACGCCTTGATTTTTCCGCAAAATTGCAGATTTGGCGGAACTTCAGCCTGTGACCGTTATAATAGCAACCATGGAGATAATTGGTCGGGCAAAATTTTGAAAAAGCAAAAATACGAAAAAATAAAACAGGCGAGAGGTGGCGAACATATAACCCCTGCATTTCGAGAAAAATGCAGATTTTGCAGAAATACCATGTGCAATCGTTATACTAACGTAAATGGAGATAATTGTTCGAAAGAATGTAGAAAAACTAAAAAAATTGGCTGTATAAAACTCCCATTATAGACAAGCGGCATACAATTGCATACGAATTAGTAGACAATTCTCTGAATTTCTGCAAATTTTTTCTCTGTTCTAGTAATTTATTGACACTCTATTGCCCTATCATGATTGATTGATTTTGTGTGCTTGATTATATGGAGCGTTGAGTAGCTAGAACCATGTTATTTTGCTACTGCTCCACTCAGAGCCCGTGCGGGGCACCGGGGGTTAAAATACCGATCAGGTGTTTTGCAGAGAGATTATAAAATATTCAATGCATAATCTGATGACATAAAGTATACTCTGCGTGGACCCTACTATCGGTGAACGAATAGGGCTTCGGCGATTACCAGAAGGTATTTGCATATATGTAAAGGGATTTGAATAATTACACTAAATTAAAGCAGAAACTGGCCATCAATATATTATATAACATTTTAAAGTATCCTCACGTCTAGTACGTAATAAACTATTTTAGCTATCTGAAAACCGCCCATAATTATTCTGGCCCAGTCGGAATGGCTTGTTTGTGCAGTAAGTGGTACTGGGCATAAAGGAGACAATTAAACGGCCACTCAACAAAAATGCTTCATCGATTTAGCGAACGAGTGCTTCATTTTCCTTTCCGGCTACCGGCGCTAATCCCAAGGGGTCTGCCTCGTTTTCTTCAAATAGTCGATATTTCCTTAGGTCCACAGTGGGACCTAGAAAATTTACACGTGCACAAAAAGGACGAATTACTGTAAGCTTACTTTTGCTGTAGTAAAAGAGTTATAAAATGCAAGCACCCCACAATTTAGCTTTTTCAAGAAAGTAGAAGCTTAGACAATTTTTTTGCTTCCATTTTCCGCAGAGGTAAAAACTGAAAAACCAAAATCATCCTCAATTACAACAGCACCTCTAAAGGTTACTAAACACAAACAAAAATCCAAGGCAACTAGGTGAATTAAGGCGTATCTACCTAAGTGGGTTGCTTGTGCGCGTGTTTTATTGTTGTTTTTTGTTTTGCGATAAATTCTGAATCCTGTTTTGGCCACCACCTAAAGTCTATATATGCAAATTTCTGCGCTTTAAATTAGGCAAAGCAGGCGTCTGAGTTTGGTCCCCCTGAAAAGAAGGTAATTTGCATGGCTGTGTAGGAGAGTATGCGGCAGACACTTAGCTCTAGTGTCGTAACTACGATGTCGCGTAGAACCTTAGTAAGCGTGTTTGCTGGAAAGTGTAGTTTACGGCGTGAAGCGTACCGCTGCTTGTTCCCGTTTGTTTGCGTGACAACCGATTAACACACAACACGTGAGAGGAAGGGGCGCTTTGAAGGGCATAGGCATGACCGACTTTATAGATAGTGACCTGCCCATCGCAGCTGGCGACAATTGAAGCCAGCGTGCGAAAAAGCTGCCGTCTAGGGGCGGCGCGCTCCGCGAGGTGGGGCTGTGTTTGATGCCCCAACTGAGAGGAGATTGACAGCAATAGGTCAACTTAGGTGGACAGCTAAAGTTTTTATAAAATGTGGACACGCAGGAAACCGTGTGGAAAGCATGGATACGCAGTAGCTAACGAAAGCGTGGATGGAAAGTGTGGACACGCAGTGGCTAACGAAGACTAGAAGGCTAACGTTGAAATACGGAAGGAACAATGGAGAATCCAAGACAGCCGAGGTAACCAAAAACGAGGCAAGGCAGATAGAAACGAATAAATGGACAGAAAAATGGAATTTAAACCTTCGTTAAACATGTACAGGTCTGAGAAATTAGACATCAGAAAGGAAAATTTCTACGATAATTTCAAGGGCAGTGCTTTGCTTTTTGAGGCGAGAGCAGGTTGCTTGCGAACTAAGAGCTTTGTTTGGAAATATACACAAATTGATGGGGTATGCGTAATCTATGGAAAAGAAACAGAAACTATGCGGCACATAGTGTTAGAATGCGAGGGTATCCATCCAAATGAAGAGGGAAATATTCGGCTTTCCGAAGCCCTAGGATTTAAAGGAGTACTGACACGAAATTTTTATGTTACGTTTTTTTCGCTGCTATGCATGCCTACCAGCCCACTAATCATAGAATGACAGATTAGACGGTCGAGCGCAGCGTAAACATTCATTTACGGCGTCGTTTATTCGTGCCAGTTTCGGTTTCGACAAAAAAAACGCCGAGCGGCCGCCATGACAGCATGTATGACATGGCGTCACCATTCTTGCCGTATCGCTGCCTCTCTGGAAGCGCGCGCGAGCGAGCGCACGCGCGCGCCCAGACCGGCCGAGGTCTTCGCCGTCCCCACAGGCCCGGGCAGCATGACGTCAGTCCCAAAACCATGACGTGTACACACGCCCGAGCAGCGCGCGCCAACCACAGCCAGCGCGTCGGCTTCGTCACGGGAGCTCCGACGTCGGCAGTTTGGGGCACATAGCAGATGATGTCACGTCGGCCCGCTCTGGGCTTTCTCGTGCGGGCGAAGATTAAAATGGATTTTAAATATGTTTCGCTGAACGGTTGCTGTTGAAACTTGCTGGGAGATATCTCCTGATAAAAAGGAAGCGTTTTACATAGTTATCTCAGCTTTGAAATTTCGTGTCAGTACTCCTTTAAGGGTAGCATAGTGGGAGTTAACTTCAAGGCTGTCGAGGCGATGGAAAGAAGATTATAATCCTGGAAGGACTAGAAGCAGAGAGGGGAATATTGCCTAGGACAGCTACCACCTGCAACAAAAAAAAAGAAGTACTTTGTGCCGAACAGGTTTTTTTGTGCCTGCCCTAAGAGCAGCGTTAGTGTTAAACGAAGAGTGTAAAACATAGGTATATAAGTTTCTTTTAAGGTTTTTTTGTAAGATGACGCGTCATCACCCCGCTACTAAGGGAATATACTATCAGTCATCATCATCATCAAATCACCAGCCTTGGTTGGATCGCAGTGGGGCCTGCGAGTGCTCGGATATAAAGTAGCCGTCCTACCAAACAATGCCGATTGTTCCGCTTAACATTTATACTACCGGCGGGCAATGAGAATTCCCGGTTAAATCAAGGCCCGCTTCTTAGCTGTGCGAACGTCAGCGTACACATGTGAACGACGCTGTTATCATCTCTGCCTGATCCACTAGCATTTTTTGGTTTTGATCATGTTCTTTCATGTAAACCAGCGGAAACTTGGTCGACCTTAGACTGATTCGCGTGAATTCCAACTCATCAGGCGAGTCTATTCGGCCAGGGAATCGTAAATGTACCGCGGCTTAAAAAACGGCAAATCCATCTTAAACCCTTTCCTTGCTATTTTGCTCCTTTTGTTCTCTTTTGTGGGTTTTTTATGCCCTCAGCCGCAACAAGGCCCTGGGGCGCAAGCAAGTGGGGCACTATGGAATATTTTAACCACTTTGCGATCTTTGAGCGCGCACCGAGTTCTCGATACACGGCTATTTTACTTCTCGCGTTTGATTTTAGTTTTACTCCGTGCAAGAGGAGTTCACACGTTGTGAGAGATAATTTCCATCTCTAATTTACACACAGCAGGCATGATTTAAGGTTCTTGAAGTTTGCCCTTCATTTCCTCGGCTCTACAGCGGCTATATGACAATTTTTTATGTTCGCCAAAATTCAAAAAAACGATGATTATTTTGATTTTTCTTGCTAAAATTTGTTCTTGCACTGTCCCTAAATTTAGAGTAGTAATTTTTCCATTGTTCGTCACTGGGAGATTGATCGTTTGATAGGAGTTCTTTTAAGAGATATATTATTGCTGTGGTTAGAGCACTTGGCGAGTGAAAACTTTGGCGACTCGGGTTCAAATCCCACACGAACTCAATTTATTTTCTCTTTCCATCAGCGGCCATTCTGGCACCATTCACTTTGACGTTGGCGACGACTACGACGACTACTGTCACTTTTCGCGTTTGATGAGACATTTACTGCTTTCGCATAAAAATCAGAAAGACAAAATTATTGCATAAAACCTAGGAAACCTACACATACAGTGATCCATATAGAGGCGCACCATATTATATTGACGCACTCCGTAGACTCTGCAATGTGTACAAAAGGAGATGTAGTGCAGAGAAGTAAGCCCAATATACATAACATCAAAGGCTTGATCCCATTTCTGACAGCACAAAATATAGGGTAATATTTTAGCTGAAGAAATGAAATCAAAATCAACGACCACTAAGGCAGCTTAGTCCTCATTTCACAGAAATACTGGGGGTGTCAGCCCCCCCAAAAAGTGACCCATCTAGCTGTCCACCGGACATTTCCGTTTCTACTTCAAAGCTCGGTGGCCACTATCGAACTTGCGTATTTTGTCATTTAGTTTGAATCACACTTTTATTCTCTATCAGTTGTTCATTTAAGATAATGTCCCGATGCAGCACGGTGTTGGTGTATGCCTTCTCGCTTCGACTTTATCCAATCCTTATTCAGTTTTTTTCTTTAAAGGGAAAGAGCAGTGCTGACGAAAATAAATTCTCTTGAGTTGATGGCGTCTTGTGCACACGTAATGCTTTGCTGCAAATTTGGTGATGCCCTTTCTTAGGCCATGGTCCTCCGAGTGAAAACGAGAAACCTTGGAGCCCTCGGTAACTGAAGGGCTTTTTGCGTTATGTGCCAAAACACGTCAACAACGCAGTTAACCAATATTTGATAGTCGGTTATAAACTTCACGTTTTTTATTTTAGTGTTACGAAAAGAATGAGTGGCAGGAAGGGGGGGGGGGGGGGGCTGGACTCAATAGCGCTAACGTTTTAAGTATCGAAAAGGCTTGGATAGAGTACATACGCGTTTTTTCTAGGCCTGGGATGTCAGGCCTGTCGTAATGGAGGCCTGCGAGATACTATAAAACTGTCTGTGCTTCTTTACGTGTGTGGAGAGGCATCTACACAGATTTTTTTGACAATAAAGAAAACATGAACCCCGACCTAATTTCAAATCAGCATCGTTCTGCCATAGATCCAAGCTCTCCAGCTAGAAAATGCCCAGTCGTCGGCTTTGAATACCAATAGAAAAGACTGGATAACGGCTGCTAGACGGATGCCTAATCTAGATGCCTTATTAAACAAGTACGGGTTTATTCTGGATAAGAAATACAAATTTCACGCTTCCATCCTTCCCCACAGTGTGTCGTTCATATTCACATTAATTAGCCCAATTGCAATTTGCTCTTTTCAGTTATACTAAGACTTAGCAGCCAGAAATTAAAAAAAAAACGTCAGCTAAGCAGGCGTGTTCTTTCTGAGGCCGCCTGTAGTTAAACTCGCTAATGTAACCCCGACATCGGCTTTCTTCGGTTGGCCTTATAATGGCATGTTCGCGTGAAATAAAAAAAAAACTTAATTGTGCTTAGCAAAAAATAGGACAAAATGGAGAACTGAGTAGAAAGCGATCCAAGCCACTTATCTAATTCACTCGTTTCATTTCGCTGACCTTCGAAAATAATTTTACACCTTTTACAGCGTAATAGAGCACCTAGGCCACCATAGAATTCGTGAACTGTTTAGCGCCAGCAAAAGAACGTGTGGTATACGTCCCAATCGCTTAAACGAAGCGGAAGTGCACTAAATGCTACCGCAGTTACTAGAATACAAAGCAAGTCGTCCTTTTTTAGCGGTGAAGACTGAGACCTCAATGATTTGCTCGTAGATTATTTGATCACATTGATCACAAAATGTTTTATGCCGCGTTCTTTTTAGTTATCGCTTTATTCGCTTCACCATTTAGGAGTACGATGTTGTGTTGACTTCTGCCACATAATTTTCTGCAAGAATGTTTGTTTGCGTCCAGACATATTCTTAACTTCCCGACCCGCGTTAAGTTTCAAATGCGCTCGGAACAAGCATTCTTGCAAAGTTACTAACAAGTAGATACCGGTTGCTTCCCATATTCAACATATGTCTTATATGGATAGGTCGGCGGCCTCAGGCCCAAACTAAGACGTAGTATTGTTATCTTTAATCCTTAAAACCGAAAATGTTTGACCTTCCTCTCTCTAGCTGTTCTTCCACAAAATCCAGTTTTGCCGAGATGCCAATGGGCATTACGCAGTTTATTTCATCGTGATACGCCCCTTCATGCATGTTTTTATTCAGACACCGGCTTTTTCATGCTTACAAATTACAACTCGCCTAAAAGCAAGTTAAGCACCGAACTCTCCAGCGAAAGCATGAAAAAACTGTCTGCCAGATTAGCTTCTATGGTTTGCCTGCTGGCTGCCACAATTCATTCTAAATGGAATTGGACAGCATTTATTCGAGCGTGTTATTAGGGAACCTGCGCGTTTGATACGGCTAAGGGAACTGAGCAGTCACAAGCAAATCTAGCAGCTATATCAGAACGTTAGGTACGGGCCGTATTCTTCAAAAAAAAAAAACGCTCAAACGGAAGTAATACGGCAGGAGAGATAGTGTTTAGAAACGCAAGACTGCTCAGATGTCAACTTGCATCAGGCTTCACCTGAGAAAACAGAAGGGATTTCTTTCTACGCTCACTTTAGGGGCTTTTCGGGGAACGTTGACTGTGCCTGTTTCGTTCTTTCCTTATTTTTAGTTTTTCACAGTTTATAAAACGAGGAACGAAAGACAAAATTTGACAGCCAACTAAGAGCTCCAAGCGGTGTGTAATAAGTGGCCACCTGCTAATTTACGTTGTCGTCCTATGGTTCCGTTTTGTTTTTTTTACTAGTATACGCAGCAATTTCTTGCTGTTGTTATTCATGGCTGCTGCTGAGGGGAAGGTGGTTCGTATACGCTTAAACTTTCGGAACCACGCATTCCTTGGTTGAGGAGGCGGAGAAACGAGGACGGAGAGGGGGTGAAGTTAACCAGGTGTTGAGCCCGGTCTGCTACCCTGCACTGAGGAAGTAGGGTTCAGGGGATAAAAGAGATGGAAAACGCAGAGGTGGAATAGTAGCGGCAAGACACGCACTCCAGTCTCGTTTTGGGCACTACAGTCGTTCATGTAAATTTGTTTCGCTGGGGAAACGTCGAAGGGCTTCCGTCGCTTTCTGCGAAGTCGATGGTACTGACCGATGACCCAAGATAGTCTCTACTCTAAGGGGTTGATTTTAGTTTTACGAACAGTATTGACGTAGGTGTCACGAAACGTATATATTGTCACTAAATCTGCATAATTACAATAGTACACAAAAACTGGTTAGGTTCCGCCTCGCTGCTTTAATAAACCACGTTTCCTATAAATATAGCAAGAAGATTTCAGCGCATTCATATATCATGCGTGCGTACCTATTGTATGGTTGAAGGATAACCACTCAGGGATGCTGCGAAGGACTGGCAGATTGGAATGAACTCTAATTTAATGACCTGAATGGTGTTCCCAAAGCAGCACCTTTAACAGTTAAGTTGTTAGGAAGCACACATAGCGCTAATGTGATTCAAGTTTCAATCATCTTCCCAACATAAACTGGGCCGGAATTCCTGTATTATATGTGCATAGCAGGCTTGCCAAGTGGGACAGAAAGCCGATACTTGATGTCATAAGCTTTAGCTTTTTCTAGTTTTAATGACAGAAAAAGAGACGTTTGCACTAGGAAACAACACTGTTTCAGTACAAATACAATAGAAGGTATTGCATGCCATATAATTTCAAAACTGGTCGCCACTCACTCGCACTCACTAAAAAATATATTTTTCCTGAAGCACTCCCTCGAACTCACCCCTCGCATTCACTCGAGCTCACGCTCACCACTCGCACTCAAGCTCACAACTGAACCTCACAACTCGTCACAGACAGACAGACAGACAGACAGACAGGCAGGCAGGCAGGCAGACAGACAGACAGACTAGTGCCTTTAAAAGACATCGTGCAGGAACGATGCTACTAACGCGGAGCGGTGCTACTAAGGAGCTGCCTCCAAACGGAAACACGCTAAGCCACCGCGTGATTGGAAGTCTGCAACGAAGCGCCTGCGCGCCGCTCACAAAGCACTTCACCTGGTGCAATGATGTTGCACTCAAAGCCCATCGTCGCCATGTCCCGGCGTTGCCGGGGTTATTGCTAGCAGTTCAAGAGGTATATATGTTCCGTATATCTGTATATGTAGACGTTTCGGCAAAAGTTTGTGAGATCCACTTTGGAACATAGTAACCGGTTTTGAAATGGCAAAAAAATAGAGCGCGCTACTTCCGTTACAACGACTTACTAAGTGCTGACACTGCGATTTCCTGGTATATGTTCAGGTAATTCACAAACGCAGTCACTGCACACGAAGCGCTACAAAGTGCACAAAGTACACCCGCCCAATTTTTGGTAAATATCACGGGAACGTCCACCGTTCGGTTGATCAGCGCCATATGACGGAGGGGCACGGCAAATACGACGAGAGGTGCGCATGCGCACGTAAGGACGAGTTGCTGCAACCCTAGTATGCTAAGTTCTTCCAGGAGCTGGGCGCAGCCCCGAATTGTTTCGTTTGCTCATCACAGTGTTTTGCATAGTGGCCGTCTTTGTCCTCGAGAAGGTCCATTGTGCGAATACTTCCCATATTGTCAATAACGGAGATTTTAAGATTTACTCGTGGAATTCTTAGTCTGCTACTATCAGTCACTTTCACCCTCTTTGCGGCTACTCTGTAGGCAGTGTGATAAGCGCAGGAAAAAATAGGGGGCAGCGTTCTGCTTTTGGACAACGGCCGCCGCAGCCAGTGCTTAGTGTGCATGCAGCTACTCTCGCTGAGTTTGCCGTGTCGCTCAGTCATACGGCGAAGATAAACAGAACGGTCGACGCTCCCGTGATATTGATAAAAGTTGGGTGGTTGTACAGCCAGAAAAACCTTACTATTTTCCAATTAAAACCTTGCTAATTCCCAACGAGCTAATTTTACCCTTTTTTCATTTGGGAAAATGACAGTTTAAATAGTAAGCTTACCAGTAACCTTGGTTCCATGCTGATGCACCCTCCAAGCCAGCTGACGGCACTCCGTAGGAAACGCCTTGCACTATCACCACCACTACTAAATGCACAAGTCCCATGAACGTGTCCTCTGAGTTGCTCCTCACCTGCATTCTCCTCCATCCCCGCAGTGCCTGATACAACAGACCTTAGGCGCACTGCAGCCCCCAACGCGGAACAGTTTTGTTGTGGCCAACTTGCCCACCGACATCTGCGTTGCACATGGTAAAGCTATCCAGTTGTCACCTTATGAAGGCTTCAAACAGCCGGGAAGTTCTTTTCATCACACTTCAGAGTGCAGCAAATGACGACAGAAACTGCGGAGTACCACCGACGAATATCAGCCGTCGTTTAGTCCACAGCCAACGGCCTGAACCACGTCTCTGTCACTGCGTCACACATTCATACAACTCGCACAACCATTGGGGAAGCCAGAAATTTGCACGACGTTTTCATGCAGGCAACTACGTAAAGCGGGCGGAAATCGAGGCCAGGGAACGAGTGTTCTCCGAGCGTCCCAGAAGCGCCGCGCCTGAAGGATCGTCTGCGAGTGAAGGCAGCTGGCTGTCTGAACAGATTTGACGAGGCGTCTTGGCGCGGCAGGCGGAGCACTTCCATCGGCGTCGGACAGAAAAAGCAACTTCCTCACATCATCATAGCGAGTTTTAGTTAACCGTTTCTGACGGTGCGTTCCGCTCCGATAGCAAGCGTGAGCACCATTGCGCATGCGTGGTGCGCTAGGGTGCCAGCGGCGATACCGGAGCGGGCCGCGCTCCGCTAGCTAGCCTTAGCGAACCGTCGCGGCTGCTCACGCTACCGCGCGGAATTTTACGTTGGCTGCCCCCATGTGAGGCGAGCACGCTACGGCGACTGCTCTCTCTCTTCAGTTAATAACGCGAGTGACGAAACCGCGAAAGCGCTTCCGAATAGCAAAGCACCTCAACAACGTTTCATCTCAACAACGTTTACAACGCAAGCGAAAAACGTCGACCGAAGCGCGGGCCTACTTTTATGCAACTCCGAGAGAAACAGCCTTGCCTTGGCTATTGGAAAGTTGAACGGCTTCTTTTAATAAATATTAAGACCCTCATATCGTGTCAGTGTCTAAATTATATAAAAAAAAGGTGAAATAAGGCAATACATACGGAACTCTGCTTTATTTAGGTGCCTAAAATACCAGTTATTATATTTCCTTTGCAATAGGTTTTGGTTACACGCACACAGGGCACGAGCAGTGGCGCGAAAGATTCCCCGCCGAGGGAGATACGGTTATCGCTTAGCTAAAAGTGCGTCTGCTGCTGGCGCTCCGGTCGCGCTGAACGGGCCGCCGGGAGCGGAGTGGACCGTCAGAAACGGGGAGCTAAAACTCTCAATTATCGCCGGCGTCATCGCAGGCAGCAGCGGAGTGCTTGCAGCTTAAAACTATTGCAAGCATTGCAAGTCGTTAATATAAGAGCCCACGGCATCAATTTTCTCGCCGGGGCGAAGAACAAATGAAGGGCTCTTGGCCCGCATTTGGGGAAACCACGAATGCAGTGCTGCAGGACGATGGAACAAAAAAAAAATGGCATCACTGCATGCGAACAAAAGCCGTTGTGCATGATGGTTCCGATAGAAAAGTTTGATTGCGGTGTTTAACGCGCCAAAGCAAAATATTGGCTTAGAAGTGCACCGTTGTGCAGGAATAAGGATCAAATTACCCCCCTTTGGACCTTTAACACAGTATGTTTTCGAAACCGTGTCTCCAGACCATACGTTCTCGCTTTTCGCATCCATCTGAAAAGCAGCCACCGCGGCCCGAATCAAACCCATGTCCTTGGGCTCAGCAGCACAACGTCTTAGCCAACCGACAAAGAAGCAGTAAGTGCTAAGCGAATATATCTACTCAGGCCAAGTAGTGACCCCGGATCCCAATCATGAGCCAGAGAAAATTAGAAGGATATTAATGGGGTGGAGTGCATTCGGCACGCATTCTCAGATAATGAATGGCAGCTTACCATTGTCCCTGCAGAAGAAAGCGTCCGACAGCTGCATCTTAGCAGTGCTCACCTACGGGGCAGAAATTTATAGGCTCGCTAAAAGCGTTCAAGTTAAACTGAGGAGACTCAGCGACGAATGGAACCGGAGATGATAGATGTAGCGTTAAGAGACAAGAAGATAGCGGAGTGTTTCAGGGAGAAAAAGCGTCTTAAGGACATATTAGTAGAAATTGAGAAGAAGAAATGGGCGTGGGCAGGGCATGTAATGCGAAGGCAAGATAACCGTGGGTCATTAAAGGGACACTGAAGTGATTTTTAAACATTGCGGGATTACTATCGCAAATTGTAGTCCGGATTCCCTAGGCCATGTTTAGACCACTCTGGGTGCGTTTATGCGAATTTATTTAGTAGAAAAATTAATTAAAAATGCTGTCCTACTCTCTGCCTCCTTGGCCATTTTCTTCGGCGTTTTCGTGGGACGTCAGGAGGAAATGACTTGGCTTCACTGCGCTACTACACGGCTCGCCCGCCTTCCGACAGAGTCAGTCGGCCCAGCGTTTAGTCCGCCGGCCTCCCACGGGTCGTCATAATTCGTTCGCTCAGTTGAAACTAAGACATGACACGTTTGTGAATGGAAGAATGTGCCTTTCTTTAGTTTGTTAGTATGTACACTTTATCAAGCTCCAAGTAAAGGTCGCTCCACACGGCTGCACAAGCGCACATACGACGCTTCGCTGACTGGTACGCTAGACGGAAAATCCAAGGCCAATTGAAGGCGGGAGAAGAGTCAGCTAAATTATTATAGGTACTACGGAAATAAAATCAACTGAAACTTTTACCGTGCAGCGTAAAGCCAGGGAAAACGAAGCACTTTTTTTTCGGCTGGGTGAACAAGCACGGCGGTCAGCTGCACGGCCACACAGCTACGAATGATTTTTCATGTAAGAAATGCAATTGCTAGACGAGAGATATTGTGGAAATTTGGGAGAACGCTTACTCCACGAGCGGTATACAACAAATAGCCATTTAAACTGCTTGAAATTCTAGAACTAAGTAAAAGTGCGAACAGGTTATAGATTATATACCTTATATTTCCAACACCGGCAGCGCTGGCTCATGAAGGAGTGGTCTGGAGCGTTAGGTATGGTATTTTACAATTCGCAAGTTGGAATCCCCAAGTGTGCATCTACTTTTTTTGCTGATTTCTTCGTTTTCGGTTGAGGTTTTCTATGCTGAATTCGCCATTTTGGGGCCATAACGTTCATTGCTCCATGAGCGAGTTCGCAGAACGCCCGCAGACTGACACTGACGCGCTAGCGAGTTCTCGTTGGCGTGCTGTTGCAGTAAGCACCGACTGCTTGCGGACAGTGGGCATACGCCAGAATCAGCAAACCCTTGGCCTGGTGCGAAAAACGCTTTTTAGGATACATGCATGAGTTAGGCAAGCTACAAAGATGGGGGGAAAGCGCATGGCATTGGAGCGACTGCGGTGACGCGGAGGGCAGCCATCCACTGCGTACGCCTCGGCTGGTGATTGCTACGATTCCAAGCCGTCCTGGTATGCTTATCTGACGCATTTTACAGGCGAAAACATTACAGAAGCCCGGTATGGCGATTATTGAGATATCGAAAATTCCCATCGATAACGTCGGATGTCAAGCATGCTGTTTCACAGAACCGAAACCGAAACTTGTTTGAATGCTAATTTTGGACCTCGTCCAATCCCGTAGCACCTTTACGTGACGTCACTGCGGTTAGTTGGTGCAGCCGCCGCAAACCGCGCATGGTAGTTTTTTTTCTTTCAGGTGTTATAAAATAACTAGCGCCTTATCGGGCGAATGAGCGATAAAAATTGTGTTCATTTGAGCCAGTCTACGCAGTTAAAACAAAAACGGGGGCTTGACAAATTCCCTTCAGTGTGACAAATTCAGTGACAAATTCACTCCACTCTGACACCCTGTAAGGGTGTGAGAGTGGATTCCTAGACAAGGCAATCGTGGCAGCAGGCGGCAGGAAGTTAGGTAGGCAGATGAGATCCAGAAGTTCGCGGGGATAAATTGTTCACAGTTAGCACAGGACCGGGATAATTTGAGATCTATGGGACAGACCTTTGCCTTGCAGTGGGCGTAGAGAGGCTGATAATGATGACGATGATGATGGTGACGAGGATGATGATAATGATGGAAGATGCAGCGTTAAGCAGCTTCTGTGGCTGAAGAAAAATTGTTATTGAACCTTGTTAATTAGGTGTAGCGGTTAACCTTAGGTGTAGTGGTTAAGCTCATTGTCTAAGGCTTTGTGCTGCTGATACCAAGGACGCCAATTTGATCCCATCTGGTGCGGCCGTTTTCGGAAGGTGATAGAAAAACACCGGCCATGGTAGCTCAGTGGCTAAGGTTCTTGAGGCCGAAAGATTTAATCGGGTGAAGAAATCGTGGATGAGGAATGTATTGTGAAACACACAGATCTGGCATGCATACAAAAATACTATTCGCGTCATAGCCCCACATTACGGCTTTATATAGGCGCAGCAAGGCCTCGTTCCTGCACACTAACCTTGAGTATAGTACACTGCGTCACGCGAGTCGCCCGGCTTTCTCTATCTCGTCAGAACTATCACGGCTGGCCTGTTTATCGGAATGTCCTCAAGACACCACAATACGTTTCGGGGGTTGTATATTTTCGTAAGTTAAGACAAAAAAGATGACAATTAAGCATCGTGAGAACACAAACTTCCACAGACAAGAAGCTCAAGGCTTAAGCAAAAAGGCACAAGCTACACAGCTGGCAAGATAGCACCAACAACGACAGGAAACGAGCGGGGCTCCTGCGTGACAATGGAGGGCTTCACCAACAGCACGAGGTTTTCGGTGGACTCTTCTCTTTTTTTCTTTAGTGCGTTGTCGGAAGACCGCCATTAGGGGAGAAGACTTGAAGGCGGCCGCCTCTTTATCTCAGCTCCCGACACCCTTTCGCATTAGAAGGGAGAAACGTAGGCTGGCAAAGCCCCGATCAGCTGGAAACGTACTGCTGCCAGAGTCGCCTTACGGAAACCAGGGTTTACTGCCGGTTTATGTATGCATTATTATCTTTATCTTTCGGCTGGCTTGTGTTGCTAGCCGACTTGTATCAGCGGAAGGTGTAGGTGCTGGCCTTGATGTCACGAGGGTGTCATCAGGCAGGCAAAAGTCCTAAATTCAACAAGACGGTGTACCCGACATGAAATGCAAGCATTCGTTTTACATGGTATGAAAGCAACCTAGGCCTTTCGCTGCAAAGAGGAAATTTTTTGTTAAATATAGTTGTAAACTGAGATAGTTATCTTTTTGGCCGCCCTTACCATTGCTGAAATGAGGGCTGGGAACAAATGCAGGGTTTAACGAATGTGCTAACAGTGCTTTTCAAGTCGAGAAATTTTTAATCAACAGTATTAAACAAACATTCTAACCATATAAAACCGCGCAAACAATCAGGAGGAAGGAAAGAGAACAAAACCACGTCGATGTGGTATTGTTCACTTTCCTTCGTTCTTGTTGTTTTTGTTGTTTTATATTCACTGTCGTGCTTTTCACCAACTAGCCAATCTTATAGGTTAGTCAAACATCTTGAAAATAAATCGCAAAGCTTGAGGAGCTTAAAATAAGGCACACGAAGACGACAAAAAAACTGCCACGTATTTTTCTCTCTCTCGAGTATATTATCCGCAGTGTGCATATATCAAGGTAATGACATGATGTATATGTGCCCCGAACTAAACCTCTTCAAGAACGAGATCGATATTCATACGGGCGCAGCGCTGGCTATTCTGTACTGTGCCTATAGTAGGGATATTTATCGCTGTCGATCTACTTGAAATCACCACGGCAAGAAGCCTTTTCTTGGTGCCTACGCCGTGGGCGTACATGATTAGACTTCGGTGATTGTTACGAACCAGTGAATGGGACCCATATTCGTATACTCGAGCAGGCTGCCGATTACCAACTCAACGACAGGTTGCAGGGTTTCACAAATAGCCAGGAACAAGAAGGATTCATATACGAATCTTCAAAGCCTAGAACAGGCAAATCTACCCTGCTGCAAAACTGTCACGTTGCCAAAGGTGACGCCGTTGGCTTGAAGGAAAAACAAGTTTATCGGGGCGAACTTATACTCCCCTAACTACTAAAATATACAGAGGCGGCGAAGCAGCTGTCCACAAAGTGACGTGCGCAGGCGAGTGTCGCAATTCGAATGCCGCGGCGTCAGCTTTGCAAGCATTTATCTTCGGGCGCGAGTGTTTCTCGAACCGTCGAATTTCATCCAGAACACTGCAGATCAAAAAAAATTAATCTGACCTGTTGACGTTAGTTCAAAACGCTCTCCCTATCAAAAGAGATAACACGTGCGGCTTAAAAATAAATAATGGAACACGCACTTCACTTGGTATATAGATATCACAGACCGGCGCAGCCGGGCGGTAAAATAAAACATAAATAAACAAACAAATCCGTGGTTCACGGCAATATCTCCTTCGCTGAAACGACTTCGCCCCTAAACATTCCCTATCGCCACACTCGAAACCTGCATGAAGTGAGGCCAGTTGCTGAATAACGTAATCTTCCTCCCATTCACGTCGTATGAGGTGCGTAGATGATCGATTTCCCCCCACTCAGGCACACCCAGAGGAAGCCCTTCTCACTTGCTTCGTTTGGACAGAAGCTTTTTAGCGGCGCACTGCAGTGAAAGTTTCTATACATGTGAGTCCCTCTTCAGGATGACGCAGTGGATGGGTTTCGTATTGCCCTGTTTTACTAGAAATATAAGAAAACTTAAAATATTGAAATGCCTAGCAGCACCAGGGCATAGATGAGTTCTTTACGAGGGGAATACATCTTTAACGATTTTACAGAGAGCAACAAAATAAAAACACAGGCTTTCTTTTATGGGCTCTTCCACGAAACGAGTCAAAGTACGCCCACATCTTTCTTGTGATTCCATGCAGCCCACCAGTCTTGTTGCAAAACAGACCGTCCTGATTTTTTAGTAACTCAAATTGCGTATCACGATTCGACAAATCTGTTCAAACAAACTGTGATCACACTGGCAGAGGAAGCAGTTGGGTGAGGTTGAGCACAAAAGGCGCATTCCCTTCATTTGTTTCATTGCTGAATGATACTCATCTAAAATTCAAAAGTCTGAATTGTTCCAAAAACTCAGAACTGTTTGATAATTCATTTTGATGCGATTTTAACGCGACATTTAGAGAGTACCGTACGAAGTCGAGTGTTTCATAATCCCACTGTATAGTGTGAAACCCAAAAAAGTAGTACCTAAATAATATTGTGCTTCGTGAAATGAAGCGTCGTAAATTATTACTAATTGCCTCTATAATGCAAAAACACTACGACATCCGACGGCGCCAAAGCGTTTCCATCTCTTTCTGGGAAGAGCGGGAAGAAATAACTCGACATGTTGATAAAACACGTATTAAAGAAGGGCGGAAATAAAATGAATGTTTCGTCGCCACACAAAGGGACAGTAAGAAATTTGTGCAGGTCACGATTGCGCCAGCAATACGCCTTTTGTAGGGTGACAAAAACACTCACGTTCGCAGTTGCTCACTTTACGTAGCCACAAGGTACGCTTGGTTGGCGTGATCTCCATAATGATACGGAAGTAATATCTGTTATGCAATAAACAATGAGTGCTTGTGTAGCCCGCTATACCTTTCTCCTACTCTAAGCTTCTTTGCCTGTGTCGGTGACTGCAGAACCCCAATATGGAGAATATTTACGCACCATACTCAACGCGCGCTGAAGCAATAACGCCGAGTTGGCCCTACTTAATATGGTCGAATCAAGAGCACTTGAACGTCTTGGCGGACTTTCCTACAAGCGACCATATAGACTCTCAAAACTGTGGCTCGAACCGATATCGGGCGACCAGGCACCTTAAACTTTTAAGCGTGTTCGTGGGAATCTTCTTCCTTTCTGATGCGTGCTTTCATTCATAGCAAGCTCATAATAGACTTATCGGGGGAACTTGCCAGGAAAGATGTATACATATCAGAAATGAATGTTTTTTACTGGCGTGAGCGAGAAACAGTTCGCTAAGCCAAATTGAACCGTTATTTTGAAAAGTTGGCACAAAAACACATCTGTCATTTGTGTGACACCTGATACCATTACAGTCACCCCATAACAATGGTGAAGAACAAGGTTTACCACTTCTTTTAAGCAGGAGGGAACAACACGGCAGCCTCTCCTGTTCTATTACAAGACCAGAAAGCGCGCATTGCTTGACGGTCATTTAGCGGGGATGCAGGAATGTTCAGGACTTCTCTTCCAATAAACGCTTTGCATTTTCTTATCCCAAACGTGTCTCGCGTTTGCGGTTAGCAGAAGTCTATCAGAAACAAATTCACCTCGCTCCTTTTCTTGCATGAAGTTGTGTATACTTTTCTTCGGCTATGACATTTTAAACCTAAATTTTTTCAAGCTTTGGCATCATTGCCCTAAATTTAATCAATACTCGAAAACAAGAGGAAGACGAATATTGCTTTTGGATGCACAAATTTTGAGGAAAATTGGAATGAAAAGAAATAACAAGTTTCAACCCAGGCTCTTCCCGTGCATTCTTAAACCGTGAGCCTGCATAACTTCGCTGAAGAAACTCAGACTGTCCTGTTCCGCGCGTGAAAGCACATTTTTGCCGTTTTGAGTATATCTCTTTTCATGCTGAGACCTTCAAGGTTCATTTTAAACTAATTCATTGCACTGTAGACTCTGATGATGGCACATTATTTATAAATAAATATTCGCTGCCTCATTCAACCCCGTGTACCGTAAATACGAACGAGAATGAACTCCAGAAATACTTTCTCCCAAAGTCAAGTATCGCTTCAGGCGGCATCGATAAATGAAAAGAACGCACTCTCACAAGCCCATTTCCGAAACCATTCGCAGCGCAATGAGCCAAGTTTCTCCAAGTGCCAAGTTCAATCGAGGGTGCGCTGAATGCAGCAGCGACTTTTCGCCCTGGTTTAAAGGGTTGGGTTTGAAAAAATGGCACGCAATTTGTATTCCGAGCGCACTCTGGGCATTTCTGGCCGGGGCAAAAACTGCGACAAGCCGCGTTTTATGCAGTCTGCAGGCTGAGACCCTCAGACTTTTCGTCGTTAGCATTCTGCATGCAGTGCCAGCTGCGAACGGCAGAAGTAACTGCCTCCTTTTCGCGTTCTTCGGAGGAGGGCGGCTGCAGTATATCATAGTTCTAAGGTATTAGGCTTTCTGCTCAAATATTTCGTCGTAATAATTTAGTTTAAAATGCGGTATAAAAACGTTTAGAGAATGCAGTGCGGTCAACAGCTTTCTTTGGGCTACGTTTAACTTTTTTCTTCGCTAAATAATATCAATAGACTTGTCATATTTTACAAGCGGCAGGATACCGTATTGTATTTGATTTATTTCGCGTAGGGTGACGGCCCGAAAAAAAAAATTGGGCGAAGCTTGTGTGTCTCGGCGGGTCTCATGTATTTTTCATGTCTGTGAAAAATAGTCACGTGTCTTCACAAACCATGCCTTCACAAATCACGTGTCCTCACAAAGAACAATGAAGTCCATAGCGCAAGGCGTTGGAAAACGAAATCCACGGCGTGTGAGTAGAACGAGGTCGCCGTCATAGTTGCATGCCCTTCAAAACATTGATTTGGGAATAAGTGTCTTATAACGTAGAAATGCATTTTGAGCATATTAGCTGTCAACAGGCGTCGTTTTCAAGGTCATAACGTCTCAGGAACGTAACAAATGTTTCCGAAAAGTTCGCGGCTGTGCAATCTACAGGGGCCATGTCTACATTCGGACTCCCTTTCTCTTTGTCGGCGTTCCACGCGCTCGCGTTTCTAGTTTCCCCTGGCTTTTCGGGCCAGCGGTACCGTCATCAAGAGAAGTTCCAGTTCCCCATCGGAAAATAGAGGCTCAACATCATCCCATACTGCACCATCTGCTCATTTGCAAAGCAAGCAAGTCTGCAGTGCACACGAGGCTATCCGCAGGTTCGTTTGGAATTCGTGATGAGCATTCCACAAGCGAGTGCACCTTCGGGTTTCAGATAGCAAAAGCTACTATGGTTGAGGTATGGTCGAGTTTGGGTGTGTGGCGTCAGCCGATTTCAAAGGAAGCACGCAGAATCAAAACACAGCCTAATTTTCAAAGTTGATTAAAGTCAAGAAAATAGATTCCCAAATTAAAAAAATGTCATCTGCCAAACTCTGCATGTGACGATGTTTATTCTACAAAACAGGTCAAAATACTTCAGTAGCCCTTACTTGGCATGGAGTGCAGAAAAGTAATGCTGAAAGTTCCCGAATTATAGCCACCTAATATGAATGCCAGTGAAAGATATTTCTTTCGCAGGATTACCAGTGGCTCCGATTCTCTTGTCTGAACAAAACTGGTTCATCACGTTTCTAAAAAAGTTGCCCTAGCTGCACTTGCTAATTGTTGCTGTGTGTTGGTTGCAGGGTCATCTTCGCGCCTTCTAGCCATGTTTAACAACATGTAGGCTTTTTTTATTTTTTACTTTTCACGAACTGCAATCTTTGTTGTTTTAAATGCGAATGCATTTCTTAGTCGGGGGTTGTCGTGCTCCGTCGGCGTGCGCCTGCATTCCTCCAGCGCGAGCGCACGTGAGCGCGCGCCTCGTAGTTCTGCCTTCGTCGTCGTCGTCGTCGTCGTCTCGGCGCGGCGGACCCGCGCCGCTACAGTCTTTTTAAATGCGAATGCATTTCTTAGCGGGTGGTAGCTCGGGCGGGAGTAGCAGAGGGCAAGGGGAGAGGATGAGCGCGCTCGGGCGTGTGAGGGCGCTCGCATCGCGGAGCTCGGGCGGAGTAGCGGAGAGTGAGTGGAGAGGAGGAGCGCGCTCGGGCGTGTGAGGGCGCTCGCATCACGGAGCTCGGCGGGAGAGAGAGCTCGCGCGCGGGGCGGGCGTGTTGCGCGGGTCTCTCTTTCCTCTCCGCGTACCCTCTCTCCGCTCGCTGCGCTCGGAAAATGTATATAAATGCAGTGGAGCGCACGCCTCTCTCCGTTACTGCTTGCCGCAGCGCACTCATCGGTGCACCCAATGCATTCGCATTTCCGCACGATCCCCTTCGGGGAGGTGGGGGGAGTTTTTTTTCACGATCGGGCCTATTCTTTTCCAGATAAAGTGCTCACTCCCCATTTCGAAAAACGAGTCCATCAGGGCAGTAGCCCTACACAAAGGAGCACAAGGATCACAAAAGGCCACACGCCGACTACGCATATCCGTCGTTTAATGTGTATGCCTCCGATGACAGTTTCTTGCATTTCATTCCGTATCGAGTCGCATCATTGCCTTCGAAGTTGGGCGGAAGAACATTCCAAAATTTAGCCCTCCAGATTGTAATCTTCATTTCTCTGGAACCTGTACAATATGCGGTGTTTTGTGACAAAAAGTATAAGAATTTCTTGTCGGTGCCATTCGGACTTGTTTTTCTTGTTGTATCCTGGCGTATCTAGGCGGCTTCAATTTCCGTCACAGCAACAAATCTTTAATAAAATGAATGCACAGAACGAGTTGCGTTCGTCATTGTCAACGTATATATTTCCGGCTTTGTGCGGAATTCAAATTCTGCGCTGCGAAAGCAGGCGATTCTGTTTATCCGCATGCTTCATGGCAGAGGCGCGTTCAGCCGGCAGTTTGGTTTCTAGGCTATGAATTTAACTAAAAGCTATCTCACCATTAAGCCATTTATTGTCTTCAAAGGCCTTGCTGGTGGAAGGCAAATGCAGTTTGTGGAGCTACAGAAAACAACGTTTACGTTTCTGAGAGCGCGTGCTGGGTGAGTTGAACTCCTTGCTCACTATAAACATAGGAAAGTTCCTGTATGTTTTTTTGCCTTGTACACGGGCGTATATTTGAGCTTTCCTCATGCCTGCTTCATGTCAGCAAATCTTAGGAGCTCAAAGTTTCGCAGGCTTACACAGCACGCGCCTTTTCAATAAACGACCGGGTAAACATTCGGCTGCCACAGTATGTAGGTAGGCACACGTATAGCCAAAAAAATCAAACCTGCATTGAGCCCAGTTTTTACACAGGCACCTGTTGGTTCTTCCAGAACCTTCCAATTAGCGATGAAAGTACCGCATAGCTGCGCCTTTGGAGCTGCCAAACAATGCCAAGCTTTCACAACAATATAAAATCAAAAATAAAACTATTTGTGACGTCAGCAACAACATTTAAACCAACGTTTGCTCCCTCAGTTTGTGTCCTCTGTGTTCCATTGCGCTCCAGGCTATCATCTTCAAGCTGCTCTCGAAGACACTTACTTGTACACAGATAGTAGCCGTGCAAGCGAATTTATTCTCTTGACTGTGTACTCGGCTTTTTATCTGCCACGGCTCTAAAAAATAATAAATTTTGTTAACTATGCCTTCATTAGGCAAGGTTTCTTCCCACCTTAGTAGATCATCTGCGTGTTTATTTGTTAGTTCAGCTGAAGTCAGCTGAATTTGCGCAATGACTGAGCGTAACCAGGGTGACCTGTGGGACATCGCGCCTTCCGCGAAGGTAGGACGGCAAACCATATTGTGTTTTTGCACTGAGACCTTCCATTTATCTACGCAGGCAATACAGCCCAGAAAAGGCTGATATAGAGAAACTTGAGCCTTATATAGCTCAGGCGCGATATGTGGGCGGCGGTCAAGCTTAAAAAGCGGCAAGTAAACGGGTAAGCCAAGTAAACAGCATGAGAACAACGAGGCAACCGGGGTGAGGCAAACACTGCTGTCCTTTGAATTGTCTATTCTCATGTCTGTGTTCGCAATATTGCGCTTAAATACACCACACCTACTTGCCCAAATGCAGTTCTTGGTGATGCGCGCTTTGTTACGCATTGCAATGGCAATTATTGGAGCAAAACTAGAGGCACGGAGATAGAACTTCCGTCCGCAACATTCACGTCTGAGATGGAAGAACCCATGGGTTCGAAACAATCAACAGGGGTGCCAGTGCTGCTGCTTGCTGTTCTGGTATCCTCGCTAGACTACTCAAAACACAGTTCATGGGAGTTCACTGCTGGTTCGACGTTTGCTGTCAGATGTTTGAATCGTCACAGAAGGCGTCTAGACCTCTTTTGCAACACAGCTAACAATATAATTCGCATAAACCACTTACATCTTCGCCCTCAGTTTTGCACCTCTTTTGCGTCCCAATAAACGTTAGCCTTTATAACTCCATAAGAAACTTGTGTCACAAAAAAAAAGACGCCACTGCGAGCACAGTGGTCTAATCAACAGCATGGGACTGCTACACAACGAGCAGTAGCAGCACACCGTAACTTGGCTGACACCGTTTGCCGATAACCGGTGAACCCATATTGATCTTTCAGTGGCGGTCTCTACATCATTACACTGCGATTATGTGATCTTTGTCTATCCCACTGCCGATTGATGCCCAGGTTGGCTATCGACAGCCATAACCACAAAACTAATCGTCAAGGCTGCCAGCAAGTGTTGGAAATATGCTGGTGCTTGTCCCACAGTGAGTACGGGCTTAGTGCCTTAATTAAGAATTCTTGCAACACGCATAGTTCTTAATGCAAAGACGAGCCCGCAGGCGAATGTTGCTGGTTTTCTTCTGGTTCAGTTTGTAAGCCTTTTTTAATCTTCCACTAACAAAAACAGCATCATGTGGTTCGGTTGCTTCATCTGAGAAGTCAAGAATACCTGGAATGTATTTTTGCTTGAAAGCGTTATTTCGGGCACGCCACACTTATGAGAGATGCCGACGAACAGTACCTTCGGTGGACAGAGCCCTTTCCAACCAGACAAATAACTGGTGTCCCCTGTAATACGACTGACTTGCAATATAACGTCTCGTGGTCCCTTGAGCGAATGCGAAACTAAATTTCCTGGTTTCACAGCAGCTTCTGTTTCTGTTATGGAAGGAGTGAAACATTACCTGGGTCGCAAAGGTGAAGACAAAAAAAAAACAGACTCCACGTGACAACTACACATCGCGATCCTAATAGCGCTACAGCAGCACTTCCGACTTCTGGGAAAATTATTATCATTCCCGCCGGCCTTATTGTCCCGCTTGGCGAGAATTGAGCGGGCGGATAATGTGTTCAATGTATGGTGCGCTTGCACGGAGAAAATTATGACAGAGGCATTAACTCACAGCCCCGCGGTGCATGAAAGCTACAATTTTTTTCCCACTAATGCAGCAGGGGAGGCTGGAAGTTCTCGGTAATTCTATCTCTCTGGTTCTTCTTGCTAAGTAAGTGCTCAGGTATGAGTGTTCTCCCACTGTGTTTAATGAATTCTCTCCTCGAAAGGTAGCAGTTGACAGCCCCGCAAAGAGCATAACCCGAGGGGAGAGGGGGGCGGGGATGCCGGCAAGTAATTTGGAATCGAACACGAACATCTAGATTGCTTTTTTCTGTCGAAGAAATCAGAAATAAAATGAACACTTCGAAGCATTTCTTCTTTTCGTTTTGCTTACGTACAACCTTAAAAGACCTGCGCCTTTTGCATTCTTCTCGGTTATGTCGCACGAGTTATATTTGCGCTTAGTGAACAGGATTCTTATCTTTTCTTTTGCTTTGTTGAGTGCTCGGGTATTATCGTCTATTTTTACCTGTTTGCAGAAGAATTTAGAGTAAATTTTATATTGTAGGCCGCTAAAAACCTTGTTCTGCAAATTCATGTAATTTTATTTATTTTTCGCGACCTAAATTGTAGGCTTTCGGTGTAGGATGTCTTATAGAAAAATAAATGCATGGATACAGCACTGCAGGCCATGTTGATGTCGGTTCGAGTAATGGCTGAAGAAGGAAAACGTAATTAACCGGATGATACTCCTATCCCATTCGGAGTTAAGCTATACCGGTGTTTCGGAGCATATAAGCCGGGAAACGTATCCAACAGGAACGCATAAACGTAAGATGCAATGTATTTATAGCAATAAATAGATACCGGAACTATACGCACAACAACTCAAACTTTTACGCGCCTGTAATAGACAGTGACGAGTGCCATTTAGGCATATATATAGACACCAAATACTGCCGTTTAGGCACATATAGGCTCATTTCGTATTTACGTCAGCGGCGTATTTTAGGACAAATTTCTGCATGGCCCCTTCAAAACCTTGATGTGTCAGATTTTTATGGAGTTTTCCCCCCGGAGGCGTATTTGACATTGAGTGGCATGTACGCGGTTGCGTAGCGTCCATTTTTTTCTTTGCTCATTTTTTACTTTAGCAATGGATAGGACACATGGGCAAATGTTTTCGCCGTTGGTCCGCGTACGCAGCGCGTCAGAATGGCATAAAATATAATAGCTCGTGCGGTCAGGGTGAAGTCGGTGAGCTTGGCTGCGGTGTCGCTGCGCAGGGGCCTCTGGCGGCCTGGCCGAGTCGGCGGGGTTGAGATGGCGGCAGCTTGAGTTCTGTTTGAGCTTCTCGGTGTGTGTGGCACCGTGAGCAGATTTCTTCGAAAACGGCGTGCGACCCAGTTGCCGGCGTCTGAAGCGAGAACAGTCTTTTCAGGACATAGACTCGTTAAAACCAAGAAAAGGCATATCTAATACAAAAAAGGCATTTTTGGAGTTAAAATGCCCATATACACCCCTATACTCATCACAGGCACTAAACGTCCCTATATAGCTGAAATAGGCACTTGTTGCACCATAAAATATTGCTTAAAATGCTCCCTTTCCGTTAGTTCATGGTTATATGTAAATAGGCCTTATATGGACTCAAGAAAAAAAAAAGACATTTTGCCTAAACCTCCGGTCTCTAGAAATGAAATATATAATATTAACTTCTTTTTAAAAATCATACATTTTAAGCTGCAATAATCGGCTCGCAGGCAGCTTGACCAGCCCACAGCCATTACTTATTTTGGTTTGGCAAACTGAGAGAGGCGGTACAAAATATACGGATAATTAAGACAAAAACCGAATTATAAAATATACTTGATCGCGTCTTTCATAGACAATTGAAAAACAACAGATTCCGGTGAAAATGCAAGACGCGGTGTGGCAGAAAATCGCGGAAAATGTAAATATTCACAATTTCCAGTTAAAATTAGAACTAAATGTGCGAAAACTGTGAAAGTTAAGTTTGCGACCAAATTTGAAACAATTCGAACCCGCAACGTCGCAAAAACGCTAGGAAGCTCTCACATGCTTGCAGCGGCTTGGGTTACTGGAGGTGGGCAGGGGGGAGAAACGTTTTTGTCAGTTTTTTTTTTTTCATATAGGGCCACGCAGTGCACCCGCAGCAAGAATTAAGGTGACCTACAAACACATGCTGGTGGGGCAGTAAATTTTTTTTTGTTCTTTGGCACCTCTCTGATTTGCAAGGAAAACAACAGCAACCGGAGATTTTATTTTGACAAGAATATTTAAAAAGAAATAAAAAAGTTTGGTATCTATAACGCAAAACAGAATACATAAAAAGCTACGGAAGACGCGTTAATGAATAAGAAATTCTTTTCTCTACGTCTCATTCTTGCGTGCGATTGGATTCTTATGGATGAATATGCGTGTACCAATTAAGCTACGTTCGTTCTTGCACTTGTTTACTGAAAAAACACTCCTTTCTTACGTTGTACAAAGATGCCAGTACAAAATAGCCATCTTTGTTCAAGCACTTCTTCCTTGAACAAAAAAACTTCGTCCCTACGTTGTCTTAATCCTGTCAGGAAAAGATGCTCAACCAAACTTTCGGCCACTGTAGTTCGTTAACTTGAAAGCGATACTAACGAGACACCGGTAAGGCTCAAAAACTTGCGCTTAACAAACTTTTTTTCGGGCTGAAAGCTCACACAATGCCAGTTCCAGTCCACCTTCCAAATAGTTATCCTGCATCTCCTTCAACAGCCACTGTCCGATTGTTCTTTTCAACTTTACACGCAACTTGCCGGATTTCTTAGATAACGTTCTGTGCTTTCTCTAATCCCATCCTGAAAGCCAAACCTTAGTTCGACATCACATTTTTATGTTATTTTAGCTGACAAGGAAGCGTTAAGCGGGCGGAGCTCAGAAAACAGTACACCGTAATTATTCTTGTCTTTACAAAAGTTTAAAGCGTATGCGAAACTACCAGGTAGAATAATTAGTGCAGTCACTGAACAGAAAAAAGCAATTCCGACTGTATCACGTTTCCGGGATAAGAAAGCATGAAGGCGTTCCCTCAAACATGTCCTTGTTAATTAGTGTCCAAGAGAAGAGCGCTTTTTTTTCTTCAAGTAGTGCTTAGGAACACGAGTAATGCCATCGCTTACACCTGCTTAGTCTCTCAGGAGAAAAGAAAATAATGAGCGAATTTATAAAAATGCCCTGCACACGGGTCTTCAGGCAATTAGCTTTTGCGGAAGAGACACTGTGGTTAAGGAATGAATTCAAATCATCGCAGGAAAAATTAGAGGGGCTGTATACCTTTAGCGCAAAGTTCACATCATGCGATACATTCAAACATTTGGTAAATTGCACTTCATATTTGTATGTTACACTGCAATTGAACAGCCAACCTAGTGGAGGCAGAATAGGTCGTACGGAGCAAGAAATTGTCTTGCACACTCAAAGGCGATCCTGCGGATCAGCTATACAACAAAGCACTCAAGTGACCAATCCATGACGCAACAGAGCAAATTCAGTGATTTAAATTTTGCTTAATATTTCATTCAAAAATGTCATTTGCGCTGTGGCACTTCAGCAATGCTGAAAGTCGTGCTTGTCTGCGTTATGCCACTGCAGAGACCGAGCTTTCGGATCAAAACGTATTCTCGATATCTTTATTTGCCGTGACTTTGGCTGGTCTAACTGGACAAATAGTGCATTGCGACAAAGCTGAACAACAAGAATGTACCAAAAGTGCATTGTGTAAGTATGGCTTCATATTTTTTTAGAAGCTCGGATTACCCTTGGTTGAACTGAGTATGTATTTTTACGACTGTGCGCACGTATCTGCGCAGAATGAGTAGTTTACTCATTGTTTTTTTACAATTGTTTCAATTTTGTGGTCGCCAACTCTGCTCGAAAGTTACCTTCGATTACTTAAATTGTTGGCCACCATTCACCACCTGCATTTTTGTTGTTAGTAAAACCGATTGCACTGAAATTTCAAGTTCGTGAATACTTCGGGCTTTTTTCAGGAACACTTACGCAAAATGGCCACCAACTTGTCAGCGAAATAAAATCGGCTTTGTGAGAAGCAAAGAATCTGGTAGCAATGTGATGCTTTTCTGTTATCTTCAATTCCATTCTCTTCAAAAAGTAGGCACAATGCGATCTAAACAACAAATGGCCCACCAGTATATGCGGGGTAAGCGGGCTGCGAGGGGTAATGGCCGAAGGAATAGGGAAGAAGGGAGCCATTACGGGTAGGAGAAATCATTAGCTTTTCCCATCACGTTTCACACTAAAGACACCGTGCCGCGTGGGTCGGCACTCCATTAGCGCGTGCTCACAGCCTTATGGAAATTGGAAAGAGCTCCTTTCCAGACGGGAGCTGTCGCCGTCTTGGCGCGACGGTGAGTCCCCGCCGTCGGCATGGCCTCTACGGCCCATTGACGGCCATAAGATCTCCCTGGGGTTGGCTTCATAAAAACGCCTGGCATGGAGGCCTGTTCAGCTTCCTCGGCGAACCGCGCGCTTTGCTTCCGCGTATTGTTGACCGAATAACTGCCAGAGATATTCAACACGCGCATCTTGGAGTTCAAACAATAACCCTTTTTTTTCTTTCCCTAACAGCAACAATTTTGTTTGTAGGAATGGCTACCTGTTAGACTCTTTACACCGATTGATTTTTTTCGCGCTCTGCATGCTTGAAGTTTCTATATAAGCAGGAAGAAGATCTTTTCCAGCAACTAACTCCCCCTTCTGAAATACAATAGAAGCAAACTTGTTGAGAAAGGTCCTTCATAACTGTAGAAAAAAAACACGGCTGTAAGCAGACGAGGCCGCAACGAGGAATAAACGACATTTCGGCGTCCGTACACCCCGTTTTGTTTCTCTCTTCGACCTCGTATGCTTAGCGCCATATTCTTTTTTACTGCATCCAGTCATAATACTGACTAGTTTGTAATGCTATGCGGGATGTGGTGACGGGTTTTTTTGTAGCGTAAGCTACACTGGCTGAGGTTGAGCAGTTTCGAGTGTGCCGTCAAGGGCCGTTCTGCGCAAGCGCGAGGGACATTGGCTTGGCTTGGCTTGGCTTGGCTTGGCTTGACTTGGATTGGATTTGATTAGGATTAGATTCGATTAAAGTGGATTGTGTTGGATTGTGTTGCGTCATAGCCGCGGTAGACGCACTGGCGCCGGCGCGTGCCCAGCTATTCGCCTAAATTGCGCAGTAGCCAAGTCTGATCTGCACCGGAGCCGCTTGATAGCCGTTTCGCGTGGCTCGTGAAGAGCCGTGCTGAGCATGCCCGAGGAGCAGTGACTGGGCAGGACTGGACTGGACTGGACTGGACTGGACTAGACTGGACTAGACTGGACTGGACTGGACTGGACTGGACTGGACTGGACTGGACTGGATTAGACTTGACTGGACTGGATTGGACTGGATTGCTGAACCTTAGCTCACGTTGCGTATATCCTGGCATAGCAGAGCTAAGCCACTACTAATTTTTAAATCTACCTATTCTCCTTCACTTAATGTATGCTTAGCTCCTACAATGCTTATGGATTTCCAGGGCGCATGTGTATTCTTTATTCCTCTTCATTCCAGCTTCGTTCTTCGTACGCAATCCGACTTTTTTTTACTACCATACCAACTAACAGACGTTTTCGGACCAGGGCAAGTACATAAAGGATCTGCACATAGCGTATGTTCTCAGAAAAGTCATCACTCACATAAGGCATCGATGACCCTCACATGATATTTGCTTCACCGTTCACTTACTTTTCAAAATAAATCAGCACTTCCGAAAATCATTACTCCGAGAAGACTGTCAGCATTTTCAACGCGACCGAAAGCTAGCGCTTGGTATGTTTGATCTAGCGTCTGCAACTGTTCCATCGAATACCAACGCCCTTCAAGAAAATTCGTCCTCACACCTGTGACCCCACTTTTACTGGAGCGCAAGGATACTAACAGATGAACCGCCACAAAAACAATAGTAGGGGAAAAAAGTATTGTTAAATGAACCCTATCAAAAACTAATCGCCCAAAGTAAGAAATAAGGCCTCATGTTCTTCCACGCCCATGAATCCAGTAAATTGACAGCGCCTGACGGAAGGATCTTAGAGGGATGAATAATAAAGGTCACAAAAATACTGCTTTCACAAAGGAGTGCTGCAAAAGCGGCAAGTAAGGGGACAACTTGTGCGCACCGACTCCACTCTCAGGGGTCTAGCGGTGAACTACTGTCGAGGAAAGAATACAAACAAAGATTGCAAGAAAGAACCAAGGCGAGCCAATAAAAGATACCGCAAATCACCGCTCAAAACCATTGATGCGCGAAGTTGCAAAAATCGCTTTTCAAAATTACCTCGGCCAACTTATCATACTCTATAAATAACGTACCTCTGCTATATTTCCTAGAGCCCCAACGGGAACTGTGAAACCAGACCGACGTCAACATAGTCGTTGAAGAAGAACCTTAGCCGCACAGTAGCCCGAGAAAGGAACAAACACGACTGGAAGCTTCTTTACGGCTTCAATGAAACACAAGGAGTGGTGGAACAGACTCACTGATGAATGAAAATCAGCGCACCCGTTTACACTGCAATTGTGTCACCAATTACGCTATCACTTGCCTTTGCCTTTTTGACCACCATGGAGTACGACTGGTGGCCTATAGCTTTGTGGTCGGAAAGCCTTCCTGGAATGACGCAACCTACATACCAAACAAAAAATCCTATCTCAAACCCGCCCATTGAGGCAACCTATGGTACCGGAGATATACCGTCGCGAAGAGTGTTACCTGTTGTAAAACAACCTCGTCCATACGTTATGGATCCTTACTTTCTGGTGAAAATTGAGGGCCCACAGGTGCAAACACACAATGTGACAGACCCTTCCGTCTCTGGACAAACTGACTCCTTCGAGGCCTATACCAAGATTGTAGTAGCGAAGAAGCTTTCTAAGAATTACATCACTACTTAGCCTACGCGCCTGTTAACATGCAACTTCAATAGTTTTGTGCTGGGTACCGGTAAATGTTCGGAGCTACCCTGAAGGTTCCCGACCATGGGGGTTGTAAATGTTTATATAAAGCGGAATGGTCAGGAGTCCTCCTGATCTTGTGCAGAAGTAGCTGCCCTACTTCACGCCTTCAGGGGACTTCTTGCAGCCGCCGCCTTAGTGTCGTAAGCGCGATGAGCGTGTCAGATCCGCGAACAATCGTCTCACCCCCAGAGCGGGAACATGTAAAAAATATCATGCACCCCTCCGGCGGCGACGATGGTTGAACGCGAAGCTTTCTTATGATGAACTCTTACTTTGGCCAATCCCACATTGCTAGTATGTGCTTCTCTTGAGCTCGCACCCCTTTTGTAGAACACCCGCAGCAACACTCGGGTGTGCACTCCATGCGCCTGACGTTTGGGTTCGGAGTGTACACCACGAATCAGTACCTGCTGCTTGGCGTTCACTTCGACCATGTCGCAATATAGCAATCGGAGGCAGCACAGGTCTGTTCGGCCTAACTCAAGCCGGTGCACTTTGGCCGGTGATTTTCTGTACGGCCTGCTTCCGGCAGCCGTGTTCAGCCCGTGTCCAAATGTGGGCCTTTTGGCCGTATACGGCCGTACTCCCATGGCTGTCCGACGGCCAGAGTCCGTCGGCCAGTCGACCGGCTTACGTTCATACGGCCAGATTCCAGCCTTAGGGCAGCGGCTATTCCAAAGCCACTCGTTAGCGGCCGAAGTACGGCCACCGGAGGACAGCCGAGATGCGGTCATCGGACTCCAGCTGGAGTGAAGCTGCCGGAAGTTTGGCCATGCTACGCGCATTGGAGTTCAGCAACAGTACGCTAATTGTACTGAGGCCGGTGGACGACCACTGCATGAAGCACAAATACACCATAGAGCAGCACAAACCCACCATTTTGGGTCCACTGCGCACACATCAAAGTGAGCCCGTGCGCCACCACCAGCCGTCCAGCCTTTAGTGCAGCCTTGCTTAATTATCAGCGTGAGTTGACAGAAAAATTAATTTATTAAACATTGCTCACAAATGGCCGTTCCTTTAATTGATGTGCCTCTTTTACTGTCGCATACAGAATATATATATATATATATATATATATATATATATATATATATATATATATATATATATATATATATATATATATATATTGTGTATTTAAAGGCAAAAAAAAACGAAATTATTCCTTTGGTGGACCTCAAGTATTAGAATACATGCGCTTCCAGCAGTTAGAAAGTGGCGAAACATTCGCTAAGTCCCCAAAGGGCGCAAAACAAAAACACAGATAATTATTTTTCTCAGTCGTTTTGTAGATTCTGGGAAAATCTTGTCATTTGACTAGTTGCAACATAGCTTAAGGGAAGTCTCGACGGCATAGCTTAATCTTGTTCCCATGGCGCCATTCGGGGCGGTTTGATTGAATTTCCTTTTTTTTTGTCGCACGCAGCTTTCGCTTTCTGCTTTCCTAGCGTAAGCGTGCAGTTAGAAGACACGTCCTTGCGTCCTGCATTAAATATATCTCATGGCGTTTCTTTGTGATACCTTTACGCAATACCAAGTCTTCCCCCTGCATTAACTTTTCAACCCCTTCAGACATCATTGCGACATGTCTCCACACGTCTAGACAGAAATCTTGCAATCTAGTTAGGATACTTATTGCAACAATTCTTTTTTATGAAACTTCTGTTTGATGTGTTTCCTTCATACCTGACACACTCGCTTCCAAGTCGTGCTGCTGAAAGCTTGCCTCCTGAGATATTAAACAAAAAGAGCCTCTTTTTAAAATTAGCTATTGCAAAGTATGACGCAGCCATAGCACTCTTTGCGGTTAGTGGAAAGCCCTCCTCGGTGTTCCTACCCGCCGGGATGGGTCAATGAGAGAGGAGAGAATTAAAGAAACTATTTTGCGCGAGAATCTAGAAAAATTAACCCGGCAAGAGTGCCGAATGCCAGACAAGTTCACGACCGAGATACGACCAGTGAAACAGAAGCTAGATGCACTCGAGACGGAGCGATGGTAGGGGTTAGGGCTGAAAGAATCATCGCCGGTGAAGCGCCCGAAAAGAGAGCGCTTGGCCCCTAAAAGTGGCATGTGGGTCTAAATCATATTGCTGAAGTTTATTGGCAAGTTGTTGTTACAAGTGATGAGTACAAGTGATAAAAGTGATAAATCAGAAATAAGCCTAGGAAAAACGTCCTCTTCATCCTAGGACATGATCCGCTAGAAGTGAAAGAATATAACTACCTTGGAGAGATGGTTAGTGCAAAAAACCACGAGAGGGAAATGCGGCGCAGAATAGGTATGGGTTGGGCAGCAAGCACTCGACAAGCGTTCCCACATAATGAAAAGTAAGCTACATCTGTCACTGAAAAGCAAAATCTACACCCACTGCATACTGCCGATGAGGACGCACGGAGCTGACACTTGCCGCCTTGCTAAACATCTAGAAAGAAAACGTACATCGGCTTAACTGGCCAAGCAACGAATAATGTCAGGAAACCAACTACCTGGATCAGAGAACAAACATAGTAGAAGGTATCATAGTTCCAATAAAGAAAAGCAAATGGACTTCATCTGGCCATGTATTGAGACGAACCGACAACCGGTGGACAATTAAGGCAACAGATTGGATACCAGGAAGTGGGTCTAGAAGAATGTGAAGGTCATTAAGCTGATGGAGAGATGAAACAGAAAATTTCGGGGGTAAGCTGGGGACTCAAGCAGCGCCAGACAAGAGTGGTTGGAGGTCAATGGGGGAGGCCTCCATCCTGCAGTGGGCCTAAGTATGTGATGACGATGATCATCATCATGATGACATTTAGTATGGTTTAATGGCATCATTAGTGAGTTTCTACATTGTGTTGTGAGCAATTATCCAATTTGTGCAGAGCTGTGCTGCAGTCTGGACTGTAAAAGAGAGAGTGCAAGCACTCGCCTCCAAAAAGGTACAACCTCATTTGAGACTTACTCGAATTTCTTTATACATACGTTCTTTATTCTTCTTTGTTGCCTGGTGAGTTCACGTTATTTGGCACTTTCGCTCACGTGGCTGGACATGTTTAAAAAAAAAAGCGAATGATGGTATTCTCATATTTGTATTGCAAAAGGAAAAATGTTTGGCCATTCGACTTTTCACGCGAGTTAGACAACCTGAATTCGCCGGGGGCCTTATGCGGGAAACCATAGCACAGACGTCGCTGTATCTGTGCAGACCTCCAATTCAGTTATTTCAGGAACTTGCAGCTCATGCCTTGCAACTCATGCCTCCTCAAAAAACATTGCGCGTAGATGACTCCACGCACTGGAATGTTCCATTACAGGGCTGCCAAAATGAAAAGGAAGACACAGGACACTTCCAGAATCTTCAAAAATACTACAAAAATACAAAAAGGCAACGAAGCAATAGGACACCAAGCCCTATTCCCCGACTGATTAGTTATTTTATTGCACTCTCATGCACTGCTGCCGCCGCTGCTGCGGTTGCTACCAGAAGAATAAAAATTACCGTCGTTTCCCCCCCCCCTTCCCCCACCGTCCCTGCGATGCGTCCCAGCGTCCCAGCTTTCGCAAACGCCCTCCCAGACGTACGCCACGGCATTCCCCAGGGGCGACCTTTGACCTTTGAGGGTACAGGTAAAGTTTCAAAACTCATCTGACATTTTCAACTCGCCTCTGCGCATCTTGAAGACTGCTGTCGCATTCCACGACGATTCGAAAGCTTCTAGCTTTTGCACAGCTCAATTATGGTGCTGCCATACTACCACAGAGGTCAAGTGCACATACCACCCTGATCTGTTTTTGTTTTTAGATATGTCGATTTGTCTTCTGTTGCTGTATTACTCTTAAATACCAATAACAATTCAAATGCTACTTCACTGAAGGCCCAAATTTATTTTTATTAAAAAATGTGCAGTTAAAGCTGTGCAGCTAGAATGAAGTCAAGCACGTCTTCCACTATACAGGTTTTTTTCCATTATTGTAGCTTACTAAACGTCGTTTTGTGTTACGTTCGTTGATAGAAAACTTGAAACGCACACCTATATGAGAAAACAATTACGCCCACCTCCCCTCACGGGAACCCTGGTGTGATGCAACGCATCTCATGGGGGGTTCCATTGGCGTTTTCCATCGTATTGATTACGCTTATAGCAGGGATTCTCACACGAAGGGGAGGTGGGCGTAATTTACCATTTTCACCAAGCAATGCACATGCAGTACACGTATGCTCAGGTACGGTCTTTAACCCGCCGCGGTGGCTCAATGGCTAAGGCGTTGCGCTGCTGAGCACGAGGTCGCGGGCTCGATTCCCGGCCGCGGCGGCCGCTTTTCTGATGGAGGCGAAAAGCAAAAACGCCCGTGTGCACGAGATTTCGGCGCACGTTAAAGATCCCCAGGTGGTCAAAATTAATCCGGAGCCCTCCACTACGGCGCGCCTCATCGCCTGCGTTGCGCCGGCGCGTTAAACCCTACAATCAATCAAGGTACGGTCTTTATTGCAGACGATAATGAGTGCCTTGTGGTCCGTAAAGTGCACAGTTAGGGGCTCGACGATTCCTTGATGCAATTGTCGAGTACTCCGAGAGAGTGCAAGCGTAACGCGGACGACCGTCGACTGAGACCGCCGGAGCGCGGCATACCGCTTTATATTCACAGCGCCCGAAGGAGAAGAAAGCGCGGAGAGAGAGAGAGTACTGCACATGCGCAGCGCGTGCAGCGCCGCCCACCGGCGCCTAGCAACGGAGTGAGAGCGCGCTGCGCCAACCCGCAGCTGTTTGGGAGAGAGTGTTCGCTATGGGAGAGAGGAGAGGAGGAGAGGCGCAGCTGTGCGGACAACGCCGGACAGACGCAGGAAGGAACAGAGGGATGCGTTGCATCGTTGCGTTGCACAGAGGGATGCGAGGGATACGTTGCATGAGATGCGTTGCATCTAAAAGTTAATCCTTACATCAACTCTTCTTATTCAGAACCGCCGCGGTGGCTCAGTGGCTCAGGCGTTGTGGTGCTGAGCACCGCTATGCGAGTTCGATTTCCGACCGTGGCGGCCGCTTTTCTGGTGGAGGCGAAAAGCAAAAACGACCGTGTGTGGGAGATTTCGGCGCATGTTAAAGAACGCCAGGTGATCCAAATTAATCCGGAGCCCTCCACAACGACACCGCTCATCTCCTGCGTTGCTTTGACACGTTAAATCCTACAATCAATCGTCTTATTCAGGCTTTGTTCCAATAGTGTAGCATGATTTTACAGTACTACGTTGCGGTTATACCTAGCAGAGTTGCGCAGTAATATCTATGCTTTATATTCAGTCACCGTGTGTAATTAACATGCACCGTTTAACCGGCAGCTTTTATACATGTTATAGTAAAAGGGACGGAAAGAACTTGCGTGTAAATAGTTCCGTAATGCACTCACCACGAGGAATTTTTCCTAATTCTGGCCGAAAGCGACATGCCCTGCACAATGTGCATTTAAGTTTCAAACTGTAGCGCAGAAGACCATAGACAAGAGCGAGCAGACACGCACAGTGCTGTGTGACTATACTCGCCCTGTGCCCCCGGTCTGCTTCCCTACTGTTCGAAAGATGTGCATCGACAAGTAAAAATTTCTGTGCATTTAACAGTACATAGCTAGCGACAGCGCAAAGCTAATATTGGGTAAATATTCCGTTTCCGCGGGTTTTAACTGTGTTGCGTGGGTTTGTCGGCGTAAAAGTGCTTGCTTTACTCCGAGCTTCACCAGCTTCCAGGTTGTAGTTATAGTGAAACCATTAATTCAGCGAGGCGAGTGCATTATTATTCGATGCTGGTTCAGTGGAACAAGCGCTCAACCTTTTATTGTATAAAGTTACGTAGAAATTATTCATAATATCTGAATTTTACAATTTTTTAAGTAGCAGCATTTATTGTACCAGCAATTATTGTAGTAGCAGCATTTCTCTTCAGTATATATATGCAGAGTTTTGCAGTCATCTCAAAATTACCAGACAAGACACTTTATCTAGGATCATTTTGTAGTAAACTGGCCGTAATCAATTTTTAACAACAGCGCTGTTTAATGTTTTAGTTGCACCGTCGAGCATCACCAGAAAAAAATACTAAAACACTGATCACCCATAAGCGTACGCCTTGTGAGGAGCGTCCAGCGTCGGCCATGCTTGCCCGTGGGCTTGCAACGCAGCATGAGCTCGCAAAAAATACCAAGAAAAAATACCGAGTGAACGCGATTGTGCGCTTCGAGACGAGCGCCTGGTGTCGGCCAACTCGACCTCGGAAAACACTCTGCCCAGTGTTAGATGTGCGATCTCTCGCGTGCACTTATACTCGCCAGTTCGCGTGCGCTTGCGGCTGAAGTGCAAACACAGAGGCCGAGTACGCGTTACAGACACGAGTTCACGACGGCGGTTGCTCACTGAGGATCACAAAATGTGCGTGTCTTATTATCAAACATTTTACTGAATACAAGGTTCTGCTGTCAATGTTCTGACAAATGCGTCACTGCTAAAATATCTTCGATATTAAGATACTTATAAAAATCTTTCCGGAATCTGTATTACAAAAGTGTTGGGGAAATGCTAAATAATGCCTGAAGCGGTGGTGGCGAAAGCGTGGTCACAGAACTTTCCTTCTTGTAACGCACTTTGGACAACACCCTTTGTATGCCCCTGAATTTCAAATCAACAAAGTATAACAGCACAAAAACTTGACAAACAATTTAAAAAGAAACGTGGCAAGTGCTGCCTCTATAATGTTCATTGAAACAATAAGACACGTTCACAGATACTGCAATATAATGCAGGCGCAAAAGTGTTACAAACCAAGAAAATCCAGAAATATCGCGTGAAAAACCTTTCTTGCCACCACAGTTCCCGTAAACGATATTTGCGTTAAAAGGAAGAACATAAAATAAATAAAAAAACAACAGTTCCCTGTAAAATGACTTAAAGCAATGTTCGCGGGTATTTTATCAGAAGTGGCGCATACGAACGGATCCGTACGTCAGCAGTGTGCAGTAATGCTGGTAAGCTCTTGCGGTATCGTGCTGGCACCCCGATTAACCCTCCTTGGTATGGGTAGTGCAGTGTATACACAGTATACACAGTGTCGGCCCTCTCTTCTACTATGGTTCCATGCCCCCGCCATGATTATTGGTCATTTCGCATCACATGACATTTGTTTACATTTTGAAGGGTCACCGGCGCCGCCTCTTAGTTTTTATGAGTTTTAGTCCGCAAAGTCTGGTAGGCTTAGCTTGTCCTCCCTGCTCTGCGGCTGCCCGCGAATGACATCGTTCTGAGTGTGAACCAAAGATAACGCGTATAGCAGCATTTCAGCAGCAGAAGTGTGTTCCAAAGGTCTGTTTTGCTGCATCTTCGGCAGTATTGTAACAAATCACCCGGTCGAAGTTAGCGACGAGGCCGTAGAATCGGCCATCTCGCAACACTGATAAACACCAATATGGCCGCCGTTGCCGACTCGCGTACCTCAGTGGCGGTACTCTGATACCTTATCTAGTGACACTAGGGTAACCTGTAGACAAAAATAATGTGATAACATCACGTACCTCGGAAATATTGTCGGCGAAAGCACCCTTCATCCTGTGTCTGGTCCCTCGGAGTCGAAATTTCAAGAAAATACTCCTGATGTGAACAGGTACCTCCGGGAAGGAACGTGCTCTTCAAATTTTAGGTCTCGAGCTTTCCGTTGGTTGACCTCTGGGTCCGTCAGCGGGGTTATTATGACTATACCATCAAGATTGACGCGTTTGAAGCAATCAGCCGATCTCATTGCGAAATACGTCGTTCATAACACCACCGCTGTAGCTTATTTGGAGTTCATATGTACGACACTTTGTGAGTGCATTCTACAGCCTTGAGCAAGGAATGTGGGGCAGATAGGAAGGAGCGCTTCTCTTCTTTTCTACCTGCAGTAGGCCTAGTGGGCTGTTGATGATGATGATGACGATCACCCAATGCCAAATTTGCGCATAAGTTCGCCTATGAACGTTGTAAGTAATCGTGAGAGGTACTGCCTATATTAACCACCTAAGTACCCCACAAGTATAAGCAAGACACGGGAAACACGTTTTACCAACTTGGCACGCTTGTATGTCCCGCTTGTGATAAACACATATCCCCAGAAAACACACAAAAACACTTCTTAAATGTTTCGAACCATAGAATACGGATTTGCTATTTTCCTCTGCTTTTCTCACTTTTATATAGCCACATACAGGATTTCAGAAGTAAACAATATCTAAAGCGTCACGTATAAACAGAAACACGCTGTGTTTGCTCGGAATGACAGAATGGCTGAGCAGAAATATCAACACGCCGCACCCCTTTTCAACCAAACCTCCCACAGCAGCCGGGCCGTTGTAACCGACGGCGAACTCTTTCTGGATACACGGGACAAAAAGAACCTGCAAGTATGTCCAGAGGGGATAAGAAAGAAATATAGCGCTTAGTGCAGCAAGGCAGGACGGAAAGCCGATGAGTGGAAGAACAGCTGCCGCGCGATCTTCGATTTTAAAAAGAAGCTGAAGAGAAGGGCGGCGCTGAGACAGGCGGAGTTTACGTGTAGCGTGAAAAAAAAAAAAAAAAAAATGAGCCATCGGCGACGGCATTTGGACAGGCAACGTCACACAGAACTATTCCCAGCAATGGTGGCCCGCCAGTCAGAGTCAAGCGATTGCCGCTGATTGATGCAGTTTTAAAAACGGCACATCAGGTGCGCTGTGGGGAAGAAAAACAAAACCTAACATACAACTTTCTTCGATGATGTTTCTCTTCCTCATTCGTGAAACTATGGACGAGTTATTCGACGTTTTTTTCTATATCTGTCTTTCGAGCTATTCGCTTCATTTGCCGCCCATTTTGGTTTTCAATATATTGGCTACCGTCTGATTCACTCGCCGTGCGGATACAAAAGGCGTCGGGGAGTTTAAGGTAATTACACCTATCAATGATATAGATAAAGCCTGCATGGAATACAGCGGAAACTGAAGGGTCAGGCGATCAGACCATCTACGATGGGAAAGCATTGACTGCCCGTTTACCACTAAAGCCGCTGTCTGCCGAAAGCGTCCGTAATGGCGAAGCGGCCCCTAAATGACTTACATCGCAAACGGAAATATAGTATTTGAGTTGGGAATAAAATTTAGCAAAATCTGAAACTAGATGACAAATTAAATTTGGATCTCCGGAATGCAGACTGAATACTACTGCGTGATCCGTCTGTTTACGTGTCTATTTGGTCCAAAAACAGGACTATCCGCTGCAGGAATACTTTGTCAAATGTTGCAGCCTTTCAGAGAAAAACTGCGAGTCAAAATTATCCTGCTTGTACAATCCAAATTTTCGTTTTGGTAAATGGTTGTGCATTGTTCCTACTGGTCATGTTTTTCTCATATACCATGAGACTAGGCCTTGTTATGGATCAAATTACTATTTGGTCTTCGTTACAATTGGCTACTGGTCAGAGACCATTCGAACCTGTCTACATGTGTTTTCTTAGTTCTAGTCCTGCCTGACAATGCAAAAAAGTGAAAATTATGGTAAGGAGCCATGCGAAACTGCTCAACCTCGGCCAGTGTAGCTCACGCTACAAAACAAGCGGTGTCCCCATTGAAGGGTAGACAGACCATGTCAGTGAAATTCCCGTTGGCTCCCAAAATTGTCAGAAAAATAACCACCTGTCAGCCAGAAACAGGAATCTCTTCAGAATTCTCCTGCTGGCTCCGATGGCCTGATCACATACGTATTCAGTGGATTGGCAGTGGCGATGACAGCAGCCGTAAGAAGCTCACAGTCGATTAAGCAATTACGATGTGGCTGCAGCCGCTTGGGTTCCTTATTGGGTACGCGATGGGCGGACGTTAGCCCTGGCGTTAGAATTTATGTCCAACTTCGCCCACCGATACAGAAACCGGAAGTAAAATAGGTTTGACGGCGCATGGCCCCTCGCTAGCCTCAACATGAGGGTAACCGCGTGCTAAGCCTGGATATAGGCATGATAGATCCACTCCGAATGATTGGTAGGTGACGATGACGCGACATTCCAAGTGAATGCAGGCTGCGCACTTCTTGTTACACCTAGCACCGCCAACTGGCTAGCTTTGGTCAGTGACCCAATCTTCTTGATAAACTGCTCAAGCGAGTCAGCGGTTCGGCCTTTTTGGCCTAGCGACTGGTGTTGCGGATGTTAAAACTTATTTCCTGGGCTTGAGCCCACCAATATACCTTGGTTTAATTTTTGTTCTATTTTTTTGGTGAGGACAATGCTTCCTTAGTTCAATCTTACGCATTATAATTAAACTTTTTTTTAAAATTAAGGTTGTTTAATATCTTTAAGATAGGAAGAGGACCCGATAAGCGTGTTTAATTAAAGTTCCTTACCGCACCCGAGCTCTCGGTCCTGCACTGACTTGGAAACAACTTGTCGAGACGATGACACCAGCTGTGTAAACATCACTGTCAATTACTAATTTAGCTTTGAAGTGAGTGACCAACCCACAAATCTCACATACCTACTCAGGGGGCATTGGCCAGGCACAATGAAAGCAGCCTCCCGGGGATAATGGCGCATCCACCGATTTCGTTGCCGGTGACATTATTGCACCCATCTACAAATATTCTTTCAAAAATAAACTAGTAGTTATGCCAGCGACTTCCCGTATTTCAACGGAGGCTTAGTTTCTCAATGTTATTGCTCTCATTGTTTCGGGCAGCTGCCAATATCAGTTGTTAGAAAGTGGGAGTGGCCGACAACAAGCGCCCCTTAGCAAGGTCATCTTACCCCTGAGTTAAGCCGTCATTTCCCATTAGTCAAAGATGGCCAGAGCTGCCAGGGATCAATAGGAGAACAGAAAGAAAGGGTGGAGCGGTCGAAGTCTTATAAGTCTGGGCATGAGAACTAGCATGAATACGATGACGGGAGAGAAGGAGGGGAAAGCTGTGCTGTTTGCGCCCTCCACCTGCGTTTGCGCCTGTGCCTGCCAGGGACACATTGCTTGCGCCTGGAGGCGAAAAGGAAAAACGCCCGTGTGTACGAGATTTCGGCGCACGTTAAAGATCCCGAGGTGATCAAAATTAATCCGGAGCCCTCCACTACGGCGCGCCTCATCGCCTGCGTTGTGTCGGCGCGTTAAACCCTACAATAAATCAATCCTCACTGCAAGCAATACTTTATGCATTCATTCTTGGTGAATACGTTCATACTTCATGCTTCCTTGACTCCATCTTGCAAAGTTGGCGAAGGCATAGAGAAATTTACATTTTTAAACTCCCGCACTAGAGGAGATAGTATGGTCCTGTATTTATGGTCCTGATGCTATGGTCATGATATTATATGGTCCTGGAAAAAATAAGCAGTGATAAGCAGACTAATTTATGTCCTCTGCATGCATAAATAACTTTTACGCATGCGGAACGATTATTACGAATGACAGCCCAGAAGAATACGAAAGTCGGAGTAAAAGCATTACTTTTAAATGCGGCAAACCGCGCAACTGTCGTTTAATTCGATTTTACGACTTTGTTCAATTTTGTGGCCCCGTCAAGGCACAGAGCAATGGCTTTGTTTTTTGCTTAGTTCTACATACTCTTAGGTATTCCGCCGGAGTCGAATTTAGAAGAATTCGGTGTATCCTTTGCATTATAAAGATCAAAATCGTACGAATTTTTAATATATGGACTGGTTGTTGTACTCCACGGTGCATCTCGACAACAGCGTGTCAGTGTGTACCATAGCCCACGCTTGATCCTCTCACGCCATATATTGTATAAATTTGAAGCAATGCGTAAAACAAAAGAAAACAGCAATTTCTTTTAAATGAAATAATAATGCAAGGATAAGAAGTCTGCATTAACACAGGACGATATTTCATGAAAAGGAGATGAAAGAAGGAAAGGCTGCAAATTTGCACCAAGGTCCTTTGCATATAATAACTTCGAACGTCTGCAGTTACAAGCCCCAATTTGCATACTAATCTACCCCTGTCATCGCAATCAAAATTTATAGGCTAAGGTTTTGTCTACCACGGCAGATCAAATGAAATCATATGCAGTTTGAGACACCTACTTTTCTAAAAGTGAAACCGTAAAATTTCTCCGAACGAACCTTTAACCTCTACGCTGCCTAAATCTTATTACGGAAAACCCGCACTGTTGCGTGTGGTCATTGCCAAGTCGGGGTACATGTCCATGCCGCAAATTCCAGCTCACCTCATTCACGGCTCGTGCTGGTGAAAAGCCTACCAAAACCAAAAACCGTTCATCACATACGCCCACCAAATACAAAGTAACCTTACTGAAGCTCCCGTTCCCTGAACACCTAAGCTTTCTTAAGGGTTTAACCTTTACGGAAGGACCTACTGAAGGTCCCCTACGCAATTTCTCCCTTAGAAAAGCTTGATCAAGCTCGTCTGACCTGCTAAAATCTTTTCTATATTGTTACAAACAGTGATGGAGGACCAGTGCCCTCCAAGCATTAGGGAGAAGTGGAGCAATTCGCTCTCGTTTTATCGCCAGCATTGAACTCATGAGAGATCGTGAGCTGGATGCAAAGATATCCCCGTTAAAAAAAGCACCGCTTGTTTTTTAGCTTGAAGGTCTGGGAAAAATGACCTAATTACAAGGGCAAAGCGAGACCTTCGCTAGTGGCAATAAAGGGTGCCGACAGGGAATGAATCTGAGGGGAAACTCCTTATCGCTGCTTTTACGAGCTGCCGAATTGCGATGTGTTCGTTCGGACTGGAACAAAACGGAAGGTGAGGAGAAGGAAACGCCACGACATTTGGCGCTAAAGAGAGCCTCGCTACGTTCGTGCTTGGCGTTCTTTGTACAAGTACGGTTAGCGGGAATTCCGGGTACAGGGAATTGAGGCGGGCGTATTGGCGCACTGTGAAGACATCCCACCGTAAGAAAAAGGCAATGAGGGTGGCCCGGAGGGGGCCCAAATCAACACTCCCTGATTCTTAGCTGCTTTCTCGACTTTCAATTCCCATTCAGCTTGCGCTCCTTGACTCGCGAAGGACAGGGGCGACGCACCGAACAAAACCTACGTTTACGCGCAATGTTGAAACTAGTCCAATCAAAGGGGGATCTTTTCATATTGGTATCTGATTTTGCATGTGCAGCTTTCCCGCTCATGGCAGTCCGTTCAACAGCGATTAATCTGTAATTATTTAGCGTAATGTAAAGTTATTTCGCAGTGCTAATATTGGGGTGAAAACTTGTTTTGCGCACGGTTTCAAGTCTTGCACGTTTGCGGCTAGGTTCCTGAGCCATGGAAACTATCCCATAGAAATGCATGGGGAGTAAGATTTGATCGCGAATTACACATAAACTATTCAGGATCCTGAAAATTTGTTCTAGTGTTTCTATCTACCCGTTAAAGTCTTGCTTTGTGCCAAATATCACTTTCCTGAAGTAATTTTCCTAGGTTCCTGCGAGGTTGAACGGGAAAGCTGGGTATGGTACGTTAGGATGCACTCATGATGCGAAGCTAATCAAAAAAGGTATCAGGTTGCACATGTGCGCACGAGCCGGCTGAATTTTGTTTCGTTGGTATTGTGGCTTCCCTATTGGTGAGTGCCATTGTTCGTGCCAGAGCATGCTCACAGCCTCAGTCATCAATCGCACACTCTGGTACTGAAAACGCGACACAACCGTTGTATTTTTCAGCTTTGCTGTGCCTACGCACCACGCAGAGTGCGCAGAAAATTGATCTCGCGATTTCACTTGTTCAGAAACATTGTTATGCTCCCTAATTCTGGAAGTCGAACACCCACAAGTTTGTTCGATTTAGAGTGCGCCGCAGGAAGGAAAAGTCTTAAAAAACGCTATCTGCGCAATCGACAAATGTTTAACCTGTTTAATGCAGCATGACCTTTGCCACTTTTTGCAGTTTTCTTCGGTGCAGTTACTTTCAAAACAGGCAGTCCTTATGCGGTGTTACACACGTCAACAAATATAAGAAAATAAAGAATATTCAAAGGAGGGGACAATACAAAAATAAGGTTTGTTTTAACATTCTTGTGAAGGCTTCTTCGGCATTGATGACTTGGCATTGCAATGTATTTGTCTAACCGTTCCCCTATTAGACGCTACTAAAGCAGGCGTTTCGAAGAATTATAGTCCGCGTATTAGGATTTAAAATTACTCTGTGTATGAGGTGCACAGTTTGTATCGTGACTTCCTTAGTAGACGTATCAAAATGGCATTGTGTCGCTTCTTGCCGCGGTCTACTTGATAAACCGAACAAGCCTCGCTGCACCGCACACTCAACGCCTGCCGTAGCTCTCGGACCACCTCTTCGGACATCAACCACCCGTTACGCAGAACTTTCTATATCTCTACGGTAGACTGAGCACCGAAGTCATGAGTTCGGGCGCGCAGAGCCAAGCTCACTGCTGCCCTCTCACGTAACATTCAGTGCTGGGAGCGCCGAAACCTACGAAATCATGACCCTGCGGATACACCGGCGCAGCCGCAGGTCGCCTAGGCAACTTCCCGGGGGAGTGTCACAAATCACACGTGGCGACATGTTTTGTGATGACTACCAAAGTTTTCCTGTACACAGCCTAACCTTGTTACTTCTTAATCGCACCAGTACTGAGGTGTTGTTCGTTATACCCGACATTTGTTGTAAAAGCAGGTACCCAAATTCATGGATGCAGTACTGGAGCTAAGCTCATTACGCAGGAGGCACTTTTATGCACAGTGAAATGGAACTAGATAGCGCCATTTTAGCAGCTGCACAAGGCTATTTTTGAATGCCGTATTCGAACAAATTTAAGCCCCTCTCTTTATATAACTCGAACCAGCTGTTGTACCAACAGCGAGTAACAAAAAATATTCCTCTCATTCCCCCACGAATCACCCGCCTAGTGAAACCTCTTAGTCAAGCAACGAAGGTTTGAAGAAGTTTTGACGCTCCATCCTATCTTAAAGTACTATTTTGAGCAACGTGGTGCGCAGAATTAATTTGTTATAGCCAATATTGTTTCGTTATAAACAACAAAATTTCTATTTACAGTCAGCATAATCCACCTAATTATGAATTTCGTAGGTTACATTTTATAATTCTTTACATCAGTGTTCGTAATACTCGGCGGTGTACATAGCTCTCCCTTTTTAAAAAGCTGCATTGGAACCATCGATGAAGAAAAAAAGCGCCGAAATTACTGGCCAATTTATTTTCCGACGACTGTCTTTAAATCCCGAGCACTTTTTGGTTTGAGAAAATTGATCGCTATTACCTCGAAGGCAACAAACAGACGAAGCAATTGTTGGCTTCCCCCCTGTAAGACTCTTTGTGTGGGGGTGCACGCTTTACAGGCAAGTCGCTGATAGATTACTTGGTGTAAGCAGCAATTACAAAGTCTCGTATCCAGCCTCCCCGATAGCACAAAGTGGAAGAGGTATCTAACATATACTTCGAAAAAACAAAAACAAAGTTGTCACCTGCGGCGCCATTTTTCAAAGAAATCGTAGCCCTTTTTGGGAACGAAAAGGTCCATCATTGTTATGTTCGCACATATGAACTTGACCGTGGAAGTTGAAGGACGACAACAAAAGGAAGTAAGAGCTGGGGCGGCTTCCAACCCTCGTGAATATCGCTCGAGCTCGCCCGCGAAAGCCGGTGTGACGGAGTGCCGGAAGAAGCGGGGTTGGTTGTGCAATAAAGGCGCCTTGAAAGACGCCCCAAGTAGCGTTACGAATATTGTATGAGACGAAAATCGAGTACGACGCTGCCTCGCTGCGCGCGCAACTGCTCTTCCCGTACAGCACGCAGTTTATCAAATCTCCAGGATCGCGGTGTAGCCACGGCGCTTTGCGCGATCGTTCATGCGGATATTCTGCTGCGTAAAGTAAACAAGGTACGAGAAAGGGGTAGCGTGGAAACAGTTTGTAGGATGCGGGCCGCAAGTATGGACAATGAAGGAGGAAAATTTGTAATGTGCGAAACAACTGTGGCGGTGAATATGAGCTGACGACAATGCCCAGTGTGGCGAAATAGCCCGCGCGAAACTTTTGCAGTGTCATATAAAGAAACCAAACCATAAGCTAAACACGTCAAACTGAATTACAAAGGTGAGGTTGGATCGTTAAACCAGAGTTCAGCGAAAAGACTTGCGAGCTATCTTTCTAAGAATGCACTTAAGTTCTTTTCCAGTTTGCCAACTATACTGTTTCCCGAATCTAAACTCTCAAAATGGGTCTAAACTGTTAAAATGAGTTACACTTAACTACTCCCAACTTGTCCTAGTTTGTGTAATGTGACTGAAGTGTTCGGGCTTCTTAATAACCTTGTCGGATACAAATGTAGAAGGCCAATGAGGAATTAGTCCAAATAGACGAACAATTGGCTCCATTATCGAGAAAATAAACTGGAATATGAAATGCTTTCACGCACACCAACTGGGTTGGTACAAACAAGAAACACAGCTGTTTAACCCTCCATAAAGCTACTCATGCCTAAGCCAGTTCGCAAAGTGAATTTTGCAAAAGCATTGCGTGTACGCAGAGTCAGGTACACTGGAAGGCGATACTGGGCGCTACACACCGAGAAATTAACCCCTAGCGGGGGTAATTCACGTAGCAAGGCCTGCCCGTCATGGATGTTTACTTTACGTTTTCTGTTTTGAAGCGATAGCTGTGGGTAGACTATTGTCGGTGGCACTTATCCATGTCATGTTTCTATATCTGTGTGTCCATGGTTGATATAAAAGTGGGTGCAGCCGAGCACAGATCTGAAACACAAAATTATTTTACCAGTTCAAAACTTTCTGGAATACAACTCACTACGTGTTGATTTCCGACTAATATTGGTTTATGGAAATGGCAGTTGGCTACGAGTTCTCGCTGCAGCATATAATCAGATGCGTATATTTAATTAGGTTGCCACTAAACATCCGCATACAGTCACATTCTATGTGCCAGAAGAGTCCTTTCTCTACTCTAAAGCAACAACTTCCGGCCATGCGGCATTAGATATTGTTCATGGTGAATCAAATAAATCACATGGCCATACTTAAACCACCGTTGTTGTAGGTCGTATTACTTCAGACTGACCGGCTGTCTTTCGTTTGGGATTACAATAGTTTCTGCTTAATGCAATGTGACAATACGGTAGGGTTTATTCGTCAGCATTATCAATGCAATCGCGTAAGCGCATTGTAGCTCCATTGTTTCCCACTGTCTGGAAATAGATCATTGCAATTATTAAATACATCTCAAAGCTCGTGCTGACATGTTCAGCTCAACAAACGTATTTCTATTACTAGTACTGGAACTTCACTAATTGACAAGATTTAGTATACCAGCAAGCACATAATCAAAGATATCTACCGCAAATGCTCACGGCGTTTACGCTTACTTTTGCGGAAAACTGCTGCGCAAACCATGTTACTACTGCCGTGTGAAAAACGTTGACAACGTCAAACGCTCAGCCAAGTGAATGAAGTTTTTTCTCTTGTTTATCGTGGAAGCAAGTATTGTTTGTGCAAGTTTCGTAAGCTTATTTTTATCCTCCTGTCTCCATCTTCATTTCTTTTTCTTTCGCATCTACTTAAAGAAATAAACCTAAGTGTTTTACCACAGGACACATAACAGCCAGTGAGGCGTCAAAACAAGGGTATACGACTTTGACTCTGCCTGCGCAGAGACCTCTCTTCGTGAAGCAAGCACAAACCATGTAGAGCCTCCGGGGAAATTAAAGTTTCTTCTAGCCAGGGGTTTTTCTTCGTTTCTTTCCTACTCTACGCCTGGTTGGCGTGGCTTCTGGCGACAGCTGGCTGGAAATGCCTCCTGTGCCACGTCTTCTCGCGTGGCTCGAAGCGTGCAGACACAGTGGTCGTCTTCACAGAGTGAGTCGCAATATCGCGGCCCCACCCGCGATTGCTCCTTGCTGCTAACCAGCTTGCCAGGCATATAGGAGAGAAACGAAAGAAATCTGACGGCTTCGCACCCGGCCGGCCATAAAACACGGGGCTGTAATAAGAACAGAAGAATAAGTAAACGACGCCCTTAAGAGATAATACATCCCTTTCATCTGAAAGAGGAAACCCACGTTCTCTGTTACATGCGCGAACAACGCGCATGCGTTTGAGTGTGTGTGTGCTGGTGTGTGTCTGCGTGTGTGCATGCCCGTCTGGGTGTGCGTGTGCGTGTGTGGGGGGGGGGCGAATAGAGAATGGGTGGGTGTTTGCGTGGGCGCGTGTAGGCGGGTGGTCGGGGGGGCGGGGTGTTGGTAAGTGGGTGGGTGGGTGTGTACTTCGGTCTGTGCGTGCGTGTGTGTTCGTGCGTATGTGTGAATGTATACATGCGCGGGGGATTGGTCGGTCGGTTGGGTGTGTGTGTGTGTGCGCGCGCGTTTGTGTGCACCCATGCATGGGTGTTTGCTGATGACGCTGTTCTGCAGATCTGCTGATGACGTTGCCTTGCTAAGTAACTTGGGGGACGAATTGCAAAGCATGCTTTCCGCACTGGACGAACAGAGTAGAACCATGGGCCTGAAAATTATTATAACCTCGGGAAAGCACAGCAGTTTGGGATGGGGGGCGAGGTAGTGGAAGTGGTAAACGAATGTATCTACTTAGGCCAAGTTGTGACCCCGGATCCCAACCATGAGGCACTGATAATTAGAAGGATCAGAGTGGGGTGGAGTGCATACGGCAGACATTCTGAGATAATGAATAGCAGCCTACCATTGTCGCTGAAGAAGAAAGTGTATGACAGCTGCATCTTACCGGTACTCACCTACGGGGCAGAAACTTGGAGGCTCACTAAGAGGGTTCAACTTAAATTGAGAACGACTCAGCGGGCAATGGAGCGGAAAATAATACGTGTAACATTAAGGGACAAGAAGAGAGCGGAGTGGGTCAGGGAACACACGCGTGTTAAGGACATATTAGTAAAAATTAAGAAGAAGAAATGGACGTTGGCAGGACATGTAATGCGAAGGCAAGACAACCGTTTGTCATTAAAGGTAACCGAGTGGATCCTCAGAGAAGGCAAGCGTGGAAGGGGGCGGCAGAAAGTCAGATGGGCAGATGAGATCAAAAAGTTTGCGGGGATAAATTGGTCACAGTTGGCACAGGACCGGGGTAATTGGAGAATAATGGGAGAGGCCTTTGCCCTGCAGTGCGAGTAGATAGGCTGGCGATGATGACGATGATGCATGTGTGTACGCGAATGCTTGCGTGTGTGTACTTGGATCTAGATAACTGACAGACATCTTGCAATGCAAATTTCCGGTACCTTCTCTAGAAGTGGGGCCCCGCTTTGTCGTTAGAGGTTGTGGCCAACGTATTCACGCAATAGATGATGCAAGATTATTTAAGACAAAAATTCTCCAAAGTTACCTACACAAAAAAGAATAGAATGCACACTATCGGGCATGATAGGGTAAAGCTTCTGACTGTTGTGACCGCAGCTATTCAATTATTTCAGAACATCATGCAAGCAGCAGCAAAATATATCGAACAAACATCAAACAAAAGTGAAAAAGCTGTGCCCATACTGATTGTACTTATGTTTTTACTTTAATTGATTTCAGCCGGACCAGGCAAAGTGCAGTCTTCACGGTGGTATCCGTTCAGCCTGTTGAATTCACCAGTTAAGTCACGTCTTGATTATTTCATGAACTGGTAGCTACTCAAAAGGGAAGACCTGATACTGTGCGCAGCTTCAAGAGACAGAGATGGGGCAAATTTCAAAAAAACCCCTTCACTATCGCACGGCCAACCTATGAGTAACAGAAGTTTGATATGACACAGATTCGCTCAAGGCGGACTGCTGTGTCGGAATCGTCAAATACAACTTTTTTGCACAACTATTTACATTGGAACGTTCCAAGCGGGAGTCTCAACGTCTGAATAGGACATTTAAGGAGAACATGGTCAGGTGGGTAAGAAAGGCTTAAGAATGGCTCACTGACAGCATACTGTATACGGCGAAAGTCAAGAATAAAACTAACAAATTATTCCGTTAGTTCCAACAACATAACGTTTCGTGATCTGCATGCTACCTGAGGGTTCTACAAAAGGCCCTTTACAGCGGCGCGTTAAGGTCTCCGTGTCGCAGAAAATCCGGCGTCGTGGGCGGTAATCACAAGCGAAACATCGTCCTGACCGAAAAATTCCCTAGCGTCACCTTGTGGCGCCCACTGGAACCTCCAGGGTCGGAAGGCGCGGCCATAACAAACAGAAAGCTTTCATTGCTCGCTGCCACTGTACAAATAAAGAATAAATAGACGTCCTGTCATGGCAATTGCGTAACTTTAGTCATACAGCTTCGCAAGCAAATGATAATGCGGTGCGAATGGGCACCGATAACGCTGTCACGTTCTACGCCCACAGGCTATCCGTGAGCTTCCTCGAATTCCTATATCTGTGCTCCTGGAACTAGCCGGAGTAAATGAATATTGTAACTAACTGCCCTTGTCATACAAAGGGGAAAACTTATACCACAACATCTTAACTTGTTCTCAGTTTGTCAGACACGAAGTGCGAACCCAACGTGGCAAAGCCAAGATTGAAATTTAAGCATTTTATATTCGTCTTGAAGCACTCCCTCCTATAACACAATGCAACTGACCCGTCCTTCCGTAAATAAACTTCATTCATTCTTCTTCATTAGGAAGCCAGTAAGCATGTCTCCACAGTGTATTTGTGGTCATAGAAACAAAATAACCTTAACCACAGGGCATAATAATCTAAACGGTAAGCAACGGCATTGGTTCCTAGTAGGCACGGTAACCAACCAAGGAGCAAGAACTGCACAGATCTTAAACAGGAATACCCTGGTTCTCGATAAATCCTCCCATAAGTGCTTGCAGTGTACCTTTTAATAAATAACAGTTCACAGAGCACTGTTTCACTGCTACCATGCATATTCAACAGCATAATGTTTCAAGCTGCACAGCAGCTACATAATTAACAGCTCCGGAGCGGAAAGAAATTGTGCATGCTTCATGTAGGCCAGCATTTCTTGCCATCTCAGAGGTACTTATGAATCAGATGTTAAGTTCCACCATTTCTTTGTTTGCGTTCAGTGGCGTCGCCATCAGCCATGCTGTGTGTCAACAATCTGAAATAGTCCTCGCAGCCAAGGCTTCTGCTTGGTGCTGCGTGCGACTCATCTGCTCTGCTCTGAGAGTATGAGTCATCAGCAATAGCTATCGTGGCCAATTGCCGTGCTGAAATGTTCAGAACATCGCTTACACCTGGGGCGGAATTATAAGTTTCTGGTTTTTCACTTAATGCCCGCTTAAAAATTTCAATTTCGACAGAGCCCTGATTGGCTCAAAACAGAAGATTACTTCTGACGCAGCACAAGCAAGGCGTGGCGTCGGCTTCTCGGCATGTCTTGGTCGCAGGCTCCGCAAGTGCAACTACGCAACGATAGAAACGAACTTGAAATGCCCACTTTTAAAACGGGAAAGCTAACGATTCCGCTCCTGCACTCGGCATCAATAAGCGCAAATTGGTGGAATCAAGTCGCCTTTTAATTGGGTTCGTACCCACACGTTTTGACGGTTGGCGACCGCTGGTGTATCCCATGGAAATACGAACGGCCTATTTCTCTAGGTAGTGCGTGCAAGGAAGCGCTGGAAGAGCGCCATGTGTTCGAGCGAGTACTCACGCCGGAACCTTTCGCACAGTTCATAGGCTGTGACCTCGCTGTGCTCTTCGTCTAGTCATGCATTAGACAATTCCAAGTCTGACTCTAGTCCGGATCATCCATTAAGGGTTACAACTCGCACGCAAGGAGCTGGCAAGTCATACTACCATCATTCGACATCGACAAGGAGAAGTACCTGTCGCAACAAGAGCCACGAGCATAAACAACGAAGGTGTACAACCGCGACATGACGCGGCAAATATTTTAGTGGTTCCCGACCAGGTCACGTTGTCGTCGTCGTCTTCATCATCATCAACATCATCATCGTCATCATCATCAGCCTGTCTACGCCCACTCTAGGGCGAAGGCCTCTTTCATAGATCTCCAATTATACCAGCCCTGTCCTTACTGCGACCTATTCAGCCCCGCAAACTTCTTGATCGCATCTGCCCACCTAACGTTCTGCCGCCCCCTGCCACGCTTGCCTTCTCTGGGGATCCACTCGGTTACCTTTAATGACCAACGGTTATCTTGCTTCGCATTACATGGCCTGCCAAACACCCATTTCTTCTTCTCAATTTTTTATAGTATGTTCTTAACCCGCCTTTTTCCCTGACTCCCTCCGCTCTCTTCTTGTCCATTAACGTTACACCTATCATCTTACGTTCCATTGCTCGCTGAGTCGCCCTCAATTTAAGTTGAACCCTTTTAGTGAGCCTCCAAGTTCCTGCCCCGCAGGTGAGTACCGGTAAGATGCTGTTGTTATTCGCTTTCCTCTTCAGGGACAATGCTAGGCTGCCATTTATTGTCTGACAATGCCTGCCGAATGCACTCCACCCCATCCTTATCCTTCTAATGATCTCTGCGTCATGGTTGCGTCATGTCCCTTAAGCGTAAACAGATAAACGCAGCATCAAAACCTGCGCCCTCTTTCCCCTCTCCTCGTCTGCCCCAGACGGCACTTAAGGCTATTAGACGATAAAATTATAGCTCGTGGGGCGCTTAAGCTATATTAAGATAAGTTCAAAAGATAAAATAATATCGGCAAAAGTTAATAAATCCAAGGTTAAAAAAAACAGTCCCGGTTTTTACTTTTTCTACTTTCTGCTGTAAAAGGCGCATAAGAAGTGTACCCACTTCTGAAATTGCCTTGAAAAAAGTTGGTGCTTGCTCAACTCTTAGCACCATAGAACTGCGAAGAGAGAACTTGCAAGTGGCGCTTCCGCTAACGTAATTATGAGCTCCCTAATCCTAAATTATTCAAGTTAAGTCGTTTCGCTAGCAGGAACGCTTCAACCAGGATCTTCCATTCAAATTTTATATTTTCAACTCCTGAGCTCCGCAACCAGAGAAAATCACTTTACCTAACCTTAAGGCTGAGTAGTTTTCTGTGAAAAGTTGCTAGGAATTGCTAAATTGCGTCTGGATGAGAACATCCCTGGCAACTCGGATTAAAACTTAGGGCACATGCTAACCTATTACAACCACAGCCGTGAAATCATAATTTTTATGAAGTAACGACTAAACTAAAGTCGAAGCATTGCCCTTAATTACGACCACTTACAAGCACTCAAGTAAAATCACTTGTGTGTACGACTGCGCAAGCATTGCAAAAATAGTTTAAAGAGCATTCAATAATTTTGCTGTAACTCGCATTCAGCCGTAACGGCGCATATTGTAGCGGTTAATAGCTTTTTTGCCTCGAGAACCTGGTTGCCCAACATCCTAATCTGCTTTGCATTAGTTTCGATGACGCCGAGATTACATAACGCTTAAAAACTCAAGAGTACCAGTTTTGAAAGAACCCGGGCGAGCCCGAAAGCTGTACCTACGCTTTTTTTCTCCTCACTGCTGTGAAATAAACGGCGGTAACGTTGCCATTAAATTACTTTTTCAAAAGGTACGTCTTTTTATCCAGCGTCCAGTGCCTGCGCCCGGTCTTCTCAAATTCAGCAAATTATTATTTTGGCTTTTATCGATTTACCGAACTAACATTTGGCAATAAAGGCGAGAAGCTCGTGTGGCCTATTTTATTTTTAACCCCTGACGAAAGCTTCGTTTTCTAGTCCTGCTACAACAAACAACAAAATGCCCGGAAATTAGCAAAAATCTGTTTTAAATTTACTTCCTTGTATACACGTCGCACTTCATTTACAACAAATGCCTGCACATCACGCGATAAGATAGAAACAACCCACAAACGCTGCTTCAAAAACAAACTGTGTTATCTTCTAAAGATTCCGTACTCCGCGCAATGTTGCTAGCATTACCTCCCCTTAAGCAATACAAATATTAGTCTTGTACTCAAATTCTCATACATAAAAAATGAAAGAAGCGCACACTAACGCGTAAGACTTATAGTTAGGGAAGGTTTACGCAAACTTCATGACAATCACGAAGGTTTAAGTCCAGGATCGCAGCGGATTTGCTCCTTCTTCTCTGCCGGAATGACATTCACCCCATCACTGTGGCTACGAGTGTTATCGCCTTTCATTTTTTGAAAGTGAAGATAACTGCGAAATCAACTTGCAGGGGCGTACGCTATGACGCGTGTTTCTCGTTCCGAGGTAGGGTTGTTACGATTACGTGCGAACGCTGGAGTCTTTCTCCTTCCGGTTAAGTGCTGCCACGATTACGGCGAACGCTAGAGATTTTGGCCAGTTTTGGCCAATCTCCATTAGTGGGTATTCTCGACATGACCAATGTGCGCCCGGCACGCTAATTTCCAAACGCTTCACTGGACAGAGCACCCACGTGAGACGTCTGTTCGGCGATAGAGAACGGTAATTCAACGTGCTGCGCCCCAAAACTAAATCGACCTAAAACATACCAAATCACCATTATTAACAAAAACGATGCGTAGATTTGAGTTTGCGAAAAAAATGAGATTTAGAAAAAAATACTCCATGAAAAAAAAACTAAGAGATAGACCCGCTGGGGCTCAAACCCCAGCCGTCAGCGCCAGTACTCAATGCTCTACGTCGAGGCTACAGAGCCAGAACCGTGGGTTCGTTTTAGCAGGTGCTCAAAATAACAGCGCGCGCAGTGACATCACACAAGCCACGTGGGTGCCCTGAACAGCGAAGCGTTTGTAAACACGCGCCCGGGACGCTGGGTAGTCGCAGCGAGGCATGCACACAAGAGCACTCGGCATTTTCTTGGGTTTTTTTAAGAGCCAGGCGATCGCCGCTATCTTGGCCAATCTTCTCAAGTTGGTACGCTTGGCTTCACAAACGTGCGCAGGGGACACTGGGTGGTCGTCGTGAGGCACGCCCAAACGAGCGCTGGGCATTTTCTTTGCTGTTTAACTGCATGGTGGTCACCGCTATCTTGGCTAATCTCCATAAGTTGGTATGATTGGCTTGACAAACGTGCGCAAGGGATGCTGGGCGCTTGCTGCAAGGCACGCACACAGAAACGGTCGGCGGTTTCTTGGTTTTATAAACTGCTGGGCGGTCGCTTCGAGGCCCGCGCTCAAGTGCACTCTCTGGGTAATTTCTTGGTAATTTTTAACTGCGAACACGAATACTTAGGAATTTATATACAACTTCGCTATTAGAATTTTTGGTTCACTGCTGGAAGCATAATTTGATAAGCTATCCTCTCCCTCCCTTTTACCTGTTTCTCTTTCTTCTTTCTTTCTTTCTTTCTCTCTCTCTCTCTCTCTCTATCCATCCATCCATCCGTCCGTCCGCCCGTCCATCCATCCATCCATCCATCCATCCATCCATCCATCCATCCATCCATCTATCCATCCATCCGTCCGTCCGTCCGTCCGTCCGTACATCCATAGAGTCAGTGACACGAGCGTCTGTACAGCGTCAGGAACAATCCACTGACCATGAACCTTAGTATGCCACCCGTGACACCAATACTGTCTGAAAAAGCCCTTGTTATGCATGAAGCTTGTGATAATGTTTTGCTCGAAAATAACGGTTTTAAATTGATAGTAAAAATACAGAAAGAAATTGTGTACAGATAATAAAGGAAAATTTGTTCTTGCGACAAACACATTTTTCTATATCTTCTCTTTACCACCGTTATGAAACTTCTTTTTTCATGCAAAAAGGAGACAACCTGCTTCTTCTAAGCACTCATATTTGGGAAAGGTTTTAGCTTGCGTGCTTCTTAAAGTCCCATGCGTCCTTTGAGATCTACGCCTCCGTTCAATGGCATCAAAAGCTGAAAAAAAAATGAACACATTCCGTGCCCCATACAGCTCGATACTCTGCGTGCAAGACTGGTATCCATGAGATATCTGTCTTGGCCGGAAAGCCATCCTCATCATTCCAGAGATGTTGGTTGAAAAGATTAAGTACATAAGAACGTACTTGTCTGGGAGGCGATTATAACGTGATGACAAGGAAAAGATGGCCGGAGCGTGCCTGGGATAGGTGTCAGATCCTGCACGCCAAGTAACAATCCTCTTCAACAGACCGGCGGGCACCTCTAAAACAGGGGTGGACCGAAAACAGCCTGAGGTAACGTCAACCCTTCAAGCAAGGATTGCAAAGGTGAAAGGAAGAGGTTTATAAGGACGATGAAAATGTTCGCGGCCTTTCTGCTCGGCAAATGTCGATACTCCCTGTACCTTAGTAATGATGCACGCTGTGTAACGATGCACACGCTAGGATATAACGAAATGCACTAATCGCCATGCCCGTGACGGCAGACCCGTTCTTTGAATAATTTCACATCAATACGCGTACGACGCTGGGTGGTCGGTTGGGACGGATCGGTGAGGCCAGATGAAATGCGTAAACTCCTTTCGGTACTGACTCATTCACATCCGAATCGTCAACTGCGACCACAGTGGTTGTGTCATCGCAGCTACCTCATGGTCCGATGACAGCTAGAGAAGGTCTGAATGGGAAAACATTATATACAAATAAACGCCTTAGACGATTTGCTTGCGCCCCGCGTATCGAATGGTTTCATCCTCTCGCTGCTTGACACGATAAGCCTGGTGCTCGCCTCACGCTTTCGAATGGCTCCGATCTGCCTCCTACGCGTTGCGTCATTGTTATTTCCATTTCTCTGCTCTCTGGTTACACTGCGTGCAATGCAACGCCTCGCGCTTCAAAGACGCCTAGGGCCTGGGAAGGTTAGATCCGAGGACATCAAAATGTGTATAAAAATCCAGCCTTGTAAAGCTCGATGTAAAAAGAATGGCACAGCTGTACTCCACTCCAATGATATTTCTACTGTATTTTAATATTGAGGCTTTGGCAAGATGTCCGAGAAAAAACAGTCTGAAGTTTGAATAAAGGCTTTACTTTTATGTTCACTCTTGGAAAGAAAACGAATGCGAAATCCTTCTTTTAACACCGAAGCTGTTCAGCTAATCATTAGAGTTTTTTTTTTTTTCGCAGTTAAAAATACCAAGAAAATGCCGAGTGCACGTGAGCGCGTGTCTCGTGGCGACATCAGGCAGTTAAAAAAAATCACGCCATATCCACGGAATGAATGATGATAAGTGGGGCGAAGCTCGAGAGGGGGAGATCATCGGTAACCGTAACTCTCCCGTGAAAGTTCATCCATTACATCATTAAGAAATACGTAAGACTGTGTGCGTAAATTGTACAAATCAACTTTTATTTTCGGAGTCAATGCTCCCAGGCCCAGACCTGGTGAAAGACCCCGCGCCATCAACTACCCCGCACCTCCACCACAATTTGTCACGTAGGATGGGACACAACGGTAAAGAAAGAACTTTTATTTAGGGCGAACTTGTGCCCGAACAAGACGAGAGGAAACGAGCAAAGGTCCTTGCGTCTCGTTCGATCTCCGAGAACGACTGCCTGCGTTCGTGGCGTGATCTCTTGCGTGATCTCCCCCTCGCAGTGCACGTGCGCTCGCGCCTCCGTTGGCGAACACAGACAAGCTCGCACTCCCGGTTCCGAGTTAGCGCTGCCGGTTGCAGCCGGTTCTTGCGCGTGCAACGCGGCCCACTTTGCGACATCTCCGAAAGCATACGGCGGTCACGTACCACGAGACACAAGGAATGGACAGACCCATGACACTAAGGAGCTTCGCCCCGAAAACAGGGAAATGCCGAGCGCTTGGGTGTGCGTGCCTCGCGGCGACCGCCCAGCGTCCGCTATGCGCGTTCGAGAAGCCAAGCATACCCACTTAGGGAGATTGGCCAAATTTGGCCAAGAAAAGAACTCCACCGTTCGCCGTAATTGTGGCAACACTTGCTCGGAACAAAAAAGAGACGTCATAGCGCACGTCACTCCAAGGTGATGTCCAATGATTGTTAATTTAAAAAAAAAATGAAGGACGCGGACGCTTACAGCAACACTGATGGCGTAAATATCGTTACTACAGCGAAGAAGGAAATAGCCTGCAATCATGGACTTAAACTGTTGTGATTGTCGTGATGGTTGCGTAAAGCCTCGCCGCTTTTAAGTCTTACGCGTTAGCGTGAGCTTCGTAAATTTTTTTTATACGAAAATTCTAGAGTTTCGGTCTTCTGCCGCAAGAATAATCGCGCAGCGCTGGGGAGAAAGAATCGGAGGTCCAGCATAGTCTGGCAACAAGGAAAGCGGCGAGAATACTGCAAAAAGGGAAACCGGGAATCAATGCGTGCAGCGCCGGTTGACAAAAAAACCACTATGTCTCTTTCTCTATTCACAATATTGTAAACATATGCAAATGCATTCGCTCTAACTTAAGCGCCACATTCAGTTATGATTGGTTCTACCAACGAAGTCCTAATTTGCATGCTCTCAGAACGTGCCTACGCATCGAGTTACACCTCCGTGGACGCAGCAGCGCTTCTCGCGGGCGCTTTCACTGAAACCGTGCAAGCGGAGGCCAGCCAAGACAGCTGTTAAGAGCAAGAGAGCGCCGCTAAGGGCAAGAGAGCTGGCCCTCGCTCCGGAAGAAAAACGAATCCCCTCCCCCCCCCCCCCCCCCCCCCCTCTACCACCACCACCTACCTCAAGGCCAGGCGTAAAAACATATTTTGATACAAAACTGTTCCCAGATTAACCATTCGTAAAAGTAAGTGCAAATGAGCACAAAGTATTCTTAAAAATGGGCTCAAGAAATAACTTCTGCGGGCGCTCGAAACACTAAAACGACAATAAAATTACGGACTGGTTTGTTTCACTTGTAGAGCACGTATGTACACATCTGGCGCACCTTTGTGGCCCCATCTGCTCTGCTGCGATGGGTACACTTTTTTTCCAAATATTGTTCGCAAATATATTCACAAGTCCTCTTCACTATGCTCGCGCTTTTCATATCACTCATCTGCTTATAGGCTTTATTTCCACCTGAGAGTGTGGGGCCATCTGGAAACGGAAACAACATGTTCGTATTCAAGGAGAAAAGGAAATGCAATGCAGTTTTCAGTGTGGCCTCATTACGAAGACCCGAAAATTCAGTCGATAGGAAGAACATGGATGCTTCATTGCGTCTATGTAACTTCCATAGCAAGTGAGAAAATATTTGCGATGAGCTTTGCCAGAATATGTTTTAAAATATTTCAGAATATTGTTACGTGGCGGAAGAGCAGATGAAAGGAACCGTGGTTAGAGATGGAGTGATATATTTACAAAATGAGACAATCTATTCACTGGCAGCCATAACAGAGCCCGTGGTGATGATGATGATGATGTACTCAAAGATTTTGGACGTACCCACACGGGGGGATTGGCCAGGGTTAAATCGGTTGTTGAAATAAGTGAGGACCCCCAAATACGAAATTATTTCCGGAAATAGGCCGCAAAAGGAAACTTAGTTATGAATAAATCCGGAATTACCCATTAATTAGCACCCTTCAGCAATTCAAACGACCTGAAGCAGAGAGAAAATTTTGAATGTAGTTATATATATACCCCTTTTTGCAAACCTCAAATTGGATGCGCCAATACATAATATCAGAGGAATCGAAAAAGTCAACTCCAAACTTTGCTGCACCCCGCAGACAGCTTCTTCTTCGTCGTCGTTATCGCTGTCGTTGTCGTTGTCGTCGTGGTTAGTGGCCATGGCGCCAAGGGGATTTTCTGCCTCGTCCCATAACAAAAAGCCAGCAAGCGCGTTTGGGAATACGGCTTGTGCTGCTGGTGTTAATCCGATGTGAGAATGACGAGGCTTTCCCTAAAGAGGGATTGTCAAAAATGTCCTAACAGGAAGTCAGAAGACAGTGGAGTTCTTCGGCTTGGGCAGGCAGCAAATCGGAGGCCAACATTTTCGCAAAGCGTTCGGTCGGTGCAGCCACTTCCGGTGTTCTTAGGAAATAACTATCCTTAGTATTTTTATATAAATGCTGACGACAGTGTCTACGTTTTGAGCTCACAAAGCTGTGTAACATAACACACACCCACAGCACTCAAGTAACAAATGTGAACGCGATGAACGGGATTCGTACGGCGGCTATGCGTCAACATTAGTTTTTGCTCTCTTTGGCCACTTCCCCACATTGCCGTTTTGGGAGGTATGATGACACGTACACTGAATGAAGATTCGAAGCTGCGTTTCAAACAGCGATATCTTCAATAGTCCGCTTGGTCGGAATGTCTTCATGGCCTAGTCTCGTCACTCATCAGTGCAAGCTCTTGCGGCTCTTACGTGCCCACGACAAGGGCCTGGTGGTCGTTATTCCAAACGACGTAGAATGAAGATCTGAACCCACGTGGTGGCGTAGACAAGGCGCGTCCAGAACTTCCTACTGCTCGTAGCCCTTTCTCAGAACCCATCTCCGGCGCTGGTGTTTCCCTTTCCCAGAGGTCACTCTATGGCTCATGCTTCGGCATCCTCTACCGTGGATTTCGTGTTCAAATTTCTTTTCCCTCACAGAGTTTCATAAACCAGAGATCTACGTATTTCGACTTGGAAATTGTAGAAGACACGCAAGCCTGCTTAGGCGTAAGAACACGAAAGCATAGGGGTGCGTGCTCGAGCGAGATTTATGCTTAATTCGACCCCACACAACCGGGCGATACTGTTGAGATAGGAAGGAATGGAGTTTCATCATTGTTCAAATAACTTGTTCTTCAAACTCCTGCGTGAGGCCATTGTCGACCTGACTTCAAGCCGGACCATCCTCTCCTCTTGCCATTACGTTGCGTCTCAAGCAGTGTCTTGCTCCTTGTCAACGATGCCGCCGTAGCTCGTAAACTAACGGCCTAACGTCAAGCTAACGCATGCCCGAGTCTTCCCCTATAGTCTGCTTCGAAAGCAATTTGGGTAGCCCCTTACCAGTGTTAATATTCGACTGTGGCTTGTGGTGTGTGCGGCGCCCATGTTGCAACGCCGCAACGCGACTTACCGGCGACTTCTACGCGGAAGCGCAATGCTCTGCGGCAAATCCCGCTTACCAAAAGATTCCTGAATGCCCGTACACACTCAGGCCCGCATGCGGCCTCAAGGTTGCATCACGTACCATGGACCCTTCAGCGCATGATCTTCAGGTCAGCATGGCAGCGAGCGATGTATGAGGCATCGTCTCCCTGACTCGGTGACAGTGCTTTTACTTGTGTGTGTTTGACTCTGGTTCTACATTTTCCGAGGCATGTTCAGCCGTTGGAGTTGTGATTTTAAAAGTGCTTGTCTTTCGCCGAGCCAGTCAGTGCGTTTGGGCCAAGCTTTGAGGACGCTGCTTTGCCCTTTTGAGTTGTCATGTGTTCGTGCGCCGGTGTGCATCATCGTCATTTTTCATAGTCATCGACATCGTTCGATATTGGTATTTTTCTCTACTCGTCATGGATTAATAAGCCGTTTAGGTTTGACCTCTGGCTCTTCGCCGCCGGAACGGAGGACATCTCCTGCCCTCTGCTCGTCAGTCACGCTACCTCGAGTAGACGGGAGGTAGAGGGAGGGGGGGGGGGCGTATTCGTACATCTCGGTCCTGTAACACCTGCGACGACCTCGCTTAGGGAGCCACCTCACGTGTCGTGGTGAGTGGAGTTGTCGGGCCGGCGCATACCCGCGTTCCAAAACAATGAAAACTTCAAGCGGACGCGTCTTTTTCGCTAATGAGCATTTTTCTTGCCACACACAGTTTTTCCCTGCATAAGCAGCCGATGCTATCGCGTAAAAAAAGGCCGCGCATCTGCTCCTTCCCTTCTCTTCCCCGCTCATCACTCATGCTGTTCCTCTTATGTCTCGTTTCTCCCAAGATAACACGCTAGAGGTTTGCTCACGTCAATTTAAAATGCAAGACGAATCGATTCACAAACAAACCAAAATGTATGCGTTTAAGTATCCCAAGAAATACTATTGTCTTTAAAAGCAGCTGCTACAGATGACACGTATCTTTTGATACGCACTCTCTGCATGGGTGAGTGCTCAAACTAGTAACATCGATCATTTTTGAGTACAGAATTTTCTAGTGGATCTCTTGGGGTCTCGGTCATTTGTGACCTAACCACTCAGTGTAAGTAAAAGATAAACGGGGAAGTGCGTTTACTCGGTTGCACATATTTTTTCAAAAGCTACAGTCTCAACGGTTTATCGACACCGTTTAATGGCAACGCACTTTTCATAATATTCTTCCAATCATGGTCATTACGGCGGCAAGTTATTCAACCTAGAAAAAGTCCGCGCTTCCAGGGGCATCTAGTGGACATTGCCATGAAGCCACAAGGTATTTCTTGAATTTTTATTTGGTGTTTTAAGAGCACCTTTAGACCAGCGAATTTGTTTCTACGTGCGGCGGCTTTCCGAATGGTTTTTGTTTCAGTAAACTTCAGATAGCCAAGCTGTTTTATAAAAAAGGAGGGGTGCTGGAATATTTCCTTCTATACGAAAAATATGAAGAAAAAAATAAACAGCCTACATGATTTATTCTCTTTCAAAGTTGAAAAGAAATTTTCTCTCGAAAGTGATGAACTGTGATTTAGGGCGGCAAAGCGGGGAACAGATTATTCATCGAAGGCGCCGTCAGAGACCGATTTTCAGACGCAATATTGGGGTAACTCAGCTATTACCACAACCTAATACTCGGCAAGGAAAATTACACACGCAAAAAATGACAACAATACACAGTTCATGGCAGTTTCCAGCACAAATCGTCGACGGCTTTTATCACCAAATTACCTCTTCGGGCGCTTCAATACCGCTGACGCGCTCTCGGGGAACCTGCCGGCTTTTTTCGGGCTCCAAACGTGAATGCGCTGGCTAATGATTTTTTCCACCGGATTCAATATCCTTCCAGCCCATTCCCGAACCAGCATCCACGAAGCCCGTTTCCGCTTTTATTACACCAACGTCGACGTGTTGTCTGCCTTTGCTTGCGCTGTTCCCACCGCCTGCTTGGTGCCATGGCGGACAAACGCACATTTACCGCTGTCTCTCCCTTCACCCCGAAGAAGCACGCACGTCACTGCTGCAAGCAAATTGTGCGGGCACAGCACCTCGCATCGGAAGGACGCACTGACGCAACAGAATTTCATCCAAGAAGAGTGCACTTAAAGCAATCCTTTAACTACGTTTTCACACGTCGAACGTTCTAGGGTGATGCGCGTCAAATGACTCACGCACACCTCAAGGTAACCTCGGTTTTTTGGAATTATTGTCGGCCGTTCTACCAAAGGCACGTTTCAGGTGTGAGACGAAGTCAAATGATTGTTACTAAGGGCTGTTAGTACTAAGAAGGCTTACGTTCCGGCCAATAAAAATTCATCCATTACCGTAGCTTTGTAAAAGCCCACTATAGGGTTAGCATTCACGGCTTATAGCTCCGGCGGTCTTTGTAATAGGACTGAAGGAAGGTGACCACACTCATGAAGACTTTGCTGCTGGATTGTTTGGATTGTTGCATTTTCTAAGCGTTACTCTTGGCGTTTTTGGTCTAATTACTCCGCTACAAGAACACCAAATAGTTCAGACAAGACAAGTTCTTCAAAAGTGGTGGGACGTGCACGTGAGTGAGTGAGTGAGTGAGTGAGTGAGTGAGTGAGTGAGTGAGTGAGTGAGTGAGTGAGTGAGTGAGTGAGTGAGTGAGTGAGTGAGTGAGTGAGTGAGTGAGTGAGTGAGTGAGTGAGTGAGTGAGTGAGTGAGTGAGTGAGTGAGTGAGTGAGTGAGTGAGTGAGTGAGTGAGTGAGTGAGTGAGTGAGTGAGTGAGTGAGTGAGTGAGTGAGTGAGTGAGTGAGTGAGTGAGTGAGTGAGTGAGTGAGTGAGTGAGTGAGTGAGTGAGTGAGTGAGTGAGTGAGTGACCTACCTACCTACCGACCTGACTGGCTGGCTTTCTTGCTTGCTGGCTGACGTATTACCCACTGAAGAAGTCAACCTGTACTACCAGTAGTGTTTTATAAAAACGAAGGTGATTCTGCAAAAACATTTTCTAAATGCTGAAACAGCGAACGGCGATAAGAAGTGCTTCCCTCTATTACACGGGTTACTGACTGGTGGAGTTCTCTTTCCCAAATAACTCTATGAAGCGAAATTCAGTATTCTCAAAAGGTCCCCGAACCAAGATATTACGTTGTGCTTCCTACCAACAGATAAAAAGTCACGGGACCTTCATTTACAAGTCATCAGGCTTTTTTTGATGCGCGGATTAAAAGCTTTAACCATGCGAAGAGAGCGAGACAGCCCATAAGTGCCTCGAACCTCATTATCTCGTGCTACGAGTATTGGTGGTGTGCTATTAATTGGAGGTTTATTATGACGCAGAAGGAAACAAAGGACGGTGTTCGCAGTATCTCCTGCTATTTTTGTTACCATTTTGGCTCCTGCACTTCGGCTGAGTGTCCCCAGCAAACTTCAGAGCATAACCATCTTTCGCACTAAGGTTTATTCCGATACACATCAAAAGAAACTGCACATACTGCCACGAACAATAACTGGAACTTAAAATTATGCTTTAGGCAGAAGAACTATGACCAGCTGGAACTGATGATACTCAAGAACTATGTCGCTTGGCACTGCTTTGAAGGTAAAACATCCCCCTCGCGAGGGGCACGATCAAATGCAGAGCATTTCCGCGGGGGGCATGCCTGCAAGTCTTATGGATTACGTATTGGTTGTTGTTGTAATTGTTGTCTTCCAGCGTAGACATTGTCGATGAAGTCGATGGTGAAACGTGCCGTGAACCCCCTGCCGCGGCTATTACGCAACGTGGAGAGGCTACGACGCAACGTGGCGCGGCTATGACGCAACACAATCCAACACAATCCACTTTAATCCAACCCAAGCCAATCCAATCGAATCCAATCCAATGCCCTTCGCGAGAGAGTGTTATAGCGCCGAAATCGCGCCACCACATGAACGCGAACCGAACGCGGCGAGAGAGGGTGTTGCGAGCGGAGAGAAGGCGAGGAGGACGCGGGGGAGAGGGCGCACCTGTGGCCGACGGTTGAATGAGTCAAGGATATAAGGCGCGTGCGTAACCTTCCATTCTGTGTTGGCTCCGTGGAGCAGTCGGTAAAGTGCCGTGTACCTTGCGTTCCGCCCGCAGAGTCGTGGGATCGAAACCTGGCGCCGGAAAGTATTATTTCTTTATATTATTTCTTCTTTGGAGTGATGCGGACTACGGACGCCAACGCGGGTGACATCGTGAGTTACTAAAATGCTCTGCATTTAAAACACAGCGCTTGCAGATCCAAACACCGTAATATTACTGTTGATTTGATCAGGCATCTTAGCTTTCGAGTGAGCAATGCCGATGCTCTTTAATTTTTGACTAAAGCAAAAATATGAGCCAGAATGAGGGCAAGTCAGAAATAAATGAAAGTAGAAATCCCACAAAGCTTATGTAACATCTGTAATATACTTCGAAGTGTAGCGGACGACAGGGCGTACGCTTCCAGCGTTGTTATACTTCAGCTACATTGACACATTGTTGTTTTGTAGGTGGTGTTGGTTTTGCTCGTGATGAAGTGTAAGCAGTGGTTCGATGGGTGCCGGAGTTTCTCCCGCGGGCTAGGGGTCGCTTTTACTGCACGCACGACCGCTTCGCAGAGATGCCTGGAAAACTTATGGATGCCTTCTTCGCTAGTTCTAAGACGTTCAACGGCAGAACGTGAAGGAGAGAGTGACGGATGGCCGGGGGACAGAAAAGAGTCATTTACGTGCTGCAGAAGACCATCGAGGATATGTGGTGCAAAGAGGCAGATATGTGACCAATTTTTGTTTGTTTTCAGTTTTCTGCCAAATGCATTGCTATTTCTCGCCAGTCTGACCAGCTACAGAAGTGGTTCAGTCAGTCGCTATCAGTGACTCCTCACTGCCTCTCACACACTGGGAAAGTCCCCGCCTTCTGTTCGTCCCACCAGGCCTTAGAACCAAGAGTGGGAGGTCAGTGCATAAGTGTGCATTTACATTCTGTGTCATTCGTTTCAGTGAAACAGAAGGAGAGAGGATCATAGACTCATTTTTTTGCAGAAATTTCCTACGAAAAGATGATGTTTTTATTAAAGCAACAAATCAAAATGAAGCCATACGTGGAGGGGAAGCCTGCGTCCACAGCAAGTAGACACATTCGCTAGTGGCGCGGAAACAGGGCGTGAGTGTATGTAACACGGTCACAATTATGATAGCAAACCAGGAATGGTAGGGTTAGCAAAGCTATGCCAGGACTTTGTTAGAGGAAGTCTGTTAAAGAGGTCAAAAAAGCTCGTCAAATTATTTCGCGTGCGAGGTGGTACCCGGAAAAGGACATGTGACGAATTCTTCCTCTTTTCCACGTGTTTTAGAGCGAAGTAAGCGGAACAGCTTCATGTGTTACTGCTCCTACTTTTCTACTTTTTTCTTTGCTTGGAATTGCCCGAAGCATATCGATGGCGACGGAGCCAGAAAAGGCCGACGTTCAAGCGCATTCTCCTTGGTTAAAGCCCGAGCGAGAATATCCCGTTTGCGGGAACTGTTTGCGTGTAAAAATTCGTTCGCGATCTGTGCACAACATGAATGTCTAAATGGGCGCTCAGAATACTGGCGGCTGCGGTGCCTGCATCGATATATAAAAGAGACACTCGGAAGCGGTGGAATCATTGCGGCAACGGACTTTGAGTTCCCTGAGACGGCGTGCCACGAGCCTTTCCCATGAGAGCGCTAGACTTAATTTGCAGCCGAGAAACCAGCAGCTCCTTTAAAAAAAGAAAAAAAAAAAAAGCAAGTGCTTGGCTACCTAGACATCGGGCTACAATATAAACTAGAAACGCGACAGAAATGAGCAATCATCAGGGACGGCGATTTCTATTTACCTACTCGCTGAAACACATTCAGCCGAAATTTAATTTGGTCCTGCGAATGGTGACAATACAATTCGCTACGCTGACAGGTGAGCACTTTGCAGAAATATTTGTCTACGCTTGTTTTTCACTGTCTCCTTTTTTTTTTTGCTTTTCCCCCAGCGCCTGCTGAAATTCCGCTAGCCTTTTTCGTCATGCAAATGTGCGGTAGCGCGGCGAAAATAGTGTAGACAGCCGCGGGTTTTTAGAATTGTCTGTTTCGGCCGATATTCCCTCCAATCGCGTAAAACCGAAAAAAAATGTTAAAAGGTAAAGTAGGGACTGACTGTGTTGCGGTGGTTTAATTGCGAATTTAACATCCGGTCATGAAATCAACAAGAAAACATTCAGCCGGAAAGATGGACTGAAGTTGAGTGCACATCCGCATATGCGAGTGGGATGTAATGGCAAAGGATACCGAACGAATTTTGATAAAGTGATCCGCGCATGTTGTTTTCATCCTCCCTTCTTTTTCGGTAAACATCAGTTATACGACACGAAACCGTTTTTTTTTATACGTCATACATACAGCGGCAACCGAACTCCGCAGCTGCGAGATGCTTCGAAGCATATGTCAACTGAAGTAAACATTCCTTCTTAGCTACTGAGTTTTTTAATCCCAGATCACCAGAATTGAGCGTTAAAAGAGAGAAAAAAAATCGAAAGAGACCTAAGGACTACTTGTAGACTGTGGGATTTTATTCAGAGGCGCAGCGTATATAGCTAGAACTTAAAGTAATTAGAGGGCATCTGTAACACTGCCCAAAATCAAAGCTCGTTTCATATAACGAGAAAGATGGTTAAAACGTGAAGCTTTCTCTGTGCTAATTTAGGCGGGCGTTTCCGCTTGATTTGCTTTAATTCGATTTATTTCGATGTTCGAGCATTTATTTAGTTGGTTTTATTTATTTATTTATTTATTTATTTATTTATTTATTTATTTATTTATTTATTTATTTATTTATATTTATTTATTCATTTATTTATTCAGAAGTTCATGCAACTTGAGATAAAGTCGAAGTCCAAAATCCAAAACTGCTTCGACCCTGTCGCGATGGGGCCATCGGATATACATGGGCTTCATAACGGAACTGAACCGAGGTTCAATTCCGACCACAGCAAGGGATTTTTTTAAGGAGCTTGATATAGCTTTGTGGAAACCCATCGTCATCATGTGCACTCATAGTGTGCAAAGTTGGCTTTCCTGCAGGCTTTTTTACATACGAATGCCGCCAGCGAGAAACAGAAAGCTTCAACTTAATAAACCCTTTCACTTTTTTCCTGTTGCTGGTGCTTTTGTTGTTGTTATTACTGGAGTACTTTGAAAGGTACATTCTCTGGAGATGAACCCCCCTGTGTCAGGGCGCGGTTAAGCGTTGGACGGCGAAGCCCCTTCCCCGGTGTGGGACACGGATTGTCCAACTCGCGTCGGTCATCAGGGTGAGGGAGTGTGACGAAGAAATTGTTTCGGTGCTGCCCGGCTTCCACATGCACGCGGCTGCTCTGCTGTTTCCTGAGGAAACAGCATAAGAGCGCCCACCAAGTTAAGCCTCGCATGCTTCACGCTCCAAATATTTTGCGACATAACGGCAGCCGCTGCTTCCCATCGGTGTGGAAGGGGGGCGCGCAACCTTGGGTAATTTCCTGCTCGTGCCGGGACTCCGTTGTCATGGAGACTTGATAAGTCCTAATCGGCTCCGGATCTTTTTGGGTTAACTCGCGTCCAACGCTTTTGACTGGCGCCGTTAAACGACGGCTGACTATTGCCAAGGTCATTAGATTAAGACCCGTGGCTTAGTGTGTATGGGTTGGCTCCAACCCCCTCCCTTCTTTTCAGTTCAGCGTGCGTTGCGCCGGCCTATCCGTGCGGACACTTTATCAATGCCGCCCCATGTCGGGTGCGGTGGACGCTTATTGTTGGGTTACCCCATGGTCTCGCCGTACAATGCAGCGTTGTTTCGTGTGGCGCTTGTCCGCGTAATAAATCCGTGTGCTATGAGAGCTACCGCTTTCCGTTGGAGTGATTGACGCCCACGAGGTGAGAACCCACCCTGCACATTCTCTACGAAGCCGATGCTGTGCGAAACAGGTAAAGGTAAATAACCCCTACATATGCTCTACAAAAGCCCCAAAGTTATCCAAAGCCCAGAGGGACACTACGTGATTTGCTTGCCGCAGAAGACACCACTTCTACTCTCTGCTTTGCTTTTTTTAACTTTTTAAAAGTGGCCATCAGACGCGTTTATTGTCGTCATTAGAAATGCACCAATAGCTGCTATACGAATTGCTTATCATCACTCAAGCCCTAGAACTAAGCCTAGGCCGAAAAACAAATATTTTGAGTTATTTTTAAGTTATCTGACGGACGTAGAGTGGCAAATATTAGGTATGATATTTCACTGTACTTTATTCTATCGACGGGGTGCATTCTTTCGCCCATTCTACGCGTACTTCATGTGTAGAAAATGGCGTTACAGCGGTCTTTTAGGCGTGGGGTAACCACGGTGTCTACAGTGATAGCCTGCATGCATTGCTACAGGGATAGCAATCTAAAAATGTAACCCAACGTGCGACACTTTATCGCATACCGTCGTCTTGCTTGAATACAAAGTGCGCACAAAAAATGAACATGCCTGCAGATCGGGCTGGTAAACACGCCCCATTTTGGAAAAAGCTTCGGTTGGTTATTTATCTACGGAGGTATTGATAGCACCAGGTATTGTTAAAAAAGTGCGCTTCTCGAGAGCCGAATGCACGTGTATCAGTTCGCCATTTGTACGCCCCGACGATGCTGTGACAACGCGAAATATAACCTAAAGAATTGTAGAGAGAGAGAGAGAGAGAGAGAGAGAGAGAGAGAGAGAGAGAGAGAGAGAGAGAGAGAGAGAGAGATAGAATTTCGTTGATATATAGAAGTCAGGCTAGCACCGAGCTGCGCTTGCCACTCCGTATGTGAAAGAAAAGACCAAAAATAGTTGAAACATGTGAGCACACAAGGCCTGCACAAACGCTCACAAAGCACACACATGCACCAAAAGACGCGGAAACATCCTCTTAACCCAAGCACAGCAGTCAAAGTAAGGTAAAGTGTTCACAGGATTTGTCCAAGCCGCATTCATGGAGAAAAGACAACAAGGCCTTTGTAGCCCGTGTCGAAACGGCACGAGCACATCACCTAAGAAATGTAATGGCATGCTCATTGGAATGTCACATATAACAGTGCGGGCTGCTTCAAATATGAAAACGTATGCGCGAGGAAGATTTCGAATGACGTTGACGATGAAGTTTATTGAAGGGAAAGCACACATACATAAAAATACTAGCTGACTTGTTTCTGGTCAAGAGCCGAAAATTATAGCGTTCATAAAAATTCTTCCCTCTTGTGCGCGAACACCTGTAAAATTTACTCACTTGCTTGCAATGTATGCACGGTGCTCGACGTTTATTAAACGAGCTTATTAATACGAAGTTTTACTCTGAGGGAACATCCCGTTTAGACTTCTACAACAAGTTTAAGAAGTTTCTTGCCCGTATTTCGCATGAAGAGGGGCTGCCGCCAGACGAAACTCCCTAAAATAACACTTCGTAAAGTGTAGAGTAGACTTTAAAGTAATTTTAGTTAAGATTATGTTCGAACCTGCACGCAAAAACGACAACATTTATAAAATATTGCCTTCGCGTCTCGGATCGCAAAGCTGAAACGGGCCACGTCTCTAGTACTTCATATTTAAAGTGTACCGCTTCATTCTTAAGCAGCTTGGCTGGTTTTGCTGCGTGCGGCCCGTGAGATACAACACCCTCCATATTGCATAAAACGGGGACTTGTGCAGCCTAATCAAGAATTTGTTTAATTTATCACTTTTCTAGCGCTCATTATTAACAATGTTGTGACTCGGGAGCCTATTACGCCTTTCTACCTAGTAAATTATTGCTCAAAAACAAGCCATAGATAAAAATACATACCAAATAATCGAAATGCCGATATGCGACTGTATGACAGATTGGAAGCATTAGGGAAATTAGAGGTTTTCATATACACTACAAACAAACTGGCTACAGCATGGTAGATTCAAATAAAATCAAACATATTTATTGGTTATAGCAGCTTCACGACAATGGCCACCTTCATATAGAGAGGCTGTTCACGACCTACGTAGGCACTGTCTTCGAAATACCAAGCGAGACACCTCTTCCGCCGTTTAGGAAGCAGCTGTCAGCGCTTTAGCATCAGCGCTTCGCATTTTCCGTGTGTCGACATTGCCCATGCCTTCTTCGGAGCTCCAACCAATGTGGCCAAAAAGAAGGAGAACTGCCCCACCCCCATTGAGAACTACAATGCAATACCGCCCTGTGATAGACTAAGTAGGAGTATCTTGCCCCCAATCCGCCCAATTTGTCTAAGCAACAAAAACCCCGTTATGACATCAGATTTACGCGGTTCCCTGAACCGTTTGATTAAATCTACTCTTTCCCATACAATATTCCCCGAAAGGCTGGCTCTAGGAGAAATAATGTGCTCTCTACCAGATCACATGGGACTAAAATCAGAACCCCCGCCTACCAGCCGTCCCCAACCTATCCGGTGAGAAGTTAAAGAATAAGTCGAGCAGCGCACTTTCGTCTACCGAAAGACCTGCGTCAAGTCTACGAAAAGCCTTCAAGGCTAGCAATCACACCGCGCTTCTTTTGCTGCTCCATAAGTTTTCTCACTCTCTCTCTTTCGCTCTCTCGCTGCCTTCCTTTCTCTGTCTCTTGTTCTGTCAATAGTGCATATTTTAAAAATATGCGCTCCATATTACGGCCAGAAAGTTGTAAGAACAACTGGGACAGCTCTGCTGAACAGGGACGTCCGAAGACTTGCACGAAGGTGCATTCACATCCGATGTGAATGTAGTGAAACGTTGCTTGATTTGATAGCAGCTTCTATGTGATGAGCTCGTTATAGTCCAGGCTCTCCGTCGTATCTCGTCCTGGGTAACAGCGTCACGCACGAAAAGAGAGGCTTCTAAATCAAATGCGCATCTTCTGGTTGGGATGGACCCCGTGTCCCTCGCTTTACGAAGCTAATGTCTATCCTTTTGCGCGACAGAGGCACACGTCACTCATGTGCAAAGTGTCCAGGGTGATCTTTGCGCTGTGACGTTGCTACGGACGCTGCCATTGCTAGGTCGCAAATAAGTACACAATAGGATAAAATAGGCAAAACGTCATAAATTAACGCACTAATTACCCCATATTTTCGGAACCTATATCCAGTGTTCTTTATATACATTTTGAGTGGCTGCAGTACCCTCTCTTGACTTTTTTCGCTATCAACGCCAAGCTGATATTGAAACTAGCTAAGACAGGGCACCATAGCCCCTCTTCGCGGGAGAGTAGAAGCAAGTCTACTTGTAGGCAATTGAGTTGAAACTGCTTAAATGTTTTTGTTCCTTCTCCTATACCCCGAAATCGATGCTCTTAAACAATCACAGCGTGCTATCTTCCTCATAACTCTATGAAGACTCACACTCACTTATGCTAATTCCGTCGGTAAGAGGTTGTTTTCAAGCGAACCTTTAGTGTTGTCACTAAATAGGTCTGCAATAAGAGAATGCCGAAGTGACAGCGAAAAAAGCTTCCAGTGGCTGGAATCAAACCTGCGTCCCTCGAGTTAGGAAGCCGGCGTCTATTCGATTTCTCCCTTTCGACACGGTAGAAGCGGTTTGCAAAACTTAGACGACAACCAAAGAATCCGACACGAGAACGCTTCGCGTTCTGCCATCGTCGTCTTTGGACAAAGGGGTGTATGGTTTTTATTCTGTGTCCTTAACCTGTTAGCGCCTCTATTTCTTCCATTCGTGTACATACAGCTCCCGAATTTTTACGTCACAGCGCTTTTAGATACCATGCGCAGCGTATGAACAGGTTAACAAAAGAACTCATAAAGAGCTGTTCTTCGCAACACTGTCAGTTCCAAAATGCAAAGACAAATGCAAAATACTGGTGTGGGTAGCTACCTTCATGGAAGTCACTTTGTGCAGCATAGTTTCGATACTGGGTACCATAGAGTGCGAAAGAGACAATTAGACTTGCAGACGTGACACACATGTCTGATACCTGGCGATCTCAAAGCTTTAATTTGAATTGTCTGGTGTTTAGCGATGTCAATATATTGTTAGGTGTTCTTTTGTTAAGTTGTTACGTGAGCTTAAGGTGCATGACGACACGTATTCCTTAAATTTCCATTACACAGAAGACATCAAGCACCACTTAACCTGCCGTCAGTACTCTGTCTCGTTGAAGGGATTTGCTATATTTAGCTATATAACGATGAGAAGAGGAAGTAGAGCGCTGTAGCGCGTGCCTGTGTGGGCCCAACGCCACCGCCCAACGATCAACGGTTAAGAAGTTGTGAGTGGGGCGTCACGAATATCACGACGACCGTGCTGAACTAACTTCAGCGTTGCCAATTAAAGTCCTCTAAAGAGTTTTCAGTCGAACTTATCGGCCCTGCAAGAGGACGAATTAAAGTTTGAATTCAGAATTGAGCAAACATTCTGTGCCTTCTGTGAACTGTTTTTTTCTATGAATATGGTTGGTTTGACAGCGGTACACAGAATGTCTCAGTGGCGCAATCTGAGTAATCAGTGCGGGCATTTTTACCGCTAAATTATTTCATTCGAAGCGGATAAATACCTACAACTCTACGGAGAGACTCGGCCTCTTAATTACACCGGGCTGTAGTTTTTCGGTGGCAGGAGCTTGCTAAAAGATCCGACGCACAATCGCTTGCGATCTTCTCGAATAATTTCGAGTAATAACTTTCAACGTTACTGCAAATCCCAACCACGTTTTAGAAAACATTCGCCTCAGGCCAGTTGAACCTTCGACCATTACCCTGACCAAACTTGTGGCGGCTTATCACGTGACACCACAGGGGGAAGGAATGCGAGTAGAAGGGTTGGGGGATTTAAAGCCGTGCAAAAATGTTTCCTCTTGAATAACTTCAAATCTCCAAACAATTTGCCATGAAGACAAAAGTTTTCTACTGATTTTATCAGAGAAGTGATCCGATCGACACGTATTCGTTAACGAGAGAGCCAAATATTAGTGCCCTAGAAACACGACCAGTTGCTAAGATCAGGCGTCTCCCGGGAAAACTGCTGTGTGCACACTCCCATGCTCTAACCGAACTCCGACGACTAATTGGCTAAACTCCCACGATAAGGACGTGAATCGTGTATTAAAGCTCTCTCTCTCTCTCTCTCTCTCTCTCTCTCTCTCTCTCTCTCTCTCTCTCTCTCTCTCTCACGCTTAGAGAGTAAGATTGCAAAAGTATGCGAAAAATGAGGAGAGTACGCGGCAAGTTGTAGCCAGGCAAGCCATAGACGGCATAGTTAAGACCCGGTGAGGCCACCACGATGTCTCTGGTTGTTCAAGCTTCTATATTGGCATACCATCGGTAAGAAGAGCAGCCTCTTAGAGGAGGAGGCTGTTGACGATATTCAGCAGTCGTAATCCGAAGTGACATTGCCTAAAGGGATGGCCCTCCCGGTGATGTCGGTACACTCTAGTGAAGCAACAGTTTCGGGTTAACTTCTGACTCCGTATCTGAATTAACGCTAAACTTGGGCGCAAATATCTGGAACGTTCGCACAAATCTCGTAATAACGTACGCGTGCTTCTCGTATATGGTTATTCGGAACCGGAGGGAACCGAACAAGCCTCTTAACTGGGCTGAATATTGTTCTGTTTGTTCTGAAAGCTGTACGGCTGCTATTTGGTGTCATCGTGAGTGTTACTGGTAGAAATAGTTCATTTCTCTAGCAATAAAAAACCATTTTGCATCTTATATGTTCTATAGAGGATATTCTTTCTTCTGAAAGTACATTTATTATGTTAAAACATTCGTCGTCAGCGGTAGGACAGAGTATGCAATATGCAAAGCCTAAGGTTCCAACACAAGGAACGGAAATGTGTAATAAAAATACAGTAAACACTAGTTACAATGAGGTCCTTGGAAAGGCAAACTGCTTTGCCCGTAGACCTTCGTTAAAGGAGGTAATAAGTTCCTTTCTTTGCGCTGCAGCTGTGCCGTAAAATAATTTTAATCAAGGGTGACATCCAGTACATCAATTTCGTTATAATGAAATTCGCTATACCCGTCGGCAAACCCGATCTGAGATGGCGAAGCCAGGTTAGATCGTTCGTGACGTACTTTTCGGTTATTCCCCCTGTCAGGCGCTGAGTAAACGAGACCTTCGCAGTCGCCGGCACCTCTACTGCGGCTGCCGGTTAATACCCCATAAATAACGGCCACCATACAGCAGTCGGCGGCTGTGCATCATGCATGCAGCGGTGCCCGAGTAGCAAGCGACAGCTGTCTCTGCCACTGGAGCGCAGCGGAGCGCGCACGCTCCGCGACCGTGCCCAACGATCCCGTTGGCTCCACCGGGATGCGCAGGCTGAAGACAAATGCGGCCGCTCTCTCCTCCGATTATTTCTGTACTCACGTGACTTGGCGCTTTGGGGGTCCGTCCAGCGCTGCCCTCCTTCTTGTTCGTGTTCCACCGGAGCACAGGCTACTTGCCAGGACAACAGTTGTTACGCAACTAGGGAGACTGTCCCTGTCTGGTGGCGAGAAGTCAGTGAGAGGCAGAGAGAAACGAGTGTTGAGGCGGAAGGTTCTGCAATGGCACTTTTCAGTGCAGCCGCAGAATGCGCAAACTAGGTAAACGAGCATTCGGCGGGACTACGTTGAATTGTGTAAACAACGTGTAGTAGTTGCCAAAATGCCCCTGCAGAGCTCTAACATAATTTAGAAAAAGTGTCTGGAGAAAAAAGAGCGCTCAGACGGGACGAATAGAGACGTTCGGACAGGGATGACTGGGCTTCAATTCTCGTGCTGAGTTTGACTTAATTATTTCTTCACCCACGCCGCATACTTTAGTAAGGGCTGTCTGTAAACAATGAAGTCTCTCTCTCGCTCTTTCGCTCTCTCGTTCTCTCTCTTTCGCTCTACTTTCACGATACTGGTGAAATAAAGCAAGGTACAAGTCCCCTTGCACGTTGTACATGTTCACCTTCTCTTAGAATTTGCGAGCGTGGCCTCAGTACGTAGTTTTTAGATTCACTCGCGGGTGAAGGGAGACGGGAGGCGGCATCCGTGACGTACAGTCGGTGACACGCTTAGTTGGATCATGCCATTTCATTTTAGCGTGGAAAATCTCAAACGTTCACAGCAAAAACTGTGAAAACGAATAAGGAGGACTTAAGACCCCCTTAAACTTGAAAGAAATTCAGCATTCGTGACTAAAGTACCTTACACCAAAGCAGAAGGAAACGATAAGTGGGTAAAGCGTTGCTCCAGCTAAGCCTGTGGACGACTGTACAAGTCTAATAGTTGTCGCATTGTGCCAAGATTCTGGAGCACGTCAAACATGAACAGGTGGTGAAAATTATTTTACAAGCCTCCACTATAGCGCGCCTCATTGCTAAGGTGTAGCTTGAATGCATTAACCCCCAAAATTTTGAATTGAAATCGGTACATAGGAAAGTTAACATGAACGAAGATTCAGCTGCAAGACAATGGTGCTCTGATCACAGATCGCATGCCTTCGTGAGCGGGGTAGCAAGAGTGTAATTGGTGGAACAAAATGTAATACAGTGTACTGAATTAAGGTTCTGCGCTAGCATAAGCATTAACATAAATTAATTAACATTAACATTAACCAAAAGTCTTCTAGCAATTTGAGAACAAAACGAAAACAGATAGTTTTCTAGGAAATGGTTCTTTAAGGATGCCCTTTCCGATTGATATAACTATTGTTCGTTTTTTGCTATAGCTGAACGCATGAAAGAGGGAGGCATTGCAGTGAAGACCAAATTGACGTCAGGGTGACTCCAAGGACTAAAATCATAAATTATATGGCCGTCAATCGAAAATAATTTGCACTACCATCTTCAAGTTTTGTATGTGGCTTAAGTTCTTTCCAAAATTTAGGAAAACAAGCAAAAATATTTTTTTCTACTCGACTTTAAAATTTTAATTGCCTAATGACCTAATTAGTTGTCATGCCTGTAGATCGCTAATTGCATGCATCACAAGCTCAATTTTTGTTTGTAAACTAATAGGGTACAAATATTATAGAAAACACATAGAAAAAATCTTTTCAGTAGAAAGAAAAAATTCAGGGCAGAAAGGGTTAAGAACAGCTCAGTCGAGGTGACTTTCCAACGCCCATCTCCAGAGGAGGTATGAACAGCAAGGTTTTGGCAGGCAGGGAACAATAACAAAAAGGTTGAATCGATTCGGGAACAAAGTTTCTTTACGTGCTAACAGTAGTCTTCGAAAAGCTATGCAAGGTGCCTGCGACGCCAAAGTTCATGTTATTCTCTCACCTCAGCAGAAATGACTTAATTGAAACGTTTGACACAATTTTCGTGTTGCTGTCCTAATTAAAGGGCGAAATATAAACTGCCTTTTATAAAGCCGCTGTTGTGACCGGGCGGGGGCACCCGATCCGAGCTCCATGGCCTCCGACATACGTGTGGTAGCGTGCATGATGCGAGCATGATGTTGCAGCCGTGAAGAAGTCCAAAGCCGTAGGCTAACGTAACTGTTTACTTCATAGCGAAAGGTGAGCCGAAGCCAAAAAACAATGCCCCGACGGGCGAGGTTACAATACAGGACTCGAGCAGAGCGACCGCATGGATTCGCTGCTCAGACAGGAATGAATTTCAGCGCTTGGGCTGCTTCTATTTATACCCAAAAGCAGCAACGTTCAAAACGCCAAGTAGCAACACGCCACGAACGTCACAGACACACACAATGCTCTTTCCACAGTTCGTGAGTCATCGATAGCCTCGGCGCACGGGGAGTCCGAGAGAGGGGAGAGAGTGACCTTGAAACGTGCCTGGGAGCGCTATCGAATGTTTATCGCGCCGATAGCGAAGCGTCTGAGCTGGGCATGTCGAGGCCTGAATATATGATTCACCGACACGCTGGCGCCTGACGGCTGTTGCGCACGTGGTGGCTGATGCGGGAAAATACAGCGGCGTTGGCCGATTCGTAACAGCTTCTCCGCCGGGGGTCCGAGATCCCGATGGATAAGGGTCTTCAACCGTTGTCCGGAGGGATGCTTTCCAAGTGAAGTGCTCAGCAGACGCTCGACTCCAGGCCTGGGCTGTACGACACCGTGCTGGAGCTTCACAGGGCCGATCACTGGACGAGTAGTGGCTCCCCAAGAACGTCTCTGGTTTGGTCAGGCAAGCAATAAAACAACACATGAAGACACAACCGCATCGCCGGCAAGTGCGAAGACAAATCTACACTGAAGATCTACCAGGCTTTTATTGCTATAAAATACGCTAATAACTATCTACACTAGTTATATTTTAGCCCAGCAGTACATTAGACAAGTGCACAACCTTGAAAGGTGACATTTCGCGTGATTGGAAATGTCCCACACAAAAAAAAAAACGTAATCGTAACGGGCGAAACCTGCTTCAGGAAAAACAATGAAATTGAGAAAGTCAGGCGTCTACAGGCCACTTCTCGCGCGGAGAGCTGCGATTTGAGCTCTCGTCAATGCCCTGAACATTCCCCCTTCTGTACCGCACTTTAGGTGAAGCCGTTCTCTCAACGCTGCTGTGAGCGCGTGAAATGACACCGGTCGTCTTGTTCGACACAGGTCGAGCGCGCGGAGGAGCGAGCGGGATTTTCCACCGTTCATATGTTAGGCGCGCACTGCTTCTAGGCGGCGTTCCCTTGGCGCGATGCGAGCTCACGGCTTTACCCCTTGGCGTGCCCGCACTGAAACACGTGCCGCAAGTACGCGCAGAAGTTTTCCCTCTCTCCTCGTTGCTCACCTTTTCGCGAACGCGTTCGGCAAGTGAACATCGGAACGCATTTACGTTCACTTCTCTAGGCTGGTCGGTTCCCGACTTCGGCTCAGCCACAGGCGACACCGGAACCTCAACTAGCTCAGCCGATGTTGGCCTATCATGGGAAGCATCAGCTGGGAGTGAAACGGGCACGACGAGCTATTTAGACACCTTGTAGTTCCCTACAGTCACTACCTCGTCGTCCCTCGCGCTTTCGGCGGCAGCCTCAGTACGCGACACCCGAAGCGCGTTCCCGTTCTCCTTCCTCACTGCCAGAACTACACTACATCCAGGCTGCCTTGTCTCAAAAGACGGCTCAGCCGCCCCAGACACCTGAATCTCTCTCTACGAGCTCGGCTGGCCGCTGCTCGAGGTCAGCTACCTGAGCTGGTGGCAGGACGGAATCGGCTTGCCCAGTGGCGAGATCGTCATGACTCCCAACTGAACCCTGCAAACCGTTTGCTGCCTCGACTGCAGGCTTTCCCACCACGTCACTCGTGTCTGCACTACCGTCCGAAGGAACAGCCTCCGTTTCAGCGGACTCGTGTTGCCTTTCGGTAGCCTCATGGTTTCCCCACTCCCGCGGAATGCTGTTAGCCCACGAACTGCGCGCGTTCGGGTCGGCAGCCGTTTTCAAGGCCTCCCGTGATCTTGCGCACTTCGAACATGGCGACGAAACATCTCCGCCCACCGTAGAGGCCTTACACACAGTGTACTTACGCTGCCCTCTGTCGTGAGCCCCCAGAAATGCCCAACCATCGCTTTCTGTCCGAGTTTCGCCATTCCTCACAGAGGTGGCGACCCTATCGTTACTCGAGCTCTTCGCAGCGAGCCCAGCTGGTTCTTTCCTCGGCAGTTTCTCAAAATTGTACCCCTTTTCGCTTAACAGCTGATCCGACCTGTTCGAGAATGGGTACCTGCACTCCGGAAGAAGTTGTGGGGATACTGGTGCCTGCGTCACAAGTTCACCAAACGGACCTCCGATGCTGACCTTAGCAATCGGCAGACGTACGTTTCGTGCACCTACGGCTGGCTTCACCCAAACACACTGCCCCGTTAGCTGATCCGGTTCAACGTACCAAGGGTGGACCATGTCTACCGTCGCCGCGAAGAACTCGGCACGGTTTACCGTTGACGACAAGCTCACGTACGTACGGCTCTAGAAACTGCCTGCTGTCCTCACTCTGATCTAGTACGTGAAAGACTAGTTATCCTTTCTTACAACTGGCAGCGAAATGTCTAGTCTCGCCGCAGTTGTAACACGCAGCCTGTCTGCGCGCTTCAAAAGCTTTCTTTCTGCGCTGCTCCTCAGCGTCTGCTGCTCTCTTTTCGTTATCGTGGCCAGTTTCTCTATCCACGACAACGACTTCCCTTGCTCCACCGTCTTCCTGGGGAGCTCTGCCTTTCGGTCCTGACTTATCAGGCCTCGGCCTGAACTCTTTGTGGCCGTCTTTCGGCCCCTGCGCACCTCGACGTGCGACGAACTTGTCGGCTAGCTGAGCTGCTTGATCCACAGTTTTTACCCCTGGCCTATCTTGCACCGAGAGTCTCAGGTTCTCTGGTAGACGGCGGTATAACTGCTCAAGACCGAAGCACTCAACTACTTTGTCGTGCTCTCCGTAAGCCTTTGCCTCTTTGAGCCACTCTTCCATATTTGCCCTCAGCTTGTAGGCGAACTCCGAGTACGGCTCGCCCCTAGCTTTCTCGGCTTCACGGAACTTCTGGCGAAATGCCTCTGCTGACAGCCTGTACTTACGCAGGAGGCTCGACTTGACTTTCTGGTAGTCCTCCGCCTCCTCCTTAGGCAAGCGGGCCATCACGTCGGATGCCTCACCTGGCAAAAGCGTAAGCAGCTTTTGTGGCCATGAGTCTCGGCTAAACTGGGCCCTATCACACGTACGCTCGAAGTTGACCAAAAAAAGACCGATGTCTTCTCCTACCTTGTAGGGTCGCATTAGGTCACACATGCGCAACGTAGGTCGCTCAGTCGCCGCAGACTGCATGCTTGGCGCGTTGCTGTCACTGTCACGCCTAGATCGAGATGCCTCGATGTCAAGACGTTTCATTTCCAGCTCATGCTGTCGCTCCTGTTCTCGCCTTTTATCCTCGCGTTCCTCACGCTGGCGCTCAGCCTCTGCAGCCTGACGTTTAGCGGCCTCCCTGTCATTTATCAGCTCAATGCACTCTGAAAGCTCGTCATCGTCAGCCCCAACAGCGAGTATAGCCTGTATCAGCTCTGGCTTTCTCAGCGCGTCCGTAACATCCAAGCGCAACTCTTTTGCAAGCTCCAACAACTGCGGTTTTTTCAACGCTTTCAAATTCATGGCCGGTCTAGAGTACTGCTTTCCCACTGCTCCAAAAATGTTTTGCGCGAATAACCCACGCGACAAAAACACACGCCCTACCAGCTATCCTCAGAAGCCTGGTAAAACTCAGTGAAGAAAAGTCCCGCACTCACCCTTGACCGCCGTGAATTCTGTGAAGTCCGAAGCCACCTTGACGTCCGTGGTGTTCGGTCTCGCACCGCTGGCTCCAGGTATTACGAAGTTGTCGTCCGACCGCTGCCAACCAGTTGTGGGACCGTGAAGGCCGACTGCAGCCGGGAATAGGTCCAGACCTGATAGGCCAACGTAACTGTTTACTTCATAGCGAAAGGTGAGCCGAAGCCAAAAAAACAATGCCCCGACGGGCGAGGTTACAATACAGGACTCGAGCAGAGCGACCGCATGGATTCGCTGCTCAGACAGGAATGAATTTCTTGGGCTGCTTCTATTTATACCCAAAAGCAGCAACGGTCAAAACGCCAAGTAGCAACACGCCACGAACGTCACAGACACCACAATGCTCTTTCCACAGTTCATGAGTCATCGATAGCCTCGGCGCACGTGGAGTCCGAGAGAGGGGGAGAGAGTGTCCTTGAAACGTGCCTGGGCGCGCTATCGAATGTTGATCGCGCCGATAGCGAAGCGTCTGAGCCGGGCATGTCGAGGCGTGAATGTATGATTCACCGACACGCTGGCGCCTGACGGCTGTGGCGCACGTGGTGGTTTCGCACGTTGTGGCTGATGCGGGAAAATACGGCGGCGTTGGCCGATTCGTAACACCGCCTATCAGGCCATCGTGAAAATTCTCGCCTGTGACAACTGCAGCGAATGCACTTTCTCTTACATCGCCTGCTTCCAAAAACAACTGCACAGCGAGGCATGTCAACTCGAACTTAAGTATACCTACCCGCCGCGGCAGGTTGGTGGTTAAGGCGTTGGGCAGGTCATCTTGAGATGGCGGGTTCGACCTCAGCCGAGGTAGCGGTTTTACGAGGGCAAAGAACGAAAACACCCGAACGGGTCCAAATTAATCTGCAGCCCTTAAATACGGCGGGCCTCATAGCCCAGGTTACGCTGCGGTGCGTGAAACCGTCAAATTTAATAATATAAGAAAACCTGCGTTGTTTCGTTTTGTTTCTTTTTAACAGCGGAGCTGTTTAAGCTCGAGTTCCAGCCGTTCCTCGCGTCGCTAGAAAATTGGCGCAGCAAAGTGCAGACGGGGAAAATGCTAGTTCAAGAAGTGGCAAAGAAAGCTGCGAGGAGCCAAGGAGCCAACGAGCACGTGTATGGACTCCCTGCCTCAAGAAAATAACGCTTCCCGAGGCTGGAATAGAACCTGGCTGCATCGCATTACAACACCGGCGTCCATCCGATTGCGGTAACATCGCATTCGGGGCGCTCAGCATTCCCAGGAGCGCGGGCGTTGGCTGTGAACTTTGGCTGAGTTGAAGTGGCCAGATGTTCGGATAGAGACCCGCGCGTCGAGGATTGGCTGCGCCTAGTGGTGACGTTAAGTTCGGATGTGTAAGTGGTCTCCTAGTTGAGAGAGATGGCGTGCGCCCGGCGACATCAGTGTCCGATCTACCGAGAAGATAGGCAGACCGTAGAAAATGTAATTTAAAGCTACTGAAGACCACCAGCTATGCTGTTTTCTCAGTCTTTGCATTTCCATTCCGAAGGTGACCGATTTTATTTTGTATGAGGAAGGCTGTGTCTGTACTGAGGTGCAATCGTTGCATCTTTAGAGATTATGACAGTTTCAATATGCACAAATTGCTGGCTACTAGTGCGCAGCATTAAATTATTTCTACCGGCAGGATGTTTGTTAATGCTGTGACCCTGAAAGCGCCAGAAGCGCGTCTCGTGGATTAGGCGGACTTCGTAGGAGGTGATTAGTAAGGAAACGAAATATCTGAACGTGAGTTTGACCAGAAAATGCCCCAGGGAACTTTTCTATTCGGTCGGATGCCATGACTTCATGCGCGGCGACAGTGCGTTCACAAGCACTTCCATTTGGACGTTCACCCAAATTCACGTAAAAAAGAAAAAAATAATACAACAGGAAAACTTGCTGACCTGGCACTAATTCGATTTAGGGTAGTGTACGGGAGTTGGGTGAGAACGATCTCGACGTCGATAATAAGCCCACAAGAAATGTAACCCTCGCTCCAGTGCACATGTCCAGGGACAAGCCAACGCATGACTGCATCGCGACCGGGAAGTGGGAATCTTTATAATACAGTTAACGCACTGTCAGCGGGAATCCGTGCGTTGCTCCACGATAGCGGCCCCTCTGCGTCGACGCTATATGAACGAGGCAATCCGAACAACGTTAAAGAACAAAGGTGGTGTCAACGTTTGCACGCTTTGATTTTTCCCGTTCAAGGGCTGCTACTACAGATACCGAGTACAAGTAGCGGGGCACACAAAAAAATGCGGTGTCTAACCAATGGTCTGCGAAGTTAAGGAATAATAAAAAAGAGTCGCATTGATGTGCCACTCTACTCGCCTTGTAAGGGAAGAACATCGACAGTTGTTACGGGCTGCAGTTATATTAGCAACCATGTGTTTCGGGTATATTGGGCCCAACTCGCGTGAGCTTTATTTCATTATCTCATCGAGAAGTCAACGCGCCGCCCGTATACGTTTATCAACTTCCTTGTCATGCAAAAACGGACAGCGGGAAAAAAACCAGGAAAGATAAGAAAAGTAGACGTGAAAGTGCAAGATAGGGGAGGAATGGTGAAGGGGCGGATGATTTGATTGGGCAGACACGGGATATGAGGGGTTAGGAGTCACTTTGATATTTTTTTTATGTTTCTGTGGTGTTCGCAGGGAAAGCGCTGAGCAAGGTTGAAAGTTGGATAGGTCGACTTCAAAGCGTTTACACTCGTGTTTTTAGTGGCTGCACAAGGATATCAGTACCCAGCTGACCTTTGAAAATAAAACGAAAAGCTGTTACACAAAAGAGAATAGGCTGTATTGGTGCTTACTTTAAATTACGTACCGTTACCATCCAGCCGCTTCCTTACGGTAAACACAGACTATAGAGCAAAGCAACCGGTGACGCGGGACTAGGCTTGAACATGTCAAGGTATGAAAATAGGATATATTATCACAGTATAAAAAAGGAGCAAAGAAATAAGAAGGAAGAAGAAAAATGCAATAGAAAACAAAAGAACTAACTGTACCAGGAAAGAAAATACATCATGGGGAAGGGCCTTTTCGGGATTCCGCATTCATCGTCTTTCTTTGTTTCGGTTCCTCCCGCTCTGTCAGGCTTATCGCCTTTTGCCTTCCCTCTACGTTTCTGCACTCAAAAATAACAGATATATTCAATTCAGTTAGATTCCTTAGAGCGAATTTCCTTCTCCCGTTTTTCTGTCGGAAAATCACTCAGCAAAAAAAATCAGATAATGCACTTGACCTTTCACACTAAAAAGAAATGCCGTGATTGTTTCCCAACTTTATCATAGGGCTGAAGGGCACTCAAAGGGGCATTCAAATTCCAATGACTGAACTTGAACGCCACCCTGAGAACAAGTATAAAGAACGTCGTGAGCAAGACGGAGTAAGGGGTCTTCCACAAAATCAAGAACAATGACAGAAGGAAGCAAGAAGGCAGACTGGCAACGTTAGCCCCGAATCTTCGAAAACAGCCTCCGTGATTGTCGCTTGAGGAGATTCCGTTCAGCTATGACAATTATAAGGCGGCCTCGGCGCACGCGGTGTAATACAAGGTAGTTATAGTCGGAGCCTAAATATGGCGACACAGGTAAGTGGCGTCGTACCCCGCCGCGTGGTCGCTCGTAAAACATGCATCTCTGCGTGTAAGAACGCGCTGTAGGCGTCTGTGCAATCAAAATAGACGAACGGGGTGGAAAGGTAGGGCGAGGGGAAGGAAGACAGGCGACCAACAAGACGAGGGGCGGCTGTGCTGAGCCGAGCCGAACCGAGCCGGGTGTCATCAAACGGGGAAACGGCGACGACCTTTGGCGAGCTAAACCAGCTGGGATGAAGAACAACGCACTGCCTCTGGGTTCGAGCCCCGCGCGTCCGCTGAAGGGAAGAAGACTTGCTCTTATATTTAGGCACGATGTTATGCAGACGGATAGAAAACAAGGAAGGTGGTGCGGGGAGATATATACCCCTGCGCGACTGGATCCTGCACAGGTAACGACACCTTTTGTGGCTTGGGCCGCGGCCCAGCAAGTTTATGTCTGCGTTACGAGAACACGGCTGAAGATCCGGGAAGGGCAGACATCCGAAAAACGCCAGGCGGACGCCTGTAAGTGCCGAGTGGGGGAGCATTTTAGTTTTTCACTGTCTGGTGTCGGAGATCTGATGGCGAGGATTCTTTAAGTGTTGCCTGTGTAAACGGTTCAGAGACACTCCCACGGCATTTTATACATCCGTATATAGCCCTTGTAACGGTGAATTGAGGAATCGTTATCTGCGGGAGAAGTATTCTGAGCGGAATGAGACGCGCCATTATTTTAAACTGAGGGCAGTGGTGCTAGTACAATGGTACTTCTTCGTCTTCTTCACCTTTCCTTTTCTCCCCCTTTCTCTCCCTCTTTTCCATCTTTATTTTCATATTGATCATGCAAAGAAATACGCCTTTTCAATACAGGAGCAAAGGCATCAGGAATCCGGAGTGAACGTAAAACAAGACTCCTCGAGATGGAACGTAATCGGCAAAACCACTACTATTAAAATTGACTATGCCAACTAATTTTGCGGTGGGGCGAAGGTAAGTATTAGGAAAAATAACAGCCTGGTGATTACATCCGTAACAAGTTTTACTAAAACCATTCATGTGCAAAGCTTACATTTTGAGTATAAGCGAGCCTGAACTCAACTCTTAAGACAGTGCTGAAGAGTATCCCTTGACAACAACTAAGGCAGCTCGTAACTGCAATCTTCGTATAAACTCATATAATATTATTCGAACTTCAACTAACTGAACATGTCTGCGCGAAACCGGAGGCCCTAATATTTTTTATGTCACCACCCCAGAACTGAGCGCTTGCATCCTGCTTCACATCAACTAACACCAGATGCTTAGAGCAGCAGTTAAACTTTTTACTCTGCAAAATAAAAACATTCGACTTCCCTCCGCGCGCTTTCGGAATTGCCTTTTTAATCAACATTACTTAGCCCACGGTTGAAGTTTCCATCGCGTTATAGCTTTTCCAATGCGATCCGCTGCTGCTGTGCTCACAAGGATAGCGCGTTGACGACGCGTTTCTCCCTTGTACGACGCGGCGCGACTGAACATCTCAGCCAATAACACGTCATTGCGATACGACGGCACAAGCAAAGAAACGACGGCACACAAACGGACGGAGTGAGGCGACGAGTATAATTTACGCTCAGCCACCCAGCTGGGCATCACCGGGTCGTAAATTGATGCGTATCGATCGGTCCGCCGACACTGGCAGAGCGCTCGTGTATGCGAAAAGGCTGGGCTTGTAACCACAGGGTGCAGTGCGCGCATGGTTGGATACTGGGTAAAGGCTGATGCAGCGATCACGATCGAGCGGCGTTGGCCGAGGCGGGATGCACGCGTTCCGTGGCTGCAGTTCTGCTGCGAGTAGGCGGGAGATGATGTGAACTCGCTGGCCAGGCGTGTTCGCACGAAATGTCGTTTCGCGATGCATTGTGAGCACCCTGAGTGAAATCCCAGTCCAAACGGTTCATCAACACGGATCAACCGTTTTGCGACTGTATGCAAACCTTGTACGGCGACGTGCTATAAATTTAGATTGATGTGACGCTGGAGGGCTGGTCTCCACGCGAAGGCATCGTTAGTTCACCCCTTGCAGGCCTCTTCAGAGGGCGAGCTACGAACAATTAAATCTGGACAGAATTTTTAGCTTATTAATTTTGCCAGCCAAAGTCGATTGGCGCAAGCCAATCTAGGGTATACATCATGTAGGTGCGCCCCGAGTGGTGCGCGTGTTTGTGTGGTAGGGTAGCAGGGGGTCGATACCCTATTGCCTAAGCACCATCCGTAGAACGCCCAAAATGGTCCGTAATTCCATACTTGGCTGCCAATAGACCCTGTTTCGTTTTTAGTTTAATTTATTGCGATAGCATAATTAGTCCTTTATTTTTAAAAATCCGCCGTCCGGCACTTGTACCAACGAAGTGATTCCTAAAATGGTCAATGGGGCGACGAGAATAATAGTAAATAGAAAATAAATTAAGAAAATTTGTACTGGTTGGAAATCGGCTCTAAACGTCTCTGGACTGCGAGGCGAGGCCGCATCTCCGACAATTCTTTTTTTTCTTTATTTTCTTTATCACCAATTCGGGTCCTTTACCCCGGCTGACCGAAGGTGGACATGGTGAATGCTTTGTGGCCTTGGACGCAGATAATATTGATAACCGGTACGGAGGTCCACATGTATTGAGTCTCGCATTAACGTGCCCGCCTATAGGCTCATAGGGTAGCAGTAGGTCAAGGCTGAATATAGGCGTAACATTCCACCAACTAAGGTGGATTGACAAATTACGATGTAAGCTGTCGTCAGAAGCTGACGGCCGATTCAGCGATGCCTATTTGTTTGCGACGCCAACATAACAAAACAAGTTTCTCACATACCACATACCCCTTTTGAAGGCGCCCTCTGGGGCATAAAATTCGACAGTATAGCTTTCACATTCGTAATTCATTAGGAGTACTTAGAATTACTCTGAATTCTTTGGGCGTGTAAACTGCGTAGTTGCGACAAAGCGATTACTGCGCATTGCATGTTTTAAAATGCTGAACGAAGTAGGTTTAGTGCGCTGCTCTGTAATGATTACTTCCAAGAAAGACGTTTACATAAATGTGCCCCCCGCTTCCAGAATACCTAATAAACCGCTTAACCGGCCTTCCTACCAAACGTTTCTCCCGTGTTGCAACACATGGGACATTTTGTAAACTTCGTATACACGCCGCTGTCTGATATAAAACTAAGGGGTCGTTCGTTGCACCGCCTAAGCTGAAGAACGTCTAACGCCTTCAATGGCGCTACAGTTGTCAATTCCCATTCGAACATCAGTGCTAACGTTCTAAAAAGCTGTCCCTGACCATCAGAACACCGCATTCACGCTGGTTTTGTGTGTAGAATATATTACATTGCCATAAAATGTTAGTTATCCCTTAAATAAAAAAATAAATAAGAAGCGATTGCAACATTCTTGCCTCTCTCTGTTGCACCTCCCTCGCCTTCCAAAGCGCGTAGCATACGATAATAATACGGAATCGAGAGGAAGCAAGAACACAGTTTAAGGCAATCTAAATAATTCTCTTGAGTTAAATATCACAAAAAATTAAAGAAAATCACACCCAGTTTGGACTATGTAATAATTGAAAACTATGTTATCTGGGGGCATGATCCAAAAGCAAGACTTCTGCTTTTTTCTCACTTTGTAACCCTCAATTTTTTTGCAACATAAGACCTCTAACACAGCCTCATACAAAATAAAATGTGTTAACAGCGGCACTTTTGGCAGTAATTTTTTAAACAAAAACTCAATTTGCGTAGCCACAAAGTCGTTGCCGGCGATGCCACGCCAAACTTCCGGCCGAACTAAACACTATGGCGGCACCCATGGAGGCGTAGAGCGCTTTCGTTGAATCAGGTTGACACTAGCGCCAGATTCCACTCTAGGTGAACTAGGGCGAAACTCTATGATAAGGACTACAGATCAGAAAATTTGTATACGTTTTGTATTGTAGCAATGATTAGGAAACGGTGGTCACGTTTACGATGGCGTGTGTGCGATTAGGACACGACATAATTTATTACTTACTTAAGAGATGGAGTTCTTTATGGTTTTAAATGAGATTTTGGTTACAAAAACATATGCAGGAAGTTACAAATTTTCTGGTGGATACATCCTAATGCGTGTTGCAAAGGGCTAAGAGCAAGTACAACGCGATCGGTCTATTCCTGTTGCTTTTTGACCTCGTTCTTCCGTTTATTGCAAGGCAGTCATAGATTATCAACCCACGCAAACCTTGCACTCGCTGAACTTGAGTAACGCTTGGCACATCCTCCGCCGAGCACAGAAGCCCAAGGAGAATAGTGTTTTATTAGAGGCCTTGGCAGCAAAGTAATGAAAAGAGGAAAACGTGCTGACAGGCCTAATTGCAATCGTTAAATCACTGATCTTGACACTCACACGCATTACCACTACTTGCCTCGCTCGTTAAACTCGGGAAATTAATATCACGTACATTCTTCCTCTGTAACCTCGCACTGAAAGACCGGATCTTGGACCAAAAGACCGTGCGTGCACATAGGATGTGTTTTTCCGCTTGTACAGAACCACTCGCCCCGAAGACGAGCTCTTTGAGGACGCGGAAACGGCGACAGGACACTTGACAATCCGAAGACGAGAAAAGAGGGGGACACGAAGGAAAGTCTCGCAGGTCGCCGGTGCGTTCGCCTGCCCCCGTCAGCGTGGCCGACACGTCTGCAGCCGGCGCTGACGGGTGAGGAGCAGTCACGTCAACGATACGTGGCGTCGACCCTAGTGGAAGCTGCCCACCGCGGTGTCGGGAAGCTCGCGGCAGGAACAGGCGTGGTCGCGCACTTTGCGTGGGCCACGCCCGCCTATTGCTACGCCACCTGTGAGCAGGCGCTCAAGCCGTGGCGGTTAACCGCCTCGAAGAGCTCAGAGGCTACCATGCCTAGGCTTTCTCTCTGTTGGCTTCAATTTCTTAATCATCTGCCACATCTAGAATGAGTGCTTATGCTGTGCGGTTTGCTCCTTTCTTATTTGCGCGCATCCCCCGTGTTTCCCCGTGAGACGACTAATGCTTGCCTCCTTGTTTTACGGAGCTGAGCTCGAGAACCGCAGGACAGGAGCGTTGTAGGTCAATGGGAGAGGCCTTCGTCCTGCAGTAAACCTCACTAGGCTGTTTTTTTTTTTTGCTGCTGTTAATTATCACGATGCCTCTTATTTGTGCGTGACTTTTGCGAACTGCATTTATTTTCTGCAAGCTTTGTGCGTTGATAAGGTGGAAAGATCTTAGGTGACATCATAGCTACCTTGGTGACAGACTGCGTCTGCTAAATAGTGACGTTATATGAAAATCTTGTGGTGAGATCGGGTTATTAGCTTTATTTCTCTTCATGTTTCGATAAAACTCGTACTCCAATGTACTGGCCAAAATTGCACAGCAAAAGTGATAACACTCCGACCACGCATGTAACCGTTGCTGAGGAAATTTTTGCGGCTAGAGTGTAGCCTGTCAATTGACAGCGGTCCCAAAAGTGTGTTCAAGTATGCACAAGCGCTCACAAGAGACACCTACAGTGGGATAAAAATGGTAAAATATTTCAATGCTCACACGCGACGGTTGTGGATGGGATAAGCATAAATTTTGCTCAACTCATAACTGGGTTGTTCTGGGCACCTGAGCATAGCCAAAGTGTTTTTGGGACGTCGAAAAAGGGCACCTTTCTTCCACGCACTCTAGTTAGCGTAATTTGCAACCTTAGTTGTGGGTAAATCGACATAAACTCAAACCATCCCACCCAGCAAACAAACAAATATGTCTCTGGTGATCTGGCTCAGAAACTCAAAACTCGAACATTTTCAGTCTGAAACGCAGAACTCTGAGGCGATCGAACAAGTCTCTCGAGTCAAGTGTACTTAAATAACAGGCCAGGCAAACTAAGTGTGCTTAAAATCTCCATTAAGATTCCTATGGAAGTACCAACTCCTTCCCTTTTTCTCTGTTGCTAAATGTGTTTCAAGTCCAAACAAAGAAACTTCTGGACACGTAGAAACGGTTCCAAAGCTATGTGATAGCCCAAAAACCGAAACTGTAGCGGTTAACACGGTAAGAGCGCTAAACTAGTGAACCGCGTGCGAACGAGAGGTTGCGCAAGGCTTCGGCGTATCCTCTAAATACGCTAAATAAAAAACGGAATTTATAGCAGTAGGCATGCGCAAGCCAACAACACCAAACAGAGCTTGGCTTTTCTGCGAAATATATTAAGTTTGAACGCCTTGAACGTTGCAGATCCCTTCAATATGAATGACCCGTGAGCGCTAGCGTCCATCGCGTGCAGCCATGGATGAAGAAGCGGGTATTTGCAGCGCCTCACGCGACGTGCGGAAAAAGGGGGCTAAAGGAACGGGTGCTGAACTTGGGCTCCTATTGATGGATGTTTGACTGGTGCAGCTCATCGGTGGGGGAAATAACTTATCGGCATCCAAATCTTTGGTCGCTTCGTTGCCCCACAGCCCTATATGCCAGCTATGGTCGCAGCTTACAGCTTGCTTTACCCAGCTGACGCCGCGCAGTTGGCTGTGCGGGTAAAGCTTGGGGGCGTTGTGCACTTGTCGTCTGCTCTCGTTGCGCAAAGGGCCATGGCTATGTGGTCAGCTGTTTCCTGGAAAAGTTGACAAACTCCGCGGCTTCTGACACTGCTTATAGGAAACACTCCATACCATTTCTGAGTGCATTATTGGGTATGTCTTTTTCTTTTCAATTCAATCATCCTGTTTTTATTCTGTGAGCTGGCAGTCATGCTGGGTTGCGTCTGTGTGCCAGGAGTGCCCGATTTCGCACCTACCGAGTAAACTGCAGTGCGCTCTGAGAAATACCCGCACATTGTTTTCACCCCAGTGCTCCGGAACGACCAATCAGCGTGACCAAATAAAATCTCCGCAGGCACAAACCTGCATGCACTGTTTTTTTTTGTTATTCAACTCGCGTGCTGGGCCTCGAAATTCACCAAATTCGCACATTTATCCGAAGGACGCGTGTTCGATTCGCAGCCGCGGTGGCAGGTTTTCTGATGGAGGCGAAAAACGAAAACGCCCGTGTGTTCGAGTTTTCGGCGCACGTAAAGATCCCCGGGAATTAAAATTAATCCGGAGCACTCCACTACGGCGGGCTTCATAGCTTAGGTATAGGGTGGGTGCGTTAAACCTCATAATAAACCTCAAAGCTTATTGCGTGGCGCGGAGTCAGGACGTGAAAGAGCGCAGCAAAGAGGAATCGATACACAGATGAATGTAAGCATAGAGAAACCAAGCAGACAGGGCTTTGTGATTTGGCGATTTGGTGGTGTGACTTATGATTTGGTTTTGCATGCAAGGCCTACTGACCGCAAACCCTACAAGTCCGCCGGGGGCCGCTATGGATGTCGTGACGAGAGTCAATTCAGGATGGAAAGTTGGGCGAGTTGGTGGTTCGTTTTTAAAACAGGCACGGAAAAGACGCTGACAACGAAAAGAGAAACACAGGACCAGGCGCTACTAGCAACTGGCAACATTTATAATGAAACAAAAATAAATAGAACAACTAACCGACATAACCCACATGATTAACTATACCTATACCTGATAGGTTGTTGAAAAGCCATGAGGATTGTGCGGAACGACGACACAAAGAGGAGACAACAGGACGAGGGCGACTAGGTTGTATTGTATTTTAATATTTTATAGTAATTAATGTATTGTGATACGTTGGACTTTTTATGTCTGGCGTATTTTTCTTAATAACCTCTGTGCAAATGTTAATAAGGTGGATTATGTCAGTTGGTTGCCATATTTATTTGTTTCTTGATAAATGTTGCCAGTTGCTAATAGCGCGTCGTCCTGTGTTTTTCTTTTCTTGGTTAACGTCATTTCCGCGCCTGTTTTCAAGAGAGCCAATTCTATTATCTGGCTGAGAGAGAAAGAGAGAAGGGAGGTAGGGAGGGAGGGATAAAAGAAGAGACAACAACTACGCCCAAGAGCGTGCTCGTCACAAAAATGGTGGCCGCTCGCAAACGATGAGGAGTCAGCAAGACGATGGTGAATAGCGGAACCCATGTGCCACGTTTTCTCCCGTGTACATAGTCACCACGTCACTGATCATCGCTCAAACATATCGACTTCCACGTGGTGTGTGATTTTCCGCTTACTGTGATATAGTGGCTATAACCAGGTCAACGGAAAGCTGCACCAAAATGACTATGTTAATTTTTTAATAACGCTGTTCTAGTAGCAGCGATGTCATGACGTTAACCGTGGTGAGTAGGCATACCGGCGAGAAACTGCTCTAAAAACGACTGCTTAAAAGCGAAGCCAGCAGTGCGCGCGGATGTTAGTTCTTCAGAAGGGACCATCGTCTTACCCTGCGTTCAAAATAGCTAGTGTGAACGAGAGGAGCGAGAGTGGCTAAGGCAGATGCTTCTTTTACGTCACCCACTGACGTAATCTGGCTTTTACCGCTAGCTCAGCCAGACGACGCAGAGCAGTATAAAAGTCAGGCGGCATAGGCTGCGTTTACAATGGTCTGGTAAAATAGGTCACCCCTAAAATACGCCTAAGAGGTTGTTCTGGCATGATTTCCCATAACGATCATCGTTTCTGCGCCGCCTTTTCGCCGCCTGGCACGTCATCGCCACACAAGGTTTTGAAATAATCGAACAACAAATATTCGGGAGCTCAGAACGCTTACAACATCGTTTTTCGCTCCACTACATCCTCGCCCTTCAACTTTGCTTTGAAAACTATGCCGCGGACGCCCGCGCACGCTGCAGCTGAAGACGATGGGCAATAAAATATTCCCCGTGTTCACTCTAGGAACGCTGCGGCAGTCCCTATATCGGATCCGGAACGATCATCGAGCGCTCCCGTGGCGGAACGACGGTTAACCATTGCTTACTATTCTTGGAACATTCATCGCCACGAAGGCTGCTCCGCCATTCAACGGTAGAGGCCGGAAGAACTAGCTTCGCAGAAGAAGTGGCGACAAAGAGTGAACATGAGCGGGCGTATTTTCCCCAGAACAAGGCTTCCTTGCGTTCCCGTTTTCGGGTGCCTCGGGCTCCGCAGTTTATAACCATGAGAATCGTCTCCACCATCACGCTAAGCCGCACCCCATATTTTCTCTTCTTGCCGTTTCTCACGAGCTCCGGGTCTCGACGAAAGCAGGAGGAACGACGGAGAGTGAGCGGTGTGCCGTAGAAGCAGCGGTGGACGAAGGAAACGCTTAATGTTATTTCTCGTTTACGCGCCGCTAATTTCCCCGGCGTGAGAGGAGGAAGCGAATGATCGGCGGAGGCTGGAAGACGACGGGCGTTGCGGCCGCCGCTGCGATTCTCTGGGCCGGTGGCGCCTCGCATCTGTACGCATTAAGGCAAGTACCACCGTTTTGCGCTTCCGGAAAAGGAAGAAGAAACAACGCAGAACGATGGTGGACGCGTTATTCTCCTCTCGAGTGACTGATTACTCCCTAAAGCGGCATACAAGATAGCAGCAAAGCGGCACGGACTGAGAATTAGACATCAAGTCAGAGGGTGTAAGAAAGACAAAAGGAGATAAATGAAGATAGGGTGTGTGTACGAGAGGATAGCTGTGGTTAGGGCGCGCCTTGCAAAGGCAGACGGGGGCATACGACTAAAAAAAAGTACTTCGCTTGCGGCCAGACCCCCGAAAGCTCAGGTGGGAGAAACACCACGACGAATGCCAGGTATGCACCGCCATGACAGCGGATGCAGAGGGGCAGGTCGCCGGTCGACTTCGCGACGGACGATGCGCTGGATGGCCGGTTTTACCTGGCCTCTGGGTCTAGCGCGGCCGTGAAGTCCGCTACCTTTGTCGTTCTTTCTGAACACGGCAGGGAAATAATACTGTGTATGGTGTGGCTGATTATCATGGTGATAATGATGCCCTAAATGTACAAGGGAGATTTTTTCTCCGTACCCATTTTTAGACAAAGCTGGCAGAACACTCGCCTTTTCTAGGCATGCGAACACTTCCTTGAGGCTGGTTTAATTAGTCAACTGTTTGAAGATCTTCGCGGCCAAGCAGTATTCTAAACCTGACACTTTATACAAGATAGCATGGGAACAGGGTAAGAGGCAGGTGCAGAAGTTGCTACCGGTGTAGCAAGTTTGGTCAGGCATATATTCTGTGTTTACGTTTTACAGACAGTAAATGAATGGGCACTTGGTGGTCTTTTTTGTTCGAGATATATTCGGATTGACATAATTGCACAAGTCAGCTCAAATGTTTAGCATGTGGCATTCACCAGTACGTTTTCGCTCATAAACCTTCATTATTTTTGAACTAAGAAAAACCGAGCTATTTGGTATCGTGGCGTTTTTAACTGCGCTAAAACGGCATGGACATAGACAAAACCCACGAAACAGTGCGTGACCATTTGCACAAGCCGCATTTCGTGAGAAATGACCGTGATTTCGTTAGTAAGAAGATTCGTTGCCAAACTGAGTCAAGGTAAAATTTTTCCTTCCATTTAACGTTGCTTGATCAGTGCGTACACTTTCTAAACAAACTATAAACAAGGTATGACCATAAATGCACGGACCGTCTAACGTGTTCCGAGCACGAAAAGCAACTTTGGCGGCAGAATAGCTATCCCACTAGATAACCCAAAAGATCGACGCTTTTTTTTTTACTTCGATTTTTTGCCGCGTGGCATATGAGAGGTGGTTTAAAGCTGGGAGGAGAGAAGAAAGTAGGAAGGCAAGAGAAAGAGAAAAAATAAGGGAGAGAGGGGCTGCCAAGAGAACAGATGGTCACGAAACAGATAGGTGTTCGAGTCTACAGGTATGCATTCAGTCCAGTGGCGTGCAGAAAGTCCATTGTTCGGACAAAAAGCTGCAACCTGTTTTAAATCGCAGATTTCTCTGCACTGGGCTTTCAGCATGCGGAAGGAAAAGCGGCTCATGTACCAACAGGCGAAAGCACGAGTGACGCGATCCCCTAATGTGGAACAAGAGTCATAACGAACTGCAATAATGGACGCGTGGGGTCCCCGTGCCGAACCTTCTCTCTATCCGACCTCGTTCAGTGCAAAGGTAATTTGGTTGTTCCCTGTGTTCCCTTCTTCTCATTCGAACGCACCTTCTTTCTTTCCTCCTTCCTTCTTTTCCATGTGAATACATTCGCCGCCTTCGTTCCTCCTGCCCCTGTGAAAGCATTCGTTTGCTATTAGCTTGCACCGACTTCTCCCTGACTGATGTATTGTTGCTGATCGATTTCCGCTGCTACTGAATTGTAACCAGTTTTTGTAACCAGTAACCAAGGTTGTAACCAGTTTTTTTTTGCTGATCCACATGTTAACACACGGTATATGTTGCGTTGTAGATGCTTATATTTCTTCTCCATTTAAGAGAGGGTGGTGGCGTTGAATGACGGCTCTTTTTATTGTTAGTTCCCTGAAAGATATTAGAATACTCTTTTGGGAACATTGATATTGTCAAACTCGTTGCGTGGAGACGAAGCAAGTCATTATGAAATACATTTCCAAGAGTTGCGAGTCACGCATTTACCTAATTCGCCGGCAAAGATATTGGTTGTGGTTATGGCTTCTCTCGGCCAAATAAACGAATATATAAGACATGACCAGTGCGCATTTAGTACCACAAACCTCAAGCGAAACGAATGAGGATGATCGGCAAGCAAAAAAATTGGCCGCGTATCTGCTCCTTTCGTTGCAAATGTCGTCAAAAGACGATAGTCTTTATCGACTTTTACCAAGCAAATGCCTCCCTTCGCTTTCCCGCTCACCTGTCATGTTGTTCCTCTTGCGTCGCGCTTCTCCCAAGGTAAAGACGCCAAAGGTTTGCTTAAATCATTTTAAATTTACCGCGTTCCACTACTCCAAACCAGGTGTCTCGATTGCAACGCTGCCGTACGGCGAAGACGCGCGTGAATCGAGGCGCCCTGCTTCAGCGTTTATAGAACCGTGTTTCCCTACTCCACGTGCGTTGCAATCAGAACGTGGAACCTATCTAGTGGAACCTTGCGTAACTGTTGCCGGTTGATTTCTTAAAGTGGCACCAGAAGCTATAGTGGCGCGGGCGACAGCAGGCGACGGCGAAGTGAATTTTTTTTCTGCAGTTGATGAAGTATTTAATTTCGCCAAAGTCAAGCATGTATGATTGTTTATAAAGGAACGCTGCAAATATCACTTCTGTATTAATTTGTTGTCTTATATTTGCGTAATGTCTTGTTCTTCTTCAACAATGTTGACAAGTATGAACATTACACCGGACTTAGACGGGTGCATTTAGCTGTGACTATATAAGTCTATTGCGCAGGCATTGTTTTACTTTGGTCAGGTGGCTGAATCGAGTCACAGACAGACAGACGGACAGACATACGGACAGACAGACATACAGACAGACCAAAATTTCTGGGTTTAAGTAGCGCAAGAAAGACTATCGTCTTTAAAAACATCAAGCGGGAAGACCCGACCGGAACTCTCCGCCTAAAACCGGCGAACGCTACGCGCCTGGTTCGCAGTTACTGTAGGCCCGTTTGACGTGGACAAGGGGACTGTCGTGCAAGCGGCAGCAAGTGGCGGCATCCCTTTGGCGCTGAAGCGTAACATTACGCTGCCAGGACATCGAACAGCAGGAGCCCCTCGTCGAGTATGCCGAGGTCCTGCGCTGGTATCGGCTCAAACGTCGGACTATGCCGCGACCCCACCCGGGACTGACGAGGGCGCAGGCAGTGCTCTTCCGGCAGTTGCAGACCAGATCGGTAATCACGCCGGCGCTCGCGCGCCACGTGTGCCCAGACATTTATGAAAGTGACGTGTGCAGTGTGTGCGCGAGTGCCAGAGCAACTCTGACCCACATCCTATGGGACTGTTCTCGCTACCCAACGGAAGCGGCCGCGCCACAGGGGCGGCTGCCGGATCCCATCGCACGAGCGGTTGCATCGTCGGACCTGACGGAGCAGCTGCAAGCCGTCCAGCAGCTCGAGGCGGCTCTCGCCAGGCAGAAGCCCGGGGAGGCGCCGACGGAGGCCTCGAGGGGACATCCCCGAAGGCCCCTCGCGCGCCGAACTGGCGGACGCCTGCGGGGCAATGCTTCGAGGACGCCCTAGGCAGCGTCGAGAGACGGGGTGGCTCCGCGGAGCCTTTCCTCGTCCCTCCTGCAGGCGAAAATTCAATAAAGTCTTTTCTCTCTCTCTCTTGCAAAACCGAGTCAATCGTAGTGGGAATCCCGTTAAGATGACTGAGCAAAATAAGAGCTCGCGAGCGAGAAAAGAGGATGTTGCCAGGCGACGCCCCGGGCATCGCTCGTCCTAGACACAGCGGCTGATGTGTAGGTTAACAGGGAACGCGGCAGCAGCGCAGAATTCACTGGAGACAGCATCAAGACGAGCTCAGAATATATAGAGTTGGGCTCCTTATTCATTATCATCACCTTATTTGAGTTCACCGCATTACGCAGGTACCTGCCATTGACGACGAACTTATTCGACCCTGTACTGCCCGAGTTCATTCTTTGCCTATGAATTTTCTTATTTCGTCTGTATGCCAAGTAATGACCCTCAGCTTCTTATAGACCGGTCGTCCGTCAATAGCCCCTTTATTACTCCGTGGTCCATCGGTTACCATTTCGTCGCACTACATGGCCAGCCCAAGCCCATTTCCTTTTTTTTATGTGAACTATGATGCCTTCCACCCGAGTTTGGACTGGGACGTAGGACTCTGGTTTTCTCTTGTCTCTAAGCGTTACTCATATCATACTTGGTTGCATAGCCCTCTCGAGCCTACCTAAGATTTAAGGTCATATCCTCTCGTGCTTATGCAGCGTATCCCCTCTGTTACCTTCATCCTTTCGCAAAGCGTTTCAGATAATGGCTGGACAAGTACTGCTACCTATATCAAAACTCAGCGTGGCCTTCGATGAGCAGATAACAGCGTAAGTGATGTCAAGCTCATCAGGCTTCCACTGTCACCGCAGGGGTGCCTGGGGTTATGAAACGCGCAATATCCTCGATCTAAGGGTGAACGGCAATTAGGGAGTATAATAGCTTACATGTTACTAATAACTGCTCGGTTTTGTACTTTGGACTTTGTCTTGTGGCCCACAATTTCCTTCGTAAAGCCTCTGATTCCAAGAGTATAATATAACAACAAATTTGCTGCTGCCGTAAGAGAGGACCTCCTGGAGATCAAAGGCAGGTGATGGTTCCACTCGTTTTTGGTCTTGGTGGCATGACAGTCTCCTCACCTGGGTAGAAGGATTATCACGTTCTCCTCAAGCGGCAGCGTCATTCTTCTCTGTAGTGTACTCTTCTCCAATAAACGTCTTACCATCTACTCCTTCCCTCTCATCGTACTATTCCACCTTTTGAACAGGTTTGAGATCCGTAGTGCGTGAGAAGGTGGTAACGTCAACAGTGGTGATAAACATTCTTTGTGACAACCTCAATAGAAATCCTGCCCTGGAAACAAGACTTGCGCCATTTCCTGGAATCAGAACAAGTAGGAAGAAATCCTTCATTTCACTAGGAAACGCATTTATTATTTTAACATGTTTCGATCGATGTCCTTCATCCACATCACGCTGTTCTCGTTAAGAGCTTCTGCTTCAGTTCCGGAGACTTTGCGGACTTCTTTTTTTATTGTGGACCGATGTTACAAACGGGCTGCGATACGTGTGACACGCAAACTCATTACACGAGTGGGGCTCCCAGCTGTCTTTGTTTAAGGCATCCCAAACAGACACATTGTAGGAAGCCCCAGACTGCCGGGAAGCGGAATCACTTACGTGCCAAGGGCGCCCAACGCGTAGGCGATCATGAATTCTACGGAAGACAATCACAGGCTTCGGCGCTCGAGGTCTGCCTCTTAGTGTCCGGCCGTGGAAAGGAGGTCGCCGTAAATCACATTCGCGCGTGCTTCCGCAAAGCGATTCAGCGATTCCCGAAGGCTGCTCCGGCTGGGGACTCCAGGGGTGCAAAAGCTGCGTATTAACTCAACTGCCAGGGTATCGACCTATCAAGCGCCTTATCGATTACCTGATAATAAATTACGCGCTCGTTCTCCTTACCTAGAAACACGGCAAAAAAGGGAGTCAAACCGCGCCACCAGGGCGACTCCGTGTCGCACCAAGCTTCTCATCTGATCAGGGCCCACAGTGCAGATGCAGCGAAAAAAGAAGGAAGGCAAACCAGAAAGGGCAACAGTACCTCTCAGGATTTTTCCTTCCCCTGTCCGAATTGGCTTCTTGGGAGTCAAGCTAAGCAGAAAAGGCCAACGTTACCCGGCCGCCTCCGAGAAAGGAAGCGAAGCGTTGAACGGACCCCTACAAGGCGTTCGTTTCCCCTTCGTTAGCCTCCGAAGCCTGTGGAGCACCAAGGGCCCGTAATCTCGAATCGGCGTGCCGTCTCAGAAACGCCCAGGACGTCGTAAAAACGCGTTGGGATGACGGCTGCAGCGGCGAATGCACGCAACACATCCCAAGAACGTGGATTCTACCACCTAAAGCGTGCAGATTCCATCTAGTTGGTAATCCATGAGCATCACCGCGCGAAGCTCAGGGATTACCCGATACTTACCCGAAGCTTATGGTTACCTTAAGCTTAAGCTTACCCGAGAGATTACCGAGGCAGCTGTAATAGCAAGCTAAGGAGATAGGTGCATAAGTCCCCCGTGCATTGTGTTGTAAAAAAATGACATTAGTTATTTAGGCACACAATTGGGATTTTTCCTATGACTGATCGCTTTGTCGTCATTTTCCTTGTTTCTGCCTGTGCGGAGAGCGGATTTTAATCCGGTTTGTACACGTGGCTGTTTAGCAGCTATGGTATCTACCATGACGTCACGATAGAATGTATATTTACTGTGTTGTCTTTCCATTAAAATTATTTGGAAGTAACCGCTTGTTTGTAGTGCCTCTCCTTGTTGTCCCTGGCCTCATGCGTCACGCTCCGCAGCGCTCGGGTGCAGAAACTGCGCGGCTCGAGAAGCCCGAATGTGAGACCAAACGAAAGAAGCGAACGAACAAAAAGTTGCGCCTTACCTCCACCTCCACACATCCCCATACCTGGTTTGCTTATCTCCCCGTTCCGTCTTTTCTTTCGATTACATTCGACGGCTGTCAGAGAACAAAACAAACTGCACGCGCGCAAAAATATGGTGTCTTCTGTGCCCCCCTGATACTCTCGCCCTTTGCTTCTTTGACTTAGCGGAGCACTAACCTCCCCTATACCCGCCTTCTATCTCCTGTTCTCTCAATTTCCGTTCATCATTACATCGATGGTTTTTTCCATTGCCAGCTGTCTGGGCTAGTGTGAGGCTCTGACTTCCCCCTTATCTTTTCCCCCAACCATTTACCAAGTTTGTTTTCGTTTCAGCTCTCCTCTTCGCCTCCCCAGGACTTTTCATAGTCAATAAACAGCGGATCGCTGCCCGGAGGTTCGGGGCTCATCCGGGAGAAGGAGATCCCATATTTCGCGAATCAACGACTTTTCATTCTCCTCAATGGAGCCGTGGTGCGTTGAGGATTCACTGCTTTCCCATGAACGTGAATGTCGTTTGGTGGTGGCTGCTCCTCCGGTGTCACTCCCAGGCGTCCTTTGCCCCACCTAACTCTCTTGTTTGTCACACTGGTGCTGGAAGCCTTTGAGGATGTCTCGCGCCAGATGGCGTTGGCGCATGCTCACTATAGTCATTCTGAAGCTCCTTGAAAAGCACGTAGCACTTCAACTCTGGGATTTTGTGTCTTTAAAAATACTCCCCATACCGCACAGAGAAGGCAAAAAAATCGAACTTTTTGTTCTCATATTAAATATGTGCTTACTGGTAGTGTCAGGTGCCTGCTTTTAAAGCATTCACGCCCACGGCAGTTTGCTGACGGTCGGGTTTTGCGAATCAAAACGGGATAGCATGCCTTTCTGCATCTCTGTTCTCCCTGTTAATGATATGGCATAAAATCTGACCCTTGTTCCGGAAATAAGCATTGACAGGGTAAAGCCGACAATATAGACAAACTAGCGGTAACAAATGTTTGATATTCCGCGTTGATTACGGAAAATTTGAAAATAAGAATGCTCATATTAGTTGTCCACACAATACCGAACACTGCCATTTATTTCATCCATAAGGCACCTGGTTGTAATTGAATGTTACACGCCGATGTAATTTGATTTCAGTGTTTCCGTGCTCTGTCCGACTATAGCGTGTGGGCTCGTTTGTGCCCCTCACCGGTGAATACTTCTATCTTTCTTTTCTAGAACTTATTTCAGTCTGAGACGGGGTCACATAACCCGACCTCCACTCACTAGGCACCCTTTGCACACACCCTTCTCCTCCTCCAGAATGTATCCCTACGCATAATCCTGCGTCCCCTTCCTTCAGGATGGCGTCGCACTGAACATCAGCATGATGCGTTCTCCGCTGCCAATATTTGCTTGACGAGCAGAAAAACCAAGCTGCATGCTTTCTCACGAGGATGTGTTTGACGCAGAGGCGTTTCAATCAGTAAGCAGACCGCAAAGAGACGCCGATGCGATCTCCACACGCTTTAGGCAGGCCGTCCTGTCTGTTATCAGGACAGGAGACAATGTACCACTTGGAATACCCTGTTCCTAGTTCGAAAGGGTAATGTTAAGTTGTAAGTTGTTTTTCTTTTCTTTTCGATGAAAAATTTTTCTCATTACATTTTTAACCTAATAACATTACTCCTATTCATTCCTGCGCCGTCGGTCAATTTACTTGTAGTAGCCGTCTTGATGATACAGATGCAAGAACGGTTTTTTTTCTGCTCGAGGAAACATTTATTTTATCACATTATTTAATAATAAACAACAGAATCGGGACCTTGTGGGCTCGGCCGCAGATCCTGTAGTTATGTGTGCTTTCGGGTAGAAGTAGATCGGCAAATAATGCATGGTGAGCAGGTGAAGGCTCCTTGAAGTACGCACAGGTCCGCGCAGAAGTAACCGGATCACGGGAGCGGTGGCCGAACTGCATCGCTGCGCCGCGTATGGGCGGCGACGGGAACCATGGAGCGCTGGTCGTGGCCCCCGCGATCGGCTACCGGCGGCGCGCCGGCAGCAAATCGCGGAGGCCACGCTCCGATAAGAGAGTGTGTTCGCACTGCCCTCGCCGCCCTATCTGATATGTTTAATCGCCGCTCTGCTGGCGTGTCATGCTCGGCGGGACGGTCTTCAAAAGACAGCGCTGGGCTATACAGGGGCGCTGGTTGCATTGCCGCTCGCTGGCATCAGCGGCGACCAAATCCGCTGCTCATGAGCTGGACGAAGCTGCGCGCGCCCGCAAACGTGCCTTGTTGCGCGCCGTAAAGGGCGGCATAAAATTGGAGGCCGCTGTGGTTTGGCATAGCATGTCATTGCGATATAATTAATTGTAAGCCGGCAACAAATTTTTAATGTACAATATAGAAAGCACATTCACAGACATGTTCCTTGTTAGGAAAAAAAAATCTCGCTTACGACATTTCTTCATTAATTTTGGGTTTGTCCAAAGTTATTGCTGCCCGTGTGTCCTGGTGTGTTCTGAAGAAAAATAAAAAATGTCCATGAGGTGGAAATTCTGTATTGGAGAACACCATAAAGAATAGGTACAATCGTTGCCCGCTATTACAGCGGGCCTTATACGGCGCATATTTTGTTGTCGCATTAAATCCGGCGTTGTTATTTTTAATGAGCACCTTATATTATTTAAGAAAGTGTTGCAGGTTTAAATAAACTCCGCATTGAAGTGAAAAATGGCTTCACCGCATGGCTCCAATGTCTTGCAAAAAAACGCCGTCAAGGCCCCGAAATGACCAATGACGAGTTTAGTCGTCATGGCCGATGGCGAGAATACTGTTAATCGGTTAATTTGGTACAAAATCTTATGACGGCTATCCTCGTCAACGGGAGCAAAAGGGTTAATGCGACAACAAAATATGCGCCGTATGAGGCCCGCTGTAATAACAGGCAATGATTGTACCTATTCTTTACGGTGTTCTCTAATACAGAATTTCTACTGCATGGACGTTTTCTATTTTCCTTTCCTCAGAACACATCAAGACATACCGGCTGCAATAACTTGGGACAAACCCAAAATTAAAGAAGAAATCTTGTAAGCGAGATTTTTTTTTTCCGAACAAGGAGAATATCTGTGAATGTGCTTTCTATATTGTACATGACAATTTTGTTACCGGCTTACAATTAATTATATCGCAATGACATGCTATGCCAAACCGCAGCTGCATACAATTTTATGCCGCCCTTTACAGTGCGCAACAAGGCACGTTTGCGGGCGCGCGCAGCTTCGTCCAGCTCATGAGCAGCGGATTCGGTCGCCGCTGATGCCTGCGAGCGGCAATGCAACCAGCGCCCCTCTATAGCCCAGCGCTGCCTTTTGAAGACCGTCTCGCCGAGCATGACAAGCCACCAGAGCGGCGATTAAACATATCAGATAGGGTGGCGGAGGCAGTGCGAACACACTCTTCCCGTCGGCGCCCATACGCGGCGCAGCGATGCAGTTCGGCCACCGCTCCCGTGCTCCGTTTACATCTGCGCGGACCTGTACATGACAAGCCTGCGATGGTCGCTTAGGTGCGTTCAGAGAGACACTGTAGCAGATGGATACACGCGGTGTCGCCAGTTGAATAGATGCCAGTGTGAAGGATAAGCTACTCTCAGCAGGCAGGCAAACTTAGGCCACTCTAATAGGACAAAAAAAAATTCAGACGCACTTTGCCAGAACGCCTCTACTCAATTTGCGGGTACACTAAATGCGTGAACGGCAGCGATGACGGGTGCAGCCATCAGAAGCTGTATATTCTCAAACCGTTTTAAGTGCGAATGCACTTCTTAAGCGAGCCTGAAGCGTCCGCCGCCGTCCGCATTCCGCCGCCGTCCGCATAGCAACAGCTGCGGGTGCGCGCGCTCCTCGTCTTCCTTGGCAACGGGGGGAGATGGGCGCGCGCTGCCTGGCCGCTGACATGGCACATACCCACGTGGGGGATTGGCCATGAATCGGGCGTGAGAAGGGCTAATGCACCCGCTTAAAGGAGTACTGACACGAAATTTCAAAGCTGAGATCCGCTCTAGCAATCAAGTACAACGACAACACAAATAGGTGTCTGTGAATAAATGCATCTTTCTTTGTTTGTAGTTGTGTGTGTGTGTGTGATCTCTCTTTAGCGAACATTACCGAACCGCGCAAATTCAACTCCTGCATTCGCACTTTCACATTCTTCCCCTCGGGGAAATGCGGGGAATTTTTTTTTCGCAAACTGGAACTAACCTTGAACGTCGAGGTGGGTGTGCTCGGCGACCATCTGAACGTCCTGCTGAGTTCTTTCTTTGTTTTTTTCCAAACGGGGCAGCATGCCCTTGTCGATTTGATTGAGGACGGTGAACAAACAATCAAGTCGGTCGAAAAGAAAGGATACCCTGGATGATTCCATTTTATCCTTCTCTAATTCGGACTCGTTTCCGAGATTAGCGTCTTCTGTAGACTCAAATTTGGGCCATACGTAATGGCCCTGGTCAGAACTGGACGAGTCCGCGAGGACAAAGTGGAACTATCATACGACAATGGAGCTACTCCTGTTATATGGATGCCCCTGTTGAGTCGTTTCCGCTTTCTGCACTTCACTTGCCGAAGTGCGGCTCCTTTGCGAAAACAGAAGCAAATTAATATTTTGATAGCACATATATTACAGAGCGCGAGGCTGCCTTCGACGTCTAAGGTAGAACGAGCACGCGTTCACCATTAAACCGGTGCACGCGACCCTGACCGACTTCGGTGGAATTGTGCTATCTTCAGACAGCGGCATAATGAGAGTCGCAAGCTCTGCAGCTCGATCACTGATAATTCGATTTGCCACATTCACCTGACATACGCAAAATGCACTTAACAAGGTACAATGACAATGTAGCTCGAAGCTGATCATCCTTGGTAGTTTGCCTAAGAAAGCAAGCTCCGATGAGATTCGCGAGACCAGTGATCAAGGGATGCTTATTCACCAATCGTCTGAACAGTATTCAGGGTAAGGTATTTTATTTTCTGTCATTTAAAAGAGATTGTAGAATGACTGGAAGGGCTGCCAAACGTAAATGTTCATTCTCTGATGATATATGATGATATATTGCGTTTTCAAACGGTGCGAATTACTGAATGGCTACACTTAGCTCGGCGGAGGCAACAGCTGTGTTACTGTTTTTCTGTGGGCATACATCTTAGTCCCCCTCCCATATATATCATTAAGAAAAAAATAGTCAACTAAGCATAGCGCCCATATCACAAAAAATAGCCGACAGAGGGCATAATATATGACCGACTGCTCAGAGGATGATGCCTTATAGGACACGTTTGCACTCCTTATGAACAAGTGAGGGCAAAAAAATGGCATTGAATTGTGAAATGGATACGCGAAATTGTGAAATAGATATGGTATTTTATGCTTCGCTGTGTTTCACTTCTACTGTTAATGTAGATAGTTTCGAGTCCATAAGCGCATACGCCACCGTGCCAATGAAAAACTCCCACCTCCCCTCGCGGGAACCCCTGTGTAGATGCGACGCATAGGCGGAGCGGCGAAGGGACCGCGTTTTATAGCGCGCATAACGTTGAGGGGACTGCGTAAGCCGGTCCCAGTAGATGACGACGTTGGCGTACTTGTAAAGCGGCGTGGACTCTAGGAGTTTGAGCCAAGCGTGGATGTTGCTTCTCCGGAGAACGGCACACCGGTTATATGCGCAGCGCGCCCGAAGGAGAGGAAACCGCGGAAGAGAGAGTACTGCACATGCGCCGGCCCCAGCGCGTCTGCCGCGGCTATGACGCAACGTGCCGCGGCTATGACGCAACACAATAAAACACAATCCACTTTAATGCAATCCAATCCAATCCAATCCAAGCCAAGCCAAGCCAAGCCAATCCAATCCAATCCAATCGAATTCAATCCAATGCCCCTCGCGAGAGTGTGTTCGCTATCGGAGAGGAGAGGGGGTGAGCGGCGGAAAGCGCAGTGGGGGAGGGGTGGACAATGGGGGAGGGGTGGACAACGCCGACGACGACGACAACGACGACGACGCCGGAGGGACAAGGCGAGTGAATCAGATGCCCTGCATCTAAAATTGAAGAGATAGTGTCGCGTGGAAGGCACCATGTTTATTCTATGCACGGAAAGGACATGGGGCCTATAGAAGCCCGTTTCTTCTCATTAATAGCAGGCACATTGTTTTGCCTTCGTGATTTTTCATTTTCCTTTCGGTTACTCTCACCGAGATGCTGGACTAATTGTCTTTGTTATCCCTACATACGCTACTAGGCGCAACAGGCTTTGCTACACATTTAAACGCTACTTGTTTAGCGTTTAAATTCCCGTGCTCAAATTTCTCCCCTAGTACTGAGTGCGTGTCTCTCACATGCGTTTATAACTCGAAGGCCACAACCTATTCACTGGGTTCACCTTTGTCAACTGGAATCATCGAGATGGGGTGGAGCGAGGCATTTATTTATTTTTGGGAAGCTGTGTTCCACTGCGATGTGCTGAAGGAAACCCTAAACAAACAACTGCCCATCAACCCACACGGTATGCGGTACTTGCCAGTTGTCAATAACGAAGAAATTTTACGACATGATAAAGTTATTGAGAGTGCGCGAACTGTGAAAAACAAGAAAGGCTCTTGAAAATGTGGATTTCAATTCCAGGCCAGTAAGTAAAAATTCCATTGAAAGTGTGTGTCACACGCGCGGTGTGTATTAAGTCCAGCAAGACCCTCAGGGGTGGACAACAGTCGTTGATGAACTGGCATCTGTGCGAAAAAATTATACGCACAGCAAACCAGCAGAGTGTGGCTCAGGTGTATTGTATATTTTTGTGTTGGGATATTTTGTTCTGTATGGTTAACAGGAGATGAAAAAGATGCGGTCACCCGGGAGCTCCGTGCTTGCCTCGCATTCCTCAGAACCGTGGTTAGAATCCCGCCAAGCAAGTTATTGTGCTAATGGGACCTTTTCTGAAAACCTTGGCGTCATTTGGAGCATACATAGGCCTGCTTTTTATTGTATGAGTGCCTGGCCATTTTGTGTGCCGTCCATGGAGACAGTACACAAAATGGCTGACTGTTCAAACACAAAATTACGACACAAAATTCTTCGTAAGCTCAACCGGACAGCTGTTCAAACATTATGAGAAATGGCCGTCCATGCTTTCGAAAGCGATCGTTGATCTAATGAAACCTTTCGCACTTCCTCTTTCAAATAAAGCAAGACAGCGGTGGGCGTTTTGATTCCTTGTCACGCCTCACCAGCCCACTTCTCCATCTTCCGACAGCATCTCTTGTACCTCCACCCCACTCCGGCGATTTAAATTTAAATGTATATTTTCATACTCTGGTTGTTTTTTTCTCCTTCCCGAAACAAAACGTAAGCAATGAACCATGCTGTATGGAGGGCTGCATATTTATTTTAGTCGCCTAGGTATCTTTGACGTATGCCTGCCTAATCAAGAAAAGCAACCACTGCGGTCGAGATCGAAGCCACGTCCTTGGGCTGAGCAGCCCAAAGAAATACGGGTTTTTCAGTGAACCCGTATTCGGCGTGAGGTCTACCAAGCAGTTAATAATGGCTGAACGAATTACAAAGACACAGTTTCCATCGAAAATCGCACTCGTCGAAAATTGTAGTCTCCGGCCTGCTCCGCTTTTTGGTGTTGTTAGAACACACGAAGAAATGCAGTGTTGTCCGGATGACTCGTGGAGGGAAGATCAAACAGGCACGTACTCACGACATAGAAAACTTCTTATCGTCTTTCCGCGTTCTTATAGTGGCCGGACGTTGGGAAACATAACAAAGAATAACTTAACATAACATAGAATAACATAACTTTCGCAAAGGCATCTTCTTTGCGAAGTCTCGGTATAATGCGCCTGGTGTTGGGATAGTCATGTTCTAATTCATGTTCTAATCTATCCTAGTACCCATTTATTCTAGTACCCATGACACATTTTTAGATGGTACTGGGGCATGGGCGGGGAAACCATACCTTAAACCTCTTAGAAAGGAATTCAAAGTAAAGCTATTGTCCGTACAAAAAAAGAATTTTTTAAGAACTTACCACATCATATCACACGATAATATAACATGTAGAAACAAAATGTTTCTCATTTTGCCTCTGCACCCATATTCCTATGAAAATTGGCGTCCACGACAAAACACTCGCGAAGAGCATTGGTTCTCTGCCAAAGCTTCTCTGCCAGCCCAAACCCTATCTTGGTCGCCTTTATGAGAATAAAAATGTTCGACTTGAATGTCTTATATTGCACTTCAAGCACCGAAGCAAGCTACGATGCACGCCTCAAAGAAATGCGCCGGAATGTTCCGTGTATACGACACCACACCGATCATGAGCCTCGATTGAAGGCTTCCCATTATCCTGCCATTATAGCGCAACATGAAGCAATACTTTTGCGCAAACGAAAATCAGGGAATAAAATGTATACCATTTCACTTTGAGGTTCCACTGCAACTTGTATAGGATCTCACTTTAATTTGGCACCGCTATTCTAGTTTATCTGGTACTTGCAGGATGCAGCCGACATCCAGCTTCTCACAATAACATCGCGTGTTTCGAAGTCAACATTCCAGCGACGCGCGAACTATGAGCTCAAAGAACGAGCTCAAGAGGAGGTTTGGATATACGTACTGTCGTAGCAACGATTTGTCTTCACAATCTCTTCCCTCCAATAAGTGCTACTCTAGGGCTTAAATAGTAAAAGACGACTCATGTCAACACCAGAGGCGCCTCAAATAGAGCCCGACCAAAGAGACGTCGCAGCAGCGATAAGCCTGCACTGGAAACGTAAAGACGATTTGGAAACACTGGGTAATGGATACACGTATCTCACTGTGTTGTCCTCGAGGAAAAATAGCTGTTTACTGTTCGGCGGATTCCACTAAACCCTCCGTCTCCTCCCTCCTTCTCTCTACTGCTCTACGTGCTCACAGCTTTACGCGCTTTACGTATGCTTACGCCCGCAAGCATGGGAGTGCTTGTGCAAACAAGGAGCGACAGGATAAGCACGTAAACACTCGCCGAAACAGGAATTATCTTGCGTAGCAATTGTTCGCTAGCGCCGGCGACATAAGGAAAGAGAGCCTCTCAATCGTGGGACTTTGTTTTTTCTCCTTTTCCGTTTCTAGGATGATTGAGAGGCTGATGTGGAGGGTCTTTTATGTATATTCGCTCTGTTTGGGACCTGAAAACAAAGAGTATTTTGAGAGAGCTGTAATGAAAACTGTTGTCTTGCCTTCTGTTTTTTCAGTAAACCTCTTATCGTCCCTGTTCAGTGAGGTCTGCTATAGTCGCGCGATTTCTCCGGAATGCTGGCTGACTAAAAGCACAAAAACCTGCGCGAGAGCGACACGCAGATCGGGAGAATAATTATATTACCTGAGATGACGCAAATTAAACGTTTGACGACATTCGTCGAAATGGAAAGTGTACGTGTGCAGATATGCAGAGAGGTACGAAATATTCAATGCAAAATGCAGACTAAATGAGAAGGCAGTGTCTTTGGCAACGGAGCTGTATGTAGGTGGATGTAGGTGGATGTGCAACGGAGCTGTATGTTTTGTCATTGTTGGCCGACTACGACAGCATGTTATGTGCAGATCTGCCTATCGTGGGCGTGTCACGCAGTTTGCAGCGTTTTCTAAAATGACGGATTCGACTGCGTCCTTGATTATTCTCAGCTTGATCAGGTCAACCTCCCCAAACACAACATAAAAGCATGCTCTATACTAAGAAAGCTGTTCGAGTGCAGACGTTGATACGAATGCCTGTCATCTTGAATGCACAAAGTTGCAACAGCGATTCTACACTCTTATCAAGGTTTTTTTCATTTTGTCCTACTTATAGCCGCGTCTAACTTCTGCTAGAACCCCAGCGAGTAGGTTTATACTTTGTCGACGTCGGATGAAGCTAAAGCTAAGCTCCAATATACCACGCAAACGAAGAGGTTGAGCCAGAACGCACGCGGATACATTTTAAAGCGAATCTTTTTCTATGCTTCACTGATGGGGATGTAGTTACGCCAGAACGAACTGTAGGAAAGCCACCTTCGTACAATGAATTTTCATAAAGGAAAATCAGTCGTTCCTGCGACGTAGACAACGAGAGGTCTATAAAGTGGCTGTGACATCAGATTTGTTGCTTGTGCGTTCTTTGTTGCAAACGTTTCATATTGCTTTAGAAATCATGATCCACGCTTTCAAATTTACATATTCTGAGTAAATAATCTACTATCGCACGATTCATGTGAACAGGATTCGGTTTCGGTTTCTGGGCGTTGACCTGAGTAGTGACGTTACAGTGCCGCAAGCACGCATTGCTATGTGTGTCTACTATGCGGCGGTGCGGTACGTTGTCACTTCATTGCGGCGTGTGCTCTCGCACACACCTTCAGCGGTAATCACACGAGGGAGAATCCCAGCGGAGAAATCAGAGTGATGTCGTGGCATCACCGCAAGTGGACCTCCGCTTGACCAGCTCCTTCGCTCACACGGAGGATGCGACGATCGGACGGATAACACTGTTTTCAGCCACCAATCTGTACCAAAGAGCAGAGCTGCAGTAGCACTATCGATACCGAATGTGCGGCAGTTTCTGCTAAATCCGGTATGCATTGATATCGTGACACCCCAAAAAGCTACCGTGGACGTGATGCAGACCCTCGGAGGGCTTGGTTCTGCCGCGTCTAGAGAACGACGAGAGTGGCAGTGGGTTGGGAGACGTATGCTGGGTGAAACCGGCCGGTCTGCCTACATGCCTATTTACAGATGTTAAGCTTCACACTGCGGAGAATATTCGATTGCCGCTCTCTGAAGTGGTGGAGATCACAATTTTTAATGCAATTGGCCACCACGCAATTACCTTGTTTCTCGTATGTGCAGCTTTGTTTGGGTCTTGAGTCCCATTTAGTGGAGCGGTAACAAGCTATCGTTTGAGGTGCCTACACCCGGCTGCACCACTTCGCGGCCACGACCGCCGCCTGCACAGTGACCGTGCTGCTCCCTCAGAGCGCCTGTGTTGTTCGCTGCACGTTTTCACGTCCAGTGTAATAAAAAGCAATAAAAATAAAGCGCCCGGAACAGCTCGACAACTCTAGTCACGACCAGCTGCCCGATGAGCCAACGAAATCCCTCCACATCCGCCGCCAAGGATCTACTTGTTTGTAGGGCGAGAGCAAAAGTTAACACCTCCGATCGGAGTGGCAGATGGGACTCGCGCATCGCTAGCACTTGCTTGCTGATCCGACAAAAGGGGTAACTGTGGTAACTTGGGTTCCCTTTGGCGTCGCCCGAGTCGCTAACCTGGTATTACGTCACTAAAATTTTGTTATGCTGGAAATGCATTGACATCATGGTTAGTAGCGCTAGCGATGGGTCCCGATCTCTAGAACGAGCATTAAGGATGATGATGATGGTTTAAGTTTAATGGCGCAAGGCCGACATGGGCAAAGATCGCCAAATACACAGTTATTTGATGAGGAGGGAAATGGAATAAAGTCAGTTAATGACTATGAGCACGGCTGGTGTAAAGGGCCAGGGTGAAGAACGTGAGTGGTTAAAAGATAAATAAGGTGGCTGGTGTATAGGACCAGGGGTAAAACTATGGGTGATATGAGATGAGTTGTAAGAAATGAACTTCAGATAGTAACTTAAAGGTGCGCTGAACAGAGAACATGGCATCATCTCCTAAGAAGTATGACGGGTGGGGTGGAATATGTCGTGTGTGTAGTTGTGGGAAGTGTTTGCGTCGTGTAATGTCGAGTGCCTTACATTGTATGAGGATGTGGATCACGGATAGGGCCTCTCCGCACCCGCTGCACAGAGGTCTTGGAGATCCAGTGAGCAGGTGCGAGTGCGTTGCATGTGTGTGCCCTATTCGTAATCTAGCCAAGGCGACTTCAGTGTATCTATTACGTCTGTCGGTGGTGTATGGTCCTAAGAGTGGTTTTATTACGTGTAACTTGTTGTCTGTTTGTTCGCTCCAGTGTGTTTGCCATGTTTTGCGAAGTTGTTGTCTGATGTGTGGTTTCACGTCGGTGTAGGGTAATGTGGTTATGTCTACTGTATTCAAGAGTGTAGCAGCAGCAGCCATTCGATCCGCTGCTTCGTTCCCGGCTATACCACAGTGGCCAGGGACCCAGCAAAGGACTAGTTCAAATTTGTAGACATACACAGGCATAATACCCTTGACTATTAAATTTATAACGTGATTTTTTGAAGACTTTGTTGACGACAACGACCGCACAACACTGACAGAATCTGTATATATAATGGATTGTGGGATGTGGCTTTGAAGGATATGATTAACAACCAGAAGTACACCATAAGCCTCTGCTGTAAAGATACTTGTATTACTGTTAAAAGTTCTAGTGACACTAAAGCCGGGCCCATGCGCCGCGCAGGACACCGAGGTGGAAGTTTTAGAGGCGTCCGTATAAAATTCAGAACATTGGTACTTCTGCTGCAAATACAAGAAGTGCTGCAGAATTGCACATGTACGAGCATTGCACGAGCATTGCATTGCACGAGCATTAAAGTACTTTTTAGAAGCGAATTGACATTTATATTAAACGTTTGTTGTACAGGGGGGGTCCCGATATCTAGAACGAGCATTTAAGTACTTTTTAGAAGCGAATTAACATATATATTAAGCAATTGCTGTACAGAGCACTTTATGTTGAGTGTCTTTGCATACAAAGGAAGCCTAGAGGAAGCTTTTTACAGACCTAAAATTGGAGTCACACCCCTTTTAAGCACAAAGCACGATACCTTATAGCACTGGAAGACACATTCGCATTGTAATTGAATAAATGGTGATGAGGAACGTTCTAACGTCGCATTCGGGTCGTTCAGAATGTTCTTTATGTTCGTTAGGTGAGTGTTAGCTTTTCATTTTATCCGAGTTAACTTTGAACATTGGCAGTTTGAATTTTGGGGTTTGGGAGCATGGATTTAGTCTGCATATAGAAAGCTTCGCGTTAAAAGTGTTCTCCCCCCCCCTCTCTCTCTCTCTCTCTCTCTCTCTCTCTCTCTCTCTCTGTCTCTCTCTCAGAAATGATCTTTGATTTCTTTACCATCCTCGTTAGATAATTAATCCCTACAGAAGTGACACTATCAGCCTACGACGATGTTTCCAAAATGTTTGTCGCGAGTTTCAAACATCTAGGCGTTTTATTGGGCATGAAATAACCAAAGCACGCTAAATGTTAGGGAAAAAACGAGTATTTCAAAACTTCAAATAACCCATTATCTGAGCAAACATGAAGTGTTTACCGAAAGCATTTGCGTGCATTTTGAAGTCTCAAAATTTCGCAAGTACCACCTGTTCTCCCCCGTTTACCACTTCGCCAACCGGACGCGGGTTCGATTCCCGGCCGCGGCGGCCGCTTTTCTGATGGAGGCGAAAAGTGAAAACGCCCGTATGCTCGATATTTCGCCGCTCGTTAAAGATCCCCGTGGTCAATAATATTAATCCAGAGCCTACCACTACGGCGCAGCTCATACATAGCCTGTGTAGGGTCCGCGCTTTAAAACTCATGATTAATCAATTGACTTCTCAAATCTATATATTGGGTTCTTCACTAAACTGAATAAAGATACCGATCAAACAGACGGCCGGTTTGTTACACAACTAAATCAAAATGAAAATGTTGGGGTTTAACGCGCTAAAGTTACGCCGGGGCTTTAAGGCGCGCCGTTGTGAAGGATTCCGGCTTAATTTAGGCCACCTGGAGATTTTTAAGATGCTACGCCGAATGCTCGAGTTCAACGTACCGAATGCAATTAGTTTCATGCTGTTGTAGTAAACAAAACAAGGTTACTGACTAAGATTTTGAGCGTACGGGATAGCTGATAATGCATGATGCGTAAATCGTCAACAAGGAGTAACAAAAATAAGCAGGCCATCTGCCAACATTAGCAAGGTTGTCGCGTACACTGTCGTACAATATACGGTACTCTCCTTAGTGGCTCAGTAGCTAAGGCGTTGCATGGTCCAGGGCGCAAGGTCGCGGGTGGTTTTATTTGCGCAGCGGCGCTGTTGGTTCGTTTTTGTTTTGTTTTTTGCGAAAGGGAAACGGAAACGCTCGGTGCCGACATTTAGGCGACGTTAAAAATCTTCAGGTGGTTTAAAATTACGCTGTAGTCCTCTTACAATCCGGTTTGCATGTCCCAAGTTATAGCTGCGGCAAGTGAAACACCGATAATTTCTAATTTTCGTGCTAGTCTTTTCTAATGTGTGAAACGGGGAATCTCATTATCCCACTTCATGCAGTAACGATTACGCGGGACGAACGGGATGCTATCTGGGTGAAATATTGCTAGGACCCGATTATGAAATAAGGCAGGGACTGGAGGTCATCTCACCTTGTATTGCCCCCGTGGGATCATGTAGGATACAAACCACTACTTGATCAGCATGCCGTTGTTAAACATACCGACGAGTGAATTAATCGTGGTTGCCACAATAAAGTTAAGGTAATGAAGGCACAACTGTCCTTCGAATTTTGCCATCAAACCGAGAACAGTTTTTAAAGATGTGCTAGCTTGTGAAATGCAAGGATAAAGTTGTCATGCAGGTTAACAGGGCTTTGACTTAGGATATCTGTAAAGATATTTTTTTATGCCGGACGCTGTATGTGGTGAATCAATCAATCAATCAATCAATCAATCAATCAATCAATCAATCAATCAATCAATCAATCAATCAATCAATCAATCAATCAATCAATCAATCAATCAATCAATCAATCAATCAATCAATCAGTTTTATTTTTGCTCCTAAAAGTACGGCGAAAAAGGGGGGGCTTGAGAAAAAGCCGCTCATTTGCGGTTTGACAACGCTCCCGACACCCATCGGCACAGGTCACAGTGCGGTCACACAAGCATACGTACACTAAAACATTAAAACATACATTTAAAAACATACGTAAGCATTATGATATGGCATTGAAATACCTAACAGGGATTGTTATATTGAACGTGGCGAGTAGAAAAAAATGCAAAAACAAAATTTTACGTACCTAGGATGCTAAGGCGCAGTAAAGGGCCCAGATATCGGAAAGGTTCAAGTTTAATATTGGCGGCTCACTGCTTTTCCCTTTGGGCTTTTCCGAGTCAGGCTAGTTATGGCGTTAAGCACTTGTGGGGTCGGTTGGTGCATCTTTGGTGAAAACACAGGCTTTGCGCAATGTAAAGACAAGCACGTTGCAAACAGAACAAGCGCACATGGGTGGTGTACGTTTGTCCAGCGACGCCACATGTTCGTGTTTATATAGAGCAGTTACACTGACCCTGTGAATTAAAAAAAACACTGCATTAATGCACCGAATGCTACATATAAAATAGTAAAAGCAGGCAAAGATATTCACCAAGAGCATTTGCACCGATGCTCTCTCCCAACTCTTTTTATTGCACCTTTAAACAAAATGAAGTTTAAAGATGTGTCACCCACGCCTACGAGCTAGTTATGGCGCATGGACAAGCCATCATTGGAATTCTCGAAATATTTATGCAGCGTTCCGACATTAACGCGAATAAGCGTGCGCCTTCTCAAGCGGTGGAATAGCTGATTACATCCGTGATAGATCGTATTCATGATCAAAACGCAACAGCTTGCCTTTGGGCATTCGAGCGGATCGGGCGATTCGTGTGCAGCTGTAGGCGCCTCCCGGGCCCTGCCGCACCGATCGCGGCAGTGATAGTCAAGGCTATCATTTATTTCAATGTTGCACTCCTCGCCGGGGCCGTGATTTATGCCTCAATGCGGCTCCAGAGATCAATGGTCACCTGGCGGAACGATCGCAACTGGCCAGCATCGCATTCGGCGAGACACCAGATGCGTCCAGCCTGCGTATCCCTTGCGACACCGTCTTTGCTCAACCACGTCACCTTTGCCGGAAGCACAGGCCTTAGAGCTTTGCCGTAACGAAATGGCTAGTTAGATAATCGTACGCTTTCCGAGTGTGTGATGTCGATAACGGTCTGGGTAAGCAGAGGGGGTTAACTACTAGAGCATCGAATGGGATACGGGTGCTAAAACCAACACTTCTGCCTGCTTCTACCCCTGGTGAGAAGGCAGGCGCCTACGGACGTCCGCGTTGTGATCGCAATGGCACGAAAAAAGAGAACGAGAAAACAGGTCGTCCGTTCAGCGTTTACCGGCCCGGCAAAGCTCGAATGGATATATTTACGTGCCGGGTATAGTGATGGACAGAGCGAGACTCCATCCGTTTTCCTCGGTAATGCTGTCAATTACGCCTGGCACGCACGGCGGCTGGGGTTTCTATCAGTGAGGACGGCGTAGACCTCTGTTTCGGGAATGAAAGGGTTCGTGTTTTTCTCATTTGTAATCCTAAAACCTAAGCTCCACTCACCTATATTTTGCTTCATGTACATTTATTGTGCTTGAAATCACCTGGGAGTTCTTTTCCGCAGAATAAAGGACGACTTAATGCAATAAAGAGTTACCTTGGCCATTAAAGCGGACTGAGTTCGGCTTAGCATTCCCGAACTCTACAGTGTCCCAAAATCTGATTAAAAGAAGAAAACTTCTTACCAATATCCTAATGTAATTTATATTTTGCTGGTTACGTTTTTTCACACTCGGCCAGTGATGCTGTGAGGAAGGTTCCACTTTATTCTTGTTATACATTGAGTTTGCGCCATAATTTGCTACTGTTCTTGGTCAAAAGGCGCTTTTAGACTCTAGAAATAAGTGTTGCGTCGGGGCATGTTTTTAGTTTCTGAAACCAGTGAAATCAACCACGGCGAACAAAATAATCTGTAATACATTGCGTCTATTTTACCTTTTTGTGGTAATAGTATAACCGTTGCTAATTTTCTCACGTAAGCTAAAAACCATCTGTACGTGTTGTACAATCCTTTTAAAGGGGTAATTATTGGCAAAAGCGTGCACCATGAGTCCTATCAGTGGTTTGGAAAATCTTTTCTACATTTTCATCAACTCTCTGCAATGGGTCAGACAGAAATCATTGAATTTGTATCAGCCATAAGATTCGGAGATGGTGCTGGAAAGTACCCAGGGCTACAAAAAAGGTAGGTTTTCAGTCTAAATTGGGTCTGTCTCACTTTCAGGGTGTCGTAGCTACTGTATCTGATGAACGACGGCCCCATCGCCTTTTTTTATTACTGTCAGCATGCGAACATAGCCGGAAACGGATCAAACAAATGCTTCGGTCAAACAATTTTGAAGAAGAGGGAGGGAGGCTTTAATTATTAAGAGAAGTCAGGCTGGCAGGGAGCTTTGCTTCCTACTCCCTTTGAACATGAGACGGAGAGAAATCGAGCGATACAAGCCAAAACACAAAAACGCATAAGAACACTAACAAACGCAGATAAGCGCACCAAAACATGCATACGAAGTAGTAAAGTTAACGGAAACGTTGATATTTTCTTCAGGCTGGAGTCACGGAGAAAAGACACAAAGGCCCTTGTAGTCGGTGTACCATCAATTGAATGCCATGGACCAATGACACCACAGTCTTAATGGTGCATTAGCACGCCATCCCAAAAGACGGCTTCATGGTTAGCCGCGGTGTGTCAAAACAGGAACACACACACGGTTGGTGTACTATGAAAATCACGAACACTCCAGGCGTGAGTGAGAGGAGGCAACTCGGCGCGTCTTGTGCAAATAGTGGTTGGTAAAAGCGAAGTTGTGGTGAATGCGTAGGACAATTGCCTAATCACGCTTTCCCTGGCCACTCGGCATTCGGAAAGTTCAGGCGGGATCAATGCTATAATGTGGCTGATAATTTTTTTTTCTGTCCATCCATAACGATAGTTGTAACGGTACGCCACAGACTACAAAAGCGTTGCAGCATATTGTGGAGAGAGGAAATTGGGATGATGACGCAAGATTTGTTGTAGGGCGCGCGGAAACTTTGTTCGGCCACCGCATTCCCAGTCACCACACAATGTCCATGTAGCCACTGCAGCACTTCGTCGTGGACACGTAGCAAGAATTTATATGGGAGTCCAAACGTCCCATTGCACCCGAGGTTAGCGAGTGACCATACAATGTCACATTGAAATCTAACGCGGGGTGCGAAGCGTGGTAGCTGCTGCGGCAAGAGAGGGCATCGGCACCTGTTGGTCGAAATGACAGCGGCCGCAATCGATACTGGGGTTGTGCAATGAATTGCCGACCACGGTGACCGCACAGCTTCGTCTCCCGCGACAGTTGCCGCAAGATTAACCTAGGCCAAGCACTGGTGACGTTATTCGGCCGCCCTAGGAAGCATCGTTTCCTTCCTGCCTTGTTCTTGCTCCGTGGTCGCAGAACAAGCAGTAGCCCGTGTATGCAAAGTGTGCATTTCGGAAAGTCACCCTCGTCTAGACTCGTGGCCATTCCTCACTGACGGTCAATAACTTTTCTCACCACCAAGCTTGTGCCAGGTCCCTCCAGGCTACTGAGGAAAGCGCATCGTCCGTCGCTCTAGCTACGTTGTAAAATATTACTCCATATTAATGGTCAGAATGACATCCCTTCATTCCTCCACATTTCGAACTCTCAAAAAGTAGAAGAATCACTGCTTCCCCGACTGCAGAGAACTATACGTTCCCTCCTATAGTGCGCCTCCATCTAATGTTCCCTTCGTAATCTCCCGCCGAATGGAAGTTCTGTTTAAGTACCGGCCTTATTCCTCATATCATATTAGAGTGCAAACACAACCGCAGTCTCCCCCTCTTCGATCTCCCTTTCCCACCACTGAGCTGTGGGAAAACCTGGTGATTAGCAGCGATCTGATTGTCCAGACGCTTCTGGCCTTCAGACCCATGGCTCAACGCATGAACTCATGGAATAGGGAACCACACCCAATTCACAGGGTAAATAAAATGTTTTTTACTAGCACCATTACAACCACACAAAAGCTTCTTTCTCGAGAGTTTTCTGCAAAGCAGAGCGCAAAGCAGCTAGTTATGAGGTCGTCGACGTTGATTTGTAGCTGAAACTAACCGCAGTGGTGGTCCGTTCCAAGACTGCCACCCCAGATGATGTGACCATCCAGGGTAACTTAACAACGGAGTCTGCAAAGTACGGATGAATTGCCGACATTGTTTAATGGTATCTGGCTTAACCTGCGGGTTACTATATAAAAAAGAAATAAGCAATAAGCCCACCAATTTACTACGTAAAGCTATCCCGTTTAGTTAAATCCACGAAATATTCTACTACTTGGCGCAAAGCAAGGCCACAAATCAAAATAATAAAAAAATTACCTTCCAACACAAACAAAAATTAACCCCTGTTCGTCAACCTTGGACGCAATCGCAGATCTCCCTGACCTTTTTTTCCCCTTCTCGAAAATCTCAAGCACAAGTACTGCTCAGTCACGATTCTTGTGAAACCGCACACGCTCGTGACCCCAGTCTCATTTTTTGACGCCAATGGTGTACACCTCAGAAACTTTTATATTTCATTTTTTGCCAGAGTTTGGACGAGCTACTGTCAAAAAAAAAATTAATCTCGAGTCGTCTGGACGTAAAGGGACAGGCACGGGCCTTCGCCTCGCGAGCTCAGCCATCGACCTTTTCCTTGCTTCCTGTTTGACCTAATCTTGCCAGCCACTGCAGATCCTATACCGGTAAAACAAATCGATACCCTTGGCTACACACCTTTTTTTTTATTTTCGTGCTGTTCGCCACTCGTGTTGGCTATTACGCGACATCCTTCGAGCCAATTGCGCTTCTCAATTTCTTGTGCCTTTCTTTTGTTTACCCCGGCCGCTTCTGTGACTCCTGGTAATGGTAAGAAAGCTATCGACCGCCACCGCTCGAGGCTCCACTGCGGTACCTATACGTATACAAAAGAATGTGGTGCGAACGACCCATATCTTTTCGAACTACTAACGCCTTTTACCATTCTCTGCGGTGTTGATGAACTGCCAATACACCAGTAAAATAAGTCATAGAAGCAATGCTGGTAAAAATCTTTAAAAATGATACATTGTTCCGAAAAAAAAAGTCTTGCATTGGGCATTTTTTTCGCGTCCTGCTATTTCTTTTTGCTTTCTTTCCTATATTATGTAAAAAAGAATACTCGTCCCTATTTTCGGAACTAGAAACGCCGGGAAAGTATCGACGTTCGTCTTTAGAAAATCTCACGTTGGCCCTGATGCTGAGTAATCTATCGAATCGTGTGATATAAAGAGATATACACCAACCGAAATGCGCTCCCGTGTTTTTGCTTTGTTTTTCCACGATGGAATACCATTAAATACCTATTTCTGTTTTTTTTTCGCACCGACAACCCGTGCGACATCTGAAAAAAAAAAAACGCATTGTAGTAATCACGCGGCTATGCTCAGGCGTTGCGCTGAAATGCGAGAGGATGTGCTAAAGCACTAAACATATATATTTTACGGGCTAAGGCTTCTCTTGCATAAATGCAGCTTGGGAAGGAAAAAAATTTCGGAGCACCAGCTCAGATCCACGAACATAAAAAGAAAACCGTTTCTTGTCTTTGCAAAGTGGGCTACTTTCAAATTGCGAAACTGCTGTTGCGTTCAGCCAGGTGTTAGCGCGGCTGACGTCAAGCCTGTCAAAGCCTATAGGAATGCAGTGAGAAGGATGATTGATTAAACATTTGCAGTGCACGGAAACGGGGGTGCCTTGCTAAGGCCATTACATAAGAAGAAACTTTAGCGGTATAGATCCGGGGAACGTAGATAGGGTTGAAGAAAATAGGAGGCTGTGTGACAAAGGATGGATTCAGATTAAAAAAGCTTCTTTGGCTGCAGCTGCTTAAGCAACATGACCCACTAAGCTATTGCAGCAGCGCCTATTCAAAGAGGTTACAATCAAACTGAGAAACTGAGTAGGGTAAGTTTCAAATGAAAATAGCGACTATCGAGGTATAAAGCGAAATACAGTCAAACCCGACTACAACGAACCCGGATAGAGCGAATTATGCTATATATCGAACAAAAATAAATCAGTTACGGAAATACACGCGAAACATATTCCTTATTACGAATTTCACATCTGATATATCGAACTCGGCGTGCCTAGAATGGCCGCCAGAATGCATGATCTCAGAGCGGCGATTGAGATGTTGTTTGTTCGCCACCACTGAGCAAAGACCGCGACTGAGACATTGCGCCTCGTATGGAGTGACATGACGCCCAACACGTTCTGTAACTTTCCGACGCGCGGAACTCGCGATGGAACCCGCCCAGTCAGTGAGTCCGGACCAAGACGACAGCTCGCCAACCTTCCCGATGCTGTGCCGAAAGGAGTGTCCTTCGAAGGACTGTCGACGACGATGTTGCCGTCACTGTAAGCCCCTCGGACGCGGGTACCGTCAGCAGCACGGTCGTAATTCTGATGAAAATCACCGAGGAGGCGGAGGATGTCGCGATTGAAAGCCAACCGACGTTTAATGAATTGCTTTCAGCAGTAGATGTCCTCCGCCAATATTTCTTCAATATTGAAGGACACGGACTCGAACTGGTGCAAACAATGTCTCGTGTAAAGAATGCTGTGCTAGTTGACGCTGCCGAAACAAAAAAGAAAACAAAAATCACAACTTTTTTGGGGGGAAGTAGGCAGTTAAATCGTTAAGGGGGACTGTAGCTTATTATTTGCAATTAATCGATTGTTTTCTGTATGGTAATGACCGACTTTTGTTCGTATCTGAATGCGGGGATGGCAAGGGGATTCCGACGTATTGCAAACTCGTAAAAATAAACTCGTTAAAGGCGGGTTCGGCTATATCGAACTATTGGATATATCGAACTAATCCTGGCGCATATTGCAGTTCGCTATAACCGGGTTTGACTGTAATTGTCTAACAGTGATTAAAAAGGTCGTAGGCACGGGTTTAAACCGAGCAGCGACTGAAATGTTTGGACGTGCGCGCGCGGAAGTTTTCAGTGAAGATGAATAAAACAAAAACCTCAATTTGCTGGTACTTTATACCAAAGTTAACCCAAGCTTTTTTCGAGCGCAATCATTAGTTTTTGTACGCAAGTTTTGTAGGCTGTCGTAAAGTTCACAAAGGGAAATCACAGTTCATATCCTTTTTATCTGGCTAACCAGCTACACTCCTTTCACTCTGGACGCAAGTGGCGTCGTCTGCGGCTCGAAAGGTAAAGTAATACCAAAAAGCATGTGAGAAAGCTGGGTGCAGGTTTAAAACTAAGTCAGTATACAGGATGCCTCTATTGAAGCGCGGGAAGAGCAACTGTAGTTTTCACGCTTGCATGGCCAGGTTAGCACTTTTCTCGTGTCACTCTTTTCTTCTGTTCCCGTCTAGTGCGCTTTTTACGATGTCGAAGGCTACGTGTACGTGGGGAAAACGAAGCTGCTCCAAAGAATATGGACGGAATTCATTAGTTAGGGTGTAGCAAAGGCAAGAGCAACGCATATGCAATGCTTGTTTTCAATTGGGGCACGTTTTAGGGTACATCTGCCCAGAAACCAAAGAAAGCCAACTATTTCCCTCGGTATAATTAACTGGCACAGAACTCAGCGGGGGAAAAAACCGTAACATTGTTTTTGACCCGGCTATGCACCCAACTGGATTACACCGTCCGCTTGCTGCACCGAAGAACTCTAAATGGTTCCAGGCGATGCGCAGTAAATTTCACCAAAACAATATTCATACCCGGGTCACACAGTTTCATCCGATTGTAGTATTAATAGGCAAATTCGGCAAGAAAAATGCGCTGAGCCGCCCCGCCTTCGCTGCCCTCGCCGCCCCGGCTCAGACTACTTGTTTCAGTAGTGAATTGCATTGGTTCGCTTTATCTGAACTATTAGTATTTGCAATTTTACTTTTAGTTTTGAAAGCAAGCTTTAAATAGGAAAACATTTGTTCTTTCAAATTTTTGCGTATGTGTACGCTTTGCGTGTAGTACATGGCTTTTTATTTTACGAACGCAAGACAGTAACATTAAAGCGGCTTTTTCAAGCATATTGAAGCAGACGACCCTTGGAGAGAGGTGCAATGTATGCGATAATTGCGGGCGACATTGCTAAATCGTATAAATAAAGTTATTCTCTCAATGCAAAAGAGTTTTTGCTGAATAAATACCAATAAAAAGAATTTAAATGACCAAAACGTTAGTCTGCTTTTTAGTCAGGTCACCCCGATGTGACTTGACGCGATATTTGAACACCTAGGTGCGAACTAACAGGATGTTTACATAAGTATATCAGGCTGCACATGCAACTAAAGTTCTCGTGGTGCTTCTCAAGAGCACAGAACTGTACAGAGTTTTCAGCAAAACCGCTTGTTCATGGCTGAGAATTTCGCGGGTATCATCTGACATCTTTTCTTTGTATAATTACTTTTTTCTGTTTCTTTTTCTTCTCCTTATATTATCTGGTGTATCAAGCTAGCGCGGCGACTCGGCTAACATCGCCGCTTTGTTTTAAAGTTATTCTTTTGCTTTGTCCCCCTCCTTTCTCTCTTTCTCTCTCTCGTTACTAGGCGTAACATGGGCGGGTAAGTTGGCTTTGTTGTACGACAACGGAGATCTGCACGAAGGCACGAGGCGCAGTAGTGTGAGGAAACAGCTGAATTGCAGGGCAACAAAATTCGTGCGCTAATTCTAGTTATGATCATTTCACGCGTCCAAATCCTCGCCCGCCTGTTTTGTGGGGTTTCCCCGATTCCGAAGGGTTTCTGCGATTGTAGGGTTTCTCCGTTTTGTACGGCTGAAACTCCGATTCTCGAACGGCGTCTGCGCCCGGAAGGCTACGCAAAGTAGACATAAGTGGCACTCTCTAACGCCCAAAACTGAATAGGCATTCACGTAGTGGTCTATTAGCTGAAAAAGAGAATGCAGGGAAATTTCAGGGAAACCTGAGAAAGCTGCGGAGAGAGAAACCTGCGGAGAAAAATTGTAAAGTAGGGAATTTCTGAACTTATAAATGAGAATTTTTCTAAGTAACTCGGGGGACGAATTGCAAAGCATTCTTTCGGCACTAGACGAACGGAGTAGAATCGTGGGCCTGAAAATTAATATGAAGAAAACTAAAGTAATGATCAATAACCTCGGGACAGCACAGCGGTTTGGGATAGGGGGCGAGGTAGTGGAAGTGGTAAAAGAATATATCTACTTAGGCCAAGTTGTGACCCCGGATCCCAACCATGAGGCAGAGATGATTAGAAGGATCAGAATGGGGTGGAGTGCATACGGCAGATATTCTCAGATAATGAATAGCAGCCTACCATTGTCCCTGAAAAAGAATGTGTATGACAGCTGCATCTTACCGGTACTCACCTACGGGGCAGAAACTTGGAGGCTCACAAAAAGGGTTCAACTTAAATTGAGAACGACTCAGAGGGCAATGGAGCGGAAAATGATAGGTGTAACATTCATGGACAAGAAGAGAGCGGAGTGGGTCAGGGAACAAACGCGTGTTAAGGACATATTAGTAGAGATTAAGAAAAACAAATGGACGTGGGCAGGGCATGTAATGCGAAGGCAAGATAACCGCTGGTCATTAGGGGAACAGAGTGGATCCCTAGAGAAGGCAAGCGTAGCAGGGGGCGGCAGAAAGTTAGATGGGTGGATGATATTAAAAAGTTTGCAGGGATAAATTGGTCACAGTTGGCACAGGACCGGGGTAATTGGAGAATAATGGGAGAGGCCTTTGCCCTGCAGTGGGCGTAGATAGTCTGGTGATGATGATGATGATGAAATTGGAATTTCCTACCGAGTACGGAAAATCACTTCCAATAGGTGTTCCGTTAATTTTTCTACGTATCATCAAGCAACGCTAGCGTCCACTTCTTCTTTGCTGAAAATCGACATTAAAATTTCGCACGCGACGCCGGCGGCGCGCACGCCATCTGGCGTAATTGAATAAGCGAGTCGCAGCTCTTCTACACTGTCTGAACTCTCCAGGCACAGGGAGAGATATATCGCGCAGTAATAAACCAAACTATCCTGTCTGCAACCCCCCCCCCCCCAAAATATAAAAACCAAGAAAAAGACTGCAGAAGCCCCAGAAAAGATTTAAGAGTCACATAAATCCTTAACGCTGGTGAATGTTCAGCTGTCGCTAAGGTCGCTAACGGAGGTACGTGAGCTTCGGTGCAGAGCTCTTTCCCGAGTGGTACTGCCGTTGGTCTAGCTCACGCTTTTCGCGTTCCCCGGCAACAAGCTGGGGGAACAGCGTTTCGAGCAATTCGCAGCTGCGGAGTACCAATAGTGGACTGGTGAAAGGGTTAACACCGCAGAAATTTCGTCCTCGCAATAAGGGGGAAAACGAATAAAAAAAACAAATATAAACTGATATTCATTGGGCGGAGACCTCGGCACATTATATACCTCGCGTATATATATGCCTCATCCTTCGTGTACAAACATGGCGGTTTGCCATCCGCAACGTGCGCTAGAAACGCCCCATAAAAGAGCTCGCATGTCACTTCCACAAAGCGGTTTCGTTTCGCAGCGTTCGCACAGACTTAAACTTTGCGCAGCTTTGTTTTTCGCAAACACAGTCATAGTGGGTCGATTCCCAGTGCTGTTCATAATGAAAACGATGTTACAAAATCCGGAATGCACACCGCCGAATCAGTTGCAGTGCTGGGAACGTACGACTCGCAGTGTTTACTCACCCTACAAAAAGGGGCCGCGTTGCGTTCGATTCAGTTGTGTAAACAAGGGCTTCTTATATTTCGAACGATCTTTATTTTAATAATCTTTTTTAAAGGTCGGGGGAGATGAATCCACGTGTCGCAGTGAAGAGGAGACAGACAGGATGAGGAATGAACGCTATAGTCCGGCGCTGCGGCTATAACGAATGAGAAATCAAGCGCTGACGAACGCGTTTTTTTCAACGTGTGTGTAAAGAGTCTGTGTGTATCGGTGACAGACGTTCTTAGAGGCTTATCATCTAATATAAAACTTCCAGCCACGCAGCCACTGGGTAAATAGCACTGTTACACGGCTGTCTATTTCAAACGTGAATGCACGTCAAGTTCACTGAGATCCTACACTCTTTGCTGGCTTCAGCGACCTGACGTTTCTGTGTACTAGTTGAACCATAACGAACGCGTGTTTTTCAACGTGTGTGTAAACAGTCTGTGTGTATCGGTGGCAGATATTCTTTGAGGCTTATCCTTTAATATAAAACTGCCAGCCACGCAGCCACTGAATAAATAGCGCTGTTACACGGCTGTCTATTTCAAAGGATAATGCATGTCAAGTTCACAGAGATCCTGCACTCTTTGCTGGCTTGAGCGCAGTGACGCTTCCGTGCACTAGTTGAACCATAACGAACGCGTGTTTTTCAATGTGTGTGTAAACAGTCTGTGTGTATCGGTGAGAGAAGTTCTTCGAGGCTTATCCTTTAATATAAAACTGCCAGCCACGCAGCTACTGGGTAAATAGCGCTGCTGTCTATTTCAAAGGTGAATGCACGTCAACTTTACAGAGAACCTGCACTCTTTGCTGGCTTGAGCGCACTGACGTTTCCGGGTACTAGTTGAACCATAACAAACCCATGCCATCATGATAGCCTCAACGTTGCAGGCTAGTGTAGGGAGAACGTAGTTAACACAACATTAAAACATCTTGTAGAGGTTATCGAATGAGACTTCAAGCAATACACGCGAATTTTTCCGCGTGTACAATAGTGTTCTCGCGCTAAGAAGAAAAAAAATCAGATTACCAAAACTAACTAGGAGACACTCCCCCCCGCCCGAGAGTTGCCGCACTCCCCGTGACCTGAGTCATACTACCTGATTTTTTTTTACTTTTTCATACCACCGGTGCTACTCAGCTGTTCATTTGTTGACACATCGGAAGCATAAAACCTCTAAGTGCGCGGTGCCAACTTGTTATGTTTACATAAACACTTCCGTCCCCCTGGCTCTTTCACGATTTTCTATATTCTACACTTTTTCTCCAGTGTACTTAGCAGATTTTCACTATATTTCTTGCCTTAAGGCTCCTGCGCTGTAGTCTCACTATTGCGCAATCTGACACTGAAATTATGGCAACTGACATACAGGGACAAAAGCAATATAACAACAATATTGACATTCTTTATAAATGGACCACGTAAGCTGAAAATTTCCGGTTGAACAACTTCAAAGTGGCTTTCTATGCTCTCTCTATTGGAAGGAAATTCTAAACGGAAAAATAAAACACGCAGTAAAAATTTATAAGCCTAGGTTAATTCAAAATAAGGGAGACCAGTGACTGACCAAGTCAAAAAATAATAATGACGTTTTGGGTATTTTATTTCGGGGATTCGTTGTGAACACGACATCTCGAAACATCATTTTAACTTTTGATTTCTGCTACCTGACCAGGTGGTATTCCATCCTACTATCGCCTTCTGACTAGAGAATTATCAGCACCCACAATTCAACGTATTTGAGCTGCTTACGATTCATAAAAATGTTCGTTATAAGCACGACGTGGCTGGACCTCAAACATCCTTAGTTTCAGTTTGCTGACCAGCGAGGCACAACCACCAAGGATCTCTGACCCACGGAACACGCACCCCTCCACCCCAAAAAAACGCTCTTCCGGCGTCGAATAAGTGTTCCCAGCGCGACCACGGCCCGTCCGTTTGCCGTGCACACAACGCACCGGGAAATTATCAGAGAGGACCCAGAGCGTCGTTCCGAACGATCCAATTCTCACGGCTATCCTCTGCCCCTCCACGCACTCAGGCCGAGCCCAAAGGGAAGAAGAAGCAAGAAACGCGAGGCTGGCGCAGACGTGCAAACATCGTCGCAAGAGCAGCGGCAGGGCTCTGATTTTTCTCCGGCCACGGGAAAGGCGGGAGTGACCCAATTTCTCCCCATAAACGGATAATCCGGAGCTTGTGATAGATGGCCCAGCCCTAATAGCAGCTTCAGGGACGCCCACCTCCCGCGGTGCAGGAAGCGAACGACAGAAGATGACGTGCCGCTCTCCTGTGGGCGCGTAGTGGTTCATCGGCACCTCGCGCTCGCCTGCACGACTGTCGTGTGGTGGAAGGCGAGCGAAACAAGAAGAAAGAGGCACTGGAGGCAAAGACAGCCTGGGCTCAGGGAGACATGGCGGGGGCGCATAAACCTATATTTGAACTACGAGAGATCCGGCTGGCCGCCGCTTCGAGGTGCGCGGGCGAGTGCTCGTGCGCGTGCCCAAACGCAGCCTCCTCACTTCTTCCTTTGGTGGCCATCGGACTCGGTGGATGCGGTTAGCGCTCCCGTCGCACATGCTCCCGCAGGGTGATGCACGAAACGGGGGAATGGTATACCCCGACGGCCTGTGACAACCACGGAAATTTGCGGCGCTCTGCAATTGCACGTGTCTGAGCTCCCCGTGTGCCTTTGTTGCCCTTTTATAAAACTAATATGTGTGAAACGCGCTCGTCGACACGCGTCTTTGTAGAGAAAAGGTCCCGCACTGGGAGCTGCTCACAAAAAAATTTGTGAAAGGTGAAGTATACTCTCCTTGTGTGTATTAGTACAGTACGCGCAAAAAATATGTATAAAGCGCGGGATACGATTACCTTCTTAAGAAGAGAGAGGGAGAGATAACACCTTATTTAACCAAAGGTTAGCGCAGCTTGGTGGCCGAAGACCGTAGAGCTTCTTTGACTGTGGCTGCCCGATCCATGAGCGACTTCTGGATATCCCGGTTAGAGCAACCTAGTGCTGCTTCCCACTGGTCGACGGAGGTGATGAGAGGGAAGGGGTCAGATTTGCAGGCCCACATAAGATGATGTAATGTAGCCCGTTCTCCGAAGTGCTGACAGGGTGTTTTGGGATACAGTGAGGGGTGAATGTGATGAATTGTGGTATGGTGAAACAGGGGAGGTATTCAGTTTGAAGCTGAGGCCAGAGGCGTTCCTCTTCCACTGATAGGGATGGGTGGGCAGCAGAAGCCGTCTTAAGAAGACTCAAAAGATCCCCATTAGGAATGACCGGAGGGGGCATTTTGCAAAGTGGATTGCGAAAATTGAGGCTTACGAACAAGTTAGGAATACTTGAAACACTTTAGATTTGCGGCTCAACTCGTATTATTAAATCTGTCCAGGCAAGGTTTGTGGAAAATGCCTCGAGAACTGTGCTTGGACTTCTCGAAAAAAAAAAAATAGGCAAATCAAACGCAGTGCTAAATACACGTGCAAAAAAATCATCTTCAGTGTAGGCAGTGAAATTCATGAACAATTGAGCTATAAAAGATCTTTGGGCAAGTTATAAGGGCGGATCCAAATCATGAGGAGGAAATAAAGCGCAGAATTTGTATACTATTGACTCAATTTTTGAAGTACTAAGAAATATTGAGTAATAAGCTATCCGTGTCTTTAAAAATACGTGTGTACAATCAGTGTGTGCTTTTGGCTACAGCATGAGAGGCCGAGTAAGCAATGAATAAGGTAAAATAAATGTTGCAATATTAACCAGCTTGCAATGTTAACCAGAGGGAGAATGAAAAAAAAAAGGACAAAGCAGGCCCAGAAACGTGGAAGTGCAGGAACCGCACAATTCGAGAGACATGTCTTCTTTCCGATGAAAAATGTTGGAACTGGTATAAAACGTGCGCATGGTCTCAGGCGTGCTGCCGGCTTCCCGTAACTCACTTGTTGCTACTCCGATCAAGTAGGGGTAAGCATTTGTGAAGGCCACTTCCATCCAGATACGGCGAAGGTTGCGTCAGATCGCAGGAGATTTAATGGAAGGAAACGCCGAAAGCACGGGTTAAGGGTGTTGATACGTGTAAAATTGAGCTCTTGGGTAGTCCATTTGGATCGTTCTCTCCCGTGAATACGAAGAGCCCTAGATCCGTTCATTCTATATAACAGAATGTGTGTGGTTTAGGCTCTTCGGTGTGCGTAACGGGCGGCAGCCTACAGAATTTTGTTGGCAACGATGCCGCAGTGACTGGGAAGCAATTGAAAGGCAATTTCATGGCAATCATTTTCGCAATCATCTGATTTCAGTCAGTGACTGTTTGTGAGGTCGACGGCGCAAGGCTCACTGAAGCGGCTGAAGAGCAGGCTTGAGCCGCAGAAGATTTCCATCGTCGGCACGAGCTTTGCTCTGTAGTGTAAAGGGCGCAACGAATGGACCTAAGTGCTATAGCCGTGGAAGATCTAGAACGAGCTGTCTTGAATTTCACAAACAGATGCATTCTGGGTATGACAACAGCGCATGCCGAACCAGATGTTATTACTGGGAATCGGTGTAAATATAGTGCAATCAATGTATGCTTCGCAAAGACAAAGCAAAGTTAGCTGCTCTAGGGCCGATACAGGGAGATCCCGTTTCTTCTTCTTCTTTACGCCTGGACTATCAAGGAACACTCTAGGTTGCATCGTACACAAAAAAAGCAATAACGAGGGCACCTAAACACGCCTTATGATGTTGTAGGGATAAGAAAAGCATTAGTGTCCAATTAGAAAACGTATCCTCCCAACATTATCATCCTTCTTTCCCTTTGCGCCTTTTCCTTCCTTTCTGCTACTATGAACCGGCATATATCAGAGTTTGCACCGCCAAACAAATGGAATGTCTAAGGGTGAAGTAATTTGCTACTCCAATAATTGTAATTAACGTGTTCAAATGCCTCATGTCGCCATCAGTACATGGGAATGCTTAAGGCGAAAGTAATTTGCTACTCTCGCAATTGTCATTAACATGCTCAAATTCTTCGTATAGGTGCCAGTACATGTCTCTAGCCCACGTTTCAAAGTCAAAGGCCACAACGCACTGAGCTAGAATCGGAGCTGTGCTCTTGTTAAAAATCGTCTCGCGTGTCACTTTCCAGGGGCACCCCGGGTTACATCTGACCCAGACCAAAGTTTACCCGTTTTTTTAACTTTACCAGAGCTTCCCTGATAATTTTGCTCTCAATTCGATGATTTTTTGACCTGATGTTATTTTTTTAGCCTTTGGTCATTTGTGTGCCGTCTTCGTGCCAGGCGTACCGAAGTTTTGGTCTACCTTGTTAACTTATCCACGAGCGCAATGAGGAAAGCCATTGTGAAAGGGATAAAAATAATTTCGGTCATTCTTCAGCGCGAACCACATGTTATCAGCACGGAGGCTTTTATTTAAAGCCTCAACAAAAAAAAAGATGGGCGGTGTTGCCTCAGTGCAAAATATCCGCGGCCTGCGTGCTTGTAAGCGTAGAAAAAGCGAAAGCAGCCCTTCAGTTCTAGAACAAAGGGTAAAAACGCTGAATCACATTGGATTGCACGGATCATTTTGCTCCCGCTACAATCGGGAAAAGCCGCAGAGATCCGCAAAAGTTCGGACCTTTCTGGTCAGTCGACGCAAGTGCGGTAAAAGAGTTCCCGAAACAAAGCGTTGCCCATATATCGACCGGACGACCGGAAGCGCATTTTACGAAGAGGGACAAAATGTATCTCGGCTGGCCCGTATAAGCGGTCATGTGCGGCAAACTTGATGCCATGCGGGGAACCAACGACCGTAAGCCCAAACAAACCGGGAACAAACCAGAATGGCCCCGGACAAATGTTTGGGCGCATCCAAGCAACCTCACGCAATCAATGAACTGAGAACAAAGAGGGTGCAAAAAAATTAGACAGGGTACGCTCGTGGAAGATAAAATAACGGACGAAAAAACGCGGGAGCAGAGGCGAGCCGGAGGACATTTTCCCGTTCTTTCCAATTCGGCGTCATGAGAGCGCAACCTCGTCGTATCTCGTCCCGTGGTACGTGCCACTCCCTTGCTGAAAGTAAAAAAGGCACCGCCTGCGCGGTTTATTGCTCCTTGCGTGTCTTTCTTCTTCCCTTGCCAACAGGATGCGGGAGAAAACAAATCTTGAGTGCGAAGTTGTTATTTGCTTTAATCTCAAGTAGGCCTCTCTTAATAGCGAGGGCAGCGGGAGTTGTTCCAAGCAGCTTGCCTTTTTGTCTTTTTTTTTTTGTTCGGTGACCCCGACACCGTTTCAGCGGTTACTGTGTGCGGGAGAAGGGAAGATAATCCCGGGCTAGGCGGGTTCCTTCCGGGCGGATCTTGCTAAACACTGAGCTCGCCCTCCGGCTCGTCCATCAGCACTCGCCGAAGACCCAGCGCTTCAACCGCCGGCTCCCTCTCTACCCTCACTCCTATTGACCCCACGCGCGTAATCCCGAACACATGCGAGGACCTGGACCAACCATGCGCGAATTTTTTTCCTATTCGTCCCTGCATGAAGCCCCTTTTCGCAGCGGGCGCGTTTACTCCTACATGCGGGATCCCCTTCCATTCCTCTTCTAACTATCATCTATCGGCACTTCCCGCACTTTTCCCGCGTGTGTCTCCCTCTTTCCCCAGAGCTTGTCTCATCCCTCCCCATCGACGCACTCCGTGACAAAGTCGTGCTGTCATCCTTCTGCCGACCGGGCCAATTTCTTCAGTGCTCTGAAGCCTGCTGGGGCGAAGCTCCTTTCGCTTTGTCATTGCGCGTCCCTCCCTTCTGAGCCGGGCCGGTGGACGAGCTAATGCGACGGGGCTTAATTCCCGTGGCCCGAGAGTACACGCGCCGGTGGCCTACGCGGCATCGCCTTAAAGCCCGGAATACATGGAGCGTTTATGCGACGAATAGTCGACGAACTTCGCCCGGCGGCGTCCGCTGGACGCCCGGCGGCGGAAAAACATCGTCCGCCGCCGATCCTGCCGGGGCAGAAAAAGTTCGTCGCCGTCGACGGCAGCGGAAAAGCGTTGCCAAACATGGCGGCGCCCTCTCCGCCCGCTTCACAGCGATAACAGCTTCGTCGCTAATTTGTCCACTCTTGCCCTCACATCAATTTTCAAGCGACAAATAGCCTTCTTTTTTCAGATAGAAGGGCGTTTTTCTAGCTGTTAAGCCTGGCGCAGTAGCGTTTGTCGTCGTCATAGCAACGGCCTCGTGAGATGTGGCGAGACAAAAACATTAAAAACTTCTTCTACACAACACTTTACGCCTTTCTAGAGGGTTTTCCAAATAAAAAGCAATAATAATAGTCTTGACGGCTTTTTTTTTGCTTCTCCTGTCTTTCACTTCAATGTATTTGCCTTGCCTAGCCACACTGACAGCAGCGCAGCGGCGAGGCGGCGGCGGCCGCCGTACTTTGCTACATGTAGCGCAGCCCGACGAACATTCGGCGTCGTGACGCGGCTGGTCTTCCGCCGCGCGAACTTCGTCGTGAAAGATCGCTCCATGTATTCTAGCATTTACGCGGCTGCGCTTGCCCCGGTCATGGCTCCTCGCATCCCCGTACCAGACTCACAGAGTATAACCGTGACGACATTCTCAATTTCCCGAGCGTGTTCTCTTCTTTACGTTGCTGCTTGCCTCTCGATAAAGCCGTCCTTCCGTCTATGTGTATTGTGCTTCAACCGAAACCAGGTTGGGTGCGACTTGTGTTAGAGCTCTTCTTTTAGTACCAGCAGCTTTAGTACCCGCAACTTAATCTTACGCTGGAGGGTTCTGCTGCAGTATATCAACTGGTAAGTTTATCTTCTCAAAAGGTTCATGGAAAGTTTTATGTCGTTGTTTTGAAACGATTATGTCAGGTGAGTGTACTCCAGAAGGAACAAGCGTAATCACACCTCTAGCTACACTCGTGTGCCTTCTGCTCTTCTACGGTTACTTTGACCTTACTCCATAGTTTTCTCACCACGCGACTTCAGTTTCCGGTGTTAGAAGACTACCGTAAACCTCCCCCCCCCCCTCCGAACTCCTACCAGGGGTGTTCTGCAAGGATCTGTCCTTTCCCCTGCTGTTTTAAATTTAGCTCAACGCCCCCTGTCTCGTATGCTTCAATCCATTCCAAATTTCTCTGGACTGTATACCGACGATGTATGCCTTTGCTGTTCTAATGGCAGCCCAGCTAAACGCTACGACACACTTCAGACTGGCAATGGTGCTGTTCACTCTCTCGGGTCAAGCGTCGGTATCACACTAAGTCCGCAGAAGAATGATCACCTCATGGTCAATGACGAACATTTCTGGGCTAAAGCTAGAGACCAAAGTTCTCAAGGAGAACTCATTATTGGTGCCACCTCTATTCTACTTAAGGCGTGGCTGCGAGCCTTCGGGTTCGACCTGCAGGATGATGGAAAGACCTCAGAGTGACTCAATACATTCGCGGCTGAAATTGAGAAACTCACACAAAACATAGCCCGGTTTACGCAGTGTCACCGAGGTCTACGAGGGCAAGATATTACGCGACTGGTGGACTCTATATTATATACTGGCATTCTTTACAGCCTGCCATGCGTAATATTATTGTCGTCGGAGCGGTCCCAGCTTGAGCGGCTCCTCCGGCCTGCTGCCCGTCTGGCGCTATGGGTCAGCTGGAGGCTACTCAGTCGTTCGCGTCACTCTCAGATTAAGTTGATCTTCATTTGCCGGCACAACACACTCGTCTCCAGCTCAACTGCGGTTGCCATCTTCTCCTATCCTCACTTAATTACGATGTGCCGTCCTTACCCAACATTACAGCGACATACCAACCTTGGTATCCCCTCCCCTGCATAGCAGTTTCTACCGTTAAAATCGACGTATCCGCAACCTCCTATTTAGTTATTCTTCTTTTATTTTTTATTCAGCTCACTGCATTAGCCCAGAGGACATTGTTGTAGGAGACACATAAAAAGTGTTCAGTGCAGAAGCGAACTCATGAATCTCGTAATATGCAAGAATAAAAATCAACACAGGCATTTTTTAAAAGCTTCCAGCAAAGAGCATTGTATAACATCAGACGACAACAAAACCGAAGGCAAAAAAAAATAAAATAAAAGAAAAAAAAATGAAAACAAGACAAAAGGCGAAATAAAAAAATGGACATTCAATAAAACGAGTGGCAGCGGTTCAAACATTGCAGTGGGCAGCAGCACGCAGCAGGAATTATGAATGAAAAAAACAAATAATTGACAGGAACAAGGTCACGGCAATTCAAGAAACATCGTTTTCAATGTCGCCACGCAGGTATAACTTTAGAGCGGTGTCAAATCTAACACCGGACGCGCAAACGACGTTTTCCGGTAGCTTATTCCGCTCGCCTATTGTGCGTGAAAAAAAAGATGACTTAAAAAGCGGGGTGCGGCAATACATTTCTCTAATCTTTTTGCTATTGTATCTCCTCTTTGAGACGTAGGCAGGCGGTTTTAAATACGTCTGGCGGTTAATACCTGTTTTTTCGTTAGCTATCTGGTTCAGGAATAGGAGGCGACATACTGTGCGGCGAGTTTGTAAGCAGTCCCAAGACAGTGCCTTTTTTATTGCGGAAACACTGGTATTCTTGCCGAACGAAAAAGTGACAAAGCGAGTAGCACGGTTTTGAATTGCTTCTAGTTTGTTAATGAGTACCTTGGTGTGTGGATCCCACACAGCAGCAGCGTATTCTAGTATTGGTCGCACATTAGTTACGTACAAAGTCTCCGTTACGTCCTGCGGCGCATTTTTTGAAATTTCTTCTAATAAAATTAAGTACACGGTCAGCCTTCACTTCTACGGTTTCAGTATGTTTGGTACAGGTCAGGTTTGATGAGAATGTGAGGCCCAGGTACTTAACATGATCTGAAAATGCAATGCTTTCCGTCTTTAAAAGGTAAGTAGTTACTGTATTTGACCGTTTTCGTCTGAAACGCATGCAGTTGTATTTTGAGACGTACAGTTTCATATTTCATTTATCACACCAGTTAATATTACTGTTTAGGTCCAACTGTAATTCAGCAGCGTCATTCGGATTTTCAATGTCCCTATACAATACGCAATCTTCAGCGTATAGCCGTAGTTTAGATGAAACGTTTACACCTACATCATTAATAAAAAATAAAAACAACAGGGCGCCGAAGACGGACCCCTACGGGACTCCCGAAGTGACGGGGACTGGTTCTGATTCAAAGCCATTAACGAGAATCTTTTGGGAACGATTCGAAAGATGCGTGCGCACCCAACCAAGAACGTTGTCAGGGAGCCCAAGATAAGTTAATATATGAAGTAAGTGAGAGTGAGAAACTACATCAAAGGCCTTTCAGAAGTCTAAAAATACACAATCTACTTGAGTACCTGAATCAAATGAAGAAAAAATGTCTTGAGAGAATTCTACTAATTGGGTTGTGCAAGAATGCCCAGCTCAGAAGCCATACTGGTAGTTCATAAATAAATTATTTGTCTGCAAATCATGGAATATGTTCGAATAAATAATGTGCTCAAGGAGTTTACAACACACGCTCATCAACGATATAGGCCAGTAATTGGGCGCCTGGCAATAGGTCCCTTTTTATGAATAGGTACGACGTTGGCAGATTTCCATTGTAAGGCCAACTGACGTGTACACATAAATAATCTAAATATCACTACAAGAAATTTAGACACCGTGGGTGCGCAGTTTTCAAATCTAGACAGGGTATCGCGTCAGGGCCGGGGGCAAAATGAGGTTTCAGTTCTTCAAGAAGTTTTAATACAGCATTACATGTTACATCTATATCTCGCATGTCCGGTAGATGGCACTGGGAACTTCCTCCTCTTGGTGCACCCTCTAGGGGGGTAGAAATAACGTGTTGAAAGCATTTAATAAAGTGATTGGATTTATCGACGTCATTGGTTATAAATCCTTGATCGGGGGACAACGGGGGAATAGTTTCTTCCTCCTTACCGCTTTGTTTTAAAAACATCCATAGTTCTTTAGGACTGCGTTTAAGTTTTTCGCTTAAGGAAGAATAAAATTTATCTTTGGCATACTTTATTTTCTTCATAGTATCGCAGAAAATTCCTTATAAGATTTTGAAAATTTCTTCGTTAGTGTTGCTCACGTATGTCTTGAAGATACGTGCATCTTTGAGCTCGAGTCTAGGACATCTACGGCATTTCCGCGCTCGAGTATGCACTCTTTGCTACCGCTATAACGATGTAGCAACAGTGACGTACACAGATGCCTTTACATCAAGATGCCTTTGTGCGCGCAGACACGCAGGTGTCTGTTTGTGTCAATAAAGTTTATCTACCAAACAAATCCTGCGCTCTTTTCTTTTTTTCGCGATAATCAAGCCTCTTAACAGCTCATGATCTTGAGTCCAGTCGAAAAACGTTATCCCGATTCGGGTCGAAAAACAGCCATTTTCGACCCGATTCTGGAACTTTATGCGTTGTCATCTTGAAACCGAGCCATCAACAGATGCAAATGGCTCGAGGTTCACCTTACAGTGTCCCAAGTGTTATTTTGCAGCGAAGCCATCTATGGCCAAGATCCCACAGATCGTCTCCGATGAGAAACTGAGCGTAGACCAACAATTTCCTGCGTAGGAAAAGAAAACAATTAAAAGTGAGAGCCCGTCCACCCTGCCAAGAGGGAATTGAAGTGAAGCTGGTGCTCTGGTGGGATTTGCGGTGATTAGTTTTAGTTACATTGGGTATTTGCTGTGGTGAATGAAGAGAACCGCGGCGCAACGGCTACGTCACAGACAAATGACCCACACCAGCCGTGGGTAGCGACAATTATGTCTTCAGCATGCCGCACAGGTGGTCAGTGAAGAGCGTGCGGCGTTACGCAATGTGACGGGGAGAGAGGCGCTTGCGTGGAGGGGAGTATTAACGACTCGGGTAAGAGGCAGCGGCCTGTGTAAGCATACTCCCTCCCTAGACCGACATGCTTCACTGTGCAACAGACAGTGTGCGAAAAGCAGCTTACAAAAACCAAGCTACACCCATATTTTAAATTCGGCTTCACCGCTAAACGCAAATGCATTGGCGGAAGGACATCTTTTGAGATGCAATACTCATTGTTTTATCTCAAAATATGGAGGCCTTTGAACCTTTTAGTTTTTAACGGTAGGCTGTTTATGGCTAGAATCCGAAGAACGACTACAGCTTAACGTAGACGAACATTTTTTTGCATATGAAAGAAATTTACAAAAAACGTAATGCAGGACTTAGAGCCTCAATCTTTTAATATGAGAAAGACTGCATTTCCTCTAAAAACACTTCTTCTGAGTAATGCATGGGGTATGCATATTGTGAGGTACAGAGGCCACAGAATGGACAACGTTCTCTTTTGTTTCAGTCACGCGACTTTCGGGAGCCGCTTGGGCACAGGCTGCCAGCGCGCAAGCATAATAGTACGCCGCACGCTTCGATGCCCGAGACACTAGGGGAGCACCCGTCGCTTCGGGGCTCTCCTACGAAAGAAGTGACCGCGCGTTGGCCCCCGAGGCGGCGAGCCACTCTCACGATATAGGCCTCGCGGGAAGAGAGCGCTGATCTGAATTTGGACTTCCGTTTCGCTTCGCAATTATCGGACAAAGCTGTACGTTTGCTGCTAGCCGCACTCTCCCTCGCGCTTGAGGGAAGAAGACCCAGAGTGCGGTAAGGACTTAGTCGCCAACACCTGCATGATGGGGAGACTCCCAAACAAGGTGTCCACAATCGCGTCTCTGGATCAACGGGGCAATCTCTGCTTTGACCCGCGGAAGCTGAAATTTCTACTGTGCAGCTGTTGAACTTTCCCGCCAACTGGCGTCGTTGGAGTGGCTCGCGAGTTCTGACCCAACTACTGATCCTGTCGCCTTCGTGGGTGTTGGTTGTTTCATGCAGGTATTGTGGATATAGGCCCGGCGCTGAACGGGCGGACATCGGATCGACTGCGACTCCGAAGGATGAATGATCTCGCAGCGCGACACAATCAGTTCGCATTTACAGTGCCTTCCAGACATATATGCGTCAACTCTAACGGAGCAACGTCTAAACACGTCGCTAGATGCGGCAGAAAAAGAGGGGTGTTGAACATCCGAATACGTGCGTCGTCGCGGTCCACACTAACTGCTTGGGGATATGGAGTGGAGCGTTTCGATCGGCTGACGAAGGAATGTGACAAGACAGTAATTCATTTGTCGTATAGAACAAAGCTGTACAGAGAAGGTCCCATCGGATGTGTGATCCATATGACACACATCAAAAATCCAAAATTGGGTTTTTATACTATTCTTACCACGTGCAATCTTTACGTTCTCGGCAATATGGGCGACAATGGCAGGTTTGTTTTACTTCTGCCTTGGCGAAAATTGTCCCTGAGAGGAATCTAGAATTAGTATATTAGGACGCATGGAAAAATGACTTAGGCAATACTGTTTCCTATGCCAAAAGACCTTCTTGAAGTACCTACAATTGAAAATGCGTGATGACGAGCATACGTGCTAAAAGCGCCTCGGTAAACAGGAAACTATAAGATGACGTCGAAGCCAGTGCACATTGTCTCAAAGGATGACAGCAAATAAAAATCAAACCCTTTTTCTTGAGAAAAAGATGGTTAAAACTCGAAGGTTTCTCCCTGTCAATGTACTTAAGTCAAAGTAGCAGTTCTAAATCCTGGATGTTGGAACCATGTCGGAATGGCGTAGTCGGAAAGACGTCGGCTTTGTAACGCGATGTACGAAGGTTCGATTCCATCCACGGGAGTGTTTTTTTTTTCTTGAGGAGATTCATGTGTTTTTGTGGAAACCCATTGTGTTAGTTGGCTTTCCTGCAGTGTATTTTGAGCGTAATGATTTGTATTTTGGACTGTGGTTTCGGACTTTAAGACGGTTGCTTTCGAACTGACAAAGCTTCGCTTTTCAACCATCTTTAACTTTACCGACAATCATCATCATCGTTAGAAAAAGCTGGCTTTCATGTAGTTCGTTTTTGGGTAAAGTCGCCATCAGTGAGGCGCGTACTTCATTGGTTGTGGGGTTTAACGCGCCGACGCTACGCAGACGATGAGGCGCTCCGTAGTGGAGGGCTCTCCGGATTAATTTTCGTGCCCCGAAATCTCTAACACATGGCCGTTTTCGCTTTTCGCTTAGCATGGAAAGTTTCGCTTTATCAAGTCTTTTGCAATAAACAATCTTACATCAGTAAATGAAAATACCCAAAACATGCCTACGTTATGAGCGCTATTGTCCCGAAGCTTCACAGTTTTGGGATGAACGAAAATGGTCGGTGAGAAAGTTTTTTTTTTTGTTTTATTGAGGGTTAGCGCGGCAAACGAAGCCTCCAAAAAGACAAGCGCTTCCTGGCGATAGTGCCACCCATAGCCACTAAAATCAGTTTTATCTTCACATATGTGGCTGACATTTTGTCAACGCGATTAGTTGCGCCAGAAAGCGCACAAAAAATAATCCTAGCTAAAAGAACAGAAAGTTACGAAGCTTACGTTCGGCTTTTAATGCCCGTCACCACGCTTTGGCGAAAATTTTCGAGAAGTAGGCTCGAATTTTCAACGCGATTAACTCGCTCTAGACTTTGCGCCTTGTTTAGGCGGCGCCTTTTCACTCGACCCATACGGTGTGCGTCAAACTTAATTTAGGACTAAGGCGGTCGCCCAGTTCAAGATGAGAACCGTTACCGCGACTTCCGCCCTTTATCGGCTTTCTCATATCCAGCCGCCGCCCTGACAACATTTATTGCTTTCTTCCGGTTGGAGCTCTTCTCTTCCGGCTTATCGGAACCGTCCCTTGACATGAACTTTAGGCAGAATCTTTCGTTACCGGGAAGCTTGAGACACAGCGTGAGAGTGACAAGCACTGCGACGAAACCAAGAAGCCAGAGATAAATTTTGCTGTGTTCCGGCAGTAGACAATGTGGTCCGCGCTGTAATCACGTTTCTGAAGATTTCTTAACTGGTATTGTTTAATGCGTCAGACAAAAAATGGTGACAGACGGTTTTTTTCAGCGCGTCTAGCACCCACGCAGACAAGAATTAAGAGTTCCAGAATCACAATAGCTATAAGCCGGTGTCTGGAATTTAGCGCTGTATAAACAAATTTTAAGTACCCTACAAATGCTGCAGCACAGGATGCAGCGGTTTTTCTCAAAAAGGGTGGGTTCTCTTGCTGGAAGCAAGACTTCAGCGAATGTCATTTTTTGTGGTAGGCGTAAGCCCCCGCTTGTGCCTGTACTCTTTTTTCCTAGATCCCGCTTACAATGGATACTACAGCATACCTGATTGCCACACGCGCCTCCAAAGATTTTTCAAGGCATTTTACTCATCACTGCTCCATTTCTATCTTGAGCTATACACTTCAACCTATAATCTACATCCGTGCGATTACGTTCTTCAATTTGGCGCATTTAATAGCAGATCAAAGACCCAAATGATTTTATACTTCTACAGGAGACTTTCACATCTGTAAGGGTTTGTAATGCGCATGCAGTGGTTAAGACGATTGAGTCTACGTATCTAATGTCGCTGTCTATTTATTTTGGGGCGTCGATAACACCGTCTCAAGGCCAGGGCTCATCCGGATGTGTGGTTTTCACGTTGAACTGAACCGAACGTCTCGTCACCCAAGTTGCACGACACACACACAAAAAACCTGTTGGGCAAAATGGTAGCAGCTTTAACAACCGACGCAGGGAGAATGACTCTACAAGTTGCATGAGGTTTTCGATGGAGACAAGGGCATTTATTACCGCGACTGCCGCTGTAATTCCCTGGTTGAGTGATCTACCGTCATTGCTCGATACGCCAATCAAAAGAACAGAGAAATCATCGACGCAGTTGAGGTGCCACACTTGGGGGATCGATCTGAGAAATATATTCCCAATCTGGTGGGGATGTCTTCCTCCTTTGTAAATGCCTCATGCTGCTATTTTTGACGTCTACATCACGGCGTGTGTGAATCGCTTTTCTGGGGTGAGCAGAATTCTTGGTGGTATGGTTTTCCTTTCCGTTGTTTTGGTTTGTCTTTTTCATTTCTAGTATGTGATAATGCCCTACCTTGCGTATAGTGCTTGTTTGAATAAAGCTCAGTCAGAAGCTAGCGGTCGTACCGGTTACGTCTCTGTGTGGTTTTCTATATATTTTGCGGTATGCAAAGCTACCGACTACCCTGTCTTCCACGAGTTATCGCCGGAGGATTCGCTTTGTCATAGAGATAGCACCAAAAGGTTATATTAGGCTTCACACGATTGCATTTCTACTGGCATGTCAGATTTTTTAGCGTTTTTATTTTGGCCATGTATGTTCCTTTTAGAACAAGTGCGATCGCAAACAGAGGGAAAGAGAAGAAACTTTACTTTCCCCATACTTTGTAATTGTGGCCACTCCGGACCAGTGAAGGGTGACCTCAGTCCAGGACTCCGAGGCTGTAACCGGCCGTCCGTGCCCTAATCACCAGCCGAAGCTGCCAGCAGGAGTGGCAGCTGGTCCGCGTCCCCGCCTACTATAATGGGTTAGGGTTGGGATTTGGAGGGAGATCTGGGGTCTTCTACCGTGCTAACGCTATATGGTATAGTGTTACTGATGTGGGGCAAAAGATGTGTCGTAAAAACGTTTTCTTGAAACTAACAACCGATGGTAATATTGTATTTGTTGCCTATATAAAGAAACACAGATTAGTATCCACTCATAACAAACGCTTCCATAATCTTGCGAGGTGTGGATGCAGAGATACCGAATGTAAATACGCAGCGTCAGCACCGCGGTTATTTCAGCAGCTGAAAAGGATCATTTCATTTTCTTACTGGGTTTGCCGTTGCATTCTTTTAACACTGCATTTTTCTAGCAGCCGCACCACTTCGCAAAAGACTGTTTCCCCTTACGCGCCCATGGCTACTTTGCCTCTCTTTTTGTTACGCAATTTAAAGCCATTCAAAGTAACAACAAGAAAGTGGCACGCGAACATTCCCGACGCTTGAGAAAAGATTAAAAAAAAAAACGCTCATCAAGCAACACACAGTTAAAGTCGAAGACAGGGAGGTTAGGACGCGACCACAGAGCGGCTGCCGTTCAGTCAGCGAACGAATTTACGGGTCGTATTAAAGAGGCTCGTCCCTCGTGTGAGCGGTAATTGAAACCCTGTGCCTTCGTCAATAATGGACAGGCGACAGAGCCATCGTACTGCTCGGAGTTTGCGTGTCCTTCTGACACCGTTTCGGCTGCCTGGATTTCGGTGGCACTCAACTGTAGATTTCGAATTTCTTTCTTTTCTTTATAGAGAAAGGGAGCGGTAAGACTGGAACGATTACGACTAAGAACGTCTGTAAAGATTTCCATACGGCTAATTGGAGAAAAAAAAAAAAAACGTACAATGGGAGTTTTAAGCACTGACGGTACATATGGGCTATGAGGCGCGCTGAAGTGGGAATGTAGAGATCAATGTAAGCCCACCGGTGATTGTTTACACCAGCCGAAATCTTCCGCAGACGGGAGTTCTTGTTTGACGCCACCAGTGGCCCCCTGTAAAGCGTGCTGCTTAGTTAACTTATTAAGACTTGTAGGACGCCGAACGTACGGTTAAAGAACGAAAACGAGGAACTGCAGCGAGACGAGAGAGAGAGAGAGAGAGAGAGAGAGAGAGAGAGAGAGAGAGAGAGAGAGAGAGAGAGAGAGAGAGAGAGAGAGAGAGAGAGAGAGAGAGAGAGAGAGAGAGAGAGAGAGAGAGAGAGAGAGAGAGAGAGAGAGAGAGAGAGAGTCTTGTATTGAGATTTAACTTTGCCTTCGTAAACACTTATGTCGTGTAACACTAATGCCAATTGCTGCAATAACGCTGTCTTCAGTTTTATTCAGACAGCCTGGTGTGTTGAACGAGAACGTAATATTTTAGGGGTGAAGCAATGCAGTTATACCCGCTAATGTTACTGACCAAAACTATTTTGTTCAAATACCTGTTTGTTCCCATTACTTTGCCCCTTGCTAGACTCATTTATTCCACCGCAGTTTGTTACACCCTGAAATGAAAGCGAATATTGGCTACACCTAACGTGTGACTGCCTGGTGTGTGGCGATGTCCGCAAGTCTTTTAATTGATCTCTGTTGCTCACTCACGAAACAACATGGTTGTAAGCTATAGTCCACAAGATAGTACGAGGTAAAGTAAAATGCCCCAGTTCTTTAAAAGAGGTTTCATCACCGGTGTCCACACTAGAATCGCTATACGCACGTGAACGTGAACACTCCTTTTCTTGTTTTTTTTTTACTGATGGCTTCTTGTTACTAAGCTTTTGTTTAATATTTAACAGCCTTTGACCATGGATTTACTAATGGCCAGAAAATGTAACAACGAGAATTTGAGGTAAACAAAGCTATTCATTAACCAAGTTGCAACAACCATAGGCACGTATTTTAAATGAATAACAAAAGGACGACGCCTTTTATCTCTGTAAACATGGTATGTAAACGGACAGAAAGAGCTTGTCCGCTGTGTACAACCTGAAACAACATTAGCTTTCTAGAAAGTGAGAGAAAACAACAGGCTGTTAGCGCTGAAACAATGGAACACTATATAAACGTAACTAATAAGAGATGCTTGGTTAGAAAAGGTATCTCCTAACGAGCATTACCGTTATTTTCGGGTGTGACGCCAGCCGGGTTGTTTCCCTTTTAAGCATATTAATGAGCTCAAGGTTTTTGTTTGCGTCTTTTTCGAAGTTTTTTCGCGTGCTGCACATTGAATTAAAGCATGCACGTCAATGACCTCGTCGGCAATAAACATAGCATAGAACTATTAATTATTCCTTCGTTTCCTTATTTCTTATTTCTCTCCCCCTCTCCCAGGCTCAAAGAGCGCCGCAACTTTTTTTTCGGATACTAGGGCCTTGCTAACGATATGTGAGTATTCCGGAAGCTAGAAAACTGACAGAAATCAGTAACAATTCCGTAACTATAAATTCAATCTACACCTATAAAAATAAGTGCCCTACTTACTGACTGACTGACTCATCAACGCCCAGCCAAAACTGTTAGGTTTAGAGACTTGCAATTTCGCTAATGCATTTGCGTCAAAGCGTAGGGGCTCACTAAGGCGGGATTTTCGCAAATTGCAGTCCCAACCGAGGAAAAGCTGAAATTGTGTTTTCGTAAATTTGTGTTTATCTGGCTCACCCGTGCACATATCGAAGTGCTTTTTGTTTATATGTGTGCCCTTTAAGAATATCTAAAAAAGTAGTTTTAGGATTTCGCGCTAACCAACACCACCGATGTGATTACGCATTCCGGAACAAAATGGGTGTTCCTAAAACTTTTCCAATAAATCTTTCGCTGATTCATTTCTCCAATTTATTTTGTTAAAAAATAGGTTACTGATACAAATGCAGAAAACCAATTTTAAGGATTTCGCCCGCTGACACCGGTAAAAGGGCTGAATTATTTTTTACAAATGACACGCCAGACGAGCCGAACAGGTGACGTCCACGCCTGGCCAAACTAGTAATTCAAACGGCTTCAAATTTTGTGAGCACATTGTGATTACGCTGTTAAAACCAAAAATTGCTGAAAATTTTAAAAATTACACCTTAGGGACGAAAAGCAATGAAAAAGTTTTTCAGATATTATTTTTTATCGCACGCAATTTGAGATATCCCAGGGGTTTTTATTCAGATAGGGGACTTACTCACGTATCTAAACAGTGTTCTACAACATTTTTTCATAACACCCACCCAATAAAGACACTCAGGATTTCGGGAAAGCGAGGTGTTTTTCACATACCTCATTAATCACAAAGCCCGGTGAAATGTCAAATTCTTTTTTGCTTGAAAGTGGTGCCAATACAATGCAGCAAAAATCGATTTGAGGATTTTGTTCTAGCATGCGGATAAAAAGGCCAGCGAGATTTTTAAATTCACATCCCGTCGGACATGAAAGTCAGTCTGAATTTTCTCGCGTTCACATAGCGCTCGCCATCCGTTGACACTTTCTGCAACCTCGCGCCTGCGTAAGGGACCGTGTCATTTATCATAAAACTCTGACAAATCAGCTGCGTTCGTACCTCGTAGATAACACTTCCCAGGGGTAAAAATACCTTTTCTCATCCAGTCCTCCTCCAGTTTTTGTTCCCAACGCAACCTCCTGCTTAATGCAAGTTCTGTTTACAACCCGCCACGCTTTCTCATATCATATTAGAGGACAAGCAAAACCCCCATCACCCTCTGTTCTATCCCCCCTTGCCACCCCTGAGCTGTGGGCAAACCTGGTGACTAGCAGCGGTCTGGACGTCCAAACACTTTTGGCCTCCAGGGCGGAGGCTTCCCGCTCATCACATGGCTGCCTGGAATAGGGAACCACTCCCACTTCCCCGGATAAAATAAAACGTTTTTCACTCATTCACTCACTGGCTTGAGCACACCATTTTGGAGCACTTTGTTTGGCGAGATTTGCAGTAAAATATGAGCTCCTGACATTTCCCATTACCACGACATACCTCCGTTGGAGCCCATGCATTTACAGCAGGCGGGAGTTCTATATTGTGTAAAACTCCATGATGAATCCTGCTAATTATGACAACTAACAAATAACTGAACAGGTGTTCAGTTCTAATAATTGACTGGGAGGCTTTCTATTTTATCAAATGTACAATATTTTTCCAAAAGGTTCACATGTATGGTGATCTCAAATTTAGTTATATTTTTTTGCAGCCTTCTGGCGGCAGTGAATATCACAATCATTGCGCATTGTCCAACGACTTGCGCGCACAATTTTGCAGGCTTTGCTACCAAGCTACGAACGCCGCTTATTAGTTCGCCTACTTTCCTTTTGTTCCTGCAAATACGTACAGCTCTAGCCTTTCCGCGCTTTCGCGCTAAAACAGAGCGGAATTTCGGAAACTAAATCGCGTGAATAATTTGTTATGGCCTGATATATATATCCATTGGGAAGCGGTAGAAAGAGGGGTAGTCGTTTAAACCCGCGCGGAAGCAGGAACACAATGCTCACGAGTCAATTCCTCCTGCCGGTTTCTCACCGTCAACGTATACAAATTCGGTCATTCTTCTTGGCACTGAACACATCCACATGATTAGATACGCTTAAGAAAGCCGGAATGTGCATATTTTTAAAGCATTTTCCTGTTAATCTGAACTCGCGGGCGGCCGTGTTTCTAGGTATATTACTCTCTCGGTCTCTCACTTCTATTCAGAAAACAGCCAGGCTTTTTTCAGACAAAAATAAAAACATGCAAGCGCGGGCGCAATCAGGGACCGCTCGGGAACGTTGCTTAAGTCGAATTGAGATGTACTTCGTCCTAGGCTTCCACTTTCAAGACGTACACCTATTGAACGGTATAAAAGCTGGTTATTGAATCGGCATAGACACCGGCTCTTACCAGAGTTACCAATAGGCTGGAGAGCTTCCATAACTCTTGAAGAAGCATTATGCCTTCTCTCCATAAATTCTCCTTTCGCATTCAATAACTATTGACGCAGCAAGAAACGCTGCATTTTTCTAAAATCCGTCCGTCCATCCGTCCGTCCGGTCGTCGTCCGGCCGTCTGTCTGCTATCTAGTTTCCACCCAAAGCCGGGCGCAATAACCAATTTATTAAGTGCCGAATAAGTACTTTTGTACCTGAAACTGACATTCATTGCAAGTAGATTTCTCTGAGCAAAGTATTTGCCTAATGTAAAAGCGCTTAACATACGTTGACAGCCACTGCCGAAAACAGGGCATGCATGCTTTTTTTATCTAAGCGCGGACAACACTGGGCCGAGAGATCGTGATGTTGACAGTAGCACGAGTACGGCTGTAGTTAGGGTATGACTCACATACCTTTTTCATCGTACGAAATGTAAGTGGTGAATCAGGGCTGAATTGATTACAACGAGAAACCGGTTTCAAACCCGCACCATCGCGTGCCAAGTGCCCATAAAATGACGCGATTCTCCCCTGTACTCACGCAGATACCCTGAGCAGAAGGAACATTTTGTAAGGACACACAATCATGAAACCATGCAGTCACGCGACCCCCGCTGGTAGACCAGCAGCTTGCAAGGTCCCATACGCTCATTTGTGGGACTAAATTAATTTACGAAATAAAAGCTACTACCATTCTGAGTTAACTGTCATGTCGCGGTTCCTACAAGTACTAAACCTACTCCTGAGCTAGGCGCAGGCATCAGGCTGATACCTTACCCCTGCTCAAGGAATAAGCCTAGTCGTGGATTGGTCCTGTTTTCTTTAAAAAATATCGTTTTTAAAGTTTGAAGCATCAAAGACAGATACGCGAAGAAATCCTTACGAAAGCAAGTGGCGTCTTCAAATTTTTCTCTTTCGCATAAACATGAATTTATTGAGATATGCTGTGGTGACAAAAATAGAGGAGGTGAATGCTGACACGACCCGGTGACCCCGTTGTGTAAGAGATAATAGAGGAACCCTTTATGTCCGCAAGCAAAAAGCAGGGCTTATCTGATTAGAGAACTCTAATGCAGGGCTTAAAAACTGTCTTCACAGATAACACTACATCACATGGCTAAAAATCCAATTGGGGTAACGTAGACCGCTTTTAGAAAAGTCTGTTTTATCTGATCGCGACCAATTGGCCTGCTTCAAAAAGAAAGTATCTCCGTACGTGCGAACGATAGAACGCATGAACGTGCGTTCAGAATCATCGCCATCATAAGTATGCCTCTTGAGAAATCTTGGCAATGAGACATGAATGGTTGTGGAACAGGGTTATGATTCTTATATAACAATGCTAACAGAAGGCATAAATTCGGATTCCTTTTCCGCAAGAATGAACATGCTTTCCATCGACGCTCCGGGTCAGCGAGGAGTGGACTGACGACGAGCGTGGGTTCGACTAATGCATACGAATCCGCATGTCCCCTGTGATCCTATTCGGTGTTCTAACCAATTTTTTCTGAACTGGAATCCGGATGCTTTCTCGGTTGAAGAAAACAAAGTAGAGCTCATGATTGCGCTCTCAAAACTTCCCCTTTCCTTGTGGTCTGGAAGGGAACTGTTCTGGACGTTTACAAAATAAATAATATTTATTGCTTTCCAAAGCGCTCATTTTGTGTGAACTTCAGCGCATGGTTTTCTTTTACAAAAGTGCACGGGGGAAACGTGAGTTTTAAAACTGTTACTGCTGCAGTTATAGATGTCCGCTTTTTATTTTTATGTATGCCCTCCCTCTCCTTTTATGCATAAAGAATTTGCATCGTTTATAAACCTCTTTCTAAGGTCCGAAAACCCACAAATTCGCTGCTGTCTTCTTTCTTTAAACCCATTGTCATTTCGGTTGATCCAGTTTAATTTTAATTTTATTCATCCAGGTGGCAAATTTCGCTCTTGTAGTTTCATCTGTGTGAGTCCCAGGTTAGTTCGCTCGTTGGTAACGTTCATTCACTCGTTCTCCACACTGGAAACGAATCCTTCATCTTGTCCTTGTTTCTTTTCGAGGTTTCATGAGCCCACCATCCACATCTTTGATGTTCTCGACGCGGGTTCCTGGTTGCGCCTCATCCAAAAGATCTTTTCCTTTACCGAGCCACCCATTTCCCAAGCGTCACTAAGATTCTACTTCTCCTTTGGCCAAATTCATTGCTTGTACGGGTGCTTAGAATTCAAGGTTAGGCGTTAACCCCTAAAACACTTTACAGTGATTTCTCCCGGCACTACATCTTCATCGGTTCTCTCGACGTCCGCACTTCTTGTTTTTCATCATTCATGAGCCTCCTCGGTACTTTGGTATAACGCACCCAGAACTGATTTACTGAGCATGGGCCGCATTTCCGCCTCTCGAAACTTAAATTTAGCTCCATTCACGATGTACACTCGTTTGTGCTTTTTCTCTTCACAGCAAATATGTCTCCCGATATTGGGAGACACAACTTCCAGTTGGATCTGTGCCCCAACAGGCGTGAAATGAACGTAACTTTACACTTAACTGCCTTCGCCTAGTTTGCGAAGAGGAATTGGCAGACGTGTCTCTGCAGAGGGGGGCTTTACATTCCTCTTGTTGTCGCTTTTCAATAATTTTACTTTCAAAGCTTGGTTATGTCTGCCGGAAGGAAGCCTAAGAGTCGCTTGCCGGGCTGCAATTTTCCTTGACAAGTACCGGAAGGACAGGGCCTTCAGAACAATTTTCAACTTGCTTTCTTTTTGTTTTTGCGTCTTGGGAATTTCGCCTCCATTCCCCCTCTCCTGCCCAACCCCCTTCGCAGAGCAGCACTTTTAAAGAGTCTTTTCAAAAGGCGTGTTGCTTTGGTTTGCGTGTGTTTTGAAAATTTTGACGAGCATTCTCTTCTTGCTTTTTTCGTACTGCCGCAGCAAGACGCTCGCGTGCATGCCTTCCGCCTGTCAGTGTTGATGCCCACCAACGGGCCTCCGCGTCGACAGAGTGCAGTCTCGTCTGACGAGGAAGGCCGACTCTGGAAGGCGGCACTGCTCCCAAGAGAGCTTTAGCTGCGAGTGATGACGTAACTACCGGCTGTATGACGGTCCTGCAGTGCAGCGACTATGCCGGCATAGCCGAAGCTCGGAATCTGAATGCGGCAGTTTTGGTTGTTCCATCTTTGTGCGCTGCCTACGGTGTCGAGTTCGATAACGTGAAACATGAGAGAAGCTGCGAAAGGGCTATAACTGAAAACTAAAGAAATGCCTCGTATTTCCTTTCTTCGCTACTAATTAGGTCGAAACATGACAGCGCTTCTGCTACCCCTGCCCCGTAACAGCAGTTCCTTACTGATTATCCCGCTCTTAAAGCTCGTCTCCCTCCCCCTCCCATTTATCTCCCTCTCTTTCACTATTTTGCCCTCATGTCACAGCTATTTATCAATTACACCTTTTTTCCATCTCGTTTCCAGTTCATCCGAATATACCCCGTACTACGCTTCTCTTCCTCTTTTACATTACCTTTAATTTCCTCGCCGCCGCGCTCCACTCCTTTAATTACCTCCCTCGCCTTCCCCTCACCCTTTCCTTTTCCCTTTCTCCCTTCTCCCTATTGTAACTCCCATTTTCTGTTCCCCTTCATCCACCTGTCTTCTCCCGTTCTTTTATCGCTCCCTCTTTTAACTTCTCTCACTAGCACCATTTTTGTTCATGTCCCTGGGCAAGTCCTCTTCCCCTCATATTTGAATCCCTACTACTGCCCTTCCCTTTCACTAGTCGCCTCCCACTGGTCCCATGCGCGACCCCACCTTCTTCTGCTACGCTTTTATTTTATGTTCCATACTGCTGCCTATACCCACTATCACTACTCTCCTTCTCCCTCCCATCAGACCCTTCTTTCCTTCTTCCTTCACCCCTTTCCTCCCCGACGTCAAGTGTACTTCCCTACCCTTCTTCCCCGCCTCTAATCCTCCCTTCCATTCACAGTCCTCTGCCTTACATTTCACCTTTCCCTTCCGACTCCTCCCCTCTTCCTCCCTTACCGCTACACTCCCGCTACAATATCAAGCGCTTGAATTCAATAACACGAGTATGACATGAAACTCCAGTACCGAAGGATTTAGAAGCATTTCAGGATTTCTGCGAGGATTGGCTCAACCTCAAAGTTGTTGCAACAAAATATTTAGCGGGTAAAAAAAATTGGCTCCAACCAAACGCTGTGAAGGTAGCTGGAAAGCAAAGCTGTAAACGACACCCACAACAACTGCCCATGGGACATCACTTGAAGTCACACACGTGGCTCTACAAAGAGTAAAACCAGAGATTCTGCCAGCCGTTACCGCGGATTCACGCGAAAAAACACCCTCCCTTACTTAGCCGCTGAATAAAAACCAGCGTCGGTCTCCCCGTCTCCACGTGTGGGCGTAGCTTAGTCACCAAGAGGACGGGCTCTCGCTAAAGAAGCTCGGGGCTATACGCCCGCGCTTCACAAGTAGAGATACTGAAGCAATTAGGCATGAAGCAATTTGGTTAACATTCATAGCGAGTTTCAGCCAGTAATTATACCTTACATACCAAAAAGTAGAGAGGACGTTTAAAATCGCTGTTTTTCAAAAGTAGTTGGCTTCTGTCGGAGCTTGTGATAGATATAAAGGACAACCGAATTTGCGTTCACCTATTTACGGGACGTACTCCCATTTATGGCAGGCAGCGCGGAAGAGGTGGCGTTTGCCTAGTGGCCAGATGTCTGTAAGGGGTCTCCACATTTTGTTTTCCCGTCCTGCAAACCAACCCTCGCAGTATCTTTGCCGTACGACACCTTCATTTCTTGAGGTAGCGATTACCCAGAAGCTGCTTTTGAACATACCCATCAATCCGTGCGTAGTAGGCCCGCAACGGACGGGAAACTGCGAAAGAACAGGCCCAAAACAACCGTCGCTGAAAGGCCACAAAGCCGACAGAATAGGTCCCACCGTCGAGCCTGGCTTGATGAGCAGGCTCCGGCTCGCCGGGAACGCTGGGTAAAGCGCCCATTTGCCGCGCCACCCACATTGTGCTTCGGGAGTGAAGCATGTTGGAAATATCAGAACGGAAGAATATGTGGCCATTAGCAGCTGCCTCGTAATAGTGTTATCACCATCATTGTAAAATACCAGTTCCACTCCATCATTAAAGAGATCACGCACGCCCCGTGGTCGACGCCTTGGTTCTTTCAACAAAATGGTGCCGTGACCAGGATGGGAAGATCAACACAGTCGAAGAATGGCGTGTGCGGACCGCCATCAACGATGACGTGAGTGACAAGGTGGCGATGACACTAGACTGCTGCTCCTGACCATTGACCACAGCCGTTCGTGTAGAGAATCCAAGGAATTCAGGGTGCGGCAAACCTATAGCGGTCCCTACGCCCTCAATGATTTACCGATTTTGCGCGTACGCCTCACGGAAACCAGTGAAAGTTAACGACAACGGCTTCGACCTTCCACCGACCGTGATCCTTCTCAACGAACACGTAGCCATTAGCGACGTCGAGAATGGACCTGGAAGCCCTTTGTCAGAGACGAAGCCTAATCCGAAAGAACGTAACCACACTGATTGACGACATCAAAAATGAGATGAGCGCCGAGACACCTTCAAACTGCAAGCTTAGTTTCTTGAAGAAAAGCCTACTCAAAATGCGTGATATTCGGAAGAAGCATGACAGCGATATTCAAGAACTTGTTGATTTGTATAATTTAACCGAAGAATATGAAATCGCATATGAATTCAAAGATTATACCTTGTCAACCAAGTTTGGAATGAACAGAATGTGTCCAGGTGTCCAGAGTTTTGAAAACCATTCCGACGATGACACTGTAGCAATAGCACCAGAAAAAAAGGCAGGTATCTCCAACAACAGTGACTCCGAAGTGCAAAGAAACCACTCTCTCAACAGGCAGAGTTATTTGGGGACACTTTTAATGATCGCGAAGAGCCACGGGTCGCTAAACGAGCTGCTTCCTTTAAACGAGGACTCAATGCAATAAAAAAAGACAGGAGAGAACTGCTACTGCTCTGTGCTACGACGACGAATTGGAAACAGCTTTCTCCACAGTACACGCTCTGGACAATGAAATGGCTCTAGTAACTTCAAAAAGGATGAGGCTTGGTCAGAGCTACGACAACGCAGTGGAGACACGTGACGAGTCAACGGATTCGCATGGTTTTCATGGAACCAAAACACGTTCGGTGCTCAACGAAAAACTTCACGAAGGCCAACATGCACCACCAAAGGCGAGCGAAGCACCCCTTTAGAACAATCGACAGATGGGCCGAAACTCACACTCATGCACGGAGACTTTAGATAGATGTTTCCATCCAGGAACGTCGGGTTTGAGGTTGATTAGGTTGGTCAATACAAAATACGGCGATTTGAAGATCCCGAAGTCGAAACTAATACTGAGAATACGGCGAATACAGGCAGCCCTACGATCAGCAGGTGAAAGCACCCCATACAAGTCTCCTCCGAAACGCATGATCAAGCGCATACTCATCGAAAAACAAGGAGAAAAGGGTGCCTTGAAGAAAGAAGATCGTTACACACATAGAACCAAGAAGCCGGTACGTCACTTCCTCGACAACACAATCGATACGCCGCACATGCCTCACGAAGCTTCCGCGAGCAGTGTAATGTCTTTATCCAGTGCCAATGACGCTCCCCATTCCCCGCTTAAACTGGCCTGACTCCTCAGAGCGAATGTGGCACAGACGCTTCAAGCATAAATGGAAGCAGATGACTGGACTATCATGGTGTGGCTAACGCGACGGACATGACATGGATTGTGACCACGTCGAACTGATTACCTGACCTTGGACGAAAGTGTTAAAAGACGAGTGCTTGATGACCGCTGAAAACTGCAATTCTTTACGCCATGCTGAGTATCCTCAGCCAGTTATCGCGTGACCGGTAGGTTGTTGGAAATATCAGAAAGGAAAAAGAGGTGGCTATTAGCAGCTGCTTCCTTATGGTGTTATCACCATCATTGTAAAATACAAGTTCTATTCCGCCATTAGAGAGATTACTCACGCCCCGCGGTCACTTCCTTGGTTTCTTCAACAAGGGACATTAAGGGACCGTCGGAGAGAGCGAAGTCGGCTCTTCGTTTTATCTTAGTCCGTCGTCTCCTTCAAAAAGCGCCCTCCCTCTCCTCAGCCACTGAATCCAAACCACCGTCGGTCTCCCCTGTCTCGGTGTGTGGGCATAGCTTATTCGCTAAGACGACGGGCTCTCGCTCCGCTTCTCTTCAGGCCCAGGTTCAATCCCTGGTGCGGCCAATAGTTTTATGTGTCCTGGTTGGTGGTTTCTTGTGGTGCAGGCTACGACGAAACCGCTAGCTGGTAGAGGTAAAAAGCTCTGCTTTAAAAATCTCGCACCCCTCCGTCTAACGACGACGATGGTTGAACGCGAAGCTTTCTCGTGATGAATACTTTGGTTGACCAATTCCACACTGCGAGTATGTGCTTCTAGGAAGGTGTGCACCACTCCTCTAGAATACCTACAGCTACTCTCGGGTGTGCACTCCATAGGCCTAACGTTTTGGTTTGAGGCGCACGGCAAGAGGCAGTACCTGCTGCTTGGCGTTCGCTTCAGCCATGTCGAAGTGGAGCATTGTGATAGACGACGGCTTCATAACAAAAGGGACACAGGTTTATTCCGGCCACGGGAAGCGTTTCTTTCTTTCACTTCGTCCACGATCATTGATCGTAATCATGAGAGAAAGTTGGCTTTTCTGCACGGCATTTTGGCGTAAAGCGGAATCAGTGGGGGCACTAAAGCTTCAGTTTAAAATTTGCACGTGTAACCAGTACACTGTGTGTGACTGGTATCGAGCAGCTTATACTTTCCTGTCTTTCCGTCAGTTGACACTAAGGCGCGAATCCTTGGCAACGATGCTGCTTCGCAAAAACGACAGAGGAAGAAAAGAAACATCAATGAACAGGACAAAAGAAGAGAGAAAGACAAAGGGAAAGGCGGGAGGAACAGGCGAAAAGAAATCGGCGGCTGCAGTTTCGCAAGAGAGCGGGCGGGCGGGGGCACCGCCACCCGGCGGATGCGGGAGCTGCTGCGTTTTCTCATGCGTTCGGAATTGCGCTCCCGGACGACAGCAACAACCTTGGAGAATAAGGCGAGCCCACTTGAGGCGGCTGAGCTCACCGGAAGGGAATTTCGCGGTGCCAGTGGCCCTTTCCGCTACTTTTATTCGCCTGTCTTCCTGCGACTGCGCGACTGTGCGTCTGTGCGCGTGTGCGGGGCGGGCGTGTGCCTCAGCTTAGCACACTCCTCTCTACCCTTCCTTCGCCTCTGCCTCTGCGCCTGCTTGCGTATCCCCAATGGCCCTGATTTTCTTTGCTGCGCCAGGGCCTCGTAGTTGTGTCGACACTTTGTGTGCGAGTTTCGTACAAACTACCATTGGGCAACAGGCGCGCGCGACCCGTACGCTTCTCTTGCTTATATGTACTATTGCAGAGGGCATATTTCTATCACTCGTGTCTCCATTTTAAGCGTTTGTTTATTCTGTTTATCGTTGTTGGCATTGTTTTTCTGTGTTTCGAAACAACAAGGAACACGGACAGCACCTGTACCCATGGAAATGGGGAGGCGGGAGAGAGGTTGTCGGCGTCTCTTTCGGAAATTGTGTAGGCCTCGCTGTCTGCGAGGTTGTATTTCAATCCACGCATTCGAGGTATTCAGGCAAGATACACAAAATGAGTTTGGGGTGCAGCATTCACGGCACGGTAACTCCGAGGAGCACTACTTTTGAGACAAAACAACGAAGACGAATTGTGGACAGAGACAGCAGCTCGGAGATGAGGCAAGATTCAGGATTTCACGACCGTAATGTGAGAGACGGATTGTATAGAGGCTCTTTTCGTGCGTTTTGTTAGTGTGGGGAATAGCGTAGCCAGCTATGGGGCGGATGGTCGCCCGAACGTTGTTGCCCAACTCACGCCACCGTTATACGGTAGTCCGTGAGAGCAGCTTCAAAATGTTTGAATAGTTTTCTTGACTGGGTATAAGTGTTAATTTATTGACAACGGTAGTTGCCACTTTAAGCGTGAGCAATGCCAGATTGTCTTATGATTCTCTTACGCTTACATTGAGCAAAAAGCAGACCCGAGGCCCGAGGTGTTCAACAGCGCGATCTCATACTCGTGAGCAGCGAAAGGTCACCGATCATGCCAGTGCACCGCCGATGAAGGGCGCGGAAGAACGTAGTCGAACTAGGGAACAGAGAAGCAGACAAATTTACCGTCCTCGTCAGCCCTCTCACTGCAGGGAAACGGGAACGATCAGTGGGGCAACTCCTAGGAGGCATATCGAAGCATTTCAAAAGCGTTCAGGAGAATTGGAAAGCAAAGAACCTGAAACAGCAACATTACGGATATTTTTCGGATATGCGATGCGGAACCAGGGCGTCTCAGGCGTTGAATTCCACTTTCATGCTGTTGCATTCGCAACCAATAAAGAGGCCATAGTTGTAGTCAAACTTTTTTTATCCTTATATATTGACGCCAAAAACGAAACGCTTACGATAAGTGTTGGCCAATATGCTGCTGAGAGTGCGTGTTTTTGTGGGGGAATGTAATACTGTGCAAGTAACATGATTTTAAAATACAAAAAATTGCAAAGAAGTTACAGAATCGAACACACGAAATCAAACATGCATCCTATACATCTCCCAGACAAAATAAATACTAAAATAAAGAAGCCCCGAAAATTGTCGGTCGGGCTGGCGACAGTGGATGGCGGTACGGCGGGACTTCTTGACAACGGGTTGGAGCAGGGCGTGGTCGACGAACACCCGCGGAGTAGGTCATAGCTTTTGGCGCACGTTAAAGATCCCCAGGTGGTCAGAATTAATCCGGAGCCCTCCACTACAGCGCGCCTCATCGCCTGCTTTGCGTCTGCGGGTTAAACCCATATACTCAATCAACAATAAATCAACCAAAAGTAATCAGAATGCTCTCTAGAAAAAGACGCATCAACATTGCCGCTACGAAATATGTTTAACATTGATGTTGTACAGACGGAAACACGTGGCCATCAAAAGAGCACTATTTGGTCGCTTCCGCAAATGAAGCTCTTCCCAAACAAAAGAAAGCAATGAAAAAAAACGGAAGATAAGTATATGTCCAGAAATAGCTTCTTTGGGAGAAGGAACTAAGGCCATTTATCTTTTGCTAAGGGCCTAAGGAAGACCTAGAAATGCAGAGCAAGTGGTACTGAGAACTGTAGAATGTTCCACGAGCCTTGTTATGAAAATCGTATGAGGCAGAGATTAAGGGGCTGCCACGGAGATCCATGTATCATCCTGTCTGGTGCATGCAACGTTTATCGGACAGTGAGCTGCATAACTAAAAATGCAGTCAGAATAATATCAGAAGCGCAGATAAAAGGTGAATGAGGTAGGAGGAGGAACTTTCGGCGGTTTATCGAAGCATGTACGTGATGTTAATCGCTTTAAGGAAGGCTTATATATAAAAATGAAAACTTTTCCACAAATTCAGTTTTCAGCTGAAGAGGATGGCGTGAGATTGTTGCTGAATTCTCAGTTTAGGAACAGGAGGAGAAAGAGGCAACATTTCAACGAGGTCATGCAAAAGAAAAGAACAAACACAGAAGCGTTGGCCGAAAACTGCAGGGTTAAGCACGAGGGAACTCTATTTTAAATAAGAGATATTTCAACCTTGAAACTTTAAATCAACCTGAGTTACACATTGCCCGTGGATGCTACATCCCTACTGACTTTATCTGCTCTGAGTGAGTCAGTAAACGTTACCTGCCAAGTGCTGAGGGACTTTGCAAAAAAACAGACCACATGGTGCACACCTGGGTTGGCAGGAACTGCCAATAAATTTGCTCGCTAAATACAAGCTGAAGTCATAATCCTATAAGCAACAGCGCTTTGTACCCCTCTTATTCAAAATTGAATAAATTATAAAATGTAAAATATGTACCCAGCGCAGCGGACAATGCAATATCTTTTGTAAACAAAATTTTAGTTATAGGGCACCGAAGCTAACTCTTTTGACTTGACAATGCGTGTGCGTTACTGCTAGTTGATCTGTGAACTCGTTGATTGATTGATTAAAGGGTTTAACGCGCCGACGCAACGCAGGCGATGAGGCGCGCCGTAGTGGAGGGCTCCGGATTAATTTTGACCACCTGGGGATCTTTATCGTGCGCCTGATCTGTGAACTCACATGCGTGGATCGGTATGTTCGTGACACCGGCGGTGGGAATTGGTGAATCGGGTATGAGACTCCTGGGGTTTTGTCTGTTTACATAAATAAATGTAAAGTAATGCACATATCCCGTAAAATAACTAGTAGCTTTAATTATACCCTTCTAGGTAATCTTCTGGAGACTTTAACATCGTATAAATACTTAGGCGTCTATATATCATCCAATCTCTCCTTGAAACCGCATATTAACTACATTACAAATAACGCTAACCGCACGCTCGGCTATTTGAAGCGAACCTTTTCTAATCTTACGTCCTCGCTGAAACTACAATTGTATAAAACTCTAATTCGACCGAAACTTGAGTATGCCGCTCCTATTTGGGACCCTGGCCTGGCATCTTTAACTTCATTTGTTGAATCCGTTCAAAACCTTTCTGCGCGTTTCATCCTTCCTAATTATCACCGCACAGCTAGTGTAACAACCATGAAATCAAGTTTGCTCCTACCCGATCTGTCATTACGCCGTCAGCTTCAGCGTTTGTATTTATTTCATAAAATCTTTCATCACGACACACTTCACGATTTGCTCCTTTCAAGTCCCTCGTTCATATGGCGTCGCTTAGATCACCGCCACAAGGTTGAACCCATCCATTGTAACGCTAATGCATTCTATCACTCGTTTCTACCCCAAGCAATAAACCACTGGAACCACCTTCCCGAGCCGATAGTTCTAATTCGTGTCAATCATTTATTCAGATCTGCTGTGTCAACTTACATTTGCAGCCAGTCATGAATGTGCCATTTTTTTCGAACATTTGTGCCTGTTGTCATTTTGCTGTATTATTACCTACTATCATGTTTCACTTGTGCTACGTTACCGCTTGCTGATTAGATGTCAAAAATATCCTGAATATGTACCGTTTTTTTTTCCCATCTGTTAATCATTTTATTTACATTAGTTTTGCATCGTTTGCCTTCTGTTATGTCACACAAGACTGGAACTCTACCGTTGCATTCTGTTGCGAACTTGGCCTGATCCTATTTTTCTCATTTTTCTGTTCTCATTTTTTTTCCTTCCTTGCTGTGTCTGCTCCTTATTGCATTGTTTTGTTCCCACTCCCCTCTGTAACGCCCTACCCGGGCCCTGAGGGTAAAGTAAATAAATAAATAAATAAATAAATAAATAAATAAATAAATAAATAAATAAATAAATAAATAAATAAATAAATAAATAAATAAATAAATAAATAAATAAATAAATAAATAAATAAATAAATAAATAATCCAAAAAGCACATATCCGCTACAAGCTAAGTTGTCATGCGGCAGCACATAACACATGCTAGCAGCCGTCCACCGTGGCAGAAAATCTTCTAAAGTCTTTTCTGGACTCGCTATACAGAAATGATGTCCTGAGCAAAATCTAGGCAAGAAACATTTCTCACATATTTGTTCCAAACTTCACAGCGGCTTCACAAATCGTATAAAGGATAAACATTCCATCGTACATACCTTTCCATCTGTCTTGTCTGAAATCTCAGACGCTATAACATGCCTTCTTTGCTTCCCGTTGTGAAAAATGTGCTCGCAACCTGTGACTAATGGTCCGCTGCATGAATTTATAGAAGCGCCCTTTTAAGTGTAGCCGGCCATTGAATTTCTTGTCCTTCTTAAAGAAAGTAGTTTCCTACGCAAAAAAGAAGTGCCTGTCACGTATCTTATTTCAAGTTTGCAGAAGAAGTTGAGACTGAACACTAATGGCTGCGAAAATCCTTGCAATTGATACCCGACTAGCAATAAAAAACTTGCACATTTTATTGTGAGTATGGCGCTTAATCGAAATTGTGATCATTCACCCTGCCATTCACCTTCCCCCTTTTGAAACCGGCGTTGTGGAATTAAGTGCTTCAGACGCATTGAAAAACAAAACAAAAACGATGGTGCGCTTGTGGTCAAACAATGTATATAAATAAAGAACAAAATTTCCTTTTCAATTCAGTTCTAGAGTGAACATAGAGTTGCTGTCTGGGCCCAGCGTGCATGCGGCCCACCATTAGGACAGTTGAGAACCCATAGAATCCCACCGTAAAGATGTCGTCTTCATGTGACACAAGTAAGACAGTAATATCAATAAATGATAGAACTTCCACTTCCAAACTGCGAGAACGATGGCACAACAATTAACAACACATTATTTTATGCCGGGGCTTCAAAAATATATGGCCTGAGATTTGTACAAAAGAGGGTGGAAACGAATAGAAATACGAGAATTTATTTCCCAGGTTTTGTACAAGGAAAGGATCTACTCTTTTGAAGGACAAGAACAGCGTTTAATATTACCTCGGCTACGATATTGGGCGTACGCATGTAGGAGACTCACGCATGGGGAATGTCCTGGAATTCGGTATTTCCTTAGTAGTAGACTGACAGTAATGGTAGCACTGTATCTCCGATTTGTTCATTTCGTACGCTTTTGCAATACCGAAGGCAAATTTTATTTTCATGACCAATGGTGCTACAGCTCTGGAAGACGGAAAAAATTAATATTGTTTTTATGTTGGTCAAGACTATACCGGAGATTAATCCAAAGTATTCTAGTGCAGTGAAAACGTAAAAAATCTAACATTACGTAATTTACTTTGTGTACGCTTGCTTCGCGAGTCATTCGACAACGTTCCCAAAAGCACTTCCTATTCAAGGTATGCGCCCTTCGTTATCTTAGTATACCTATGTTACATTTGATTATGAGGTTTGACGTGCCGACGCTCCACAGGGGATGAGTCGCGCCGTAGTGGACGCTTCTGTATTAATTTTGATACCCTGGGGACATTCAATATGTTCCGAAATCTCGAACACACGGGTGTTTTGGCTTTGCGCCTTCATCAAAAATGCCAACGCCGCCACCGGGGATCAAACCCGTGTCCTAGGGCTCAGCAGCACTACGATTTAGCCAATGAGCCACCATAACGGTGGCCTGCGGTACATTACTTCCAGGCTAATGTTAAGGTAACACCTTGAAGATACAATGCAGATATAATGCAGACCTTCGCTAAAAGTGCGTCGAGCCTTCGTTGCAAGTGCGCCCTATTGATAGTCAAACCTTCAAAGACCTAAATCGCGGGCAAAGAACAAACCCGTGTGACGATTTTGCGCGCGCTAAGTAAACGCATCTCTCAGCAACCTAAATGTATACACATACGTGGTTTATGAGATCAAGATATACTATTGTACTTCTTCATGATCAATGCGTGTATGGTCCTTCCTAGAACCGTGACTTCTTTGCTGTTAAGTAACCGTTTTGTCCGAAAGAAAGCTTTATTTTACGCCCGCGCCGTGTGTCCAGCCATCTTATCAGATAATTTAGGTAGACAAATAGGTATATCGGGGAAGGCAGGGCACCACGGTCCGACTAAGAGACCTTTGGTTATAATAAAACCCAGTGGCGCAGCTGGCAGGAATGCCAGCAACAGTAGCAGCAGCAGCAACAGCACCGCCCAGGAAAACCGGAGCAGTGCCAGAGAAAGCTTGTTTTTAAAACGCCGTAGTACATGAATTATGGTGAAGCGTCATGATTTATTTGATTCGAAGGAGCTATATCTCCTGTTGGCTGCAACAGAGGCTAACAATGTAACAAGCCAGAAGTTTTTTTTAGAACATCTCATCGGGGGTTTTGCGCGCAGTACAATGAAGCATGTGTCAAGTAGGTTTCCAAAATAAAAGAAAAACGCTGTCGACTAACCCCAATTGTGGTTTTTCCAGTGCTTCGGGAATTCACGTCAGAGGTGCTTAAACCACGCAAAGATACGCCCTGTACCACTTTATTCCCAGCTAATGAAACAAAAATAGAGCCATGTGTCGATGCGGGAGAGGCGCCATCATTTATTTCCAGTCGAGACAGGCCTGCTATGAATACAACATGAGTCAAACTGTAGATTATGCGCTCTGGCTCCACCCGTGTCACTGCGGATCTCTAGAAAAGCCGCCACACCCTTTCAAGAACGAAATTGTTAAGGTTTACGCTTTCTTGTGACCACGTTTCCTTAAATAGCACCGCACGCTGTGCTCCACGCGCGGACTTGCTATTATAGGTGTAAAATTGCTATGTAAGCACGGAGGTGCCTGTGGACGTGTTTTGTGAGGTCCTTATTCTTCTAGTTTGATGCCTTGCATGCAAAGTTCCTGCATATTTCCTAATCTGTGCAGTGTGACGCCTTCCCTTTAACTAATATTTATGCTCGGTTCATGGAAGTACGGCTACGAGACTTGCGTGGTAAGTAGCGTCAAAACCAAGAAATACTGAGAGTTTATTCCAATCAAAGGTGCTAACGGTGTTATAAAATATTTTTTTAGATGCAAGGCATCTCTTACACTCGGCCTGTCCCGCGTTGAGCGGCGTAGTCCGCACTCCTCATTACGCATGCGATAACTCTCCTCCGTTCTTCTCTGCAAGAGCTGTGCGTTATGCGCTCTCTCCGGCTCATTATCATAACAAGAGCTGGCGCACTTCGTCTACGTCGGCATGTGCTTTGGCGCGCTTGTGCGCGCATGTGTGCGCATGCGCAACTTTCCTGCGCTGTCTCCTCTCCTTCAAGCGCGCATATAAAGTGGTGAGTACTCGGCGCCCGTTCAGTTAAGCGCGCGCTTTCGCTTGACACAGTTGCTCGACTCCGCTTGACTTTGCTCGTGCTTCGCTTGACGACGACGACTCCGTTGAATCTTCCGATGAAGACGGTATTTACGTACTTGGAACTCTACGTGTGGTTAAGCATCATTTAAGGTTCACTACACTTCAACCACATTTGGGTAACCAACATAACGGAAACTCGAATTGAACCCCGTGAGATGCCTTGCATCACCCGCCACCCTCGCGGGAAGGTGGCGGAATTTTTTTTTGTAGCTGGCTACTCCATGCCCTGTAGCTTGGTTGCTGCCTCTGGTAATTGTGTCATGACAAGCCGAAAAACATTTCGTGATACAACGGAGCCATAAAACGGGTGCGCGATGTGATGTTCATAAATGAAGGCAATTTCCAGTGCATTCTGCCGCGTTTACACCTACTCTTAGGGTGAAATATTTTGCGGCAAATGTGAAAACTACCTACTTCGCCTAATAACCACCTGATAAGACGGTCGCTTTATACTCGTTTAACAAAGTAGTGTATTTTATAGCAACCACGCAGTCATAATGTAAGGGTTGGAGTACCAGTAATGCTCTTTTTACGTGGTTTTAAACCCCCCGTAATTATGAGATCGCTGATTCATCTGCGCGAGAGCCCAGTTCACAAGACGCATTCCGATCAATCTGTTTTTGAGCAACACATTTTCTTTTGTAACACTTGTAGATCTTTTGACGTAAGTTCAAGCGAGAAAAAAAAGTGGGTGCTATCTGTGCTGAACGCAAAAAGAATCTCTCCAAATACACAAGGGGTTGAAAAACCAGCATTTCCAACGTTGTGTTGCGCTGCCCTCGGGAGAAAGGAATGCAGTCAGGTTTATCGGTTTACTTTTGGTGTCACCTAATCTTGGACGGCGGCTGCTCTTCTTGTGCAGGAATATGAAGCGTCTTAGAAACTAAAATCTTACAGCCGTGTGTAGGCTCTGACAGATCTGTTTCTCATTCAGGGCCTTCTGCGTGCGACCGTATTTTGCAAACATTTTAAGGCCTCACTGCACGTATGTGCAGCCGTATGATTAAAAGAAACACCATATATTTCGACAGAATACATGCTCAACAAACTATTAAAAAAATTGTAGTCAATCCATGAATAATTGCAATTTTGAGCTGTAGCTTGCTTAATTGGGAAAGTACATTTTTTAGAAGAATAAGTCGCGCATCGCAATGACCATGATTATAATGCGCACGCCCTTGCAACCAAACAGATAAGTTCATATTTTTAGTCATTGAGAACACTCCCACCAACGTTTTTATGCACGCGAAGCTTCAACTGTAAGTAAAAGAAAGTATTTCAAGCTTGAAAAATATAAAATGTTGCCTTTCATCTGGATGCACAAAACATTTCATCTTTTACCACCTTTTTTTCGTAAGAATGATCAGGGTAGAGGAGTAAAAGCAGGAATAGCCAAAAAGCACAACTCTAAGGCTAGAGAAAGCTTATATAAAAGAGTATTTTGCAGGGGTTAAAGAAACTTGAAAACCAATGCTGAATACGCGTAAGTACTGGAATGAAAACCACAACACAGAAATGAAGGTTTTCCAAAAGCGGCCGTTCTTGAAGAGTTTCGGGATTGCCAAAGCGAAAGAGCAACCAAAGCCTTTCAGAAAAAAAAACAACAATAAAATAACAGGAAAAAAGACTCAAATGGTGGAAGGAGTGGGCTTTGGTACTTACCTTGCGAGCCGGAAAATTGGATAGTTGGTATAAAATACCGCATAAGAAGCAACTCCTGAAATTAAGGAATGCTAAATAGTTTTGTGTCTAATGAAAAAAAAAAAAAAACGGCAGGTACGAACGTTTCAAGGCATACGCCTATCAGGTGTGTCATCCTGCGTCTCGGCTGCAGGTTTCATCCTGTTTTCTCTGAGTTTGTGCCTTTTTCTACTGCATCACGTATCTGAAACGACTCATAATCTTCTTTAGCATTGATCCCGGGCGGCGGGAAAGGAGCGGCGAAGCGCGATGGACAAACACGTATCGGTAAGGTGATAATGTTAACACACTGAGTTGCATACGATTCGAGCGAGGTAATAAAGGCCAATAAAACATTTCAAGCTCTTCAACAATGCGGCAAATATAATTGACAATAGGAAACGTTGATCCCCAAGCGTAATGAATATGTATATGTTTAACAGACGAAAAAAACGCAATAGTTGCTGATGAAAACAACTGCAAATTATAAATGCTCGCAACAGCTAAGCGTCTTGAAGTTTTCTTTTACATTCGGCACATAATTGTCTTCAGCACCATAGCTATGACAATGCTCCAACTGCTGTAAAACCCGGCTGCATTTCCCGGTCCCGATTTTCCAGCAGCGCTAACTTGAATAATTTATGGCTTAGCAACTCGGAATTTAGTTTCACCTATGCAGGAAAATAGGGTCTGTTTTCCTAACCTGACACTCACACAGACGGCCGCTTTCACGTATGATACCTACAACCTTTACCGTATCTAGCGAACACAAAGAATATACTTAGTTTGCTCTGATTTGGGCGGAAACAAACGAGTCGTCCGATCACCCAGCCACCCGTCTCAACTAAGCGACGAGTTGATTGTTCTTTACGAAAAAAAAAACAATGGTTGTGAGGCTCTGCTTAGAATCTTACTGAGCAATAATCCCTACCATTAGCGAAGCGCAAAGCGCAAATCGCGGTCACGTTCGCTTTCACGCATAGAAATTCGCACACCAGTCGCAATGAATCTGTCGCGTTGTGCACAGTACTGCATGCTGTACACTTCAATACAAATTTTCTACTGAAACTTCCATCCGGCGGCGTGGCCTAGTGGTAGCGTGGCCTAGTAATAGCCTAGTGGTAGAGCGATAAAGGGTGAAAGCGAGCGATGGGTGGCGCAAATACGAAGGAAGGGTAGACACGTGCCGAAAAAGTTGTGGAATCGTGTGCGGGCATTAGGAAAGCGCACGGGACCAACTAAAGGTGGTGCGATACAAAACGAAGAGGGGCAGATGCTCAAGGGGAGCAGACATTGGCCTGCTTTTTGCAATTATGACGTAGAAATTCTTTAAGGTGGATAAACCGGCCCCACAGCATCACAGATGTCACGACGGGAAGGCCGGAATGTCTGGAGATAGATCAGGCGAAGCTCCAGTGGAAAAAAACAGAGTGGAAGGTCGCCCAAAATACCGCTGTAGGCATGGATAGGATACCGGTGCAGTTGCTCAACCAATTACGGCCGAAGGGCAAGGAAAAGCTACTACAGGCCATCAGCACAGGGATAGAAAAAAGGAAATTCCGGACACGTGGCAAACGAGCAGGATGAATTTAATGAATAAGGGCAAAGGAGACAGGACTAGACTGAGCAGGTACAGACCAGTCACCGTCACGTCACTGCTGTTCAAGTTAGGAATGCAGGCAGCGAAATTCGAGCTACAGCACTGGGTAGAAGAAAATAGGATTCTAGGGGAATTTGAAATAGGTTTCAAAAGGACGGATGACTACAGTCAAACCCGGTTATAGCGAGCTGTAATACGCGCCGCGATCAGTTCGATATATCCAATAATTCGATATAGCCGAACCCGTGTATAACGCATGTTTTTCTTACATGTTCGCAATATGCGGGACCCCACCCCCTGCCATTCCCACGTACATAACGAAACGAACACATGAAGTATGCCATTACCTTGCACAAAACAACCCATTTATTGCATGAAATAAAGCTTCTTTCCGCCTTAACTGCCTACTTCGCAAGAAAGGGGTGATTTTTGGTTTCACTTTCATTTTGGCGGCACCAACTAGCACTGCATTCTCTACGCGAGACATCGCTTGCACCATTCCAAGTACGTGTCCTTCAATATCGAAGCAATATTCGCGGAGAAAATCAGCTGGCAAAGACGCTTCATAAAGCGCCGGACGGCTTTATGTTGTGACATCCTCAGTCGCTTCAGTGCTTTTAGCAGCAGCAGCTGCCATGACATCGGCAACGGTGTGTGCGCTCGAGGGGCTCACAGTGACGGCAATACCGTCGTCAACCGTCAGGAAATCCTCTGAGGACACTCCTTTCGGCACCGCATCTGTAACGTTGGCGACCTCTTCGCACAGTTCGCCGACGATGCCGTCTTGGTCCGGACTCGCTGGCTGGATGGGCTCCGTCGTGAATCCCGTGCGTCGGAAACAGTTACGTAATGTGTCGGGCGTCACGTCGGTCCATGCGAGGCTCACCATCTTAATCGTGGCGAATCAGCATCGCAATTGCCGCTCCGAGACCACAAATTTCGGTGGCAATTGTAGGCGCGCCGAATCGGATATATCCGTTGTGAACTTCGTTATAAGGAATAAGCTTCACGTGCATTTTTGTAACCGATTTTATTTTGTTCAATACATAGCGTAATTCGCTCTATCAGGATTCGTTATCATCTGGTTTGACTGTATATGACAACCTGTTTGTAGTAAGCCAATGCATAAAGGTGGCGTAGATGCAAAGCCACCCTTTTTGGTTAGCGCTTCTGGATATTAAAACGCAGTATGATAACGTAGAGAGGGAGCGGCTATGGACAGTAGCGTCTCTCTGTGTGGCGTCTTGTTTAGCGCTGTTTACCCCTTTCAAGGGATTGGTACACAGGGGGAGTAATCATACGGATGAGAACATAGAACTGACGGGGGAAGAGAAAAGGGGGGAGGCAGCGACGGGAGTTTAAAACAGGGGGTGGTGGAAGCTGGGGAGGGGGCGAATTTATAAGGTTAGCTAAAAGTAGGGTAAGTAAGTGGGATAAAACAGGCAAGTCGATTGCTGACAACCGACTTCCCGATGTAAAAGGGGAGGCCATAATCATCATCATTATATTGGATTCCTTGGGTATTGTTGTGGGAGTCGGCGGTTCCATCCCGGCTGGTGCTAGTTTTTTTCTGCTACTCGCTTTCAGCAGTTCAACCTTCGGGAGTATCGGAATGGACCAACCGCGTGACGCACTAACCCTTCATCAGTGCACATTTAGTTCCCAAAGGGAATAATGATTGGGGCAAAGGCTTTTAGTGCCCCAGAAGACGAAATATTAGTCATTTTTGCCTAAGAGTGTACCATAAGCCGTTAATACCCTTTCAACAATACTATAGTACGCAGAAACTGCGTGAGTTATGTTTTGCAAAAACCAAGTTGCATCATCGTGGTGGCTGAGTTGACTTGGGATGTGTAGGAGGGGATGGAACTTAGGCTAATGCGCGTTAGAAAGTCCTGTACCTCTTTGGTACTCTTAACTGTTGGATTTGTTAGTTTTATGAGTTATTTAGAAATAACGGGATTTAAAAGTACGCCATTTTCTGCCTCGCATTACTGTGCTACCAGCGTATATAAATATGTTTAAGTATTCTCCCGACCAAAACATTAGTTGTGCGAGTTGGAGCAAATAGTTTCTGGTGAGGGTGAACTTTTCCGGGAAATGGGCGTATATCGAAGCATTATATTTTATCGCTTGAAATAACACCAAAGTGAATATTTCGCAGCGTTTCTTCATTTGCTGTCTTGAAATTAAACATGAGCAGAAGCTTGGAGTTTGAACATGTTGCTGGTACTAGTTGTTTTTAAATCTTGTATGACAGCATTAAGAATCTTAGAAGCGTTGACTCAGTGACATAACTGTTTAGGTGTTTTTACAAGCTATCCAGGAGTGCAGAAATAGCGCATTCTTGCGTTCTTAAAGAGGGTAGATTCTACATTTTTTCATGCAAAAAAAGAGACCAAGCCTACTTTGTTACTAAAAGCAGGCGCTTCATATTCTTATTTTTTGAATTGGGGCTTCGTTCGCGGTTTTGTGGACGAAATGCTTTACGTATTAAACGAAGGCTTAGAAACACTGCGGCTGGTCCTTATGTTAAAAACAAGCTCGTTTGTTACGCAGCGATATGAACACATACCTGTCACGCTAAGCAGCAGCTGCTGTACATATGGTAGCTGTTTAATTCTTACCGCCAAGTGTCACATTTCTCTTATGGTGTCAGAGGTCACTTTCGTTTTCATGCTACAACAAAGACATTGTCGTTGAAAAATAGGCGGAAAAATTGAAGCGGGAAAAAATTAAGAAAACTGTCTTATAATGCCCTCACAAGGTACGATGCTGTTAGCTAAAAGCCAAGCTTCGAAGCGTCCTTGCGGAAAGCGTTTCTTTGCAGTGTGTGTCGGTCATGCTCAGGTTTCAGAAAACAAGAGGCTTTTATCTTCACGCTGATGACCCGTGAAATCAATAGCGTCCTTTTCCGGCTGGATCGGCGCCAGCCGCTCTGCTCTACTTAAATGCTTCACGCTCACCCATTTTCACAGCCACCAATGTGGGCGGAAAGATTGTGCTGCTTTCCTCTGTCACTTTCCGACCTTGCTGGAAAGAACCGTACGTTACGGGAGGATTCCGCCTTTCTGGCTTTTCATGCAACAAATACAACGCACGTTTTTTAGTACAAGTAATTACGAGATTAAAAATTGGTGAAGCTTGCCTAAATCACGCAAAGCTTTCTGGTGGATTTATATCCATGTAAGAAGGGATTGGCACACCACCACGCATTGCATTAGGTTGGAAATTATTCAGTTCCATCTTCCTTCGCCGCTGTTCACTGTGGAACTAGAAATCATCATCAAAACCATCCATCGTCGTCTTCCTCATGCATGATTTGCGGGTCCGGATCGTTTAGTTCGCAGGCTTTCACATTCCTCCCGAAGTGAAACACGTTAGCGGTCGCTAGAACCGGCAGCAACTAGAGTCGCGAGTTAGGCATCTGTAGCGGCGCAAGCTGTCTTGAGCTCCATCTTGATGGGCGGACGCACGTGAACTGATTTCTTGATAATTTTTTTCGGGCGCCACATGCAAGGCTGGACGACGCCGGCAGCTCCAGGTGAGGCACGTGCTCACGTGCGCAGTAAACAGGGGTAACTACGACCCAGTTTTCTGATGACGCCGAACACCGCAGAAATTAGGGCTAGAAACAACAGCTTCGTTGTTAAAGGCGTATTCTCGCTTGGAATGATATTACGTCCCAAAGCACTGTTGAAACGGCATGAAATCCGTAAGATAGAATATAGACCAAGCAGACCGATGCTACCCCGTTACCTGAAAAGTCTAAAACGTTCTTTGATTACAAATTATGTACTAGTCCGCATTAAAAAAATAATTTTTCTGTCATTGTGCAGTCTCGAAATCCAACATGTCAAAGAAGGGGTTAACGTTCTGAAGCCGCAGATATGCTGTGGGGCGCGCCGTAGTGGAATGATACGGATTAATTTACACCGCCTGTAGAGCAAAATGTAACCCGACATTTTGACGCAGAACACGTTGAACACTTACATGATTTAACGTCATTCAAACAATAGTGTTCTAAGTGCTAACTAGACAAGAGTCACCACCAGTTCAAGCATTCTTTAACTGAATGCATGCATAAAGCCCGCAGAAATCAATAAGTACAACTTCCTCTAAAATGCCTCCTCGTACTCCCCCGACCCCCGGTTCACGAGAGCCAACTACGAGGAAAGGTTTAGAAATTGAACGTCCATACGCGGTGACAGAAGACTAGGACACAAATTAAGCTTCCGTTTTCTTCCGATGGGTGCTGAAAGGGGCGTAAACTGCACATATCCTCGATGAAACTACATTCAAACGGGCCTTAGATCCTTGCAATCGTATGCGACCACTATATAGTTACTACAGCTTGAGTATATCCTCAGGTCATTTTTAACGAAAGGTAATACGTGCTATGGGGTACCACACATTAGTGTATTTAAGTAATAAAACGTCACGAACTAGCATCATCCCAATAATGCATGGATTTTTCCGGAGTCCCACGATAGTTACTACCGGCGTGGAATTATTACCTATCACTGGGGCGCACTCCCTGTGTTGGGAAAAAAGTTACCACCCATACCATTGTGGGCACCAGCCTTTGTGGAAATTTTTTCCCCTCAAACTGGAATTTTTTTTTGCCGAGGGTGACGTGCCTTCAACGCACCTCCCCTAAGCTCGTGGTCGGATTTGAAACATGCAAAGCTTTTTCAGTGATGATAGACATATTGACCAATTTCGGGACAATTTTGCAACCTCGACAAGGTTTCCTAAGTTTGGCATTCTTTTTGTGTGAGCTTCAGTGGTTGTGTGTAGATACTGTTCCGTTCGCCAGAAGTGATTGCTGACGTGTCTTCATTCTCTGAGAGGTGTAGTCTGCATTGATTTGCCATGGCTGCTTGGCGCGCCGGTTCGGTTTTCAAGCCTGGGCACTGCGTCAAAGGAGAAGCGAGAGCGATACCGTTTTCCTGGGGTTTTATTTGTTACTGGAAAATTTATGTTGAAATAAACAAAAAAAGGCTGTTTGGTCGTAAGCCGGAAGCGAGGTTTATAGTCGCGAAGAGAAAGTGTCAGCATTTCTTATAGCTGGGTACTGCAAAGGAAAAGACCCCCCGGTTAGCTTTGAAAAATTATCGCAGCAACGGGGTCATTCACCCGTAAGGGAATGCCTAAGCATTCTTTTTTTCGTCCGCAATTAACCTGCCTCGATCGAGCATGTGCGTCCTTAGGTTTTGTAGCATTTCGAAAGATTTTGTGATGCTTTGATTCGGCTAGACGAGCGATGGCCATTGAGTAATTGCACAACGCATATTATGACAGAGTTAAATTGTTTGAAAAAAAATATTTCAGAGGTAACGTCTTTCAAAGTCACTAACTTTGGAATAGATTGAAGGAAGAGTTTATAGTAAGCTTAACTAACCTTACTGTTATCTGTCTTGGAGAAAAAAAAATGTACCTCAGTCGTGCTCATAGTATGTGCCAGGGCCTTGGGAAATCCACTCGTGTGTTTAAATTATTCTTTTCTTTATTAGGGTGTTGTTAAAGTGCTCAACGTCTTTGTGTTAAAGGTTTCCCTATGTAAGAAGATACAAAAATCTAGAGAGACATTTGACACTTCTGACGTGTGTCATACACAAAACCCCTATAGGTGTGATGACGTTTGTGAAGTTCGGCACCGGCCTCCCGCTGTCTTTTTCGTGCATTCTGCTCCCGCTTTCAACATTTATATTGTGCCTTGTGTTGTCTTAACCATCCATGCACCTGTCCTTGTGCATGTCATGAACTTGCCTGACTTTCCTGTCTTGTCACCAAGGTGGTTGTGGCTGTGGGTTTCGGTGTGGCGGGCGTCACCCATTGGTTGGTTGGTTGGAGTCAAGATAACACTAGCGCCAACGCACTCAGGGGGTTTAACCAAGTCGAAATAGGATATCACTGTCGAAGAAGATTAATAAATAAATCTAAGCTTGGTCGTAGTGCGGCATACTTACGTTCCCTCACTTCTTGCGGCGAGGGATACTTCTCTGGGCGTCCACGCTTCCCCGGTACCACTGAGGTGGACGCTGCAGAGTTTTTTGCGCGAAACTGAAAATGATGACACGATAGAGGGAGCATTTATTTTATGATGATAGGGTGTTGAAAGAGAAGTCAAATGAGAACTGGCTAATCAGCCGTGAGCTCCTAACGGCAGCTGTAATCGTAACTTTTCTATCCCCTTGGGCGGGTATGTGAGAAATTGAGTGGGTATGTCGGCGTCTCATTCAGTGAGATTTTTGGTACCATCGTACGGACAAGGAAAGCCGAGTTTTCGCTAAGCGGGCCGTATGGCGGTTTCGGTTTATTAGCAGAAAGTGGATCGCAGAGCGGAAATTATATTGCAAAGGCTCACTTTCCGCAAAGAAAGTGCGTCTTTGCGCAGGCTCACTTTACCCAAGGCCCCGGTATGATCAATTTGGGTTAGCGTTTTGCGCGCCGAGCGTACAACTTGACTAAAATATGTTCTATGGTGCAGTATTAGGCAAGGTGGGCAAGGCGTTTTATAACGCACAATGTACCTAGGTTACCTAGACTTTATTTTTATCAATACATTATGACCTCTGCGGTCGAGCATTGTGCTGCTTTCGTGGCCAGATGAATTATTGTGGAGCTTTGTGGTTAGAAAAGCCAATAATGACACCAGAGAGGGCTCAAAAACGAGTTGCCGTGAAGGCGAGTGGAAGATAACGGTTTGTGAACGCTTTTCGTCACTGCACGTTGCTGGGCTTCTTTACCGGAATTAATGTGCGCATGTGTTCTTGTACCGACCTCTTTGGTACACGACAATAATTGTTCAGGCTCACAATCAGCCATGAAAACTCAAATAAGAAATAGGCATCTTTTGTGGCAGTGAAAAAGATGGCAATAGTACTTGATGTTTTTAACGGAATGGTTTATTGCAAGTGTAAAACAAACTCGTAAATGCGCTTAGACATACGAAGCATTACAAGGCTTCCTAACTTAAGCACATACATTTGAAATTTGTATCTTGCCACTAAAAGATACCGAACAGAAGTAGTGATTGAGATTGTTTTTCATGTAATCAGTCATTCTGCCTGCTTGGCTCAGACATTCTCGGCAAATTAAAGGTGCCTAGCTGCATAAACGGGTACGAAATCTCAAAAACTTTTGGCGTCATGCACAAGAAGCTCAATTTATGTGGCAAGACTACTTCATGCTCAATTATGCCGGTTGGGTACGGTTATCTCGGGCCAAACGTTCGTGGGGATCAGTTAAAGTGCACGGAACTTTATGAGAATTGTAATAAGGGATAAAATGAGCGCTGTTATTTCGCACGACTAGCCTTCCCCCGGTACGAGGGCGTGAGCGAGCAATACAGAGCCGCCGTGTTCTATCAGCTGGACCAGCACAACACGGGTTATTAGGCGACCCAATGTGCCTCGAAGACGTAATTGCCTCGCTGGCAGTGTGGCGCAGCATCTAATGAAATCGACTGAACCACTGTAATGGCCCTTGCATGACTTAAAACGTTTCCAATGGCGCGCACATATTCAGTCTTACGCGGTTTGGGTTGTTTCATGTATCTTTTGTTCGGAAATTTTCCATTACTAAGCCAACTCCCATATTGTGCAAGTAGTAACTATTGGGCAGGTGATTCCATTACTTGTGGGGGCATTAACAATGTCTGCACACGATGCATGCTTTTATCGTAATGTTTCCCGTCATTGGGAAATTGTAAACAACCACAATATGGTAAATACCAAAGAGAGAGATAGCATGAGAGAGGGAGAGAGAACTCGTATGTGTTGACTGGAGAGGTTAGCTGTGTACTTGCTAGCGTCAGTGCTTGCTACGCCAGATGGGAATGATTAAAACGCAGTGAGGTGGATGTGGGAGATTTGGAAAACAACCATTAGAGAGAAAACAAAATACCTAGAAAACAACACGCAATGATATGCAAGAAACAAAACTCCAAATAAATTTGAGTAGGTAAACAAATTAAGCAAAAGGTGCCGAGGTAGCACAGAGCGCCAAACAATATAAAGGAGAAAAAAACGTACATGACGAAGCAAATGTTTTACAGCGAAGATGTTAGCTTCTCCTTGGTCGGAAAATGTTGTGCCGTAAACAAAAAAAAACCGAAGGCTGGGCTCAGCAGTTCTCGCCAAGGGCATCGAGCGCATGGGTCAGGCTAATCAGATGTGCAGCATAGAGCTCAGTATTCCTGTAAAGACAAAACCACACAACAAACATCAAAACCGCATGATGGATGCTGAGGACTCGATGAACAATTGAACGCCCGCCCCCCCTTCCATGAAATTATGGTTAAGAGTAGGTTCTCGAATGCGGAAGGCGGTTGACACCATTCTAGGGCTAGCGCATGTGCCAGAATTGGCTGGGCCCAGCAGTTCTCAGTTTCTCAGTTTCTCAGTTTTCAATCAATCAATCAGTTACAGAGTACATACAGGGAACTGTACATTTGTCCCACATGTAAGGGGCAAGGTTTGCAAAAAGGCATTTTAATGCCTGAAAAAATGCCGCAACCTGTTTCAGTCAATATAGCGCACAAATACCATGTTTTAGACGTAAAAAAAAGCACATTTTAATATTTTTTGTAGCAGTTTCAAAATATCATCTGAAAAACATTCATACTTCGAGACCTGTTTGCAAGACTCAGTTTATAACAATCCTTTATTGCAACTTTCTTTGTTTAGTGACAGAAAGCAAGGAATATGTGCACAAAACACCACCCCCATGCGTCATGACCCAGCATTGGCCGCCAGAGAAGGCGAGTGCAAGCGAGAAGCCCGCCCAGCCAACGAGGAAAATTTCATACCCTCCCGCACAAGCATGCGTAGTGGTTTGCAACAGCCGCGCTGAACATCCACTCTCCCAAAGCGGGATGACATGCATTTTTTGGGGTATTATCGGGTCCCTTTTATGAGAGTAACCTTTACTGTCGGGGTAGCATCGTAGCGTCATTGCTCAGTTGTCGTTAGCAGTGTTCGCACTCCCAACCGCCTTACGCTGGTGGTTCAGAGCCACGGCAGAGGCCGAGCGTGAGCAATTGTGATATCCATTTAGAAGAATATATTTGTTACGTCAATGTAAGTATTGACGCCTTGTTATTGGTTGCACCAGCTTGAGGTTGAGAGGAAGGCACCGGGTCAATGCTGAGGCAGACACATACCCTAACACACGTCCGTCCTGCATACGAGCCACGAAGTTCTGTAATTTCAGAAGCCCAGCGTGAACGGAAAATATCCACAGGACCAGCGTCCTAAGTGGGCGAGACACATTTAGAGAGGGTGGCGACATGTCAGAGCTGAGACAGTACCGTACAAGATGGAGTATTGGCTAGCGGGTCCTGGATAACGGGGAGGGTGTAAATGATTCTTCCATTGGATTTCGCTCGAATAGTAGTTTAGCCAAGCCGGGGCTGCCCATGCATAACAAAACAGGACAACCTTGCATGTTACGTGCCCCCATCATCTGTGTATGCTGTGCCTTCGTCCGCCGAAATGAGGTTTAAAGGGAACCAAGGGAGAGAAATTTCTAATGATGTGGGAATTTGCAACCAAACAGTGCACATTTTTTTCAGTACAAACTACCACAAATGTATCTTTGTTTAAACGAAAACTCCATTTGCGTGTGTTCCTACATATCTCGCCTGTATTTTCCTGGATTAATCTTCTAGGTGTGAAACAAATATAAGCTGAAATGATGAATGAAGGAATAAACAGTCGTACATACACGAGTAAAACAACATAATTTATTGTAATTGTCAAAAGATCTATTCTACTCGGCTACGACATTTGAGGGGACGAACTGTTTTCCTCCCAACGTAAGAATTCCATCCGGACGCGTGGCCGCCGCCATTTTTTTTTTAAAGACCAGATAAGCGGGTACCAGTGTTTGTACACCGGCTGCCTCGCAAGCATTTTCCGTGCACATTCGGCTTAATTCAACTGTAAGTTTAACTCTGCTTAGCTAAGCGGCTTCTCAATGTAGGCCCATATTTACAGATAACCCTGCTGCGACTACTGAGCGCCTTGTCGTATGGCTTCCACGTGTGTTCGGTTGGAAATGAAATAGTCGCCCCGTGTTTGCTTGTACAGTACAGAAGCACTGCCCTAGGTCGGAAAAGAGTAAAGCAGTAACTAGCCCAACAAGGAAGGCGAAGGAGCCAACCATTGCCAACGGTCGTAGGCCCATGCACAACGAGGGACTGCACCGGTCGTTAAGCGGGTACAGCGCCCTGGACCGCAAGTCGAGAATGGCCTCTCCCGCTGCCTCGAACCTTGCACATTCTAGCACATGATCTCGTTACTCCTTCTCTTATTCCTCTCCGCCCCCAGTCGTGAGCAGAGGGAATAAGGCAGGCTGTCGAGCACGGACCCAGGCGGTCAGCTTACGCTTGTCAAAGGGGCTCACCTGGCTGCGACTTCCCAGGGACTTCTGGACCAAGAACACCTCCCACCGCCACGGGTCCAAGTTAATAAACCGTTGGTTGGTGGTGGTGGTGGTGCCAGAAGATTCGGCTCATACCCACTCAGAGGGATTGGCCAGGAAACGGGCGCTTACCGAGAGAACTTCGATAGTAATTAAAGAAACACATTTTTACCAATGTTTAATCCTCCTCCTCCTTTTCCTCACGTGGTCCGTGTGCCTTCCGTTAGCATGAAAAATGGTCCGGTAAAAGAGACAGCAGTAGCTTGCACACAAAAAAATGCACTTCTAAACTTCGCTTGCGGTGACAAACTATGCACCAGTAGAAACTAAAGTTTTCGTGGAATTAAGTGTTCGGTTGTCGATAAGCGAAATAGTGTCGGCGCCGCGGCAACACCAAGGGTAAAGTAGTGTCCTAGTTCTTCCAGTAGTCATAACGAAGTCCAATAACGAATGGGCCGTCTCTGATACTCGCAGTGGGCTCCAATCTCTCCTTCATTGCCCTGCTTCACTGCGGGCCTCGTTAGGTCGATCACAGTGGCCCAAGCAATCTTTTCTTTTTATCGGAAAACCGGCTCCTCTTTTGTGCCTCCCGTTGTTGCTCCCTGGGGGAGCATCGGTTTGTTATTCGCTCACGCCATTTGCTTTCCCGCTGACGTATTGCGCCTTATCGACAGGCCGCTTGGCTAAATGCCCCATTTCCCATAGCTTCTAACAGGGCGTTCCCAAACCTCGTCGACCGGCTTTCATTTGCTGCTAACTCTTTGAACTTCACGACCAAACACAGTTGGTTGTTCGGGATGGTGTCTTTCCGCGAAAATCGACGGTTTTTGTGAGGAGGCTGAAAAGGCAAAAATCTGCGCTCTGGTTGCCTTAGATTAGGTGAGAACGAACGATAGCACAGCAGAGAAGATAGAGGGCAGGTCATTTCAGCGCGCACCGCACCTACGCAGTGAAGGAGCGCCGTAGTGCTTCGGTGCGTTTTTCGATATCTGCCCTTAGCCGTAGCTAGACACCGAAGATATTGACGAGTGGATGCAAGCTCCTGGCGGATGTGCATTGTGTTAATTTTGCTTGTTTATTTGTAGTTGCCTATTGGGAGTTTCAGAAGCAAACAACCCGGCACCTCCTTCCCCCCCCCCCCCCCACCACCCTTCCTGTTTGCGTGCGCGCAGCGATGTGTCACGTATACTCGTGTTTTACACAAGCCGTTTCTCGCCGCACTCTTGTCTGCTGCGTCTGTGTCTTACCACTATTGGATTTCGGCTGGGCTTCGGAGTGACGTAGGGCCTCGTGGGCCGGCCTTTGCCGCCCTCGCTACGACACTGTCGCTGGTGTTTGCCGAGGCCGTATATGTACGGCCGTGACCATCAAAGGGTTAATAGCCACACGATGTTTCGAGTACAACAGCTTAAGTACGTGCTTGTCAATAGTCTGACGTGATTAGGGAAGTTGTCAGGTTTAAATTTGGTTTAGTAGAAAACGAGGTTCATTTAAAGAGGAAAATAATGAATTAAACAATTTTTTCGTGATTGCTTTGGTAATTTAACTAACCGACGTAGCAAGACGAAAGAAAACCGCTAAACGGATTCATTCTTTAAATGCCGTAGTTTGGTTGCGAAGGTAAAAAATTAAGTTGGCTGCACCTGAAGCGTAATATAAAAAAACAGGGCAGAGCTTTTGTGGCCCATGTTTTGGTTTTTATTTTCTTTTATCTTTTTTTGTTTTTGTATGTGCGTCTTTGTGCTTCGGCCTGCTTTATTAAAACGCTTGAAATGAATGCACACAACTATTCACTTTTTCAATTTATTAACTAAAAATGTCAGTCCTGTTTCAAAAAACACATAACGCTCTGGCTAGGCAAGCTTGTAGTTGATTTCATAGAGATGTGAAGTAATTTCAATCTACTACGCTAATGAGATCTCCAAGGGCCCCATCATGTTAAGAGCAACAATGAAAATTCTTGGGCGATTTAACGACTCGGCTACTTTGCTTTCGTATTATGTCACTCTGAATCTGTGCATGAATATAAAGGGGCAATCAAAGTAAATATAAACCTGGAAAGTAGCACAAAGGGTATTAAAGAGCCATGGTGACCATTTATAGGTTCGGTGCATTCGAACGATTGTCACGTCGGGATAGCAATCATGCCAATTTTAACGCACACTTTAAACAGGAAAGCTACGTTATAAATAAAACAGATGTAGAAGTGTCCACCGCCACGTTTACACATTTACAGAAACGCCAGAAGTCTTGCTCAAATGACGTGAGCCGCAAAACGCTTAGAGATGAAAATCCTGGAGCATTTTTCTTTTTAACTGTCATTGCGTAGAAAGATTCGCTGGCAAGCTCGTGAAGTCGAGATACTAGTTAGAAGATTGCTAACAAAACTTTTCTGTAAGCTGGAAAATTGGCGTAAGCTGGTTCTCTATGTCGGGCTGTTTCTAGACTACTGAGGTCTGTGAACAGAGATCATACGCAGCTCATTATTTATTTATTTATTTATTTATTTATTTATTTATTTATTTATTTATTTATTTATTTATTTATTTATTTATTTATTTATTTATTTATTTATTTATTTCAAAAGCCCGTAGAGAAGTATTACATAAAGGGTGGACTATTATATAAGTTTATAAGGCGATCAATGAAATCCTTGAATATGGTGGGGTCGGAGGGGTGCATGGCGTCAGTGGGTTTGGTTATTCCAGCCTTTGGCTGTTCGCACGAAGAATTAATGCAGGTGGTCTAAAGTAAGGAAGCCTAGAGGATAATCTGCCTTCCCGTGGCTTCTTCTGCGTGGCGTCCGGTGGACGCGGGCGATAGGAGATGATGAAGGCGATGCGTGATAGAGTTTATGAAAACGGTAAAGACGACAGATTTTGCGTCGCAATATGAGAGTTTTAATGCAGGCGCGGCGTTAATGGGCGAATACATTGGGCTGATAAAGATATATTCTGAATAAACCAATTTTTCTTTCATGAGCTATCCTCGAACTAAATTACTTTCTTAACATAATTCCGTGGCAAGGCTATTCTTCTGTCAATCAATCTCGTATTTGCAATTTTTTTATTTATGGTAACTTGTACCTACTAACGAAGGTGCCTTTCTTTCTTGCGCAGCAGGTATTTCTGATCATCTCAAGCCAGCTCATGGTGGCAAAACGTTTATTGAGCTTAAAGGGAAGGGGTATAAGGGCGTGGTTAGCCTCCTAAGTCCAGGAGGCCTCTAGTCCGGGCTGCCTCCAGTGCGCGCCGCACCAGGGCGACCTGGCGCTCCGGTGCGGAGCTGGTCAGCTCGGACTCCCACTGCTCAGGGGAAGGGGAGGGGTGGGGATATGGGTGTTGGGGGCAGGAGAAGACGAGGTGGTAGGTGTTGAGAGGGATGTGACAATGGGGGCAGTCGAGTGGAAAGAGAGAAGGGGAAATGTGGGATAGAATGATGTGGTTAAAGTATGTTTCGGTTTGTAGTCGGCGGAGGATGTAGGCCTGTTGGGCGGTGAGGGAAAAGTGGGGGGGCGGGTATCGCCGTCGGGAGTTTGTGTGGTGGGAGAGGATGGAGTTGTACGTGGGGTCGAGAGGTGTCAGGGCTGCTGGGTCTGGGGGTGGGGGAGGTATTTGGTCGAGGCTAGGCGAGGGAAGTGCCCGGGTAATGAGTGCGCGGGCTGCGGCGTGGGCCGCCTCATTCCCTGCCAGGCCGGAGTGGCCGGTGGTCCAGACAATGGAGAGGTCAATGTCTTCAGGGAGGCATTGAAGGAGGTGAATGGCTGCTGGCGGAGCGAGGCCGGCTTGGTAGAGGCGGCACGCTTGCTGCGAGTCGGTTATTATGGTCAGATAGGGTTGGTGGCAGTGGGTCAGGGCAGCGTGGGCGATGGCGAGGGACTCGGCGGTGAGCGTGGGGATGTGGCGGTAGGAGGCCGCGGTGGGGAGGCGGCCCTCGTTGTTAAAGACTGCGATGGTGGTGCTGTGGCGGGTTGAGGACTGCGCTATGTTGGTATAGCGGGTGTTGGGATCCGAGCCGTAGCGTTTTTCGAGGAATCGGACGCAGGCGTTGCGGCGGCCTTGGTTGTAGATGGGGTGCATATGCTTAGGGACGGGAGGGACGTGGATGCGTTGACGAATGGAGAGGGGAATACGTTGGGGCGCGTGTGGGGTGGCAGGGGCCGTGCGTCTGATGACCTGAAGTACCCGTCGACCAGCCGGTGTGAGGGAGAGTCGGTGCAGGTGAGAAGTGCGTTGGGCTTCCAAGATTTCTGTGAGGGCCAAGCTGGAGGAAGCGTGTGTTGGAAGTGTAGGTAGGGAGGCCTAAGGCTGCTTTGTAGGTCTTGCGGATCAGAGCGTCCAGATTGCTAGCTTCCTGTGTCTTGAGGTTGACGAAAGGGCAGCTGTATGTAAGGCGACTGATGAGGAGGGCTTGAACGAGTTTGCAGGTGTCGGATCCTTTGAGGCCGTAGGTGGAGCCGCGGATGCGCCGAATGAGGTGCGTAAGTTGGGTGATTGTTTTATGGAGCTGTGGGAGAAGAATTGCGCCGGAGCCGTCGTAGTGAAAAGGAACTCCGAGTACCCGAAGGGAGGTGACTTGGGGAATGGGAGAGCCGTGGATGGTCACTTGTGGGTCCGGGGTGGGTTGTGGGGGGCGGCCGCGGATGCGGGCTCGGAGAACGAGGAGGGCAGACTTGCTTGGTTCGACCGTTAGGCCTCTGGGGTGGAGGTAGGCGACAGTGGTGTCGATGGCCTGCTGGAGGGCGTCTTGTTGCGCGCCGCTGGAGCCACTGGTAGTCCATATAGTGAGGTCATCGGCATAAAGCGCATGGTAGATACCGGGGATGGCATTTAGGAGACTGGGGAGGTGGAGAAGGGCGATGTTAAAGAGTAAGGGGGAAATAACGGAGCCTTGCGGTGTGCCTTTGGCAGGGGTGTGGAAGGTAGGGGATTGGAGAGGGCCGAGCCGGAGGGTGGCAGTGCGGTCCCGCAGGAACGCGGAGACGAATTGGTAGGCGCGGTGGCCGCAACCGGTGTGATTGAGATTATCGAGGATGGCTTGGTGCGTAACGTTGTCGAAGGCCCCTTTGGCATCGAGGGTGAGGAGTGTTTTGGGTGTGTCACGGCTGAGGTGGTCGAGGAGCTGTTCTTTTATTTGTATAAGGACGTCTTGGGTGGAGAGATGTTGGCGGAAACCGAACATGGTAAGGGGGTACAGGTTACGGTCTTCGAGGTAGGTGGAGAGGCGTTGGTGAACTAGGTGTTCATAGACTTTGCCGAGACAGGAGGTGAGGGCGATGGGTCGGAGGGTGGTGGCGGAGACTGGTTTGTTGGGCTTGGGGATAAGGGTGATGTCTGAGTGGCGCCACTGTGAGGGGTACGTGCCGGCTTCCCAGTTGCTGTTGTAATAGGTGAGGAGGTCTTCAAGGGTGTCGCCCGGGAGGTTGCGGATAGTTCTATAGGTGATGTGGTCTCTGCCCGGGGTGGTGTTGCGGGTGAGGCGGGCAAGAATGGCGTGGAGTTCGGTCATGGTGAAGGGGAGGTCCATGTCGGCGTTGGGGCGTCCGCTGTATTGAAGATTCGGGGCAGGGGGATGAGTGACCGGATCACCAAAGAGATGCTGCCTGATGGTGCGGAGAAGCTCGCGAGGGGGTTGCGAATGGTTGCGGATGAGTTGATGGATGCGGTGCATTGAGTGACGTTGAGTAGAGTGGTTTTCCAGGAGGGAGCGGAGGAGGTGCCAGTTCTTGCGGGTGTGGAGGGTACCTTGCAGGCGGGTGCAGAAGTCCCGCCAGTTTTGGTTGTGAAGCGGGCTGGAGTACGCTTGGATCTCTTGGTTCAGGCGGGCTATACGTTTTCTGAGGGTGTGGTTGTGGCGCTGGCGCTTCCATCTTTTAGAAAGGCCCCGACGGGCATCCCACATGTGGAGGAGGTGTGGACCAGCCACCGGCGTGGCGTCTGTGAGGGCTATAGATTGAGTGTGGGCGCAAACCCTCTGTTCTAAGGCCTGTGCCCAGTCGTCCAGGTTGTCGCCAATGGGTGTTAAGGAGGTGGGATCCTTGCGAAAGTTGGGCCAGTTCGTGAGGCGTGCGGTGCCTCTGCGGAGGGGTTTGTGAACGAAGGGTACGCGGAGAGTTATGAGGTAGTGATCGCTGCCGAGGTTTTCGTCAAGCCGGTGCCACTGTACTGTGGGGCAGTGTCTGGTGAAGGTCAGATGGGGTATGGTGTCACGGCTAACACTATTGGCGGTTCTAGTCGGGACGGTTAGGTCGTTTTGGAGGACGAGGTGATGATTTTGGCTGGCCCGGAGCAGCGCGGTACCCTTCTTCGAGGCGTAGCGGTAGCCCCAAGTCACGTGAGGGGCATTGAAGTCACCAAGGACAAGAAGGGGGTGGGATCCAGCTATCTGTACCGCTTCTTGAAAGAGGGGTTCTATGGTCTTGAGGTGGTCGTTGGGGGGGCTGTAGATGTTGAGGATATATACGTTCGGGCGTGTGGGGCGAGTCGAGATGATTTCGACGAAGGTGTGGGGGATGGTTTGGCTGAGGCGGTGTGGTTGTGCCGGGTGGGAGTTATGAACGAGGATGGCCGTTCGTGATTGGGGATCTTGCGTGAAGGCGTTGTATTGTGATAGGCGGGGGGTGGAGGTGTTGGTTTCCTGCAGGGCGATGGCATCGGGGGGGTCGTTTTGGGTGAAGAGGGAGAGTTGATGACGTTTGCTGTTGAACGAGCGGCAGTTCCATTGATAGACAGTTATGATGTCAATGGGGATGTTAGGCATGATACGGGTGGTGCTTGGGTTTCTTGGGGGTAATATCAGTGGAAAGGGAGAGGCTGTCCGGGTTGCGTTGGAGGGCGAGTTCGAATTTGGCTTGGCATTCTGTGAGAAGTTGGAAGCTCTTGACGAGAGGAGCATGGGTTTGGGCTTGGGCGTTTAAAACTTTTGCTATAGCATCTTCAATTTGGGCGGCCATGCGTGCACTGACAATTTCAGTTACACGTTCGATGATGCGGTCCTCGGAGAGGGGGGGAGGGATGGGCTGGGAGGGGGAGAGTCGCATGAGGGTGTCGACTTGTTTTGTAAGTTCGTCAAGTTGTTTTTGGAAGTGTTGTTGGAATTTTTCGAGGGCGACGGTGAGTGGGTCGGGGGAGGAAGAGGGGTGAGACGGGTTAGGGGGTGGTTGTGTAGGAGCAGTGGGAGGCGCGAGTAATTTAGCTGACCAGCTCACCTGTGGTAGGGTAGGCCCGGTAGGGTGTTGGTTGAGCGATGCGTGCGGTGGCGGGAGCGGCGGGTATTCGTGGGCATCGGTGCTCGGTCGGCTGGAGGTCTTGGTCAAGTCAAGCGGGCGCTGCTTAGGTGGTGGAGGAGTGGGTCGGTAGCGCTTGGGGCAGTCGCGGTGGGCCGTTGGGTGGGGTCCGTCACACAGCTTGCAGCGAGGAGTGCAGGTGTGTTGCGGTGTCGGATCGGGAGTGCCGCAGCTGTGGCACCGTGGCTTGTCGGGATGCGGGCAGACATCTTGGCGGTGCCCGATATCGCCGCAACATGAGCAGGTTTGGAGGGCTCGGCGGTATGGTCGGCAGCGGATCATTTCGCAGTCAAACTTAATATAATAAGGAATGCGGGTTGCGGCGAAGGTGAGGAGAGCTGACCTGGTTTTGCCCATAATGCGGGCATGGATGAGGTACGGGCGGTTCGTAGCCGTGAGTTCTATAAGTTGCTCCTGAGTGAGACCCTCAGGGACTCCGTGAATTACGCCACGTGCAGTGCCTGGCGGGGGCTTCATGTAGGCGGTGACAGCGTAGGTGGTCTGGCGGAGAGTTAGTTCGGTTATTCTGGAGAGTCGGTCGGCCAGGTGGGGGTCGGAAGTACCAGCCACGATGAGGTTGGTGTTGGGTTGCGCTTGGAGGGTGACGAGGGTGCGGAAGGTCGTGTTGGGTATGTTGCTTGCGGCGGCGAGACCTCGCGCTAGGTCGCTGGTCGACCAGTCACCGACACGAAGGCCGTCATGTGGGCGGACGACAGTGAGGTAGTGGGTCGGCGGGAAGCGCGGTGGTGGTATGGTACGCACCGCTTTTTGAGGCGTCTCGGTGGCAGGGGGTGGCGTAGGCGTAGATGTTGATGGCTTCTTTCGGCGGGCGTAGATGACCTCCATCCAGGGGTTCGGGCGGGGGCACGTTCGGCCGCTGAGGTGGTCATAGTCCATTTGTTGAGCGGCGTCTTCTTCGGTTGAGGTGGCGGGCGGCGGGCCGGTGCTTGGCGGCGGGAGATCGACGCCGGCGTCGGCAGGCGTAGGTTCCCTATGCGAGTCGGAGCCCGTTTCCATCTCAGTGGAGGCGGCGGGTGGCATGTGTTGCACGTGCTCCGGTGGCGTGGTGGAGGGCGCGAGCAGGTGTTCTTGCTGCGGCATGGCTGGAGAGCGGCCGCTTGCGCTAGGCCTGAAGGTAGGCCCAGCAGCGGCGGTGACGCTGGCAGACTTCGCGGTTGGCTTGTGTCGCTGCTGATGGTCGGCGTGGGCCAAGCGTGGTGTCCGTCGGTTCCTGAGATGCTTAGGAATAGGCAATTGTTTGCGGCTTCGGAAACATTCGATCTACCCGAAATTCTTAGTGTACTGAGTTGTTGATAAGACGGGTTCATTTTACAAAATAGCAGTTGATATTTACAAACATGTTCCGGCAGAACTGCATACATCGGTCTTTTAAATTTCACATGACCAAAGCTGTTGCATATTGTTTCCGTCTGTTAATGTCACCAAGTCCTTCTAAACATAAATTAAATATTGACTACGTTTAACCGGGAGCAAAAGAAGTCTATAAACTCCCAAAACTCCGAGGACCAACCCGCCCTACTGCACCAAAAGAAGTTCCGAAAAATGCACAGCCTGAACTGATGGTTCGTATTTCCAAATAGAGGAGTGTTCTTAGCACGTCACTGTGTACAGGGTCAGAGTGAGGGCTGGAATGCAGCCATATACGTTGTTTCTTTAGGCCCCATCTTTTTGTGCCGCTTCTCGCTTACAACTTCTAAAAGGTCGACCAGCCGGATTTTGATAGGATTTCAACAAAAGCAATATGTTTGTTGGTTTGTATTTAATCTAGCCTCGTGATAACGATGTCGCTTTACCCAAAATCCCACTTTAATTGAAGTGTTCCACGGGACTCATTGCAGTGCGCAGAAAGAACATCACCCCGGTTTGAAAGAACCATCTCTTATAACGAAGCCAGTTTCTTGTTCCAAGTACTTCGTTTTAACGAGGGTTTAGTGGGTTTATTGTACCTTAGTCCTGCCTCAGAAGCGTGGCGGCAAAAAAATTGATGCTATAAACCCGGTGGACTTTATAGCGTCCATGCAGCGTATACACTCTTAGGCAAAAAGGACTAAAATAGGGACTAAAATGCAGCCGTTAGTCTTCGCGGGCGACCGTTCATCTTCAAGGGGAGTATCTGCGGCAGAGTACGTGCCGTGTGCATAAATGCGGACTAACTGCTCGTCCCCGCCGATCTATAAGGAGTAACGGGAAGACGAAACGCATGCAGTTAGTCTCTTTGCGGCGTCGTTAATCCCCTAATGGCGTCGTCATTGCCCTTTCGCGCATATGTCTGCGAACAGTTTTATATTTCCAAAACACACGCCATTGCAGTCACTGGGTGCTTTAGATGGTGCCACGGGAAAAAATATTGATGTTAGTTATAAGAAAATCGCCTAGGGTTAGTAGAGCGGCGGGTAATGGCAAGGAGCGGCGAAGCGCGATTGCCATACGCTTCTCGGCGAGGTTTTTTTGATACGCTGTGTTGCATACGATGCGTGCGAGGTAATAACGGCCAATGAAAGCTTTCAAGCGCCTTAACAGTAACGCAAAAATTAGTGACAATAGCAAAAGTGGATTCCTGAGCCTAATGAATATGTATATGCTTAACAGACGAGAAAAAACGCGTGTTGCTGATGACAACTGCAAAACAAAAATGCTCGCTACAGGTAAGCGTCTCGAAGTTATCTTATACACTCGGTACATAATTGCCTTGGGCACCAAAGCTATGACAGTGCTGCAACTGCTGTAAAACCCGCTTGCATTTCCCAGTCGCAATCGTCTAGCGACGCAAATTTGAAGAATTCAGGCTAAGCAACACCGAATTCTCTTTCGCCGATGCAGGAAAATATGGCATGTTTCCTTATTCTGACACTCACACAGACGACACCTTTCACATACGTTACATAGAGCACTTAACATATGTATCGAACACTAAGAAAGCACTTACATGCGCTAATTTGTGCGGAAACAAATGAGTCGTCCGATCGCCCAGCTACCTATCTCAACTAGGCGACGACGAGTTGACTGTTGTTTACGAGAAAAACTATGGTTGTGAGGCTCTACTTCGAATCGAACTGAGCAATAGTCCCTAAACCTAGCAAAGCGCTAAGCGCAAGGCGGAAAACTCGGTCACGTTCGCTTGCGCAGATAGAAATTGGGGCACCAGTTGCAATGGATCTGTTGCGTTATGAACAGAACTACACGCTGTACACTTGAATATTATCTACCGCACCTACCACCCGGCGGCGTGGTCCTGCGGATAGCGCGTCGGGTTCCTTGTGTATATTTCCGGGCGTCAGGTGTTCGATCCCTGCCGGTGCCGGAGTTTTTTTCTTTACGGAGTTCGTCCTTGGGGAGTATCGGAACGGCCCATCCAGGTGGGGGACCAACCGTTCGTCCTCTCGCAGTTAGTCCCCAAAGGAACTAATGATTGTGGTAGAGGCCGTTAGTCCCCGAAAGGACGAACTTTTAGTCCTTTTTGCCTAAGAGTGTATGTAATGGTCCCGCCGACGCGCCCGCGGGTGGGCAAGGAGCGGCGCACCGTGAACTCTGGGTAATAGCGCCCATTCGCTGAGCCATCTACCCTGTGTTCGGTGACCAAAAAGCGCCCTCCCCCTACCAAGCCCCGTTAGGGATTTCTTCTCGCACAAGCTACGAAGAAGCTGTTCGCTTGTAAAGCTTTGCTTTAAAAATTTTAACCTGAAAACAAGCAAAATACTCCGGGAACGAGGGAGATCGTCGGTTGTATGAGGATGTCACATATTTTCTAATATACAACGGGATATTAGGGGCACCGATGAGAACACTGCCTTGCTGTTGCCCAGGAACATTTCCTGAAATGCATTGGACACATACAGCGAAACGAATCATTTTTGCGTTTTTGCAAGGGCAAGATTAATTTCAAGCATTCATCTCAATCTTTTTATTCTATTGATATTTTTTTCATTTTATTTGTTATTGCTTTTCCACGGAGTTACATGGAGAGACGTGTTTACAAAAGAGTATGAAAACAGTAACGACTTGGCAAATTTCCCTATATTCTGAAGGCCGTTCGTAAGCTGTCTCGACCGCGTCGTATTTGTCCTTTTTTTCGAATGATTGTTTATGCCTAGTTTTGTTGTAGCTTTCTGAAAAACCACTTTCTAGGAAGACGTGCTTCTCGGGTAATGGAAGTGTCTCGTATCTGAAGGTTCGCCCCGATAAGTAGGTATCGAGAAAGTTAAACTTTGAAGGTTGATTAGGGAGGGAAAAATAGTCGGAGGAAAAAGTCATATGAATCCCGAAAATGGAGTGAGCCTACGACGAAATGATAAACACTGTTTTCCCAGCTTTCTTTCAAACAAAGAATGAAAAAAAGAGACAAAAGAAAAAAAATTCTGACGCATAGAATAGACACGGGGGAATCATACGAGGAAGCCAGTAAGGCACGTCCGCTTTCGTCGCCTGAAGGAGGGAGACCTGGTGGACTTGCGGTGGTGGGCTTTGATAGTGCACAACTGTAGTATTATTAAGCAATGACGGCGATTTCGTTCCCAAGTACTATACGGGGCAGGTTTTGTCCTACCTTTTTTGGTTTTTGTTACATGTACACGAACCGTAATTTTGAACACTCGAGCCTACAACCTGTTTGCAATAATAAGCCCTCATGTAATTCTTTATTCCGGTTTCCTGCGGGTTATATGTGTGAAATATTGCCTTTTTTCACCTATATCACAGGTGGACATTTCGAAACCTTTATTTCTGTAGTTATTATTTAGAGCGTTGTAAACGTTGAACCAAGTTGAGGGAAATTGCGTACACCGCACTTTTCTCCTAATTAAAAAGATCAGTTCGTTAGGCTTCTACAATTGCAAGTTAAAATCCGCGTATCCAAAAAAAAAAATGGATTGAAATGAAGCCATCGAACTGTAGAAATCAGAGGTGGCTATCATGCATAAAAAGAATAAGTGTCAGCGCTGCGGCTCAGGTGACCGCTACGCTTAAAAACAATGAAAGAAAAATATGAGGCACTTGGTTGTTCTCCTCCATTCTTCACGATCCTTTGGTTTTGAAGCCCTCATGTGTGATCCAAAGCACAGAATAGCAACGTCAACACGATTTTGAACATCATCGACCTAGAAGTCCCCCTTTCACACCTTTTTTTTTTTATTAAAGTCAGCAGGATATGCGATCGCTTTCAAGCAATTTCTGCTTCCCTCTCACTAATTACAAAAGGAACGACCCTGAGAGAAGCTTTTTTTTTTAAATATGCTGTCCTGTTTTCCCTAGCAATCTCGCTTTCTTGGTGAATATAAAACAATCAACGCTGTCGCTCCCTCAGGAGGGGACTTTGTATGCGGAGGAGTAAGTAGGGGGTTCGAAATTTAAAATTGAGACTCTTCAAAAAAACTCAAAGCAGGAGACCCTTTCTGGGATACGTGGATCATTTCTTCGGAGGCAACACGAAATTTTCAGCATTGAAAAAAAAAGTTAAACGCAAAACACGGTGTTTCCTAAGCCTATAGATTGAAAATATCGAACGAAGTCCTGCCTTCTTTTTACTTTTTTATTTTCGACGTCTCTTGCTTTCCTCCCCTCCGTCTCGTTGAAAACCGTGAAACAGGAGAATGGTCACCGCCTCGCGCGCGGTAACGTTCTTGCGCCCTATCAACGTGTCCGCAGGTTTCCGGAATTAATGAGGCCATTAGGACACGAAGCTCGCATTATAGCGATACGACGGCTGCGTACAGTCTTTCTTTTGTCCTTTCGCGCTCTCTCTCTCTAGCACATACATACAAACAAGGGACATTCATACACGAACGCCCACACACGTGGGCAACAAACGCACGCACACGCGATGCCATTGTATGTGATGCGGATCTTCTCCGCCCCCATCCCACTACTTGCAACGACCCTCCTGTCGGCGGCCTGCTTTTGTCGCGATACCCGGGAAGCGCCAGAGCAGACCGCGTGGTGCAAGTGCTGGCGCCGGCAACGACAACTCTTGGGCTTGCGAAAGCTTCCACCGGAGTGAGCTCGCTGTTTGCACAGCGTGGATCACCATAAAAGGGGCATGCGGTTCTAAACAGCGGATAAGACGCAGCCGCTCTGAGATGAAACGCGGCATGAAAGAAAGAAAGCTAAAAGTTTCAAAAAAGAGGAACCGAAGGGTGTTCTGGCTCACGCTTCAAGAGAAAATTTTCGCTTTACGACCCGAGGGCTGTTTGTGCCCCGAATAAAGGAGCGCCCTAATGGCGGTGTTGGTAAAGTAGCTTCCCTGTTGTTTTGTACGGGGCCATTTTTCGCTATCTCGCTATTCTATTTAAGGCGTAGCAGTTAGTGCGACGACTTCCAGCGGGTTCGCGTTCACCGTACGCGTTGACACTTCCTGGTGTCACGTGATCGATCCTTATGGAAAAGAAAAAAAAAGAAATGTTCCTCCGAGGTATACGCAGGAGAAGCGGAGTGTATGATTAACAAATCACGTATAAAGACAGCTGCCGTGAGGAATCGACAGTCTTGCTTGAGAAAACAAGTCTGTATCTTACGAAATGCATGAGTTTATTTTCGCGAGCTTCAACTTACGCTGAGGAGTACATAAACCGGGTGAATGTGGACACATGTCGAAGAAAAACGCCGTTGTCACCAGTAGCATCGATGTTGGCCACGTAATGCGAGCCACCTCATCAGCTCGGTTGATGCCAGAAGTGCACTGGAAACGGGCGGTTGGTTGATTAAAAGGTTTCATTGATCTTTCAATGGCCTCCAGTTGATATCTTGCCAGCAGTTTATCTTCTATTGCGATAGCACTATTAGTTTGACATGCTGATTTCACGGATGTTGTACATGGTGTAGATTCAGTACATCCAGTGTAGTCTGAGGTATTTTCGAGCACTGTGCATCGAAATCACATGCTTCAGTCCTAACAAACGGACAAAAAACTAATGAACGTGGGGCCAGCACAGGCAAATTGAAATGATACCGAGAATCGTAATAAATACATGATGCGCATTATTCCAAGAGATGATGTCGTTTCGGTATTTATTGACATGAAAATTGCTGCTTACTGGAAAGTTCTAGTTGTGTCGAATAAAATGTTTGTATTGATTTCCTTATTTATCGATGTTACTACGTATTCCCGATTCTCTGCGATCCCCATCCGTGACGCAGCCCGATACCATTGTCTGTCTATTGCACAAAATGAAGAAAATCAATAATCAGGTTACGGAGTTTAACGGGGCGAAGATACACCTAGTACAACACGTGTCGTAGGGAGATGGCTACGGATTAACTTCAACCACCTGGGGGATCTTTAAATAGGGCGGAAATCATAATAAATGGGCGGTATTCACTTTTCACCAGCGGCCACCGCGGCCGGAATCGAACCTGTCCAACACACTCCCCTTTCGGCTCAACAGCGCAACGGCTTAGCCACTCTGAGCCATCGCGTTGGGTAAAAGGTGAAAACGCGTACTGTATCTTTTTTGCTGTTGCTCGGAAAACAACCGAAGATGGTGCAAGAAATCATTTTAGACATTCACATGTTCGTCCCTGTAAGGTCCACTTATGCGATCAGCGGCCAGGCGCCCGGGCTGCGCGTGAGAACCCGCCAATCTGCCTGGGGGCTCAGCACTGTGGACTCTACGCCGCAGCCGTCGCCAATTCGTCACGGCGCGTACGGGAGACGGATTGTCTGGCCCACCGAATACCGCGGGGATAATCCCCCATTGAGATCGCAGACGGCGCCGCCGGATTCCGAGAATCGTCGACGACACGCGCGGAGGGGGAGGAATTACCGCCGTCGAAGCACGCGCCGCGCGAGACACCATTGTTAACGAGCCCCGGTCGGCACGGCGCACTGCCGCCGCCTTTCGCTTTCACCCCGCGGGGTCGCGCGCACTTGCTCGTCCGCGAACGTGCCGTTGACCCAAAGATGGCGGCGCCTCATTGAATATTCCGTAGCGCGCTGAGTGACAGATGTCTACGTGAATTTGGGCCGTCCCTTACGCGTTTACGAACGCTACAGGGGCGTTCCCGATAGAGTGTGATCTCGAGGTGTTATAAGGCCGCACCTCTCTAAAATCTGCTATCCTGGCACGGCAGGTGCTGGTTTTTCCTAACCTCTCAACTTGAAGGAAGTGTTACAATACCTCGCCAATTTTTTTCATCGGCGTCGTCTTCGGTTAACAGAGCTGTGCAGGGAAGTAGCAGCCTCGGAAAACCTCGTTAGACGACTGATCACATATTCACCTCACCCTTCATTAAGCCAGCAAATTAACCACGGACTGGCCGAAAGCATTCGTGTGTACCCAGGGATGGCGCGACGTCATTACTCCCCGTGTAATTCTCCGCAACGCTTGCTCATCACAATAATACATTATTAATTTCATGTACGGGGCTACTACTTGGTAACAAAAAGCGCCCACGTGCTCCTTTTGCCTCATCTGCGGTCTCCCCTTGGTCCTAGACACAGCACCATGTGGCCCCAACCCGGTCGTTCAAAATGATCCTGCGCTTTATGGCGAGTACGGCGCTCGCTGTTTAACTGACAGCCCCTACAGGGAATTAACCAACTGGTTTTAGGCACACCAAGGTGTCGACTGCTCCTGACGCATTGAAAGCAATTCCTTTGAGCAGTGCGCAGTTTTAAATTGTTTGTGTCGACAAATATTATGGCGAGATATGTATGACTCTTCATGAGAAAGCGGGCTTGGAATGAAATGCGCGTTTGTGGCTAGAAGAAAGCGACAGCTGCAAGCTGCAAGAACTAGAGGGAGGTAGCCGACGGGAAAACTGGGTGTAGAATCACTAAGATGTCTTTTTTGCACGTAATCTATTTAGATATATTGCAAATTGAAATCAAGAGCATGAGAAAATTGATCATGGCTTTGGTCATGGTGCGAAACCAATTAGAAAAATAAGAAATGGGAGGCATCCACTAGGTTAACGCATATTTAGACAGCGACTTATGACTGCAAATGGGCAAATAGATATGGCCGTCTTTTATGTAGGTCTTCCTTATTTATTATAATTTGGGATGAGTCGAGGACGAAAGCATGTCTCAGTACACTATCTACAAGATATAACAGCTGCAAAACAAAATTACTTGACGAGTGGAAGCAGAAGACCAATTACACAATAGATCTCGGTGTCTGATTATTTGGTCGGTGCTCGTATATAATAATGTTTCTTCCCCTCTCTTCCCTGGCCAGCCCAGACCCGCATACCCAGCTCAACTTGGTGACCCGAGCAAACTTGGTGACCCGAGGAAGGACAGCCAGCCGAAGCCAAATAATCCCGGACTAAGGATGCCTTCAACGGGGCGAGGTTCATACATCAGAGCCTGCACGACAAATAAAAATCTCTCTCTCTCCCTCTCCCTCTCTCTCTCTCTCTCTCTCTCTTACTCGCACATTCATGTGTGTGCATACATATCATTCGCGTATGGATCCTGCCACATTTAGCCTTTCTTGGAGCAAATGAAACATAACATTTCAGACCGGCGTCGCTGCTTAGATCCTAGCGGACAATCATACAATTATTTTGTGAGAGATATACATGTGAGCATCGATCAGGAACGAGCTTTCCGAATATTTCCGTGTGAAGACGGCATCATCGCCATTCGCAGTGGTAACCATGGGGGTACGCTCACCGATCACTCATAGCCAGCCACCCATCGTCATAATCCTCTGCTTATAACCATCGTCATCGCGCGCTAGCAGGCGAGCTAGAGAGCGAGTGAGTGAGAAAGCGAGAAAGTGGGAAAGCAAGCGACCAAGCGAGTGAGCGAGTAAGCAACAAAGCGCTCACTCAATTGCAAGCAAGCAAGCAAGCAAGCGAGCGAGCTCCCTTATTTTCAGTGGCTATTAAGCTATTTAGCATGCTTATAGTGCAATTGAAAAAGAAAAGCGCGGAAAGCAAAGGCATGATGGGGAATAGTTTTCTCCAACTGCTACTAAGCCCACCGACACAAAAACCAGAGGGCATTGACGCTGTAACGATAATTTACAAGTACCGAACGAGTCCTTTCCTGGAATGTGCGCCTCCGCACAGTTAAGTGCGCTCCGAAACGAGCACTTCCCTTACTTCCGCACTTTCAACGTGACTAAGCTAGGACAGTGGCGACTGTAATGCTGGAAAACTAACATTCCTGTTTTCCAGGCCCTTCCAACACACGGGCATCACCAGGATGCATTAGACGAGTCGAAAAAGAGAAAGGATTCCTTCGAGAGTGGCTTTGCTGTTCAAGGCCGTGACTGTGCAGGCGAGAAGAATGAGTCTTTCGATGCGAGGCGCCTTGCCCACACTTGAAGCGGCGACGTGGGGGCTTTTTCCCGTTGGGAAGAAACCCGACCACGTGCGTCCTGATCGTCTCGGCACCCATGTGGGAAGGGAAAAAAGCCAGCACCTCGATGTGCCGGTAATAAAAACAGCGACGGGACCCCGTGGTGCCTGGTTGGGGAAATGGGCTGGAAGGAGATTGAGTCCTTTGGAAGAAAACATTAGCGAGCGTCTTCACGTCTCGCGCACGCCAGACAACGGAGGTTTGCAAAGAGCGGAGTCAGCGGGATCGAAGTGCTCCGAAAGAGTAATTTGATGGTGGAAGCCGTCGACGAAGTGTGTCCATGGCTCTGGTGCGCTTTTCCTAAACGAGCACGTGCATTTCTGGGCTTTAAGTGTTGGAGATGGCTGAGTTTGCCAAATATTGAGTGGAAAAAAATTGATTCAACAGAACGTCCTCAATGCGTGACTTGTTTCTTGCTTGCTTGCGTACTAGAAACTCGGGTTCATCAATTTCGTGGAGGAATATTTTCTTGGCATTCTGGAAGAGATTAGTTGGTTTGCGCCGTTATAGTTAGTTCTCTGTTCTTCAGTCAGCACCGACACATACGAAATTCCTACATTTGTTTTTGGCTGTGAATTTTGAGTTTTCCGAGTAAGGGCTGTTCCTAAGAGATACAAGTTTTCGGCAATTATCTTATTGTTTTGTTTTCTAACGTGAAGGTAAGAAAATAAGCCCTGGGGATACAACATGAATTCTCCGGACCAATAGCGAATCATCGGAAAGGGATTTTATTTCAAACAAGACAAAAGCGTGAACAAATCTGAGTGCATGTGGTGGCCTGTCGCCAGGCTTAGCAACAGCGGACGTAATGATCCGGGTTTCTACAGACGCATGGCTAATACTGCGTCCACAAGCTTTTCCCCTCCACCGAATATTCTGGAGCTTTCAGGCACGAACTTGCTTTACAGTACGCAACTAATCTTCGAATTTGGGTGTATGCACGTATAGAGACGCATTCAGCGCATATCTGACAAATAAAATGCTTTTCCCAAATCGCAAGCATTGTCCGCATCTGTAGAAATTCATGCAATTAACCAAGCACTTACTACACTCTCCACCAGCCGACGGAACAGTGGGTTATCTTTACAGATTGAAAGCCATCGCTACAAACTGTTCGACGTGCCCGCTGAAGCAGCATTCACGGCATTCTATTGATTGGAAGAATGTGTAGTGAAGAGCCAGGGCAGTGTGGTGGCCAATCCGCCGAACCGTTGGCGTACCGCTAGCCGAAGAGAAAGGGCCAGCAAGAAGGAAGAAGACGAAGAAGGAGCTCGGAAGCGGTCGGGCAAGACGACAGAAGGACGGCGCCCTCGCGGTGTAGGCCCGAGGTCCGTCGCCGGCGCTTCCTTCCAAGTTTCCGTCCATCACGGTGTAGGCCCGACGACAGCCCTGGACGACTGCGGGAGAAGCCGGGGTTCGGCCCAAGAGTGAGTGGTGTGCCGGTGGAGCGGAGCGCGGGCAGCGAGACCTTGTTTCGAGCACAAGCTATCTCCTCCCGCCGGTAATCATCGGCACCACCACGTTCTTCGCAGCGGAACATAACGCCAGATTGAAGCTTCTCGGCGCACACATCTCGTCAGCTCTGCGGACAGACTGCCACCTCGCGTCGACTCACCGAAGTCACCAGCCCGTCTCCGCTCCACACACCGTGCCAGCCCCACTGGTCTGTAGTGGACCAGTTCCTCGCCAGTCCTCTGCGAGTCTTCTAAATATTGTCTTCCCCCTTTCATACCTGCGCGTTTGGATTTCCTTCTGAATATAACGCGTGTGTTGGCTTACAAACAGTAGTCCGGCTCATTTCTCTCCACGCGGTCCGGCCCAACATTCATAACAGAATGAATAAATGAATGGATGACCAACTTATTTTGCACGAGACTGGGATGGGGGAAGAAGGGAGATTTATAATCTTCTACTTGTTCTAGCGTTTCGTTACATACGCTGAACACGGCTCTTTCGGTACATTTATTTGTCTTTACTTTACATATCTTGATATTTATGTATTGCCCACGGCATTGCTTTCAGAATATACTTGTATTTTCTAATCAGGGCTAAAAGGACAAAAAGAACAGTAATCACTTACATGCCCAATGCCTTTGAGTCGTTATTACAGATGCGTGTACGAGTACTGCCTGGGAGCGAAGCCGCCATCGTAATGTATTTTCTTTATTCCCGCCGCTGGCATGTCGGTAAGATCCGGGAGCAATTGCGAATTGTGCCCCTGATATTGCCACGTATACTCTGTGAAGACGCACGCCATGTCGAGCCAGTGAGTCCCAAGGGGGAGACGTAGGACAGGAGGAATTTCTTGCAAGCTGTCGCCAGAAGCCACTCAAACTGAGGGTATAAGCACAAAGAAAATACGGTGAATGAAATGAAGAAAGCAAAATAAACGAGGCCGGAGAAGTGTTTTATTTTCCTAAAGGGCTCTACCTTGTTTATTTTTGCACAGCGAAGAGGCATCTCTGCAGAGTCAAAGTCACAGTCGTGAAACCTTGTTTATTCGTCTCGTTGCCTGTTTTGTGTTGTCCTCGTAAACTACTGAAGCTTATTTCTTCAACGGTACAGAAAAAGCGAAAGAGAAGCAGCCAGGGGAAGTAGAGACTGAAACGAAACTTTGACGGTCATTGTCCGTTTCCTCTCGCCCTCCTTCCCCCCTTCCTCATCTTTTTCTTCCTTGTTGGAACGAGTGGTTTGGGTGCGTGTGTTTTCTATTTATTACAAGCGCAAGGAAAAGGTGCTTGAACTTTTCTGAATGTTGGGTTTGCCGGAGTTCTTTGCGGACGGTTGTAGCATGGTCGGGGACCACAGTTCCCGAATGAAGCAAGCGGGGGAAACATACATTACAATACGGTAAATTTCTTGCATCGTGGTCTTTATGATTTTCGGAAACAAAAATAACAAGAGATCTTTTACATACCAGTTCGAGCAATAGTTTCATTGAAACTTATACAACGTTGTACAATTGCTTTTGAGTTTGAACGTTTGGTTTCTTGTCATTTTTCCGCAGTAAAGCAACGTTACACTTCCATGGTCCGAACTTGAAGATGCTCATTGAAAATATATGTATGTTAATCTGTAATCTTCTTCTTAATATGCCTTGTACACTTAGCTTAATTTTTACTATACCTTGACGCGTGACTTGTAGCCCTCGCTTGGGATTTGCAGTGTTTCTGTGAATTCGTTTTTCTTCAGGTTTGTGATTTTACCGTGTAAAGTGCAGCACTCTGTGGCTGAAGCAGACATGCTACTCATCGTCATCGTCACCAACCGTAGATCATTGTTGCTCTGGTATCACCGCGGTTTCTTCTTGATGACGGAACGTTATCTAGACAAAGCCCATTTTCTGGCTGGTATTACGGATCTGGAGAGTTCCAGCTTTGGAACACCAATCAGGGCTATGGATGCTTTAGTTCCAAAGTAAGCACCGCACACCATGTCACTGAATTTTTCTACATAGATCCTGGGAGGTGTTCCCCTCAAACATTACACGCCTGAAATAGTTTGCAAAATAAAGGGAGCTCACATTAACGCGTACGACGTAAAGGTAGCGAAGCTGCGCGCAATCATCACGACCTTCACGATAGGTTAAGTCCACGATTGCAGCCGAATTTTTGCTTACTGACTTCCGCAATGACCTATACTCCATCACTGTTGCCATAAGTGAGAGGTGCTTCGTTTTTTTATGTAACGAGTATTGGACATCACCTTCGAGGGGCGTGCGCTACGACGTGTCATTATCATTCCCAGCAAGTGTTGGCGCGATTACGGGGAACGCAGGAGTGTGTTTCTTTTGCCAATCGTAGTCAACCTCCCAAATTGGGTATGCTTGGCTTGAGAAACGTGCGCCGTGGACGCTGGGCGGTCGCTGCGTGGCATGAACCCACGATTGCTGGACATTTTCTTGTTTTTTTAACCCCCAAGCGAGTGTAGGAACAACAACAACAATAACCATAACAAAAAAAAAATTCCCCGCATTTCCCCGAAGGGAAGAATGTGAAAGTGCGAATGCATGAGTTGAATTTGCGCGGTTCGGTAATGTTCGCGAAAGAGAGATCACACACACACACACAACTACAAAGAAAGAAAGATGCATTTATTCACAGACACCTATTTGTGTTGTCGTTGTACTTGATTGCTAGAGCGGATCTCAGCTTTGAAATTTCGTGTCAGTACTCCTTTAAGCGGGTGCATTAGCCCTTCTCACGCCCGATTCCTGGCCAATCCCCCACGTGGGTATGTGCCATGTCAGCGGCCAGGCAGCGCGCGCCCATCTCCCCCCCCCCGTTGCCAAAGAAGACGAGGAGATTCCTGGCCAATCCCCCACGTGGGTATGTGCCATGTTAGCGGCCAGGCAGCGCGGGGTGCATTAGCCCTTCTCACGCCCGATTCCTGGCCAATCATGTGCCATGTCAGCGGCCACGCAGCGCGCGCCCATCTCCCCCCGTTGCCAAAGAAGACGAGGAGATTCATGGCCAATCCCCCACGTGGGTATGTGCCATGTCAGCGGCCAGGCAGCGCGCGCCCATCTCCCCCCGTTGCCAAGGAAGACGAGGAGCGCGCGCACCCGCAGCTGTTGCTATGCGGACGGCGGCGGAATGCGGACGGCGGCGGACGCTTCAGGCTCGCTTAAGAAGTGCATTCGCCCTTAAAACAATAACAACTATGACGACAACGACGACGATGACGACAGAAACTGCAAGAACGACAACGACAACGATGACAACAACAACGAGGCCGTCCAGCGTCCGCCCGAAGTTTCTACCTACATACGCACCATCTGTGAGGCGTTTGCCAGTAACCACCAGTACAAATTGCTGGCTCCCCTCAAACTGACTCCTCGTCGCACCTTTCACTTGCCCGCATTTCAGCGTGAATGATGGCGCCAAGCACGGCGCCAGACGCCTGGATACTTTAGATCCGACAAAATGTGAGTGTGCGGAGGCAGCAGAGAGTCGAGTGGCCCAGTGTAGTCATCGTGGATTTCCATCTCATACAATATTCATAGTGGCGCTCGGGGCGCGTCTTTCAAGCTGCCTGCCCGGCACGCGCTTCTTCCGGCACTCGGTCACACTGAATCCTGGCGCCTGAGCTCTACTGGAGTGCGCGGGGGCTCCCCTGACTGTGACTCTTGCATCTTCGCTTTAGTGCGTTCCGTGCCTCAAGTAAGTGCGCTAGCCGGCTGTTCATGTTGGGTATGTCGTCCGCCGTCTCCAGCTCCGTGGTAGCTCGCTGGGCCTCGGTGAGTAGTGCCTTCGCCCACTCTTCTCTGTCGTCGATGTGGTCAGGAATGGTCTCCAGGTTGGTACGGAACTTGTTCCAGTCCGTGAGTTTCTGTGTTCGTGGAGGGGAAAATGACTGTTGAGAGGCATAATGATCTCGATTACACAATGGTCACTGCCGAGTGTCTCCAGGGTATTTCGCCACCGCACTTTCGTGTTGTTGCTGCAAGCCAGGTCGGGGTTGGTGTCCCGTTGTACGGACGGGCCGTGCCTGGTAGGAGTGAATATGTCATTGATGAGGTGGTAGCCGGCGTCCTGGGTCTCCTCTAGGAGGTTCCGGCCCTTCGCCGTCATGCACTGGTAGCCCCATGTGGTGTGTTGAGCACTGAAGTCGCCACAGATCAATGTAGTGTTGTCCCCCGCAAGCTGCTTGATCTTGCGAATAAGGGTGCCGTAGCGCTGTGATGAGTACTTAGGCTTGGTGTAGATATTAGTGATGTAGATGTGCTCCTTGTGCTTCCTGTTCCTCTTCCCGACGACCACTTCAATCGTAAGATGTTCGGTGTTCGTCGTATGCTTGAGGTCGTGCTCCAAGTATACTATTCCCCTCTTTACCAGGGTACAGACCGGGCCCACTTCTCTGTGGACTTGGGGACTGAGGTAGCGTAGGAGCGGTACCTTGGTATCTTCGGGGAGACTTCGCAGTGTGTCTCTTGCAGGAGGATTATGTCCGGTTGTCTTGTAGCGTGTGTGATGGCTTGAATGAGTACTGCCTTCTTTCCGTAAGTACCGTTCATGTTCCATTGCCATATTATCAATTCCGTTGGCGGGGTGAGTTTTGAGTTGTCCGAAGTTTGCTGCTCTCTAGGGACTGCTACCGCCATTGTGCGAGGAGAGGCGATACAAAGTCCAGGAACGTGAAAACAGCCGCGGCTATCGGACATGAAAGGGGAGCGAGGAGGATGCGCACAGCCTCAATGAGAGAGGACAGCACCGAACACAGGCCCCCAGTGTTTCGCTCGTGTTTTGGTTCACGCTGATGTTGCAGTGAAGCTCGGCGAGCAGAGGCTGAAGACCGCGTTGTTGGAGTCGTAGCCGGTGCTATCACAGGCACCCCTGTAGATGCAGGTGGTTCCGCGTGCCTGGGAGTAGGATCATGCTGAGCTGCTGGAGAGCGGTCTGCCAGTGCTGGTGCAGCAGGGAGCTGCTTTGGCGGCTACAGGGGCGGCTGCTTTGGCCCGTGTTGAAGAACCGGTAAGGCCAGAAAGTCCTCCTAGGCGTTCTTGAAAATTGGACCCGCAGTTTGCTTGGTCCAAGCTTCCTTGCGCCCTGTGCTACGCCCTTGCACAAAAGCCGATTTCGCTGACGAGGCGGCAGCAATGGAGGCAGCGATGATTCCAGGCTCCGTGGCAGGGCCTGGTGGGTCACCCGACGGTTGGCGAAGAAGTGTTGTTGGCGGCGGCAAACACATGGCCGCGCCCGTCGCCGGGAGCATAGTTAAACGTCTAAACACCAAATTGACAGTAATTTGCTCGACTCAAGTCGAATAAGATAAAATAACACAGAGAGAAGGTCACGATTGACTCAGTGTAGCTTCGTCTTCGTCCCAATAGTACAAAAACTGCACTTTCTGGCCCCAATCACAGCATACTCAGACATAACAGGGCACCCTTTGGCAGAAATCAGCTATTTGCGTAATGCAGCATTGTGAAGTTTTTTTTGTGGTAATTTTTATTTTTACCAGACAATCAATTGATATATATTGTGAGCAGGATTATGAACTGGATTATTTTAGTGCTGTTGGTCGCACGGACTTCTTTTGCATATCTGTTTTGTGCTTGTGCACATCGCTAACAGGGGCAGACGGAAAAGCTTCACGAGAAAACTCTCGTATAGCGGATGGTAAGCTGATGCTTAGGAGAATTTAGGTTCAGGCATTTCTTTTCGCGGATGGCTTATTATGTGAAATGAATAAGGGCCAAGTGGGCTCTACGTAATCTGCGCCGGTAATAATATGTATTGACGGTTTCTTTATTATATAACGGATATCGACTTATAAACGAATGTGATAGTTACTGTGTCCTAAATTGTTCGCAGCAACTTAACTGCGCATGAAACAGTAAATTATATGTAATTTTCTTAATCCTAGCTACTTAAATTTGCCACTTCAGTTAGCTGCATTTTCAAATATATTTTTAATTTCCCTCACATTAGCATGCTACGAAATTATCTCAAGAAAGTTATCTTAACATTAACCGAACCTATATATATCAGTTAATTATGATCACGCATAGCTATGAGAATATCGTAGCTTTAAACAGTTCGCGTTTCCCACTTTTCGACATCCATTCGTAAAATTTCACATACTATGAATAAAAGGATCACTTGGTGACGTGACAGACATCGCCGGTTTGCAGACCAGGTCCGGAATAATAATTGTTAGCACACCCTGCAATTGTATAGACTGGCCTACGTGTCTGTGATGTTGAGCAAATAAAAGCGCAAGGCTGCGCGTTCTGGAAGCGATCTGTAAGGGCCTAGAGGATTGCCACGCGTAAGGCTCCTCCTCCATGTTGCACGGGCTGAGCTGCGACGACTTAATTCAACGACCAGGAGGGCGTCGACCTACTTATCGTTCTAGAAATAATAAATTACGCGCCCCGACGGGGAACACGAGCGCAAGAAGGACCTAAGCACAGGGGAAACTTGAGGGCACGTGAAGCTCCCCAGCCAGTCAAAGCGTACTAGATGTATAAAAGAAATACGGAGGGGCAAACGGCTCTAATGTGACACCGGCTTTCCCTTCGGTCCCCTCTTAACCACCCTTTCATTCCCGGAGGTGGCCACATCTGAGCGAAAGTGTCAACTTGATCCGGGCAGCTTCCGGGAAGGAAGCCGAGCTTCGTACGTCGCGACTGAGGCGGCCTTCTCGCCTTGGTTAGCCTTGAAGCTCGTCGAGCTCAACCGCTCCGTCCTCCCCAATTATGTGTAACCTCACTAACGGCAGCCAAGAAGCAAAAAAAAAGAACTGGTTGGGTGAGATGCTGTGGCTGCAAGTTGTGTGCCATGACTGACACTGAACGCCGCATTTTGAAGCACCCTAAAAACACTGCTTGCGTACGGGAGTCAAATGTTGTTTAGGCACCACAGAAAAGATGGGCAAAATAAGAAGCAAGTAATTGGCTATCATGCAGCAAATGCGCAGACAGTAAGAGATGTTCTCATCTTGGTTGTGTTTGCATTGCACTTGTCCCGGTGTTTCAGTGTACCTTCACTATTCACTTTTACTTCTTTCATGGGTCTTTCTTTTTATGATACGGCAAAAATTCTTAGGCCTTTGTTATTTTATTCGCTTTTTAAAATGTTCTAACCTCAACAGTATTCTGCATTTTTAAACGTCTTCACCCCGGTAATTGTATCTTGTCCTCGTTTACATGTGGCTGAATGTGGATCAGAGTTCTTTAGTATACTACGTGAAGCTGCAAAGCGCGCTTACACCTTAGATCGTGCCCTGATGCCATCCCCTGTGATGACTGTGATAAGGCGCTGTTACCGACAACAGAAATTTATTTTCAAGCCCACGTCTATTCCACTAATCTTTCATTAAGGCAGAAACATTATGTCATCGCTCCCTTCTTAACAATATATAGGTGCAGATTAAGCCAACTTCATCAATACACCCCCCCCCCCCCCGCGCACAGACACACACACACACGCACACACTTCAGCTGCTTCGTCTAAAAATGAAGTCGTTATCTAAACGTTGCCCTACTACACCATAAACAATCTGGGGAAGCTCAGTAGCTCTAAGAACCAAAGGCATGAACAAAAGTTCTCGGAAAGGAGCAACTTCCTTCAGTTTTTTTGAAAGACCCCACTGCTGATTCTTTAGAAGAAGTCGAACAAAGCACAAAGCTAAGGAAACATACTCCCACACCCACGATACGCAAAAAGAACCCCGGCCCCCCTTTACGTCAACAATGTTCCCGCCTACGGCAATCACGGTGACCTAGCCTCTCCAAACCGTCTTTTTGAAAAAGCTTTCACACTCTGCCCGGTTCGTTTCATGTGGTGCTCCTTCACCCGATGCTTCCCTACCCATCTCCCTCCCTGGACTCTTGATTTTTCTTGCCAGCAACCCCACTCCGTTTTTTTTTTTTTTTTCACTTTTCCCGCGCCTTACTTCTCGTTTTTTTTCTTCTGGGGAACCTTGACGCCGTGTTCGTCTTCTTCCTGTTTTCCACCCCTACCTCAATCTTCCTCAGTCTGCCGTCCATTTCAAATCTATTCGCTCTTACTGCACGGAAAGCCTTAAGGCCCCTGATGTGGGATATATCTCTCTCCTTCCTGGCCGACGACGGGAAAGTAAATGGGTAGGGAGGAGTGGTGGCCGGACGGCGCGTAATGTTTCGCCCAGGATGGCACAATCGAAAAGTAGAAGTCCACGTGGCAGCATTTTCTGCGCCCCATTCGCAGCTCGTCTCGGATGTTCTCAGCATCCACTCCAATCTCTCCTCCCTTCTCCTTTGCCGGCTTCCTCTTCACTCCCCGCGACATTAGCTCTCCATTCCGATCAAAGGGGCCCATTGGTGCCACTGCGCACGCCAATGTTGTCTGCTCCCTCGCGGAGTTTTTTTTTTTGCATACCTGGCGAGCTGTGTTCCTGGCTATTTGCGTGAACCACTAAATTTGTTTAGTCGGGTATATTATATGAAACGCTGTTCCTTTTGCCAGTCTGCGGCCTTCCGCTGCGCGTTTGCAATAGCAATGGTTTGCGCTAAAATATGACGCTTCATTTGTTTCGTTACAGCATTCATAAGGGGGTGGGAAATACGTAAAAAGCTCTATGCCCCAGTATTGTTAATACTCTACGCTTTCCATTGCCAACAATGCTCCTAGTAGGAACCTACACACCGTTGTTGTTTTGTGGTACTAATAGGAATACGTGCAGTCATGGAAAAATGAAGCGTGATCGCGGAAATGTCGATCCGGACACACAAATAGCGGGATTTCTTTTCATCCCAGTTTAATTGACGCGTAGCTTAATTACAGTAATAAAGTTGAGAAATGTGGCTTTCAATATACTAACAGCGTGCCATTAGTGGACCTCCACATAACGTGATTTTCAATTTTGAGCGTACTCGTTCGTATTTGTGGGTTTGAATATCATTTGTTCATGACTATACCTAATAAAACTCTGCGTTACAGCATCAAGCTCATGCACCCAGGTAAAACTGCACACAGGTAAAAGCAATAATGTTTTCCGAAACCCCTATAAGCCATTCAGCATACAACATTTTTTTAGAAAACGTTTCTGCGCATTCAAGCCCACATTTTACACTCACCCCTGGCGCTACGCTTAGATGTACATAGAACTTCAGCTAGAGGATGGTACCAAGCAAAAAGAATGCCTTTGTGGAATTGATGCTCGTGAAATGGTCTATTCGTTATTTTGTCCCGTGAAATATCTTAAGAAATGGTACATTCAGTTGGGGAGCAGTTGCAGTAGACCTGCAAAATAATGGCTCGCTCTTTAAATGCTTTGTCAGTGCAGTAACTGGTGGAGCTGAATGGATCGACAACCTCTTGACCATAATCTTGTCTGCAAAGCACTAGAACATTTCCGTTTCTTTCGCCCTTTCCGGATGCTCTCCTAAGCAAATCTCATGGAGCGTAAGTGTTAAATATAGTTATAGATTAACTTAAGTAAAACAGATCCACATGGCCACATTATTACTGCAAGAGGTTAGCGGAAAACAAAGAAAAGCTAAACACCACCAGAAAAATGTTATAAAGGCTTAAGACAATTGTTGCCGCTTTCTTTTTTTTTTTTGCGTCAGTACCAACGATGTTATTATGAGGAACCCAGAAATTTTGACGTAGAAATAGAGATTCTTCAAAAAAGGGGGTCGTGGTGGGAGTCTAGAAATTTTGCCCCACACACAGAAGACACGAAGGTCAGCTGTCATCTTATTACTAGTCTTTTTTTGCTCTAACTACATTTAGCAACTGATTATTGAGCATCTAGGATAGCTGCTGAGGACCATTTCATCACATATCATAAAATTAAGCGTTTATTAAATCACTTTACGTTTCATCTTAGGTGTACAAGTTCAGTTACTAGAGGAAAGCCAGGAGTGAGACAAGCCCTGCGGGTTTTCATACAGAAATGTAGCACGTACAATACTTAAAACTTAATAGACAGTCAGTTAATTGTAATGAACAAAATCAACTTTTGTTGGTCGAACATATCAGCAGTTAAGGTTAGCAGCCACCAAAATGCCGCGTCGTGGTTACAAGCAACAGCTAAAAATCATTTTAGCTGTGGAAAACAACGTTTTTATCTCGGGTTGCAACCACCCGGATATATCGCCCTTTTGCTGTTGCCGAATTAGCAATTTGGCTGACCAGAAAACCAGCCTTTGTTTATAGTGTCAACAAGTCAATGAACTGATATCGCACTCTGACGTTTCTCAAATATCTAAAGGTAAACCTTATAGAGGTAATTGTTCGTATAACGCGCTCCTTGCAGCAGAACACAACTATCACTCGTGAAAAAGTCGCTACAACACTTGGAAAATGTTGTTGGGCTATTGTTATGAAAACCTTCGTAGTCGCATTGAGCTTCTCTGTGTTCTGGGGTGTAAACCAATCATTTTTATTCTTAGAATTGATGCAGGGTGTCTACTGGCTCTTTTTTATGGTGCAGAGAATTTTTACCGTAGAATTGGTAACTAGCTAAAACCTGTGACCATGAAAGGAGAATGCCATATACTTCATCCGAACCAGAAAGGTTAGAAGCCCTCGGTTTCCCTCAGATATCGTAATAATCGTCAAACACGGAACTGGCCAATCGGCTCCCACCAAGCAGCGCATGTACTTGCCTGGATGGACCATGATCGCTATCTGCAATGCGGGAATCATTGCAGTAAGCCTGCCGACAACCTTACTATCTTATTTATTTATTTATTTATTTATTTATTTATTTATTTATTTATTTATTTATTTATTTATTTATTTATTTATTTATTCACATACCCTCAGGGCCTAGGGGCATTACAGAGGGGAGTGGGGGATAACAAAATTATTGGAAGAATATACAGCAAGTAATAAGATGATAACAACAGCTCTTTACACAAACAGTACAGACACTGCGATAGCTATATCAACAGCTCCTTACTAAAGGAAGCATGCGTTGCACAAGTTGGCATAAACACTCATAACCAGCTTTACTCCAACAGAGTCGACACTGCACAAATTTGGCTGGTGACAATACAAATACAACGGACCTTCACCTGAGAAGGCTAAATAAACAAATAAACACTGCCCAAGTCAGGGAACGTAAAAAACAAAAAAACATAACAGCATACACATTTTCACTCAAACAGTCTGGAAACTTCACGCCTAAAAGCCACGACGTCCAAGATTTCGGCAACTGCATGTGGCAGTTGCCGATGTCAGATCAAACTTGTCAGAGACAAATCCGTCCTCCCTGTCGACACAGCATTCTGACGTCGAGGATTACAGAAGGGTGAAGTATTGGCCTGTCACACGCAATATATCACTGCCAGGAGCTGGCTACTGCATTGCCAGAGGGAAGATTAGCTCAGAAGCAAACTCGCAGACAATAAAGACGCAATAAAGGCACTACCGTGACACGCGCTCAATCCCTGGGTGATGAGCAACGTGATAAACAGCAGGACTGTGTAAACAAACCCGTACTTTGTTAGGTCTGCTGAGGTCTAGTCCTCGCTGGTGAAGTCGCGCTGTGTCCAAGTAGACATCGCCCTGGCACAAGTTGTCTTGCCTTATGTGTGCCATGTGGGACCTAAGCGCCCAGCAAAGCAAATATACCGCCTTCGACTCTTCTTTGCACAATGTCCTTGGTTTCGAAATTACCAGAACAGTTCACTCAGCCGGTTGATAGATGACCCAAAACTCATTCTGTGACGTGCTTCCGTATTGCAGCTTTATGAGTGTATTTTCCAGGCTGGAAAAAGAGCTTCCGACCAATTTGTTTGACTGGTGCATCAGGGAGGTTAAACGACAGCGAGACGTTTACAACTTCAAAAAGTTGTACTGTGCACTCTTGAGAGCGTGTATTTTTGTGTACCCTAAATTGTGCTAACAAGTATCAAAAGTAAAACAAGGAAGAAGCGCAGAATATCGGTGAGACAAATTGCACGTTGTCGGTTATCCTGCAAAATAATGACCAGTATTTTTATTTTGATAATTTAATGGCTTACCTACACCTTTCACACCTCAGTTTTCAATTAGTTTAAGCCCCAAGTTGTAGATTCGAAACATGTAGAACCATGTCAGTTTGTTTTCTTCATGTTATGTTTTGCACGCTCTTCTCACAGGGATGCCAAGACAACCGCAAAACTGCAAATGTTACCGACAGCGAATTCAGGACTTGTGTAGAACTGCCAAAATGGCAGACTGGGGAAGTAGAACGTCATTTGTCCAATTACACTTTACGGAAGAATTGCCCGAACAAATATGCGGGCAGCCTTGAATATGCCGTACCAATACCACCTTACTTTCATCAACTCGCAGGTGCCTTGCTTCGTCCACAGGGGCAAATTCTATTATTTGAGCTAGCGGCCTTGTTGTCCACTCTAATACCAGTCAAGCAGAAATACGTTTGACATGGGCGTGCCCTAAACGTAAATGAAATCGATGATGATGATATCTGGATTTTAATGGCGCAAGGCCAGCTAAGGGCAAAGAGCGCCAAACAAAAGTGATTTCAGGACAGCGATGTGAAAGTAAAAGTAGAGGGTTTCAATAAACATACACAAGACAAAACAAGCTAATGAAGATGACTGGTGTAAAGGGCCAGGTTGTCATGATGCATGATAAGAGATAATGCATGATAAGTTTTGACCAGCTCGTTATCTCAGAATCAGCGCGAGCTGATTGGAAGGGCAAGAGAAGGACCGTCTGCATGCATGGCCTAGCCTTCAAGTGCCGCTCATGGAGCTCTCTCACATCTGTTTACCCCCTTCTCCAAAACCCGATCCAGTACTTCTTCCACAACAAGCGTCTCAACTTTATCTCTCTCTCCCTCTCTCTCTCTCCTCGCAAAAAGGCAAAAACGTTAAGTCTGGCACATAAATTAGAAAATAAACACTTTGAAACAGTTACGCTGCTACCTTCTCCCTCCCTCGGACTGACCAAAACCTCGGAGCCGCATCCTTGCACGCTCCCATCCTAAACCAGAGAAGCATGGAGGATCTGACTCTCTTCTGGCACATGGCGATTGAACACCCTTCCCGTCAGCTCTTCTGTCTTCGCTGACCTTCATTTCTCGTGAAGACTACATAGTAAATGCAGAAATTTAGTTCCAAAACGCTTCCTGGGAGTCGAAGTAATGCTATCGCGTCATTCATCTTAGCACTCAAGCGTAGATGACCTCTGCAGCTTTTTTTAATCATTTATTTTTCGTAATAAGACGGACAAATTGAATTACCTCAACATCCCCATCCTCGAAATAGTTCATCGTACACATACATATTTCAAAAGCAGTGAGCGGAAATATTTCTTAGCTCTGCAATAGGCGCCACTCGTGTCGAATGTGAAACATTAGTTCTGCGTTATTCCACCCATTTCGGAAATTCAGCAAACGAGAAAGACTGCTCGAAGAGCAACAACATTAGGAGGCAAAAAATCAAACGGGAGGCAAGAATAAAGCACAGCAATCAACTTTAAGGCAATTAGTTCGCGGGAGAAACTCAGATTTGGACTTGTGGATGACATACGGAACATTAAATAAGAAATGCTCCGAAATGGACATATTTTGGACAAGAACACGTGTTTTAACGATTTACTCCTTTCCGCTAGCACCTAATCAGCGCGGTGAGTATACACCGCAAGTAGAAGCCAATATACTACTCTGAAGAACGATGCCTTTTTGGGTTACACAAAAAGCTCAGCGAGTGCCATTTTAACAACAGGTCCCTTGGGCATCTTTCAAGCGGAAATGACTGCGTGGAGGGAACTAGGCATTTGTTCAGAGAACAAATTGAGTGTAAAGCTGACGCATGCCAGTCTGTCATGCGTTCGTTTCAAAACATGTGCCAGAGCTCAATCCCTAAGAACGTACCATCACTTCTTTAAAAACTGGCCGATTAGAAAACTGTAATGTGCCTTTATTAATTTGGATGATGCTTGTACCGGTTTGGCTTCTTTTTCGCACAAACAAATTTCATTGTCTTGAAATTTAGGATGAAAGGCAACGACTGTCATATTAGGAAAGCTATTAAAAAGACATATCCATAGATTCAAACAGCCACCACAACTACAAACTTTAGACACATCCAACACTCTACTACGTAACGGAATAACATCGGTAACTCTCAATACTGCACGTTTAAGGGCAGAAATAAAATGTTAAAAGAACGAAAGAAACAAATAGACACGAAGGAGAGACGCGCGACTCGCACCGTTCCAGTTTCACCAAGGCCATGGACTACGTACCTAGAGACACCTATCCAGCTCGACACGTAGTCCAATCTAGACAGTACCTGGTTCGCTTTCTTCGATTGCTTTGCTCAATGACCTGTTCACGGATACAAAACAATACATATACGCCCACTGTTACCAGGATATAAAAGAAATTGGTGTTCTGGGCAGTGACCATGAAGACGAGAACTATTGTTAACGACGGCTCTGAACGTTCGCGCCAGAAGCGTTCGCGAGTAGCATGCACATTTTTGTACTAACGGTGGCCACTAAGACGTGGTTGTTTGATTGCACGGTTGAACGCGCCGAAGGTACACCTGGGCTATCAGCCGCGCCGTAGTGGCTCCTGAGCCACTACGGCGCGGCCATTTTTGACCACCTGAGGATCTCTAAATTGCGCCGAAATCTCTACACAGCGGCGTTTTCGCTTTTCACATCCATCAAAAAAGCCGCGACTGTGGCCGGGATCGAACCCGCGTTTTTAGGCTTTGCAGCACAACGCCATAGCGACTGAGCCACCGTGGGGGTCACTCAAGGCATGGCGACTCGCGCACTACTCCGCACCGCTAAATGAGAGGACACACTGTGCTTGTTAGCAACAAATGCAATTGGCATAGCCAATGGAAAACGAAATGATAAAAGACGCTACCGATTCTTCTTCCTGAGAGCCTTGCGCTTGGTGTACGATGGAGGTTGAGGAAGACATCGCGACTGCTACAAGTAAAAATTATCAGAGAGAACCAAATTTAACTCACTCCAACGAAAGGCTTCCTTCAGTGAGTGAGAACAGAGAGTGCCTGATTATGATCTTTAAGATGGCAATGCGCAATGTGACGATATTCAGAGCCCAGAAAGCAGTGAGCGATGGTGCTCAGAGAGACGTCATGGTCGGTATCAGCGACCACTGCAGTTTTTTAGGGAGAGGCGAAAAAGCGAAAACTTCGGACCCCGATTTGAAGAGTCGCTTTGTTATTGGTTTGGTGCCGGCATCGCAGGCATGTAGGACCTCCTCGTATGTCACCGTGTGGCCCTTCGGTATCACTTTGGTAGAATACTATCTCCACAACAAAAACAAATTGAGATATCAGCACGATATAAAGCGTCCTCTGTGAATAAAGTACTACCTCGGCTGAGCAGTCCTGGACAGTGCGAGCGAAATTCGAAGACTGCTTTGGGACCGGAGGTCTAATAAGGAACCATAGGAAAATCAGCTCTGGACCACGTCCGGGCAAACCACGGACGTTCAGGGGCTGATAATCGAGAAGATCCAATGATAGGTTGAATAAACTTGGGCTCCATAATAAACCGACAGAAAGCCTACGATGACCAAGGAGCCTAACATATAGACGTGCACAGTACAGTCGCTGAATCGAATGTTACGGCGATCGCTCTGCTGGTATAATTGTCCGACCTCCTTTGCGCAAGGTAGAAGGTTTCCCAGTACGTTCTCAAATCAGATAGGAGTGAAATGTACACCGCCTCTAACACTCGTGAGGCCATGCAAAAGCCTGAAAAAAAAAATCAGAAAAACGTTTTATAAGATTCGCAAACAAACTAAGAAAACGTTGAAACCTATTAGTAGCCTTTACATCAATTTTCTTTACTTTATATCGCTTTTATTTTCCCAACAGCTTTGGGAAAAGAACATCACAATTCTAAAAACATCACAAAACCTTATGTTTCTTAAAGCAGAAGCTGCTAGAAAAAACTGACTGTTCTTTACGCCCCTCTCAGAAATACGCCTATGCAATGCTTAAAGCCTTTTATGGTGGCGTCGGTTTGATAACGTCATCGACATTCATTTTGATATGCGAAGCTGCAGGGTAAACAACCACATTTGAATGATGTCAAAACTGTTGACTCACCTTCGCACACCAATATGAATAACATCATTTTGTGTTGGGAAACAGTAGAGATTAATGCCGCAGCTGCTGCAGCCAATGGTCAGAAAACCGCCCTTCATTTCTTCTGATCGTACGCTTTTGCCTGCATCGCAGCTTAAGAACACAATTTTGCGAATAATGACCTCGTAGAACATTTGACGGAATAAGCCGCAGTGGTCTTAAAGGCATTATAATAATATCAATATAAAAAGGACATTGGAGACCGAAGTGCAGCCGTCACAGTTACCCTGCAGAGAAAATGTCCATAATAAGAGCTTAAGTGACGCTGTCATGACTCCTCCCCAAATCTCCCTGAGCTTAACGACATAGATCGAAGTGTGGTCGGTCCGCTGGGGCTTAATTAAAACAGATCGAAGCATCCAATGGTTTTTTTAGAGGGGAAGGCGGGACTTTATTTTTAATTGTTCTTAAGGCTGCAGGGCGCTCACGTCATTAAATCTGTACTCGCTGTCTACAGCCGTAATGCACCACCACTCGAGTTTTCTGTCAAATGAGGCAAGGAGCTGAAATAGGGCGTTCTCATTAGTAACAATGAACTTTGTTTTGCTTGTATCAACTGAAGCTTTCGATTAGCTTGACCTTTCTTTAATGCCTTCTGCGGTTCCATCTGAAACGCGTACGTGCTACGTCATTTCCCCGTATCCTCGAAAAAGAAACTAAACCACACCAGAACCAGAGTTTGAAGTCTGCGCCTGTCCTTGGTTTCCTACCTTGTTGTGGCCGCCCAAAATTGCGCAGTTTTTTACTTTACGTTGAATATGCACCAACTCGCCCAACAACAAGTTCTTCTAAACCAATAAAGCAGTCACTCCTCAGAAACTGAATGCGAACAGTAGCGTTCAGAAATTTTTTTTGCTTATTTACAATTTTGCAATGAAAACGAAATGAATACAACCATAACCATATTCTCGCATCTGCAAACCGTCCTCTTGGTTTTCTGAAACATAACCTTAAACATGCTCCTGCACACTTGCGCAAATTGTCATACACCACACTACGACACCTTAAAATAGATTACGCTACAGCCATATGCGATCCTCATCAAGTATATCTAATAACGGATTTGGAAGCCCTGCAAAACCGAGAGCACGCTTCATCTGTTCGGATTATTCACGTCACACCAGTGTAACTAATTAAAAATCGCGCCTTGCTTGAAACCTTATACCATCATCGTTGTGTATCTCGTTTAACACTATACATAGCTTGCACTGACGTCACTGTAGAGGCCATCTTGGAGCACCGCTTGCGCGGTGGAAGGCCGTGAACGTATCTCCCCCTCCGATCGGGATGCATATTCCTCGGCAAGGGGTGAAGTTTCAGTCTTCTCCATCAAGCACGAAGAGCGGCTAGGGCAGAAGCTCTTCAACGTCAGTACGGAAAATCTGAGGAGGTGGTATACACTGACGCCGCGGACTATGCCCGGTATAAAGTAAAAGCTGCGGTAACCGCCACACCCCACTCCCTCCTCAGTAGCTTAACATTACGGAAGGCAACAACGCTGCAAGCAGAATAGACGGCAATCGCCCTCGCAATCGCCCAAACCCGAGCATCCACCATAATCACGGACTGCCAAGCCGCATACAGAAATTACGCGGCAGGAAGAATTTCCACAATCGCTCTCGGCATCATCCTTCAACACCCACCTCGGAGAAACATCAGAATAATCTGGACCCCAGCCCACTCTTCTCTCTGCGGAAACCAGGCGGCGCACGCCTTCGCTCGAGATTTGGTCAGCCGAGCACCGTTAGAAGAAGAGGAAAGGACAATATACCCCCTTCTCACGTACAAGGACATCACACAGCATTACCGGCTTGGCCGAATGCGATACCCTCCAGTTTCTGAGCAGCTAACCAGGCCCCAACAGGCTGCTCTTCGTCAACTCCAGACGAACACGTACCCACACCCTACAAGGCTGCACGCTATACACCCCACTCTCTATGATCCCCTGTGCAGACACTGCGGCGTCCCTGCCACGCTTTACCACATGGTATGGGAATGCCAAGTTAACCCCCACATTGACCCAATCCCAAACCCCTCCCGAGAGCAGTGGGAGAGAGAACTCGCTAGCTCTTGCCCCAGCAGACAGCTGCAGCTGATCGAACGGGCGAAGACGGCGGGTTGCTCCAATGGCGCCCTGGACTGAGGGCTCCACCCACAAGGCAATAAAAGTTGTACTCCTCGAAGCAATAAAAGTTCGAAGCAATAAAAGTTGTGCTCCTCCTCCTCCTCCTCCCCCTCCGATCTCGAGTAGCACTGGGAAAGCGGAGAGCGGTACTCCAGAAAGGGCTGTGGGGACGTCACATGCAAGCTATGTATTGGACAAACTTAACTATCATGCGTCTCTTCATAGTTATTTCATACGCGAACCTTCAGCCATCTTCCCGTGTCGTGATGATCCACATAAATTCAAACGCATCACGTGCCGTTCACTCACATTTGCTCAATCCTTCATACCTAGAACCGCGATAGAATGGAATAATCTCCCATTACAAATCGTCATCGAAACAAATGTCTTGAAATTTACAGATGCCCCAAACAGAAACATGCAGACCTGACACCATTTCGCTCCCTTATTTGTCAACTTATGTTTTCATTTTCTAATTATTTTTATCTTTCTTTCCCCACGCTAGTAAACGTGCGTGTGACGTTAGATCAATTTTGGCGTCGTTCTCCCAGAACTTTTGTGTAGGTCGTCTCTGCAAGTGTTTCTTTTTATTACCTGATGCACTGTTATTTATTTTACCCTATTTGTTTTAGTGTTTTGTTTTAATTAAATTTTGATTGATCTCGTACCATTGTGATGTGATGTACACCCTATATAGTACCCTCGGCCGGGAGCCTTTAGGGTTATTTTGAAATAAATATATAAGTAAATATCTTTGGACTGATGGTCCAGTTATGCACAACACAAGAGCGCCAAAAATTTGCTGAAAAAAACAGTGCGCCTTCTTTCACATTAATTAAATCTACCCTTCACAGATTTTGTGAAACCGCATGTCGAAAGTGGGGCATTCAGTAGTTGGATAAACTTGGTTTTGCAATTGTAAAAAAACATGACCGATCTTGCCGTTTTATTTTTTTCGGGATTGGAGAGGAGGAAGCGAGAAGAGGAAAGGGGCGTCGGCCGAATATGCAACTCTTCTATGATGTTTCGAAGGGCCACTGCATAAATATTTTGTCATGTTTGTCAGTGTTGGACTAACAGAATTTCAGGCAAAATCCTTCTTTCACGCTTAAATTATTTACAACAAAAATAGCGAGAAAAATAAGTAGTGTCTGCAGTTTCGCAGCTGGTACAGGACAAAAAAAAATCGGCAGAATCTGCTCACGTTTTTTACGCTAAGTTTTGTCAGTTCGGAGCTCACGAGCAGGATAATGAGCCTTGCTGTTGAGCAACAACACAAACCATCAAAGTAGGAAGACAGGGTGCTCAGCGAAAGTAAAGAACGGCATTCGCTGACGCGCAAACTTGGGTGGCGTGAATTGGCTTTGAGCACGTTCTCCGGACAGAAAAAGCTCACGCTTGTGACGCCAGCTTACCCAGGATTATAAGGACAGCCGGGCGTAAAGAGGACGCTTAGAGCGTAACAAGCTGCCCCTGTAGTCACTCGCCTGCAGAGGTGGAAATCCGCACAACTTTCTTTGAAGCATCGACCAATTTGCCAATGCAGCGACTTGACGTGAGGGGAACTGGCATCATTTCTTTACACTGCTAGTTTATCGATTTGGCACCTTGTTTGTTCGCTTTTGCAGAGTTCTTTCGTTTAGCTTCCTCCGCTTTCCCGCAGGACATGGGTTGTTAAGATTTTATGACGTTATTGTAGTTGCACCATTCGCCTAAATTCCAAACAATGACGAATCTTTTATTGGTGAGATTCAATGATCGTGGAGGCTGCCTATTAAGCACTCAAGAGCAACAACAGTGATTTCAACACCCACATCAATACCTCCGGCGTGTTCGAAACTTTTCAAGTGTTAACAAGTGCAGTAACATGAATATGGGAATTGCCTAATGCGAGAACACACGAGAGCCAGCGATATGCTAACATTACTACTCGCGTGCGTATAAGGTCTTTGGTTTATTGATGGCCTATATATTTGCTTGTATTTACATCGTGGGCACCGTCTTTGGCATCGTGGGCATCCTATCCCACGCTTTACTGCGAACACTTGCACCGTGGTGGTTTTTATGTCATCGTCGAATTTTTGCGTGCCCTCGTCCACACTCTGGTAGCTTTAAAAGCACACTATTTTTCGGAGTTCTTTCTTTTTGGTTTTCCCGGTGCTGCGGATCTTATTGCCCATTCGTTCACAGAGTACAGCCTACAAATGAATATCACTGTGTGAGCATGCCCTGCCTTGCGGTACTTACAAAAAAAGGAATAGTTGTTTTTAACCCTCGTGCCTAAATTATCGCTTAGGAAAGCAGCTTCGAGTTGGGTTGCTCAAGGGGCTAGATGTGAATGTTCTGCATTATACATTTCGTTATGCGTGAAATATCTCACATCAAGAGCGGTTTATTTGCCAAAACAAGATGAAGTATCTGATTAAATCATTTCAGTCATACGATAAAAGTCAACAATGAGCTCTGAATAAACACTTTAGTTAAAGTTGCCTGCCTTGAATTTTTTTCACCACGGAACGAGGTTTCGGCGCTCAGACTTATATAAACATTATAGAAGGAGCCAGTGGGAAACTCGGAATGTGATGGTCATTCGCCCTTTAAGATAGAGTTTGAGCCACACTTTAACGAAATAACCACGCCCTCACCAAAGAAGGTGGGTTCGCTGAAAATACTTGCTCTGTTCGAACGTATTCTATATCGCTTTGAAGAGAGAATGCTTCGTCCTTGTTTTGAAAGCCTCCGCCATAACAGTTGCACTATCATAAGCGCCCCCTGGCAACAATCGCATTGCAGTGAGTCCTATTCAGCGTACAAGCGCTGGTGTGGCTCAAAGAGTTCCGCGATAAACTTTTGCATGCACGAATACCAAAGTGCAATCAAGCGAACGGTTCTTCGAAAAGGGATGCTTGCCGCGTACCGGGGTCGACGTGGTTCCAAGAAACGACGTAACGTGATGTAATTGCCAGTCCGCAGCGCTTCATGTACTGCAAATTACATGAGAAAGTCGTTGTGAATAAGAATATCGCTGCTCATGATTTAAATAAGCGTATTCTCCTGGGAATAGCACCGTGGAATTTGAATAATGGTACCTTGGAGAAACCTGGTTCCTTGGAAGTGGTGGGAAGTCATCCGTCACGTTATTAAGAACTTTCTTTGATAAATGAATGTGCATCTACAACAACAGGTCCTTAATATCGCACCTCTATGCAACCACACGACTACTGTTCATCAAATGAGATAGCTGAAAGCTGTTTGCTTACGTGTGCGCTATGCACCATAACTTTTCTCGGCAACTATACCGACACAAATGACGAAATTAAAATAAAATTAAATCACGGAACGAACAGTAATCTTTCTTAATGATAAATTAATGTGTTTTTTGCAGTTCATTTATGTTCCTTTTATTATCTGTTTGTCTTTGCTGTTATAAGAAGATACTACCTGGTAAGTGAGGAGCTATAATAAAATCCTCCAGGAATTCAGACCTTTCTATCAACGGATAGCATTCTCATTCCGCTTCTCTTGAATGCAAATTCTAAATTGCCAACATTTTTTTTTATTTTCCAAAATCCTGTAGGACAAACGATCCCTATTTACGCTATTATAACAATTACAGATGGAACGCGCGCGACATTTGCATTACTGTCGAAATGCAGTGATTTACACAGTTTGCATTTTTCGTAATTTATTTTATACTTCGTTATTTCTTTAGTTTTTGAAATTTTCGTTCGAACAATTATATTCATTTACGATGTTATAACGATTACACGTGTTTTTGTTTGATCGTAGTGTTTAACGCGCTGATGCAATGCAGGCGATGAGGCGCGCCGTAGTGGAGGGCTCCGGATTAATTTTGAACACGTGGCGATCTTTAACGTGCGCCGAATCTCGTCCACACGGACGTTTTGCTTTTCGCCTACATCCGAAAAGCGCTCGCCGCGGCCGGGAATCGAATCCGCATCCTTATGCTCAGCAGGACAACGCCTTAGCCACTGAGACACCGCGGCGGGTCGATTACAGGTGGAACTTTGGTTAAGTCTACATCATTCTGGAAATACAGGGCGTTACACGGTTCATCATTTTTCGTGTTTTTTTTTCTTATTTTTTGTGTTTTAAAATTTACTCCGACCAATTATCTCCATTTACGCTAATATAACGATTACAGTTGGAACTTCCGCAAATTCTGTATTATTGTGGAAATGCAGGTCGTTGTACGGTGTGCTATTCTGCGCAACTATTTTTTTATTTTTCCTTGTTTTTATTTCCTTTTTTTTAGTTGTTCGAAATTTCGTTCGACCAATTACCTCAATTTACGCCATCATAACGATTACCTTTATAACTTTCACGAAATTTACATCATTTTGGAAACACAGGGCGTTATACGGTCTACCATTTTTCGTAATTTTTATAAATTTTTTTCTGTTCAAAGTTTGTAAAAATTTCCTTCCACCGAACACCGCTATTATAACGAGTATTTTTGTAACCTTTGCGAAATCTACATTATCGTGGAAATGCGAGGGGTAACACAGTTCGCCATTTTCGGTATTTTTCTTTTTGCCATTTATTGTTTTTTCAGAATTTTGTTCCACCAATTATCTCTATTTACGCTATTATAACGATTACCAGTGAAACTTTAGCGACATCTGCAATATTGTGAAAATGCCACGCGGTATACGGTGCGTCATCTTCCGTATTTTATAATATTTTTCTTATTTCTTAATATTTTTCTTATTTCTTACTTTTTCAGAATTTTTTTTCGACCAATTATTTCCATTTACGCTATTTTAACGATTACAGGTGCAACTTTCGCTAAATCTTAGTTATTGTGGAAATGCAGGGCGTTACCCATTTCGCCCTTTACCGCAATGTTTTTGGTTTTCTTATTTTTAGGGTTTTCAAAATCTTGTGCGACGAGCTCTCTATTTACCCCATTCTAATGACTACAGGTGGAATTTTCGCGATATCTGCATTTTTGTGTAAATGGTGGGCGTCACATGGTCGTGGCTGTGGGGAACTCGGCAAAGAATGCTACGCATTAAAAAACGGGCATGAACTAAACACAGAAAGGCGTGTGCTATACATAAAGGCAAGTTGGGGGTGCAATGAACATGAACAAGATTTACGCCTCAGCCCCTACGATACATTGTTTCTTTTCGGGTCAGTCTGAACAGCCCACTCTTCAAAAACGAAACATTGTCACGAACCTTTTCTTGCCCGTTTTTTTTTTGCGTAGATCTCTCCTTTTCCCCGCGTCACAATAGGGGTTCTCGGCGACAGCTTGCCTGAAACGCTCTTCATTCGACAACGTTGGGTCTCTCGCTTAGAGCAGGTGCAGTTAATTCATGCCTCGATTGAGGGCGAGATCCCGAGCACCAGCGATTGACCCCGGTGGCCTCTGCAATGCTGGCCTTGCGTCCGGCCGCGTTCCCCATGTGCGGCAGTAACAAAGTGGGGGAAATGTGCACACGCGTGTTGTATCTTTTTTTGTTTGTTTCCCGCAGCTGGCGCTTTTTGCCCCGGGGCTTTCTTTGCCTCTTCCACTTTCTTTCTACCGGTAACTTTGGCCCAATGCGTTGTATCGGGAAGTACACCCTAAATCGTAAACTCGAGGGGAGGAATGTCGGTACGTTGCGACGCGAGTGCTTTGAAGCACACAGTAAACGGCACAGGACTATTCCTATAATCTCATATAGCAAAAAAATTATTCAAGCAAGTCATCACGTGTAACATGGAATCCCAAGGCTTTCCAACAAGTACAGGAAGCACCGATCTTCTCAAGCCCTAGCGTAAAATATGTTGCCATGCCTACATCGGGAACGCGCAAGTTTCCTTCAAAGCGGAGCTTCACAACAGAGCAGTTATGGTGCCCTGAAGCCGAGTATTAAAAAGGCACTTGATGAGTCGCTGCAATCGGGTGCAAGATTTTATTTGCAATAAAATAATGCTCTTTTGTCGAATGGTACAAAGACGAGAGTCGCAGCACACGGCGGAAGCAGCGGAAACTAGACATTCTAACTATATGAAAATGTCTTCTGCTGTCACATGAACTTCAGGGGTGGTAATTATTGTCTAAAGAACAACATACAGGTCAATGTCACGCACGAAATAACAATAAGCGCGACTTGTAAAAATGTGTTGGTGGTTGAAGAGGTGCTGCTACGGCACATAAAGGAAAGGTGGGATAAAGAACGCAAGGTAGATTTCGATAAGCAAAAAATGTGTGTAATCAAACGATTTTATAACGACCCGCTTCGTGGGACGGGCAACGTTTTAACATACTGCATCCTATCGTCGTCTATTTTTACTCTAATCCGCTCAACAGAAGACGCAGTAGCGTTGAAACTTTCCTGTAGCGAAGGCGTTCATAAACATGGTTGATGTACAGGCTGAAATGGGAGATGGAAAAAAACATGAAATCATGCTTCTGCGTAGACTGATCTGTTGTCATGATGACTTAGCGGAGTGTCTCTTTTGAAGGGGCAAATTTGTTTTAGTTGTTAGAGTCGTTTTTAACCCCTCTTCACCCCGCCCCCTCCCCCGCTCACCGGCCAGCCGTTTTCTACTCCTGTAAAGCGTCCACAGCCACCTGCGGTGTTTTAGTGTGGCAAAGCGAATCTTAACCACAGCTGCTGTTGGTGAGAAGAAAAGGGGTAACTGGAAAAAAGAAATTGTCTGGCGATTAAGATACTACCTAATACTAAATTTAGGCACATGTGTTTAGCGGTTTTTACCGTGCAAAATATGCTGAGCCCAAGAATTTCAAACAGACATATTTGTGTGGTTACGGAAAGCGGCTGACGAAGCACACGACTGGTTGCTTCACTCGCAGTTCAGCAACCACTCCTGAGTGCTCCAGCGCACTGATGCCAGCGATGGTGAGCCTCTGCGTTGGCGGCGTAAAATATATAAGTCTCGGGAAAGGACCGCTAACTGCATCTTAGGAAGCGAACGCACATCATCGTCACGGACAGGCCCCGTCACGTTTTCGCCAAGCGTCACCCAGACGAGCGTGTCATAGGTTCACAGCATACTGCCCCCCCCCCCCCCCTTCACTTCCGGAGCAGCTTCTCGTGCCGCCACGGCGAACCGCCCTCCCCTCAATATTTCGTGACAGTCTTTCCCTTTGCTTCCTTTCCCTCTTGGAGATTCCCATCGTTCGCTCGGTTACACCGCCATCACCAGTGCGAAACCACAGATGCGGCCCCCGATGGGCTGCGCCCTAAATAATATGTGCAAAATAATATGTGCAAACGAGGCACAATGGAACTTTAAGTCATTGTTAAAATGCAAAGATTTTACTCAGCTTTGTATCAGTCATGTACTATACATGGATTTTTTTAGAATGGGGAACATATCGTTTTGGCGCGCGCTATCGCCCTTTATTACCACCCATGTCGAGATCAAGTTATTGACGTGTCCTTTTGTTCAGGTCTCTGGCCTGATAGTCTGACTTTTTTTCACAAATTCTACTGTTTATTGCTAGACCTGACGCCAATAGGGAGAAGAAATAAAAACAAGAAAAAAGACATGCTTAAGAAGGCTGGGGTGCTTCCTGGACGCGTGAATTAATTTTTGTACGTGAAAAAAGTGTCCCTTCATTATTGTGTCTGAAGCTTTTTAACAGCAGAGCTGTTTAAGCTTGAGCGTAAGCTTTAAACATTGACGTTTGCAAAAATACTAAGACAAAAAAGCTCCCCCGCGAAGCGCGCGGCACGACCTTCAGGCAGTGGCTTTAGCAAAAAAATACCAAGCGCGCGTTAGCTTGCACCTCGTGAGGAGCGGCAGGCGTCATCCAGGCTTGGGTGTGGTCTTGCTACACGAGAGCAGCTCCCGCCATCGTCGTCGTCATCATCGGCACGGCGGACCCGTGGCCCACCGGTCGCTACAGGGCTCTCCCCCGTAGAGCCGGAGGCCGTTCTGTTGCCCACGTGATGTCTTTGGTCGGTTGAGGTTGGGAATTCCGGAACGGGGTCTTTGGGTCGGAGAGAGGCGACATAAGCGGTCCTGACTCGGTTGGTGGTGACGACGTCTTGGCGGCCATTATTGTCGAAGGTGACAGTATTTGGTGGCCGCTCACAGTAAGAGGAATATGCATAGACTTGCTCTGTCTGCTTTCTCTCTCCTGGGATCCGCTGTAAGAGTGCGGTCTGGTTCTCCAGCCTTGCACACTAGTTAAAGCGGCGCCAATTTTTTTAAATGCAGAGCATTTCAGTAACTCACGATGTCACCCGCGTTGACGTCCGTAGTCGTAGTCCGCACCCCTCCCCCTACACTATATAAAAAAAATACTATCCGGCGAATGGTTTCGATCCCTCGACCCTGCAGGCGGAACGCAATGTACATGGTGCTCTACCCACTGCGCCACAAAGCCGACACAGAATGGGAGGCTACGAACGCGCCTTATATCCTTGACTCATTCAAAATACGCCAAGAAGCTGCTGATACAACGCATTCACTACCACCAACTCCCCAAACGCTAAACGTTAACGCAATACACCCACCCCCTATGCGACGCATTTACTCGAGTCCCCCTCGCGGGGAGATGGGCCCAATTCTTTGTAAGGATATCCAAGACGCTGGAGGGCGCCACCTTACTTTCAGCCACCAGAGCTCTTCCTGTACTCTGCTTGCATTGATGCGTGCTGTGTTAATCCTCATCGCTCAGTCATGTCTACAATGGAGTGTTATACGTCATCTTAGCCCTTATTAAAATGTCACGCCGTATCCATGTCAACCCCTTACCTAGAGGGGTTAACATATAAAACGGGGTGACATCTTGTTGTACCGCACTGCATGCATCAAAGTATGGAGGGGTAGTGGTGGAGTTGCAGTAAATCTTAAAAATGAAGCTAGATCGAGACGAGAATATTTTGCGAAAATATTTCCAGGAAATTCATGATGCTTTCGACATACTGTGCAGCGTATCAGTTTGAATGGTTCGATTCTTTACACCGTTAGTGTCGGGGGTAGCAAAAAATAAACCTGAGAAACAGGGCAGGTTTAAATACCCTTTAAGACGTCAAAGTTACACTTTGACTTTATTTTACATCATATAACAGAACATGGATTAGTGCAGACGATAGAAATCCAACTCGCGCAAACAAGTCTTGTAGTTTCGCATCGGGGTTTAACGCAAAAAAGCTATTCCGGCCCTATAGGGCGTGCCGTACAGGGGGTTGTAGTGTTCTCAGTAATCGTTCTCACCTCGAAGTGTTCATATTTAGTCATTATCGTGGTTACTGCGTCCGCAGCCGGGAATCGAATTTGCAACTTCGTGAATAACAGCACACCTTCGAAAATACAAGTAAACCGCAGTTGGCGGGGCCTAGGTTGGCCAACGTGCACCTCTAACAATTTGAATCAGACGTCACTTCAGTATTCTGCGCTCATATCGCGACACCGTATGGAGCTATTACCATGGAACTTCAATGATCGTTCAATAAATCAATCGGTGTGGGTTGGTGATGCAAACCAATGCGATTAGAATCTAACGCCATCCAACCCGGCAGAAAACGATGGCGTTCGGTTTGGTACATTGTCATGTAAGCTTCTTTCGAAAGACAGCCATTTTAAGTGCGAATGCACTTCTTAAGCGACCCTGAATCACGCGTCCACCGCCGTCCGTCCGTCCGCACCACATACCCACTTAGGGCGATTGGCCAAGAAGAGTTCCTAATTTCTTTAGCACATACCCACTTAGGGCGATTGGCCAAGTAATCTGAATCACGCGTCCACCGCCTTCGGTCCGTCCGCACCACATACCCACTTAGGGCGATTGGCCAAGAAGAGTTCCTATTTTCTTTAGCACATACCCACTTAGGGCGATTGGCCAAGAATCGGGCGTGAGAAGGGCTAATGCACCCGCTTAAAGGAGTACTGACACGAAATTTCAAAGCTGAGATCCGCTCTAGCAATCAAGTACAACGACAACTCAAATAGGTGTCTGTGAATAAATGCATCTTTCTTTCTTTGTAGTTGTGTGTGTGTGTGTGATCTCTCTTTCGCGAACATTACCGAACCGCGCAAATTCAACTCCTGCATTCGCACTTTCACATTCTTCCCCTCGGGGAAATGCGGGGAATTTTTTCTCCAGCTTGAAAAAAATTAGGCTTAGAAATCTTGTAAATGTGCCTAGAAAAACTATGGCTTGTCAGATGCCTTCTGCAAAAGTGTTCGAAAGCTATTGTGCCGCTGCTTTATATATCATACCTGCCGCTTGCTATGGTGTTATTACATGTGTAAAAGTTGTTTTAAATAGAAATTAGAGTTAGAATATACTTTGCTTTTTTATTCATTTGAAAACCTTAATGAAAGGCGTTTATAACGCCCGCTTGTCATCGAAAGCAAAGTGTTTATGAAGGGCACTTTATTAAGATTGCCGTTATTTCTGCCAAGCGGCCGTAAGAAGCACGTCACCTCTTTAGTAGTGTTTTCAATCGTTGGTGTGGTAAACGTTCTGGTACAGCTGGAATTAATATGTGGCCGAACACAGCAAAACTCAACAACGAGGCCTCATAAACTACTCTGAAAATTATAGGAAGAACTTACTTCACAGCACTGTTCTTTTATCATGATAAGTACCATTGCATAGACATTTTATTATTCAATCTGAGTTGCTCAGTGCCCGCAGGCGGATTTCCCGTAAAGAACGGCTCCTTTCAGGCGTGTATAATTATTTGTGGGCTCTGATAGAAACTGCCACATTGCTGAAGAAATAGAAACCGCCGTATCGCTTCATAGCAACGATTTATTTCCGTGGTAATGTAAACTCAAACCAAACATTTCGAAGGAACTTCTGGTAACTAGAGTAAAACTTCCTGCTTATATGGAAGAGCAAAAGACTCTTTGTGGCACTTGTAATCGAGTGCCCCCAGAAAACAGTTTGTAGTTTGGCGGGGGGCTGCTAACCTTCGCGTTAAGGCCGATGCTTTGCAACACGACCATAATCAGCAATGCGCCTAAAGGCATGCTGTGTTGCTCACCCGAGCAAACCATTCAGCAGGCACTTTTTTGGGGGAAAATGATTGAACTTTAGAAGAGAAAGTAAATCCACGAAGAAAACGGTTTATACAGGGAAATTGAATGATCGTTGCCGGTGAAAAAGAATTTTAGTGGCTGAGACAATCAAATGATACTGCGGAGGAAAATGTACAAAAAAAGTGTATTCCTAAAGATTGCGAGCTGCTTTAAGAGGGTGGAAATTTTGTACCGTTTTGCTGAAAGGCGGGCTGCTCCCTAATGTAAACAAGAATATTGTTTGCCGGCTACACGCAGAACTATTCCGACGCGCATAATCCCGACGCATTATCGACATGGTGATTGGCTTCGACAAACACTGCGAAAATGATTGCGGTTTCCCTAACGTCGTTGATAAACTGAAGAAAATGTCGCTAAATTATTAAAATGATCGAATATTTTGTCCTCGGCCTGCTCTTAAGGTAGAAAAGAGGACTATTTTTTATTCTCGTCGTTTCTTGTAGACATTTGAATAAAAACAGATTTCTAGTGAGTATTATGAGGTGCGTAATTACCCGCAATAGAAAAATAACTGGGAGTCATGCTTTTTTTCCAAACCATTTGGCATCACAGTTAAGTGTCATTGCTTTTGCCACACGTTGATTATCACTATGCGCTGCTATTGTGGCGGGTGTTTAAGGCACTAATATTTCTAGGCTTTTCAAAACGCCCAGAATATTCCTTGAAGCTGAAAACCTCCCGTCCTTGTTGAAGTTCGCTTCTTCTGTCAGGTCTAAAAATGCTGTTTCGTGTAATCGCAGAAAGGGCGGAGGCGGCACAAAATAACAACAACAAAAAGGTGAAGAGCTTCTTGGTGTCGCGTCACTTGCTTCAGCTCACGTACTGTGGTCAAACAGAGCTGACAACCGAAAGAGAAAAGTAAAAAGTCTTGGACATAAAGCGTAATCAACTTTATACCCAGGGCTAAATAAACAAACAACTTTACCTAAATCGGTCGTTTTAATGGGGAAAAAACTGATCAAATATATATATTGTAGCGTAATGTTGAGACTTGCCAACAGTAAGGGCTAATTAAAGTAGCAAAAAGGACCTAAATCAAAGTACAGTCTGATGGCGACGCTGTCACAGCTGAGAGTAACCACAACTGGCAACATCCTGTTCTTGTAACCATGGCGCCCACATCCGCTCTCGCGCGAACTAGGGATTGACCGTATCGCCGCTCTGCGCCGTTTTGACCGCCTCTGAGCTGCCGTAGAATGACTACACTGAGGCAATATTGTAATTGCCTAACGCAATGTGTAATACAAAATTGGCTGGCCATTACGATACTCCCTAATGCGAAATTAGCGCGCAGTTGTTATGCTGTTTTGACTTTGCAAAATATGTTGGTGCAAAGGATTTCAGACAGACATATATGTGTGGTCAGAGATAACACATCTGTAGCGCCTGACGAAGCACAGGCTCCAGTTGTTTCGCTCATTGTTCAGCACTCACTCTGGGTTCTGACGTCGGCGGCGCTCAGCCTCCGCTATGGCAGCTTGTTTAGCTGCAGCGGATGACGAAGGAAGCATGCGACCGGTTGCCTCACTCGCAGTACAGCACTCATTCCTGATTGCTAGAGTGCGCTGAGGCCGCACTTACTCGTGGGTTCTCTCGACGGTAGCGATGTTGAGCCTCGGCGTCGGTGGTGCGAAGTGCGTCTCAGGAAACGACCGTGAACTCCGTCTTAGGAAGTGAACGCACATCATCGTCACCGGAAAGCTCCCCCTAACCTTTCAGCCAAGCGTCGCGCAGACGAGCGTCTCGTGCGAGTTCAGCATACTGTCCCCCACTCCCCCGCACCCTTTCGGAGAAGCGCCCGTTTAAGCCGCAATGGCGAACTACCCTCCCTTCACAATTTGGTGACAGTCTTGTCCTTTGCTTTCTTTCACTCTCCGGTCTTGTCATTGTTCGCTCGGTCACAACGACGACGGCAACGCGCTCAGCCGAGGAACGGGCACCAAAGGGATGCGCCCTTAAAACTAGATAAGAAGAGGTCGAAAAGTAAATGTTTATTTCACTAGTGCTAGTGTTGCTGTTAGGGCCCCGCCCGGTGGGGGCATCCTTAGTCTGGAATGCCATGGCCTTGGCTGGCAGGCCAGGCCCTCTTCATCAGTATGGGCGGTTGTCTCTTCGGAGCAGCAGGCGATGTTTCTCCCTCGTAGATAATGGCCCGGTGTACATGAGCGCGGGAAGCGGCGTGAGCCACCTCATCACTGGCGAGGGATGTGTGTCCGGCTAAACCGATGATTTCTATCTCGGGTAGCTGTCCCCTGGTTTCGAAGATGCGGACGGCAGTTTTGGATATGCGTCCCCGCAGGTAACTGTGGCATGCCCTTGCGAATGTATTTAATGACAGCTAAGCTGTTGAATAAGTCGTTTGTGCATGGTGTCTGCAATTAGAAATAAAAAAAATGTCGAGCACTCGTGCACGCGTACCTGAAGTGCAAGGAACACCGGGACAAAAAGAAGAGTGGACGACGCACAGCGCTGACTTGCAACTGAAAGTTTATTAGAAAGAAAACACGTATTTATACACAAAAAACTCCCAAGCATTTCCCCGAGGGTGAACATGGTTAAGTGCGAATGCACGGGGTGATGCTATGAGGGGGAGTAAAGTTAAAATCCGTTGGCATTCGCCTGTGAGCGCGCGCGAGCCGACCCACGGAGGTCTGGCAGTTTATCGCTGCATATATAGGGGGGTACGCCGCGCCGAGCGCGCCGAGCGCGCCGAGCCAGGTGGCTGAGAGAGGAGGCGAGCGCAAGGGGAGAGGGACAGCGGCGCACGGCAGCTGCAGCCGAGCGAGGGGGAGAGGAGAGAGTGTGACGTCACGGTGGAGAGAGAGGCGCGCGGCAGCTGCTGGGGAGAGGAGGCGCGCTGTGACGTCATACCATGACGTCACGGCGCGAGGAGCGGTGCGGGGAGCGGCGCGCACCCGCGCAGCCACGGCGAGGAGGCGGAGCGAGCGCGGTCACGTGGTGAAGTGACGTCACCGCGCCGTTGCTACCGACGCTCCTCTCCGCTCCACGCCGTTGCTAGGGAGAGGAGGACTGCGGACTCCGCCGCCGGCGCCACCGGCGGTGGAAGGTTTGGGGTCGCTTATAAAGTGCATTCGCACTTAAAACCATACTGTCGTGCGAACAGATAACACGGACAAAGCGTGTGAGCGACAACAAATTAACATCTTTAAAACACTGTGGCCCGCGATGAAATCGGCATCCAAGAACTTGCACAATCTGCTAGCGGATAAGAAACTGAAATTTCTTGTCAAGTAATGACAGAGAAGGAACACTAACTCACTTGCCCTCGTTCCTTCTGATATGGAAGACGTCTATTATTTCTCGGGCATGCTGGTTTTTATGTTTGGTTACTAATTTTGTGCCCTTAAAAACAGGTTAACAATCTTTACATTTTTTGCAGTGTTGTGCGACGTGGGAATAGTTATCGCCCTTCAAAGAACGACTATGCTCCATTAGTCGAATGTTAAGGCATCGTCCACTCTTCTTTTTGTCCCCGCGTTCCTTGCGCTGTTTCTTCACGATGAATCTTAATCTGCACCAACTAGCCCAACTTGCCATCCTACTCCATTACATGGACGCTGGACTCACCTTGCGTGCTTCCTTCACCAACCTGATATAGGGTCTACACTCTCCAGGCAGCGGCAACTTCGCCTCAACGGCCCTTATCAAATTTACGTCATCCGCACGTAATAGCGCAATCTAGAGATGCACAATGTCGGCTCCATTTAGCTTTAGCCTCAATACCACGCTTCGTTCGTGGCTATTTGAGCTCGCAATCACTCCCACCAACCTTGGATAAGTCTATCTTCCCGAATACGTCTAGGACTGACAGCTCTCTTTATACCTTTCTCTCTCTCTCTCTCTCTCTTTCTACTTTATCCTATCACTCCCCCTCTACTTCCCTTCCCCTGCACTGGGTTGTATGCAGGTGAGCTCCCTGCCGAGCTCAAAATATCCCCAGTGAATTTCCTTTCATTTTCCCGTCGCGAACCACAACCCCCCCCCCCCCCAGTCCGCCGCGCTTCAGAGAACTACACCCGGCTGCAGATCTAGACTATAGTTTGCCTAAAGAGCCCCTTCTAGGAAAGCAGAAAGTATTTGAGCACAGCATCATCTCTCAGAGATAGGGTATGCTCGTGTGAATGGCGCTAAGTATTTCAAAGGCGGGAGAAAAACGAATCACAGTGGGATCGAACATGGTCGTCCCTATTCGATGAGTTGATATCGACACGGCGGCGACTGTAAGTCGCAAGGCCTTGTTATCAAATTATTGTTCCTCTGGCGCCAGTATGAAACAGAAGATGATAAGGTAATGCGGGCTTGCGGGGATCTTGACAGGAAGATAAAATAACGAGAGAGAGCTTTCGCTTCCCTAAAGTTCCCGGGAAAGTGTCATTACGCGAATACAATTGTTGCTCGTCTGTTCTGAGGCAGCCAAAGTCAAAAGGAAAGCCCTGGGCTTACGCTTGACAATTTACCAAGCAAGGGGGGCCATTAGATCGCACGTGTACCGTTGCGTAGGATCGTAATTTTGCTTTATTTCATTTCTTTATTCTTTCCCCCTGTATTTATTGTTTTTATACCACGTTCTGAATCAACAGTGAATGCTTTGACGTCCCGCGTCACACTGGCGTAGTCCTCCCACTGGAAAAGTGTGGAGGTCAGGTTGTACAACCGGGAAACCTGACCTCAACACACTTCCGCACAGTCCACAGCAATAAGAATAGGTTCTTTGGTTCGTAAAACAGGTCAGTACTAAGCAATCACCAACAAAATGTTCACCATGTTTGTTTTGGCTGCTCAAACCACGTTTCTTCTCGGCTCATTTTTTAATGGGCGTTAGATTGTCTTTATGAAAAATTGAGAAGGGCCTAAAACCGACGGCCGAGCTACTGGAGAACCCTCTTTTTTAGTTACAGGGCGCACCAAAAGGGTTTGTGACTGCCAGTGAAAGCAATGGTCAACATCTAAATGTATTGCAGTGTATGTTTTCAATTACAAACCGATTCTAGCATTGCTACAGCTGGGGCGAGGGTCAACTCTTGCGGAAGAACCAAAACAGGCAGCAAAAAACATCTATAACAACCAATCAGCAGCTACTAGCGATGTGGGCTCGATCCCACAAAGCACTAAAATATTACAGTGGAAGATTGCCGCCACTGGATGTGCCGGATGACTGGACCTGTTTCCGGTCACCTGAGTTTCAATGGCTTCGGTCTCGCTTCGGTCGTTCTTCCGTTAATAACCCTAGTATCCATTTCTTCGAATGTCGCCAGCTATTTGCTTCGTTTGATGTTATTGCTTCTTCAGGGTCTTACTGAAGCAAAAAAAAAGGGAGCTCGAAGAAATACAGGCAAATTGTGAAAACCAAGACATGACATTCCATTTCATTTAAACCTGCGTTTCACTGCACCCGTTTTTGATGCATTTGCTCCTTGTGGTGCATTGTATACGTAGTTTCTAATGAAATATATCTGGCCTCCATCACAACATCAATATCTTTTTTTTAGTAGCCCAGTATGAAATCACGCGACACGTTAGATTGTAATATATAGAAGCTTTCTCTGTGCCTAATTACATGAAAACACAGTAGCAATATTGCTCTTGTTTATTTATCTTAGACGCTGAAAACGAAGCGTATGGTAAGAATGAATCATATTTTCTTTTATTTCCCAGTAGTTTCCAATATACAGGGTGGTGCGACGATAATTGGAACACTGTAAAAAATTTTCCTGAGCGAACAGCCGCTCCCTTCGCGCTCTAACTTCACACGAAGGTCGCATTTTGTGGTCTATTTTGTTTGACACTGGGAACAATGACGGTACTTGCCTTTTCCGAAAATTCTGAAAATAAATAAACCTATATGCTATTCTGCGGGGATAGGGAGAAAGACAAAAGGCCTTCCAGGAAGTTCGGCGGAAGACAGGGGACAGGGGGAAAAATAGGTAGAAAAACTTACAGGAACCTTTGATGTGTGTCATTTAGCATGAATAACGACAACTGCACAAAGGACACTTCCGTCACTTCGCGCGGTCAGTGCAAAGAATATCCCTAGCAAGCATGTGCACAGCTGTAAAATCCTAGTTTCATCAGTGAAGACACGATAGGGCTTAGGGATAAAACGCCGCTCCCTTCACAGTTTCGCCCAAACATTTATCACCGTTGTTGGTAAAACGGGCACACCGACGAATGTGCCCTCCCAGAAGATTCACCGACAAGCTCTGCGGGAACTAAAATAGGTTATATGAGAACATGTATCCCTACAAGCCCATATCTCTGCAAAACCAATTGACGGTCGCATGCCGTGGTACGTACAACCTGCTTTACGATGTGAACTGTGCTCCCGTATTCATGTTCTGCGGCGTTTCTTTCTCTTGTTTTTTTCGTTTTCCAGGGGAAGCGTAAGGATCAATAAATATGCAGGGAGTAGGTGAACGGGTCCTCAGCTCTGCAGAAGAGTGTGATGCTGATATTAATAGACTTTAACAATCATACGATTCCAACCCCCTTGGATATTTTTGAGGCCGTACAGTCGTACAGGGGCATTACACCAACCAATGCGGAAGAAATGATAGCATGCGCACAGTGAATTTTTTAAATGCGGAGCATTTCTTAGGCTCGCCTGGTCCTCCGTCGTTGATGGCGGCGCCGTCCAAACGCTCACTCCGCATGCGCGTCGCGTCGAGGCGCAGGTGCGCGTCTCTCCCCCGTACCCTCCTCGCTCTCAACAACAGGTGCGGCGGTGCGGGAGGAGCGCGTGTACCCCGTGCGCTCCGTTGCTCTCAACAACAGCTGCGGCGGTGCGGGGGGAGCGCGTCTGTGCGCGCATGCATCGTAGCTACCCGTGCGCTGTGTCGCGCTGAACAGTAACGGCGGCAGGGCGTGTACACGTGATAGCGGCGTGGTGGGTGCGTGGAAAGTTCGCGCGCTTGTGTACGGAAGTGTGCGCATGCGCGTCTCTCCCCCGTACTCATCTCCCTCGAACGCGGGCGGTGTGTATATAAGCGGCGGAGTGCGCGTTCGGAATTCAGTCAAGGGCGTCTTTGCTTGGCTTTCGCTTTACTTGACGCTTTGCTTGACTCGAGTAGATGCGATGGAAGCAACGTCTTCACCAGTTACGCAATCGCACGACCGCTCCTCAAAGACCCCTTGACAGTGCACTTTAGCGACCACAAAGCAGTCATCCTCTCCGTCCAATACAACGACGGCACCAAGCAATAAAGACAGACTTTAACTTTACACTCGTTGCCTTCGCTTCTCCTTTATTCAATAAATAAGAATAATAAAGACGAAATAACAATTAAGCATTCCCAAACCATACCCAATTACGCAACATTCACGCGATACCCCCACCACTCTGCGACGCATTTACTCGAGCTCCCCCGTGGGAAGATGCGGGCGGGTTTTTTTTTTATCAAATGTTTTTTGTAATCAAACACCTCATACAGGGTGCATTGCCCTCTGCTGAAAACTTATGAAAACACCCCTTAGAGGTGGTTGTGTTACGTCTAACGCAATGCTACCACAGTTAGCGCTGCAGTAATCATACACACCTTTAGGCTTAATTATGATGGAACTGATGATGTTCAAGATTTGTAAAGTTGGTTTGAATATATAATAGTGTTTTGTGGCTGTTCCAACTGCTAGCTTATAACCGCAAATATATCCGCACATTTATCTACATTGTATTTATGCTTTTATTGAATAGCATAGCGTTGTTCTTAGCTGCTTGTTCAGTTAACCTATAAACTGTTTTTAATATTTGCACTAACTGGTCTTATATAACTAAAGCTATTTTCATGCATATAACTTATAGACTCTCTCTCTCTCTCTCTCTCTCTCTCTCTCTCTCTCTCTCTCTCTCTCTCTCTCTCTCTCTCTCTCTCTCTCTCTCTCTCTCCCTGCCTTCTGAGAGCTAGTTGTTATCGCTAGAAAACTTGAACACGTCCGTTTGTTTCTACGTATCTAGAAATACTCGAGCTTCACAGAACCGAATAAATTCTTTAAAATTGTTGAGGTAGGTGGGACGCTGGAGAGAAGCGTTTCTGGGATTCCTGTCATTGTCAGATACATTCCCGCAAATGCTTGCGACTAGAAATGCAGTCACTCTAAGTGTCGTATGCTAGTTTGACTAATGTTACTAAGCAACAAACACCAGACGATAGGAAGAAAGCCATCCTGTGCAGGATGTGAATGATAAGCCTACAACACGCAAATTATGCCGATAAATGGGAGCGGTACTGCAGAGTTTGCTGGAAGGCATTAAAAAAGATTAAACACACAATCGTATATGAGATCTAAATTTTCTCAAAAGTTGAGTCATCCTTTTCTACGCACACAGTTTATTAGGCTGCAAAGTGGATGCAGTGCAAGGAGAGGACGGGGAACAAAAATTCAGTAAAGCTAGCTATAGAGGAAACTGAAAAAAGTTCTGAACAGCCAGGCTTGCCAGGAGTCCCTGTTACCGCCCTGAAATTTCGCTGTCGCAGAAGAAATAGTATCTCTGGGTAGTCGGGTGATGTCATTTTCAGTAATTTTTTTGCTGGTTTTGCGTTTGCAAAACAAATGTCTCCTCTGTGCGGCTTCATCAGGGAAAACACATTTAGCATAAAACGAAAGAAGAGACGGATTGTGGAAATAAAAAAAGTCAGCAGAACTGAAAGTAGAATATACTTGAATAAAAGGGAAATAAAAGAAAAGACTCAAGAAGAGGCGCAGTCGTGGTGTGCTTCGGTGTTCAAAGGTCCAGGTAGTGTGTCGTTGAAGTGGCGGTGCAGCGTGCTCCTGGCTCCCGTTCCACAGTCATGGCGAACGCAGCTCTAGGGACGCGCCGCCATCTTTCACCGATGCCCGGCGAGACGATTTCCTTGCGAAGACCTCCTGGATGTTGCAGTCGTGGAGGACATCTTGAGGCACGGCACGGGTCCGGTCGCCCGACCGCCGCGCATCCCGGTCACGCTCCACACTTCACAATCTCTGTTCTCTCTCGGTGTTCTCCTCTGGATCGCCTCTGTGGCCAGCCGCTGTCGCTGGCCGCTTCTCATTGGCCGACTCATGAGGGCGGGGGAAGAGGGGTTAATGACCCGCAAGACGCGGATGATGACGGTGCTCTAGGGTTTTTCAATGTACCCGCAGAGCGTCTTTGGTTTATGGACTTGGTCTTTCTCTTCACTTCATGACACTGTCCGCTTTTATTACGCAGATATTCGGTCATAGGGAATGAGCACTTTCCGTTTGCCAAATTTTAAAGCAGCTCGTGAGGTATTTACCCTCCAGTTGGTAGCTTAAGTTTTGTACACCAAGTTTATTTTGTTCAAACACCATTTTCCTTTTGGGTCTAATCTAGTTATTGTCTTTGTCGCGCTTTATGTTAAGGCTGTTATTTCCTACTTCCTTCCAGTCTCATATTAAAGCGTGTCACGAAAATTTCCACGTCATATTTCTACTCACTCACAAAACTTTCTCAGTCCAAGGCAGCACCGGGATAGGGTCAGTTAGCCAGGGCAACGTCCGCAGCGCAGCTCGCGCAGGTAGTGGCGACGGCAACAATTGTGCGCCGCTAGAGCCCACAGCACAGGACAGCGCCCTTTTGTTGTGTTTTTCTTGCCACATTTTACTGCGGAAACCTCAAAAATTCAGGTCAGCTCAACAGCCAAAGTATCGGCAATGAGTAACAACACAAGGCAGCGCAAACGAATAACTCAACATGTGACTAAAAAGAATGGGCAAATCACGAATTCGTTGCCAAAAGATTGATTGATTGTAGTGTTTAACGCGCCGACGCAACGCAGCGATGAGGCGCGCCGTAGTGGAGGGCTCCGGATTAATTTTGACCACCTGGGGATCTTTAACGTGCGCCGAAATCTCACACACACGGGCGTTTTTGCGAATTCTTTGCGAAAAGCGGCATTCCAGCTATCACCGGGATACTACACATGGCGAGGGCGCTCATGATTGGTGTAATCATCATAACAACCATCATCATCATCATCGACATTGTCATCATTAGTCTCAACAGGTTCGTCCCTTCATAATAAAGTGAGCACCGAAAAAACACCCAAGATTTAAGAACAAAGCACAAAACACACACCGCCTTCATCACAAGCCTGTGAACCTCTGTAAAAAAGTGGACACCTGAAAATAAACAATAGCGGCAGGGTCAAGTATAAAGCACAAAGAAAAAAGGCAAAATTTGGAAACCTGACGGTTTTGTCATTTTTGTTGTTTTCGGTTGCTTCCATTTTGTTACAGTGTAGAATTGGACCTTTTCGCACGGCTGTATGTCTTAGAAGTGTTGACGGTACACCGGCGGACTACCTGTATTTCTAGCGTGCGGCAATTATGGTATAGCTTAAAAAAATTGGGTCAAGGCAAATTAATTCGGAACCAATCAACTGGCCTAAAGCAACGCATGTGTCGTCTTGTTCAGCCATGCTCTTTGAAGGAAGCTGAAGAAGCAGGAGGTAGAGCTTGACACAATAAATATACGTGCTCTACAGACGTCGCCGGAGCGGTACCCGTTAAGGCCTCGTTTGACGCAAATGCATTATCTAGAAAGTCTCCAAGGCGTGCGAGTCATGCATTAGTAAGCAACGATGTCGGGGGTATAAAAAGAAGCCATCCTTCCAAGGCCTGCAGCAGCTCTGACCCTGCCGCCTTACTGCATTGGGCTGTCGGGGAGCTTAGGGAGGCCAATTCGTAGAAGACCTGCTGTATTATACATGACAGTCTGCTGCAGAGGAAGATTCCCACTTCCTGTCAGCCTGTGACGTTGAACAGAAGCACGACGGAGGTTGGAAAATTTTCCGTCCGCTGATCGCACGGTAAGCGTCCTGCAGCTTTTCACCTAAAGGCATACAGATGAACGGCTGCATTGTAGATGGCGACATAGGTGGTTTGCACCAAACCGCAACAATGAGATCCACCGAGCTAGCTTCATCCCAGTGTTTTCACGTTGTTATACATTGTAGATATTCAATGCGCAGGCGTAACGGGAAGCCTTTGTTTGCCCTCATCTAGGTCTCAGTTTGGACTGAGTTTTTGTTCTCACGGCAAAAGAAGTTTTAAGTGCGCTGCGCTTTAGTGGCCCGGAATTTCGTCCGTTCAATGTCATTGGGCATCACGCACGCAGGCTTATACTGAAACTAGTGAAGAGGGGGCGCCACACACTGTCGGCATAGACCCACCGAACAAAGAACCGGTGTTTCTCGCCGTGGGCGTCGAACAGCTGGCACGGTTCGAGTGACAGCGGGCGTTTGCTCACGAACTTCTGTCTTGTTTGAATGCAAGCCCTGTAGCGTTGAATTCCTTAACGATAAACGTGTGCTCCGTAAGCCTAGTGCCCCATTATTGCTACGTATGTTGGCCCCCGCGCCAGGAGGAACTTGTTGAAAACGATCCCACCGCATTCAACAACTTTTCGAGATGTCCGACTCCGCACACGCTCTAGGTTATTTCTGAGTATAGCTCACCTATCTTCACACACTTCTCAGTTGCGCTGTCGTTGAGAAAACAACCTTCGCGTCAAGCAGTTCACCCGTGTTTTTAAGCCTAAGTGACATCGGATGATGTACGGTATGGCCAACATTATTCGCCTATCGTGAAGAATCCCTGTTTTTGCTGGAGGTTTTTCAGGCAGGAAACTCGGTGAGGCCGACTAAGGAATTGCATTCTAAAGTTTTTGTAGCCCGACGAAGCAGAACCGTACGGGGAGGGTTTAGTCATGCAGCGCGATTTCAGACCAGCCAGTTATATTACACTGGAAATGAGCGCCTTAATTTGCCTTTAAGCAGGGAGTCTCAAGTTCTAACGACTTCAAAAGAAGATCCGTAATATGAGCGGACATATGTTTTCAGAACTCTTTTTTTCTCGTCTTCTAGAAATGGAAGACACTTATTTTGCAATTGTTTGGGATCCCAGAGACGCCGGAGCCGGATGTGAACGGCAGGAAAATACCGCTGACCTGAGAGCGATATATGGGGAGAAAAACACAATTTAAAGGCTTGCAATGGCCTTTTATTGTTTTATAAAGCTGAATTATAAAAACAATGCATATTCGCGCGAAGCCCACTGTGGTCGTATTAAACGAGAATTGAAGCGTTCTCATGTATTCAAGATTGAGTCGATGTAACAAGTCGATGTAACGATGCTCGTAAACGATATTACCTGTCACGTTATTCAGGCTGTTTTTTCATAACCAACATGTACTATCTGACGTACTTTGATAATGCCAACAAAACATTTTTATTAGGAGCTTAGGATGCATGATGAACCCTACGGTTGCTGCATCGACATAATTTTTACGCTCTAGAAAAGTAGGATCTAATTTTTAAATGGTTTATAATAGTCTGACCCTTAAAAATACGGAGGCGGAATTCACATTTGGAAGAGTTTTAAAGGTCTAACCTACACCGGAGGTAAAGCCTCGTAGTACAGGTTTGGTTTTCATTCTCACGACATAGATTGTTCAGGAGCCAAAATAAATCTAAAATACGGCGTTATAAGTCTGACGAGATGCTTCCTAAGTTGGGTCAAAATGATTATTCTCCTAAATAAAAAAATACGGTGGAAAACTCAGCGCCTATTTGTTTGCTTAAACCCAGTCCCACTTTTCATCATATATGCCTTTCAACTGCTTCAACGTGGGCCTGGTCGTTACGGTTAAGGCCCTCGATACCATAGGACAACGCTTTTTATTCAGAACACTCTCAGAAACGCACGGAGAGAACACGCCATATGCGGGCTTGTAATGTTGAATAATGGCGGGGAGATTTTTTCTTTTTAGCGGTAGTCGGGACAGGCGAGTTATTTTCCCGCTTAGCTGCTCTCGGTCATTAGGGGAAATTTCAGGGAGTGCATCAACGTCTGCCTTTAATCCCTCGTACTGCTGTAGACTATGACGGGGCCTTTATTTCACTACCACGGGATGCGCGACCAAATTTTCCTTGCGGAAGCAGAAATACCTAGCCGTCGAAATGTATTCGCTAGAGATATTAGCGTATTTACCTCCTTTTACCTCAGAGTAAGGCTTCTAGTTGCGCTTTTAATCTGTGAATTATAAGTAAAAGCCAGAAACAAAGGGTCTACACACGTGCAAGCCTTCTTTGTGAATCTTCAAGGAAGCAGTCGAAGCGTCTTCGAGTGAGAGACGCGTATACATCGGCATCGATCTCCACATTGCTCTAATTTAATGCCACCCTGGACAGAAGAGAACGGGGTACGAGTTTAGTATGGGTGCTGCGCTATCCAATATCTCGTTCACCTGGACAAACTCCTAGCGACGCTTTTAACGGGTCGTATTTGGCTTGAGGCAGCTACCGCGAAAACAAATTTTTCATCGAGTTAGATTGGGCTAAAATTAGAAAACTTCTCGCGCGGTAGGAGGACGAATACGTTTTATTCCGGAGCACGTTAGCGTGGAACATGCCAGATGAGTCTGGCTCCCTCTTCACAGGATTACATATGCTGCCTCCGCCGCCTGGCACCTGCTAACCAGCCGAAGCTGATCCTCCAAACGGGGGATGGACAACAAGATCTCCCGTTACTCGCTGTGGGGAAAGGGTTGGGTTATTAGTAGCGGAAATTGGAATGGGGTGATGTTTTTGGCTGCCATCGCACTCTGCTACCATGTGGCGAATAATACTTAGCTGTGTGAATATTGGGCAGCTGATCTCCTACTGTTGGGGGACATGCCATTGGGTAAGAGGGAGGAGGGATGGATTATGATTGTATCTGTCAATCCAGTATTTGCTGCACCCGTGTGAGTTCTGCGTGCAGGGAACACAGGTTTTATTCAGGCCATGGCAGTGGCATTTATCACAAAGGCTACCACGCGAATGGATCCCTGTGACAGCGAAGTTTTATGTGCCATGTACACAATCTGACGTGGGTTTCATTACTGTGTTCCCCGAAAAGCACGATCTACTTCATGGTCCAAATGTAGCCTGTGATTCCCAAACCGAACAACATTTTTTTAATTTAGAAGCCAGATGATCATGGCAATAAGATGATTATAAAACATTTCATTCGTCGATTAACAGCACCGGATTGCTACAGGGCGAGAACGAAGGTTTCACTTGTTTTTGTAATGCATTTCCTTGACACACAAACCTATAACATGGAACGCCCTGCACCGTCGAGAAGTATGCAAGGCCTTGAAATAGGAGTTACATGATGATAGTTAAAAGGTTTTGCCTAGTGCGAATGATAACACGCAAAGAAACCTTAAGTGAACCCGATGCAATATGCATGAGAATAAGAAAACCGCTGTTTGCAATAGCTCATCGCTGTGATGCATTGGTAGAAGAACCTTAAGCGCCTCTTAGCCCCTGTTTCGGGGCGATTTTGTAGTCATATAGCCTCTTCTGTTCTTAACAGTGCTCTTTTTGCACGAGCAACTTGTTTCAGCGAGCCTGTGTGCAAGTCAGTGCGTGTCATCCCTTATCCGAAAATATAGTTTTCGAGAAATACGTGTGCAAGTTCTGGTATCTTTGAAACAGGCTTTCTTTTTTCGCAAAGCCTAATCTTGAGCAGAAAACCAAAATATACAAAGCGACTCGCGGCATTAATTCGAGCGACATCCCTTATAAATGGCTCCTGGAATACTTTAATGTTTTTTTTTTCCTTTCCACTTTTGAGTATTTCATAGCGGGGTCAATAAGCACTCATAGTACTTACATTATCTGGAAACGCAATAATATTACCGCTCTATGCACATCAGGTAAATTTCAAACGCACTCAGATGATTTTTGCTTTTCATTTTTTCTAGGCGTTCAGCAAAGCATATAGCATTATTTCCGTGCTTATCCGAGGTCGCACAACCGACATCGACGCCATTTGCTCGCTCCCTTTATGGCGGAGCTGTAAACGTATTCTAAAGCCACTTTAGATCAAATAACAACACCAAAGCAGACAATGGAACATGCATCAAACATAGAAATAAAGCTCAAACGTAGTAATGTTCAAGTAGTCATGCTAGAACTCTAACAACTACCCTTATAAAATTCACTAATTTTTGTTGCATAGTCAAATGCAAACATGTATAAAAGATTACACTGCCGTAAAACTGCAAATAAGTGACTTTATGGTTCTGAAAATTGTCACCTGACGACCAGTATAGTAAATACCCTCGAGTTCTAAAACGTTTAGTTTTCACATCACATTCTCAACGGCACTCGTTTGGCTTGATTAAGTGGTGCACGAACCCGGGTTTTTTTGAGCATATTGTGGGTGAAATATTTGGAAGAATATGACTTGTTGACCGATTTCTTTTTCTGGCAGACCATTCCGCGTGCTTTCATTTCCATAAAGATTCTCTTTCTCTCTTGTGCGGGAAAATTACCAGCGCATACTTGTTCCGCAGAAGCCACTCAAACAAGAACACCAAACAATAAATTTTAATGCGAAGCTTTTTTGCCCTCTCTGGTGGCGCCGTCGTAAAAAAAGCATTCCAGAAAAACCAACTTAACACAATGGGTGGGCCTATGACGACGAAACAACGAAAGAAGACGCTTCCCTTGGTCGGAATCGAACCCAGGTCCCTATTTGGGTCGCTCAGCATTTAGTTTAGGTTCGTTGGGCGGGCGTTGGCTTTGGACTTTGGCTGAATTGAAGTGGACTTCGGCTTTAGGCAGTTTGGATTTTGGACGACGATGATGGTCCAACGACAACGATGTGTGGGTGTTAGTTTGTCATGAAGGATTCGTTTGTTGTCGTCTGGGTCTGCACTTGGGGTCCGCAGGTAGTTTGCACATTGATCATTGGCGCTTGTATCGTGACTCTCAGGTTGTTTGAACTTTGATCGTTGAAGCTTTGACTTTTAATTGCAGCGGATTTCACTTTGTAACTTCGCCATTTCATTTCGCACAGAAGAAAGCTTCGTGTTTCGGCCACCGCCGAAACACTGCACAACTGAGTGAGCTGGAAAGGCAGCTTACAGGGACCACGCTTACAGCGATCACTAAGTCTGCTTCACCTCTTAAGAGAAATGCATTGCTGAGAAGAAATTTCTGAGGGGAAATATCCGCCATGTTATATCAAAATAGGGATGCCCAAGGCCTTTTCGTAAATTTTTTGTAATTTTTTTTCATGCGCTTAGAATTTAGTCGTTCACGTTCGGTCTGCCTCCGGGGGCTATCTTCTGGATCCTACCCACCGACAGCTTCATTGGAAAACGAAGAAACATTAGGTCAAACCAGGTTATGTTTTATTTTGCAGTTGTGGTCAAAGCAATCGCCAGTTAATGAACGCTACGAGCAGCGTCGACATAAAGAGTGTTCATTGAATCTTCTCGTTAATTTTACTCCTGATAACTCAGTACTGAATTTCCAGTTCAGCCACCAAAGTTGTGCACCGCTTTACGAGGGAAGGTTACTACCTGTGCACGCCACCGGACGCGTGCAGGAACAAAAGTAATCGTACAGGGCACGAGTAACATGTAAACAGAGACAAAGCACGCGACATAAACGCGAGCCAGAGAAAAGGTAGCCAACAGGGAAGCCTGGGAAGGCGCAGTGCACTCAATGAACAGAGCCCCTGGAAAAATCGGGTTCCGAAACAAGCAGGCCTGATTTATAGCCGAGCTTTGTGTGTCTCTTGCTGCCATCGCCCGTTTCAGGTTCCCACTTTTCGTTCTTCGTCCCACCGCACTCTTCGCCCTGCTGGCAGAACTCGTTCACATCGCATCGGAGGCAGCAGGGCTTGGCCGGAGATCGTAAATGGCGCCTGCTCAACCTGTAAACTCTTCCCCCCTTCTGCCATTGTCCAAGACTAAAACTAAGCAAGGAAAAGCTACACACTTTTTCTGGCCCCATAAACTAAAGGCGGCCTGTTTTTTTTTTTTTTTTGCACTAGTGATAACGTATCGGCCTGAGTACCGGTAACATACAACTATCCGAGAGGGGATCGGCGACGAATGGAACTAATGTCAAAAGATAACTGAGGTTCTATGTCATGGCCCGATGAAGTACTCTAGTACAGGTAGAAATACAATGGTTGGACAACAAAATTAAGATGGGAATAGCAGGACAACAACAGTTCGTAAAAGTATAGAGCTGCTAAAGTAAGTAAAATTGTGCTCAAATAGTATCTCTTTGTTTTGTAGAACTTAATCATAACTATCACTGTTGGTGATAGGAAAGGATTAAGTGACAGATTTGTGTACCCTGTTCGCGCTGTTCTTCACACTCAAGTTTGTTTTGTTTTAGCAGCACAAAATCAGACGAATACAAAAACACTATGTTTCATCTGACAAATCTTTTTTTTCTGAATATGAATGACAGGAGTGTGGTGGGAAGAAGACTCAAAGTAAGAGTCTTGCATTAAGCTGAATTTCCCTTTACATTCTAGCTTGGTCGGCAAAGGTGGGTAATGGCTAATGGCTTACTTTTTACTTACATATTTACGAGGTTACTTGTTTCTCTGACGGTATGCCCAAGATTAAAACATCGAACCATTACAGTCTATTGCTGCTACACCTCTTCGTTATGCGCAAATAGTACCCCCCCCCCCCTGCTTTCTATTTCCCAAATGTGCCCTTCCGAACACTTTCTATTCCAGTCATCTGCGTAAAACATCTCGAAGATCCCAATTTTCAGCCAACTAAACAGAGCAGACTTCATCCCCGGTGGTTGGTAAAAAACAAGTATGCGTACTCCCGACGTATATTCTATAACCTGCAGCCTTCAGAGTGTTTTCACGGGGAAATACTTCGAAATTTTTAAAATTAATGAGCTTCACAGTACGGATGTCCTCCTCGAGGTAGCCTGCTATATAAGGTAATGTAAGTGAAAATCACAGTAGAATGCAAAAGGCAAACTTGGAAATTTACAGTAATATTGTTACTCTAGTCACGTCCTCCCAAAATTCGCGAAAGTTCGCAAAAAATACTAAAAAAATGCCGAGCACACTGCCACCTTATTATCAGCCTGAGTTCTTGCGAATAGTAAGGAAGGAAAGCACTGCAGAAAATATTGGGACAACGCCACGCTTTGTCGTGCAGGGTCAACCTTTTCAACGTTTCTCCGCGTTTCAGCCTCCCGGTTAACCGAGAAAAGAGTACATTGTAGATACTAAAACTCCCGTATGCACATAGAGGTGACCACACTCTTCCGAAGCCATGCTTTGTATTTAGAGCACGTTCGCACTTGCTCCTTCTCGTGTTTACACGAGAGCAGTTTAACGCCGCCTTTGGCGATAGGGCTTTTCACGAATGGTTTGCTTTATTTATGCTGTCTTTGTAAGCACGTACGTTGGGCCTAATGGACGCCTATCGAGTGGTGTGATATTTGTACCTGTAACTTCGCCACAGTTACACAGCGCGTCGATATCACCGCGTGGGCTTACAATGCAAAAAAGTCAATGCCATTCCACTCTGTGAAGGCGTAGGGCCCACGCGTAGCTAAATGGGTTGTTCCGTTAAACAGAGTGCAGTCAAAAAAGCGCTCAAAACAGAACACATTTGTTTGTAATGTGTGTCTGAGCATACTTCTCAGTTGATTAGCTTGATAGAACTTGTAAGGACAAACTTATCATTCTAGGGAACAAGCATGCGGCTGTCGTTTCCCACCAGTAGAAGACCATGCATTAGAGCAGACGGGCATTTCAGAACATTTGCAAGTTCACTGAGAACTAAATAAATGTACCAAGAATATAAAAATAGGCGTAACAATAGGGTCGTCCTACTGGTCCATGTCATTGCTAGTGTTTTCAAGATACGTGAATGAGGTTCGGAGCTACGGATAATTCACCAGGAAGTCGGATTTGCTTCAAATGTGTCTACGCGCTTTCCGCGTTGCGTCGACGCATGCCGTTTTGGTCAGGACCTAACCTATAACAGCGTCGCTGCAAAAACTGCAGGGCAATACATAAGCCTTTAACAAAATATTACGGATTCCCCCCCCCCCCCCCCCCATTTAAAGAAAGCAAAGAGATCTTCTGAAACTAAATTAGCATCGTAAAACGTACTTGGGCGAGCAGGTTGGGGGATTGCATGCATTTGCCAGTGTTTCTTTGTAATTATGACTAGAATTCTCCATTTTGTCACAGTATAACTGTCATACAATGTGGCATGGACAGTGATGAAACTGCATTAGCTTCCTAGAACGTGCTTGGGCAAACATGTGGGAGAATGGCATGTATTTGCCAGTGTTTCTTTGCAAATATGTCTAAAATTCTCTTTTTTCTCACAGCTCTATAACTGTCATACAATGTGGCCTGAAAAGTGATAAAAAAAACTGTGTCCTACTAATTGTACTTGCTCCCGCAGACAACTTGTTAAACCCTTATAAGCCCAAAATAAAAGCCCTTAATTTTTTTTTCGAATGCAGTAGATGAACACCAAAGAACCATTAGATGACATCATAATAAACACCTGTGCTAAAAATGGCGTCTGAGACCTGACACGGTAAGCTTCCAATCTTGTTCTCAATGTTTTCGCTGTTTTTCTGAGATTGTCGGTATGGAAATGGGAGGTACGCTGAACAGAAATTCATAAGAGAAAAGGTTGCTGTATGCACCTGTGACCATGTGAACTGCTTAAAACTTCGCAGCGTGTCATTTAGCTATCTCTACTGGGTGGTTGGATTTATCCTTTCGCTTGCGTTAACGGGCACCCCAAGGCAACCTAGCCGGCGTGCCATAGAGGGCGAGACTGGGGAACCATGCGGCTCAAAGAAGCCGGGAAAGCACTGCTTTTTTAGCCTGTATGGTGTGTTTGTCTGGACTTTGTTCCTGTAAACTTAGTCAGCGCCCAGTTTTTTTTTCAGATCTCAGTCCTTAACGAGGTTCGCTTGCGCTGAACCGCGGGCCGACAGCCCACTCGCCGTAGAGCGATAAGGTGCAGGCGAAGCGGCCGTTTCGCCCTCCTCGTCGAAGCTCGCAGCAAGCCCAGCCATAAAAAAGGCGCGGCTTGAGTGATAGCCGGTGAAGGTCACTGAAATACAATGAATTGACCTTGAAAGATGTGGCACATTTGAGCTTCAGCTCTAAAATTTGATGTCATTGTTTGGTGCTCTAGCCATGGCTGTATCGCTGAGCTGGTGTGCGGACTGAGGCACTCGAGGCACTGTTTATAGTACGAGATACGAAAATTATTTTCAATGCGGATTGAACGAGTGTTATTTGGTACATATTTATGGTGAAAACGTAGAAAACGGGGATGGCAGAACAGGCCCCACCCACGCAGCGCTGTAAAAGTCCACAAAGCGCTGAGTCTTGTGGTCTTTCGTACCCTCGTTTGTTTTCGCCCTGTTTGGTGTTAAATTATTCTATTTTTGCTTAATTCCAAGAATGAAACTGTGTTATGTTGTCTTCTGTGCCAAAATGGCCTTGAGCATACTATGTTCCTGATGCACCTGGGACGAGATCACAAATGCCCTTTTTTGCCCAATCACCGCTCGGGTGCCTTTCAAGCGTGAGAATGTAGACTTTTGTCATGGGAGGCAATATTGTGTTTTCATAGAGATGCTTTTCCTGATTTCAGCAAACTTTTGAATTATGATAATTTTTTCGTAAGCTCCTCCACCGTACAAGAGGCCATAGCAATCGCGTGCAAAATTACGCAATTCTACCAACGTACTTATTTAATAAAACTCGAAAATGATTTGCTTTATGAAAGATGATATAATATTGCGACCTGACTTCAATCCCGAGAAATTGAAAATTGGGTGTATCTGTTATATTTAAAGCGGTGCTAAAGGCGTCGTAGTGTCCAGCCAGGGCGTTACTCATGCAGGCAAGCACGCACACTGAACCCCCTTTCCCTTCCAGATTTCAGCGAAAGGGGAAAAGGTGAGTGGGAAACTGCAAAAGCAGTGTAAAATGAAGGATTGTAGAAGGCGGAGATGAAAAATAACTGCATTTGCCAAACATGATGGAGACACACTTTGAACGGTCCCGTGCCGTCGCTATACGCCTCGAGCTTTGCGATCGCTGCGCCGCCTGCCGCCGCTTCTCCGCGGCGTTGACGGGATTTGCGCTGCGTGGCTGATAGGGCCGCGTGCAGTGTTTAGGTTCTGTTTCGCTTCTTTTCGCCTTTCCGCGCCCTGAAAAAAACTTTTTATGTGACGTCTATAGTCAAAGAGTACGTTTAGGTCACTTAAAAATCAGCTGTGTTTTCGTAGAATACGTGATCGCCTGCAAGAGCTACCCGGAGACGCGGTGGACGCGGTGCTGCGCGCTTCGTCGGCGCTCTTCCGCGCGTCGGCGACGGTAGCAACATATCACCCCTGTCACCCCCAAAACATCAGGCACAAATGAATTCTACTGTCGCCTCGTTTAGACCTGATACTGGCACAATAAAAGGTTGGCTTCATTTTGCAGCGTCGACAACGAATGCGGCTTCGTTTCGAATATATACGTCGCAGAAAAATATGTTTCGGGGATGTGATTACCCAATCCCGGACAATAACTTATGCCTTTTATAAGCATATAAACCATGCGAAAATGTTAAGTATATTCCAAGCCTAGCTGTGCGTCGTTAAATATGTGCCCACACACAAATGCAACTTAATGAAACCACGGAAAAATAAATGCTGTGCAAGTGCGGAATTAAGAAACATAATTCTCTAAAAGAAATAGAAAAAAAACAGTGCAGCTTCTGACATGCTAAAGACGTTGATCGAAACTTAAGCCAGGTAGGGTTCACTAGACCAACTATTCGCGAAATGCACTAGTTTCTATTTCGCGAGACATCGTTGGGGGGGGGGGGGGGGGGGAGGAGGAGGGGGAGGCTGTCTACAAATACGGAGCGGAATCAAGCAATGAACGTTTAAGTAATCACACACACACACACACACACACACACACACACACACACACACACACACACACTATACACACACAAATCTCGCGTTTACTTTCCTTTTGTTTTTCTGCTTCAACGAACAGCTGATCATACGGCGGCCGCATTTTTGGAAGTATACAGGGTAGCCTGTTCAACAAGCGATGAAAGGTGTCGTTCGAAGAGAATGGTATGTGATAAGGCCCTCTGATTTCAGTTTCTGCTTTATTCTGCAGGCTCCCTGTGCCATATGACGATATTTCGAAGAAGCATGAATCGCGGACGCGGATTCTATTCTAAGCCCGTCTCCGCGCTGCTCGCAGAGGAGCAGATGAATGTTTGCGGGCGCTCACCTCACGACAAGAAGACTTTGCCGTGTGCTGATTCCCGAGTATAATTATGCATTGTCCATCGTAATTTTGTTGAATATTCCAGAAATTAACACAGACTGGCTAGTAAATGGTGGTGATCAATATCTGAAGTATAATATTGGCAAACGTAACTGGCGTGCTGTCAGGTATGAGTGCCCCGCTGATTATGTAAGCTCACAAAACCAATTTAAATCGTATACCGTATGGCCGTAGCATGAACACCTGATGAACCGGTAGTTACAGAGACACTGCTAGTAAATTCTGGTCAGTGTAACTACAATCGGCTCCATCACACGCCGGTTCCGCGACGCTGGCCTGTGACACACACCTGGCGCTTATACAGACCGAATATGTCACACTAAGATCGCGTCAGAAACAGTTACACTCTCGAAAACACACCTCATTTGCGAACAGAGTGACTGCTTCACATAAACATGGATTGCAAACGCCCTTACACGGTAAATCTCAGTCGTGGACGTGCCGCAAAAGCAGCGGCGGCAGTGGGGAGCGGGACGGAGACTCCCGCGCCTGCTTTCGAAACGGGCCGCTAGGGGGATTTCAGTGGCGCCCCTACAGGCCGCGCTCGAGGCGTATTGGGTCAAAGCGCTCAACAGATAGCTGTTTTCGTTTCCCACAAGACCCTGCAACGCGAAATAGATGAGACAATCCAAACTTCGCTAATAAACCATGTTGCGGTAAAAATTATAGCGCTGTATTGCTACAGTGACTCGCTGCGGCGGCCAACGAGTGACCCCAAATGGCGGTGCCAACATAGCCGTGTCTCCACCCTTGCGGCGGACGCGCGTGAATGGAGGTGCTCTTGCAAACAAAGGAGCGGAGTGACAACGGGGCTTTGAAAGACACCGAAAAGCGGAGAGCAGAGATATCGGGCGGGAAAAGCCGCTGTTAGGTCATCGTCGTGGTGGGTTGCGTTGTATGTGTTTTCGCGTTCGTCGGCGGCCAACCTGCCACCTGAACGACTTTTCGCGGTTGGCGTGTTGGTGTACTGCTGCCGCGTGGGTCCGTCGCAGCTTAACTCCCGCTCACGAGTACCCGGCTGCTTTCATGAGTCTGTTCAGCAAGGAGTCTGGCCTGCCTGTAGAACTTTGCACATCAAGCAGCGTCAAAGGGGGGTTAGGAATAAAGAAGGGCGGGATGAGGCAATGAAACGGTTAAAATATGAAGAAAACGCCGGCTTATCCGCGTGAGGGTCCGACGTATGAAGCGGCCCGCGTGCACCCGAGCGTCATATCATCGGGGTTTTTAATGCATTGTTTCTATGGAGAGTTTTCCGGGACCGTGGTGATCCGTCTTAAGAAGCGGGTCGTCGTAAGTACGGGGGACGTACCAACGGGGTTCCACTGTATCACATAATAAGTGAATTAGAACGGAATGAATACACGAACTGAAATAGAATTCATATGCTGCTTTGAAATTCTCCTGCAGAGTTGGCGCAAATTAAAAGGTAAATGGCTGGAACAACACGCATCACTTACTCTGTCAGATACTTAATAGGAAATAGACACAACGAGATAGTCACAAAGTAGAAGATAAACCAAATCATAACATCTCAAGACACCATCCAAGTCAGCTCAAATTTACTCAAGTCATGTAACAAGTGTTTAAAGTGACTGATATGTGGATCAATGTAGCATGGTGGGTATTTTCGTTTCGGCATACAGTCCCTTTTACTCGTTTTGAAAATATAACTCACACTGAAGTTTTAAATAGAAATGCTAACCCTAATGAGGGAGCTCCTAACTTATAACGCTGATGAACTGTATGTTAAATTTGTTCAGGGGGTGTAATTTTTCTTCCGAACAACCTAGAAATACAATTATTGAGCTTAAATAATTAAAAAAGATGGCCTGGTTACTTTCATAGATTTTTGCTGCTCACTGACAACAAACGCCTTACACTAATATGAAAGCAGCAGACTTCCGTTCATTTTATATCGACTAGGCGTGAGGAATTCAGGTTCTCACCCAAGCTTGCAACAGTGATGGCAGCATAATCTCATTCCTGCTGAGCTTCAAAGGCGGGTTACACGCAGAGCTTACAAACAAGAGCTTTATCAGTGTGCTTAATAATCAGCATACTAAGTTAGACCATGATTTTAAAAATCCCCTAAAGAAATTACCCGTCGAAGTTCTTCAATTTCACCCACGATCATCAGAATGAAGAAAAAATTGCTCCTACCGACAACCTCCGCTCATTTACAACTCTCCCTCACGGCTAACAGGCTAATAAAACGTAATAAAAGATGTATGGCCGTGTAGACAAGCCATGATTTCCAGTGTTCGCCCCGGGGACGTGCGGTGCCTAATTAGGTTAGGGAGGGAAGCGGTGAACTAACGCAAATCGATGGCTCCTAGCGCCATCGACTTCAACGCCATGCGAGCGTAGTTAGGAACTGCCTGTTTGGCTGCAGACGAAGTGCAGGATTAGTTTGGCCTTTTCTCCGTTTATTACAGCTAAGCTTTTCATCTATACGCTCTTTGATCTTTCACTTTGAAGTTACTTTTTTTGTTACCAATCAGCTTAGCAATGTTGTAGTTAGCTAGCGCAGGTTCTATGTCAAAAAAGTGAACGAAGCTAACGCTAACGCGTAATACGTGAACGTAGCAAAGCTGCACGCAATGTTCACGACCATCATGACGGTTTAAGTCCATGGTTGCAACCCGTTTGCTTCTTCGCGGCTGCAACAACCTTTGCTCCATATTTGTTGCTATTAGTGTGAGCTTCCTTCAATTTTTTTTTGAAGTAATAATTATTCGATATCACCTTGGAGGGGCGTACAATATGACGTGTGTTTCTCGTTCCAAGCGAGTGTTGCCACTATTACGGGGAACGAGTGCGCTGGAGTCTTTCTCTTTCCGAGCAAGTGTTGCCATGGTTACGGTGAACACTCGAGTTTCTTTCATTTATTTTTTGACCAATCTTGGTCAATCTCCCTAAGTGGGCATGCTTGGCTCGACGAACGTGGGCCAGGGACGTTGGGTGGTCTTCGCAAGGCACGCACGCACGAGCACTCGGCATTTTCTTGGTTTCTTAACTACCAGGCGATCGCCGCGATGCACGTGCTAAACAGCTTCACTGTTAAAATGTAAAATATATATATATGCTAGTCCTCTTCGAGCAGCAGAGGAAAGGTCACATTTGAACGCAAGGTAATATTGATAGGCGGCTAATATATTATACAATGACGAAGAAAAGTATGAACTCGGCGACGAGACGGTAGACTATGCACAGTGTAAACCCACTTCGAAATAAAACCTATCGATGTTCAGGGAACGTGGTGCCTGATTAAACTGTCATTTGAAAACAGTTTTTTTTTTACTTTAGGTTGTTCGTAAAGGTTTTGTAGGGATATTCAACCTAAAAACGTGTATGTTGAACTTTGTCCAGCGTTATGCTTACGCTATGCTGTGTAAAACGTACGGCGTTTAAGAGCATTTCATTGATTTCTAAAGGAACAATAAATGCAGAATAACTTTTGTTTTAACTGAGCAATCATGCGTTTTTTGGCTCCCTCGGATTTTGTTCTACGGCCAGCGCTGCCTTGTCTTCTAAGAAAGCAAATTACAGCTGACATTTTCCTCAACTGTTTCCCTTCAATTTTATAGCGACGTCTCAGAGCCATTCACAGATCCGGAGGCAGACCAGCCAAATTTTACAGGATTGACACCACCTTCCTGAAAGCCTGTTCGCATTGGCTTTCGATTCCGTCTCAGTCAATCATAAAGGCTCTCATACATCGTCTTATTCAGGCGGCGTAAAGCTAAAGTCGTCGGCACTGTACTGGTGCCTTATGGGTGGGCCTCGGTACGCTAGCGAAGCTTGATTGAAATGCCCAGGACGTGCTCGCACCTGAGAGTACTACATCATGTTTTATAATGTCGGCTGTTTTAGGTTGGTGTATTTTAGAAGGGCATGATCAGAAAAAGCAAACAGATTCGTTTATGTTACATTTACATGTTCCTGCTGCCTCTGGGTTCGTTTCAGACAAAATCTTTATGAAGCTCCACCAATCTTGTTTCACCATCCCCTCGCCACTTATGATGCCATGTTGTAGTGCGAGAAATTGTGTGGGACGTCGACACCTTATGTAGAGCTTTTGGGATTTTGTGAGTTCATAAGCAACTGCTGCTACTGCAAAGAGTACACTTGTATTCCCGACACTTTTTTCCCATTTACATATACATCAACCTGCTTATACATTTTAGTGACCCTGTAATGTGCGTACTCCTAGGTACACGTGATAACTATCACGTATTGGCAGGAACCGTGCAGTGTATAAAATGTCGTTCAATATAAGGCTGCATAGTTAACCATGTAGAAATTAAATTACCTTTTGTTTTCAAGTTAAGTTAAGCATTTCACAAAGAAGAATACAAAAAATAAAAAGAATCAATCAAAAGTTCTTTTCTACACTCTTCCTTTTATTGTTTTCTTGTTTAACCACACCAAATGTTACTGCCATGACAAGTGCTGCTTGTTTCTGTTCAAGGGTAGTTTAGGTATGTCCTGTTACTAGACCACGTAATTTTTTACTAACTCAACAGGAGACGGTGTAAGAGGTCTGAATGTATGTGGTGATTATCGTTTTAGTTGTGGCCTTTGTTGCCGTATGAAGAAAAGAGCCTCGTACACCGCACTTGTTCCCTCACAAGTGCCCACAATAATAAAACAATCTATACACTTCTGACAAGTTTCATCATTATGAAGGGCATTAGAGTACCGCATCAGACAGCGCAAGTGCACTACGCAACTCTAAGACTCAGACAGGAATGACAGAAATCAAGATTGAGAACATTGCACGATGTCGTCGCCAGAAAAATATGCTAGAAAAACTTTCCATCAATAACCAGTGCCCCAGCTTGAAGCTCCTCGGGTTATTGTTGACGAGCACGGAATAACGAGAACAAAGAAGGTAACGTTATGGATAAAGCTGAACACTCACGGATGACAAACGAGGCCGGAACTTTGAGCAAACAACTTGGTACGTCTGAGGAGGCCCTGAGTGAAAGTGCTACGCTCTGAGGTGGGCAAGGAAAAGACGGCCCATTTCCCAAACTTCAGCGCTGATGAGAACAGGGTCGGAAAGAACAGGCAGCGTCGCTGGTTAATGGGCTTTGTCGGTGCTCGCACGCCAATCTCGGCATTGAGGAAAACCATGCTGTCGGCTTGACCAATTTGCCGACAGACCACAAGAGAAGGAATTTTTTTTATGATCGAGCTTTTGTCAATGTTGTGTTGCCTTGTACTCGTTGCAGGTCCTTTCCGTCGTGCGGCAATGCTTCGAAAAACACACGCGCGAGCTGGGGTTAAGGGCAGTGTTTTCCTTTAGACACGCGAGAACACAGAAATACACCGCTTTCCTGAAAAAAGCGAGGTCCATCTTAGTATACCCAAGCCTTCTGGAGTGAGATGGGTGGCAGTAAAATAAAAAGGTTTAGTAATGCGTGTGATTTTATAAGATACCTCAAGGGTGGGATAAAAAGCCAATATATCTGAGCTTTTCAGAAACTCTCAAGGAAATTTGTGAATCATGCCTTCGTATTGACATTATTTCCTGAACCCGCCGCGGTGGCTCAGTGGTTAAGGCGTGCTGCTGAGCACGAGGACTCCAGTTCGATTCCAGGCCGCGGCGGCTGCTTTTCTGATGAAGGCAAAAAGCAAAAAATCCCGTTTGTATGAGATTTCGGCGCACGTTGAACATCCCCAGGTGGTAAAAATTAATCCACAGCCCTCCACTACGGCGCACATCATCGCCAGGGTTGTGAATGCGGGTTAAACCCTACAATCAATCAATTATTCACAGAGAGGATTGAGTGATAGCGGTCAGGGGTATAGGTAAATAGAGAATATTTGACCCACAGATTCGCTGATGACAACACCTAAGTCATTAGGGAGAAGACCTGCCGAGGTTGCAACTAAGTCATTACGGAGAAGACCTGCCGAGGTTGCGTCAGAAACTGTCCGCAGAAAGCTTAGGCGTCGGGTTAACGATAAATAGTAAAATAGGGCGACTATAATGTTAAAAATTCAGGAAGCGTATCCTTCAGCTTAGGCCAGGGGTCGTCATCCTTTTAAGGTGGAGGGCCGAGTTGTATTAAGCCGACACCATAGAGGGCCGGATGGCGAACCGGGTAGTGGTGGTGGCGGGGCGGGGTGGGGGGATGGAGGGGGAGTGAAGGAGGGGGACTGCATGCAGAGAATAAAAGCAGCGAATTGACAACAATATTTGTCAATAATGACAATAATCCGGCTAAGCGTGAGGATGGCGGAAAATGTCATGCTACTGGATGCGATTCATTTTCTGTTCATGTCTGCCGTCTAAACCTATTTCAGGTGGAAACTGGCGTGTCGGCCTTCAGGTAGGAAGGGACCGGGAGAGGGGTCGGGCTTCTGACGACATGCAGGGGGCCGCATATTACTGCCTAATTTGCCACAGTGTGCCGACTCCTGGCCTAGGCAATCAAATACTAGAAAAGCTGGATCAATATAACTATCTTGAGGGAGTTGTGAGTGTCACTCCCAACCGCGAGAAATAAGGGTTAGAATTACTACTGGCTAGACAGCAGTCAGAAAACGTTCAGAAGTAATCAAGAAGTGAGTACATTTGTCAAAAATAGAATTACAGCCTGTGCGTAGCTCAAAAGGGGATTTATTGGGGAAAAATTTGTGGTTTACTAAGTATTTCGAAGGAACAAACAGGTTAGCCATATGAGCCATGAAATGAAAATATTGCGAGCAATAATTAGAGACAGAAAACGAGCATCTTGACTCAGGCAGCGGACTGAGGTGTCAGATATATTAGGTCACATTGAAAAGAAAATGCGGGACGGAGCTCTACGTGTAACGCGCAGAAGGAACAACCGGTGAACCACAAAAGTGAATGAGTCGCCATCGAGAGAGGCAGCAGGAGGTTGAAGAGGGTCCATGACTCGATGGAAGGCGGAGAAAATATAGTTGCATTACAATCATCTAATTCGGTATGCGCATAGTAGGAGCAGTTCAAAATCAATAGTGGAGGCATTTTTCCTGTTGGGGTAATTAAGGGTGGTACAGATATATGCATACGCCTTCATAGACCGACGAGACTTGAAAGATTGGGGAAAACAAGAGATATAACCGCGGACAAAGCATTGGACTCACTCCGGTGCCAACGTTTTGATAACGAGACATGCCTCCGGCTTGACGAAGGTCAGTTCTTCTTGTAGAAACTTTGGGGCCGCCACCGTGTTTAATATTGCGCATACATACCTCTACCAGAGTCCTTCAATGCTTTACTGGTCACGAAACTTCGGCGCTCGTTTCATATGGGGACCGCGCGCGCCACTACAGGCGCCACCGCCGCACGAAGGTCATCCGGCCGCCGCTTTCGCGGCGTATTGGCCTGCTCTTGGCGTGCAAACGCTTGGTACTTTTGGTGTCTGCGCGCTGATTAAGTGTGTTTTTTTCGTAGTAGTTAGCGATCTATTGTCTAGTTATCACCTGCCTTCAATGGGGTTTTATTTTTCGTAGTAAATTACCGTTGTCTTCGGCCGCGAACGGCAACAGCTTCTACGTGCTCTGGCACAAGCGCTGCGCCGTCGTGTTTTTTCGAATTTTTAAATCTCTATTTGTTCTTTTCTTAAAGCAAAAGTTGTAAATACCACACATACGGTAGCTGCGTAGTCACGGACTGCTGCGGGCCTATCGATAATACAATAAAAAACAACTGAAAGAAACCACGCGTCGTTCAGACTACGCTTAATGAATCCGTTGATTGCTCTGGAATGCACAGAACACTAAAAGAGATAGCCCAATAGTATTGTCGTTTCAATGAGTGGGTACATACTTGAGAACATCTAAAAACGCTGCAGAAACGCGAAGGATCAAAACACGAAGAGATATATGTTGCACCATGTGTCTTTCCGCTTCCACGCTTTGCAATCCTTGCAAAGACAGGAAGCGAAAAAAGAACAATAAAACTGATTTTATCACACGCAACAAAAATTCAGTGTTACGAAGGGAGCCAAAAGAGCGTGGTCCAGCGTACAGTAGTAGTAGTAGTATAAACGTTTATTTGCCATAAAATTTATTTTTTTCGCGCTGCGATGTGGAACACACGGAGGAAACAGAATATTGCCACGTAGCCAAGAACGATGCAAAGCTTTTCTGAAAGCAGCAAGCTAGCAAGCTCCTGTTTTACAGAAGACTAGGATGAAATACAAACGTCAAAGAAGCAGTCCGCAGTGTGACGTGCACAGATGAACGTCAATAAAGTGAGTTGCGCGGCGTTTGCTATGCATACATTACTCTCGGAACGTTATTAATTTCAGATCCATGGAAATGGGATCGAGAACATTGTCGAAGAAACAAAAAATCAAGTTGACGACAAGGTAGCACCCTTTTCATATCAAACAATATTGCCCGACGGGACGTACGACAAAAAGAGCTAACGGGCGCTCCGGTTGAAACGCCAGATAAGAAACCGGAATCGGCCACGCGCGGTTACAAAACAAACAAGACGAACCTTAAGGGATAATTCGCGGAAATGTGAAAAGTAAAAGCACAAGGACGTCCAAAAGCTTTTTTACACGCGAGCCTGAGCGCAAGGTAATACCAGTTTGCAAACAGGTAATGAAGCACCGCTACAACCTGACTGATATGACAAAAGTCCGGCTATAAGTTAGCCTTGTATAATTCTAGCTCCACGATGCTCTCAAAAGGGTACATTGCTTTTTCCACTCTCACACACACTGCATTTCCACGCACTGTCACACACTTATAATCGAAGCTGAAATCTCCCGTTTCTTGCCTTGGAATGGCGCGCCTCCATTTCTCTCGCAGCTCCCTGTCGCTCGGTCAAGAGAACAAGGAAACATTTTCTGTGGTATCGTTGTGCAAGGAATGACATCCCGGGACGCAACACATGTAAGGCATCGTCGTTGCACTACTTAAGTCGCATCAGAAGAGCGCGAGATGCACATTAAATTTTTTTTCCTGCACAAAAAACACAACTCGCCGCGGCTCCGCCGTTCGAGCCAGCGCAACGCCGCCCGAGGAGTGACCTCAGTGAGAGGGTGGCGCCACCGCGCGGAGGCCAAATGCAGCATATGAAGCTCTCCCATCGAGTTACGGAGCAGTTTCGTGACCAGTAAAGCATTGAAGGATTCTGCCTTTACGCATAGTGTTTTAGTCACGTACTAGTGCTCTGTGCACGTGTGCATCCACATGTTCTGCGGCTTAATTAAGCGGTTGCTGCAAAAAGGGAATATAATTTTAGCCCACACGCGTACAAAGCGAATTTCGTTAGACATGATTATGTCTTTAAATATAAACATAGGGGTGCCATCTGAATATTTCGAACTTTTTTTCAAAGTTCAAGGCCAATGAGAAAACATCGCGTCGTACCAGTCTACTACAATCGGCCAGAAGCAGAGTGGAAGAATATTCTTTGCTCTAGAAATGTCAGACTTGTGTTTGCGTTTTTACTACGCACCGCGCCTGAAAATAGCTGAGATATAGTCCCTTTCAACATCCCTCAGAAAATTCCTTGAAGTGCTTTTGCAAAAGTTGCGAAAGGGCAATATTATGATAGAAACTTCCGCACCGATGCGTGCTGCCGCTGTCGCCACCACTGCCATTTTGAAGGCGCCAGAACTCCGTCTACCGACTTATTATATTACTCCCGGCCGCTTGAAGGTCTTTCCGCGACCTCGGCAGATTAGCGCTGTCTCTTTTATTTTTGTTACCCGTTAGTTTTTGCGCGGCTGTTTTCGAGCAGCTTCTGTGACAAATGGGCCCTTTCTGCTTTCTTGGTTTGTTATTTAAAGAGGAGAGTTGTTTCGGAAATGTTAGAGCGCAACTAGTTCTTTTTATCGAAATATTCATTGCAAGATTTTACGGATTTCATCATTTGTTTTCAACTGTTCACTCTCTATACCTACACTGGCTACTGTGAACTCTTTACTCTACATATTCTATACTTTATGTACTCTAAACGTTACATACCCTATACTATATATTCTATTTACTCTTTTCTGTATACTGTATACTCGCTAAAGAGTTTCTCTAGAGGAAAGTTTAATGTCCAAAAACAATGTAGCCGTCAACGTTAGCACAGGGTCCGAAGGGTAACACTTCTCTGACCGCGAATTCTTTCCTGGTTCAATAAATCCGCGCAGTATTTATGAACATGGTTTTGTCCAGTCATGCGTGTTTTTCATTTTACGACAAAAATAACCAGTGTGTTCCTTTGGGAGCGACGTTTGCCAAAACGAACGTGTTTACTTTTCCGCACTCCCGAGCCAGATTTGTAAGTGAAATCTTTGGTAGCACTAAGCAAGGAACGGCCTAAGGAAGTCCGGGTCATCGGAGCCTTGAAGCCCGTGTTTAGCACCAGCGCACTAGACTGGAAAATTCAACTCTCTGCTGTTACGTCCCGTCATCGCACTGTTATTAACCCTTTTTACAGGAACCTTCGCAAATATTTATGCACCTACATTTATCCTACATGCACACCCGTGTACGTAAGTACATACACGTTTATACGGACGTGTGCGTACATTAGCTACATACATATGCATGCTTCTGCGCAACCAAGGGTAAGTTAAGGTGTACTTAGAAGTGTAACAGCGCTAAAAAATGACGAGAAACACAAAAGAAATTTACAAGATGCGCGCTGACTGGCAACTGGCATTTTATTTGAAAGAAGCACAAATATATAGCCGACACGTGAAATCTGATAAGCTGAATATAAACAAGAAATGTGAAACACAGGATAAAATCGGGTGAAATCTTCTCATAGCCAGGTAGACTCCAAAAACGCCTTTTCCTCCTCGTACAGCGTCAGGGAATGCTGGCTTACACAACCACATGGTATCAACTGCGGTGAGAGATTTGTGCCCTGTCACGGCCATGTCTACCACTTGCCCCTCGATTGCGGGAAAGTTTACACTGGGCAATCAGGTGGATGCGTCAACACGCGCCTGCGGGAAAATTAGAATAATTTAACAAAAGACACGTCCTCCCACCTATCGGTGCGCTTTAGAGCATGTGGCTGCACGCCGTGTTTTCATGATTTCGATGTTTTGTTCACCCATAAGGATCAGCTGACACAAGAAGTTGTACAAGCCTATCATTACGGCAAGAGCCGACCAATTGTGTAAGCCTGCCTTCCCTGACGCTGTACGAGGAGGAACAGATGTGCTTGGATGCCAGCTAGCTTTGACAACGTTCCAACTGCCTTTACTCGGTTTTATCCGATGTTTCAATTTTTTGTATTTTTTCACCACACTATATTGTGCGTGTCGGTTGTATATTTGTGCTTCTTTCCAATAAAATACCTATACCGAGGCAGCGCCTGTCTTGTGAATATCTTCTGCGTCCCTCGTAGTTTTTTCGCGCTGTTACACTTCAAACTTTCAGTTCTATTACAAGTTAAGGTGGTTTTTGATGCTAGACTCAAACGCTTACCTTCGGTTTCTTCAACCTGGTGTTCAGATAGAAAGACGCAAGGAAGACAGGGGCCGTGGTTGCTGAATATGAGGATGATAGGTTTAACGGCACGGGTATTCTATACGCTGATCATGGTCGCGGCGCGCACGCAGGGGGGATTTAAATCCTCCCGCACCTCCAACGTTCGTGTCTCCCTTTATACAACTGCGTTGCACCGCGCGCCGCACTTGCTGGTTGTTCAACAGTTCCTTCAGCTGATGCCGCGGCTCGATTATGTTCTGGCGTGGTCTTCTAGCACGTTTATTCTTGGACAATGCTTGCACAGCGAGCCCTGCAGTTTGTGCGGCAGCTTTAGCTGCGGCTTGGGCCCCTGGTATCGGTTCGCGATGTTGTGTGGCTGTTGGCTCGTCTCGGGCTTGGGTGCGTTGAGTGGTAGCTTCGTCCTGAACACTCGGATCCTGTGAAATAATTGCGGCGCACTCAAAGAGGAAAGCTTTCTCAAAATGACTATATATATGCTGCAAAAGGAGGCACATTTGCTTACACCCGTGGTTAAGATAAAAAATGCAACTTTTTCCCTCTGCTGCGAATCATGTATATTTCCATAAAGTACTTTCGTATTATATTCTTAATAACGACGGATAGGAATGTAATGCGCATGTTCTTTAAGAGACGCGACAAATACAATGAGTAACTCCAGGTTGCCGAATATTAAATCTAGATAAAAAAAAATTTTGGGAGCGTCTCGTTTTTGTGCGGATGTCGAAGGGGTAACATAATGTGTTTGTTATGGGTCCTGTCTTGAGCATGTAGTTGGCTAGAGAAATAGCAGAGCTGGGGGCCGACCTATCTTCTCGCCACGCTGACAGCTGATGCCAGGGAGAGAGCAGAAAGATCAAGTTTAGGCACGTTCCTCGTACGGCGAGCGCCTACCCAAAGCTGTCAAAGTCGACATTAACGGCCGTCAAGACGTCGTCGCTGCCGACCGAGTCAATCCCGCTTACGTCATCTCTCTCCGACCAACCCAGGGCCCCCGTCTCAACGACCCCTACCCGGAAGTACCAGGCTCAACGACCAAAAGCGTCACGTGGGCAATACAATGGCCTTTATCTCTACGTGGAGGCGAGAGCCGGGTAGACAACGGCGTGACATGGGTCCACCGAGCCGAAGACGATGACGACGAAGGCGGGAGGTTCTCAAGTGGCGCGAGCCCACGCGCAAGCCTGGGTGATGTCGGGAACCCCTCACGACGTGCAAACTCTCGTGTGCTCGGTATATTGTCTTGCTAAAATCACTGCGCGAAGGTCGTGCTGGGCGCCTCACCCAGGGAGAAGTTTCTTCCTTCATTTTTTTTTGTTACCGCCAACTGACAAAGCTCGAGCTTAAGCAGCTCTTCTGCTAAAAAAAGATGAATGTTTTCATTTTGGCGACAACTATAGACAATTTGCTGCTATAGCATACATATATTTGAATGGTAGCAAATGAATACATTTGAGCGCTGTCTTATTCACCCAGTTTTAATTTGACTCTGTTTTGATTCTGAACGGAGCGCACGGACGAAAAGTACCATTGTAAAGAACACCAGCTACTCCTCTTCTTCCCTTTTCAAAGAGCCCGATTCCAAAAAAATACTGGATAATTTGTGGTAACCATTCGAATTTGTGGATAGGGTCCTGCTGTCACGGGTTGGATATCTGGACTGCCTCAGAGGGTTGGGCGATGGACAGACGAAGGCGGGTGGAACAAACCACATATTTATTCTTCCCGAAGTAACTCCGCAAACAATCCTCACTGCAAAAAAAAAATAGCACAAAATTTGACAACACTAACCCCTTGCACAAGCTTGGCTTGGCTTAGCTTAGCTCGCCTAAGAGAAGTCCAGTCATAAAAGGTCACTTTAATAAAGACTGCCCCGTCTCACCCACGAAATCCTTCACCACACAACACTAATTAATATAATGTCCTAAGTGAAGTTTCTACGCGTCTCGTCTACTTGTCTCTAGAGAACAGGCCTAGCTGGGTGGCTGTCTACCGAGGCGTAGACGTGTGGGGCCGTGACGTGAAAGCAGCGGTAGTCATCAAGTGTGGTGGTCTGGCGTCACTGCCCGCTGTAGCTGTGGGGATGGCGCCGTCATTGCGCCACACGCCCCGTCGTCGGTCCTTCGTTGCAAGCTCCGTCATATCCGAAGGAACAGAAGGGACTGGGAACTGTCGCTGTGGCTGCAGGAGGCACCTGGTGAAAATGGAAGCATTGCTGTGGGGCGTCGTCTTTCACAGCGGTACAGGTTGACGGAGCATTTCGATTAATGAAGAAGCCCTTAACATCACTGCTGGTGCCGCCAATGCTTCCATTCGAAGTGCGACTGAGAATCTGGAACCGATGCGATGTCGGCTCGCTCCCACCCAGGCTTGCATGGCGTAGTCCTCCAACACCCAGCGCTGCTTTATCCTGCTGGGTCATTGAGCTGCCGCTCAACCTGCTTGACTCAGACTTACATTCTTTTCTCCGTCAGTCGCAGCAGCCTTTAATTGACTCCGCCTCTACCTGCCCGATTGTTTCTTTTCCTAGACGCCGCTATCTCCCGTTAGTTTTAGAAGAGGTAAAATGCATCAATTCTTGGTGGCCAATTCAAACTTGTCACCTTCCTCTTCGTATTCGATGGTTTGCTCTAAACCGCGTCATCTTATTCTTCTAGGGCGATTGTCCTTTGAATCATGCCACAGGCTAACGGAAATCTCTGTAGGAGGTTTGCATAAGCAGTGCCCATTAGCTTTTGTATTTATAGCTGTTGTTAAAAATATTAGAGAAAGAAGAGGTGGCCATTGTCAGGTGCCACCTAATATCACCATCATTGTAAAGTCCCATCCGCCATTAAAAGGAATCACCCACATCCCGCGGTCCCCACCTCGGTTCTTCAACAAAATGGTGCCGTGGCCAGGATGGGAAGATCTACACAGTTGGAGAACGGAGTGTGCGGACCGCCATCAACGATGACGCGAGGGACACGGCGGCGATGGGACTGAACGGTGACCGCTGACCACGGGCCGCAGGCGGACGTGACTACCCACGGATCAATTGAGGGCTCACCAAGCAACTAACGACCAGGCGCCCTCACCAACGCTACCGAACGGACGCCTGCGGGGACCAACGGAATCAACGGCTTCGGTTTCTTGCCTGCCATGACTCTTCTCGACGACCTACAGATATTAACGACGCCAAGCATCGACATGGAGGCCCTGTCCGAACGAAGAAACCTAATCCGGAATGACGCCACCACACTGATCAACGATATAAAATCACGGATGAACGCCGAGGCGCCATCAATCGGTAAGCTAATTTGCCTCAAGAAGAGCCTGATGGAAAAATATGAAATAGTAAAGAAACTGGACAGTGAAATTGAAGAGCTCGTCGAACTGGATGATTTAGAAAAAGAATACGAAGCCGCCTATGAATTCGAAGATCTTATCCTGTTGACCAAATGTAGAATGGAGCGATTGTTCCCGGAATTACAAAAGCACTCTACCGATGACACTGTAAAAATAGCCCCGGAGGAGGAGGACGGTACCGTAAACATCAACGAATCGGCTTTGCAGAACGGTCACCTTCTAAACAGAAACAGTGATTTGACGATGCCTTTGAAAGAAGCTCATCAGGAACCAAGAGTCACCCAACCAGCTGCTCTCTTACAAGGAATTATCGCACCAACTGACGATGTAGAGGCAGCCATTTCTGTTGACTGCTCAGACAATTTCGCTCCCAACGATGAAGTTTACCGAACTAGACATAAGAGTTGGGGCACCGCAGTGGGCGCACCTCACCAGTCGTGTCGTTCGTGCAGTCTTTCCGAGGCGGGGAGATCAGCGCGCCAGGAACGACCTATTGAAGGCCCACAAAAACTACAGGCTAACAAAGTAGCACATCATAAATATCGACAACCTAAAGAAAACCTAGTCTCACCGATGGAGACACCTGATAGATGTCATCACAGCAGCACAACTTCCACCTGGATTGGTTTGGCCAAGGCACAACCTGGCGATCTTAAGATCCCGGTGTCAAACGTAACAAGCGAATCAAGGCGGACCCACAAAAAGCAGGTACAAGTACCAGAAAGACGGCTTCACGGAAGTGCGTGAAAAATTGCCGGCTGATCGTGAAAATGAGGAAAAAAGGAAAAGCCCCTTGTAAAAGGATCGCTGCCCGCACAACAAGAGCCAACCGATTCTAGATATCTTCCAAGAAAAGAAAAGCGATCCGGCGCACATGTCACGAGACGCCTGCACGAGCGCTGGCAAGTCATCTAGTACAGACGGGGGTCAAGACAAGCCACTTGCCCTGGCCCTACTCCAAAAATCGCAGGTATCACCGACGCACCAAGCATCGATGGAAGCAAAAGTACGGACTAGCACAGGGCGGCTACAACGGGCAGGACATCGCTTGGTATCATGGACTGCTTAACGAACTTGAACTTCCGCTTGTTGGGTGTGACAAAGGCAATAACGCGGAACGACCGCTGAAAACTGCTTCATTTCAGCATCTTCCTGTGCTATCGCGCGCCCGGGAGGATGTTAAAAATATTAGAGAAAGAAGAGGTGGCCATTGTCAGGTGCCACTTAATATCACCATCATTGTAAAGTCCCATCCGCCATTAAAAGGAATCACCCACGTCCCTCGGTCCCCGCCTCGGTTCTTCAACAGCTGTAAACGGGGCACACGGAGCTTCACCTGTATCTTTAAATATCTGCACACCTTTCTGCCTTAATATTGGGATTTACTGAGCAGCCGTTAATTCATTGGTTGTTTGGGCCGCGTACATGTACCTAGTAAAAATATCAAATATAGCAATTCGTTGCGACAGGCTGCTTACGTGCATTGAAGGTGAAAACCTGGCAATATGAATTAACAAACGTAATTCGATATGAATTACGAATTCTGTAGTGTTACATCGTTTTAACGTCTCGGTTTCGTTCTTTTTTTTTTCTTTGGAGGAATTACTTCTGGGTATTTGATTCCTGTTTCACTATGTTTCAGCATTCTTCACTTTAGTTTCCTATTATTACCGCAAGAGGCACGCAATGTTCTGTAACTTTTATTTTCACAATTCAGAGTACTGTGAATTTTGTGAAGCAGTGACATTAGCCAGCAGAGCTCCCGATTCCTGGACAGTCCTCTCAGGGGATCTGCGCCCGAAGAAAGGAACAGCATGGGCAACCAAACATTTTCTGCCCTTGGTAATGGGCGCTGGTAGCTCAGCGATAACATATGGGGCTGCAATTGTGAAGACCTGACTTGAAATGCCACCGGCTCAAGATGACATATGCGTTTTTATTTACTGTTTAATGATGCTGCAATTTTCTTGACCGGGCAGCAACAAGAACAACAACCACGATGACGACGACGACGATTTTTCACCGAGTGTGGCACTAAAGGCTTTCTGCAAACAACCGAATGGTTTCCCAGTCACAGACTGCACCGTGAAAAATTAAGAAAGGGGGGGGCTTCGAAAAAGAAGGGCTGACAGATTCATTTGATTCCTGTTTCCCCATGTTTCCGCCTTCTGCTTCAGTTTAGCTTCGTATTCATACCGAGTGAGGCGCTTCCCTTGAGGTTCATTCGAGGTGCTAAAGTTGCGAGCGACCTTTTATTAGGACGCTCAAGCGGAAAACAATCGAGCACATATCCCGTTGATGAGTATTTAAAGAGAAGACAAAGTGCTGTCATGCCAGCCAGTGATGATGGTATTGTATAGATGAAAAAGAAGCACTGCAGGCACTCCGCAAAGGAGCATCATCATCATCATCATCAGTCTAACGTTCGCACACCATCAGAGGTTCCGCCAACCAGCACCACTCGTCCCGGCCGAGGGAGCTCACACTTCGCACCCATCCGGTGCAGAAGGCTGCCGCCTGGCCGCTACTCAGTCTGGGGCCCGACGTCAGAACTGCTGCAAGCAGGACCTGCAGCGAGAGCAGCCACCCATCGAAGGTGCCATCCATTTTTTGAAGGGGGCTCGGGGAGGCCCCGCTGCCAACCAGCTTACGGGAATCCTCGAGCGCAACGGGCCGGAGGACGACGCGGGCGGGGCCGGCGTGCTAGCGGGCCGCATCTACAGCGCTGACCCCGGAGCTGGCCGAAATCACCAGGGCTGGGTCTCCGAGGCGTCGCGCTCCCCGTTCGCAGGCACGGGCGGAGGGAGGCGCTCCTGCTGCCTCTGCTCAGACAAAAGGGATCACGCGGGGCAGCCTCAGTTGGTGTCTCCCTGTGCGCGTGCCATCCTGTTTCTGGCACCGCTGCTGAATGCAGAACCGGCTGAACCGCTACGATTGGCACGATTCGTGTCCATCGAGCCAGGCCCTGTACCCGGTACAGCGTCGCACAAAGCCTATTTGGAAGTGGCCTTGTGAGGAACAATTATGTGAGCAAGCTTTCATGTTGGCCGATACCTATACTTGCTGTGGGAAATGGGAGCGTCACGGGAATGGCCTGGCTGTATCTGCTGTCCCAGCACCCTCCCAGGATCCACGCTGCCGGTGGCTCTCATTGAATCAGCGCTGTTCCTGGTCACCATCTTCTGGCTGGCCAACCGTGGTAAACCGCATTGCCGCGCTGTTCAAGACGTTCGCCTGCTGGAATGGCGCAAATACTACCTCGCACCTTACCACTTGAGGGGCCGACGCTGACTCTGGCGGCCGATGTACGGGGCGACCTTTTATTGGGACGCTCGAGCGAAGAACAGGGGAACACACACCATGAAAATGAGTATTTACAGAGATGATGAAGTGCTGGCACGTAAAATGATAATGATGATAATGTACATATTTTCGAGGACGTAATTATCTCGAGGACTTTGCTTTTTTTATACATAGCGCGTAATCTTCGCATGTAGACGTAACTTCGTTCTGACCACATTAAAGCCCATCTTTTGCCGCCAGGACTTCGACGAAAATACTTCGATGAATTTTATATCGACACGGAGCACAGATTTTGTTCCAGCGCAAACACGTTCACCGCACATTTTTATTACTTTCTTTTAGTAGCTGGAAACAACAGCGATGTGGCACGACGGGTAAAAACAAATGAAAAGCCTGTCCAGAGTAATGAAGCATGTTTCAGTTCTTTTGCACCTAAAATTTACGTTTGTCTCGTGCTTTCTTTACTGGGACACGCGCGTGTTCCAGGAAGCCCTGTGTTGCCTCTTGAAAAGTCATAGTGTATATACACAGGGCAACACGTGTACTTCGTTGCAGGCTACTGTTTACACATGTCCCGGTTGAATCATGAACTCCCACTGAATGAAGAAAGAATACCCTGGCTCCAATCAAGTGCGACTTTTCCGCAACGAGGGCAGTGCAATCGGCGAAGAGGTCATCAGAAAGAAACTGTTGCTTGCTTTTCTCTATTACTATTCGCCGTTTGCGTTTCCTTTTCCGGATATTTTTTTACTGCTACAGCTTGCAATGTTCTTAATCATTGGTCTTTACTTTTATGCGTCCGGCATGGGCATTAACACTTCTCTCCTGATCACACCAATACTCGTTTTCTGGTTAGCGTTTTTATCGGCAGTAAAATGTTTTTTCTATATCTTGTAAAAATTCAGTAACTTCGAAGCTGAATTTATTACAGGTGTTTCCTGAAGGTCCTTCTAACGTCTTGTAATAGCGTCTTCTAGCTCTACTTTCGTCCTCTCTACCATTCGTTCTTTACATCGCCTGGAGCCATGTTGAGGTTGGATCCATTGTTGTTTGCACTGCAGAGTTCAATGTTTGGTCTGTTACGTTTATTCTGTTTATTACCTTTGATCACTAAACAAGAAAACTTGCATTGATTCTCTCTTCAATGTCCAGTGCAAGGACAAACAGGCGAACTGAGAGTACTTAAAAGTGATGTGACGACGGTTTACTAAGGATGCATCGTGCTAAATTAGGGAATGTCTGAAAAATCGGATGCAGGCGCCTGAATATATGCAATAAATATGTTGTTTAGCCAGCATTTTGTTTGTTAGGCCGTTTATAACTTACCACTTGCTTGAATTGTTTCTCCGATCTCGGAGCGCATTAGAAAAGCGGCAATAATATCCCTACTATGGAAGCAATGTCTCCTTCATAAAGCCGGGCCATCAAATGGTATGCTCGGTATCCATTACAACCAAATCTAAATACCTGCTAGTTCAATGAACGTTAATTTTTAGAGAGGAGGGTGTTTCATGGCGGCAGTGCGCATCATTTTTTCGTGTTTTATATGAAAAACCATTTACCTAGGGGAAAATGCTTCCCCCTCGGAAACACACGTACATAAACGGAGAGAATAATTTTCAGCCAACAAGTTGCAGTTGAGAAAAGCGAATGTTAATCTGCCAGGATGACTTCATAACGCGAGAAACACCAAAAACATTTTCCCACTATATTATATAAAAGACTATAGAATTGAAAACCTAAACCAATCCCCACAAGTCCCTCTGCCCCACCGCTATATCAAGGGGAATGAAAGATTCATTCCCGTTTTCTCGATGCTCGACAGTCGGTGGGACAGACTTAGGTTCAACCAAAAACAATTGCCTTTTGCGTCCATTTTTACAGAGGATGCTTATTAATCATCTGACGTGTACAAAGCTTTTTTTACGTCTAAATGGAACAAAAAGCGTTTTTCTAAAAACATATTTCCCTCCAGCTTCCGCAAATGGAAAGCTATGTTGCTACTACGAGGGTTTCAGACAACTGAATTATATGTTTACCGTCAAGGTTGCCTTAATATTGCCCTTAAAGGAATTATTTGTTGTGCTTAGTTGAAAATCACTTCAGCGTAACATGCCTCAAATAAGACACATAAGACCCGGCAGCCGGGATTTCATTTCTGTGCCTGCTATTCGGTACGACGTCCTTAGAGTAAATCAGAACGAGAGAATTACTACCCTTCCAAAGCGTTCTTCAGAAACAGCCTAACCAAAGCCCTTGACGCCGTGACGAGGGGCAGGTACAAACAAATCACAAATAAAGGTGACGACATTGATTAGGTCAATAGGTGTGCATAAAAGCAGGAGGAACGACATGCACACGGAAAACCTGAATTGAACGGTGCCGGTAAAATACTGAAAGCTGACGCCCAGACTCAAACCGTTTATGATTGATTGTAGGGTTTAACGAGCCGACGCAACGCAGGTGATGGAGCGCGCCGTAGTTGAGGGCTGCAGATTAATTTTGACAACCTGCGGATCTTTAACGTGTGCCGAAATTTCGTACACATGGGCGTTTTTGCTTTTCACCTCCATCAGAAAAGCGGCCGCCGCGGGCGGGAATCGAACTCGCGGCACTCGGGCTCAGCAGCGCAACGCCTTAGCCACTGAGCCACCGCGGCAGCTCAGACACAAACTGTAAAAAAAAAAGCTACGGGCATTCAATGCGTGTGATGGAAGGCCTGCAATAAAACTCATCAGAGTTGAATGATGGAGGTGTAAACGCAGATGTGGGTGAGTGTTTATCTTTCAGCATTGAAAGACCTCCCGATATGTCACCATTCTCAATTTATCATCGGTGAATTTACGTCTGATGACAAGGGGGGCATAGTTTTGTTGTTATTGACGCATTTTCTTGTGAGGGTTTCGCAGCGCAACGCAGGAAGGATCAGAAAGGGGTCGGGTGGGCTTGTCTTAATGTATTGGCCTGCTTCCCGGACGTGCTGGAGTCTTTCCTGAATGAAGAGTTTTGGCTAAAAATGTTTCTGTCTCGTGCTCTTCCTAGCGAGGAAACGGTGGTTATGATCCCTTTATTCCTACCCATGCAGGAAAGGAAATTCACAACAGGATTGTGACGTGTTTGTTTTCGTAAAGCCGATCTCACCATGTCAAAATGTCCATGGAGCCCACTATCATTCCCAATCCTCCTCTGCTGCATCTCTACTTTACCGCTTATACGTTTGTTCAAAACGCACATGATCCTTCACGATGGGGGAAGCAAACGCTGATGAAACCTGTGAACGCCGCGGAATCTGTTTGAGGTCAGCCTTACACGCCTTCTCCGCAGCTGGTTTTATTCGCATGCATAGCTCCGCCGAAGTGATATAAAAACATCCCACCGCACTAGTTCGATTTAGCCGCCCTAGCTGTAAAGATTAAGCAACACGGTCATTGTACTTTCTTGGAATTACGACACTTCGGCAACATTTTCATAATGCGTTTCAGCTACCAGGGGCCTGTCCTTATTTTTTTTCCTGCATATTTCGACCATAAGTGAGGACAAAAATTAGTTAAAATTACCGGTGTTGTAATTACGCCAATGTCAGGCACAATCGTTTCAAGGCTCTTCGTGGCATACACAGCGGTTAGGATGCACTGTTTTCGACAGGATTACGCTAGAGCACAGTTTGTCCGTGTTGCGTGCGTGAGTGTGCGTGTGTGCATGTGTTCGTGCGTGCGCGCATGTGTGCGTGCGTCCGCTCGTGTTCACGCGCCTTAGTGTGCATTAACTAGGTTCTTGAAGTGCAAGGCTTCACAGTTCAAAGTGACTTGTCGGTGGCTTCACGAAAGCAATTCTCCGTGCATATGTGATTGCGCATAGCCACAGCAACCATAATGAACTCCTCCGCATTAGCCTGAGACGGTCCGTATCGTAGGAAAGGCAATGTCCGAGAATGATCAGTGGAATCGCGCTCATAACACGCCGGTGCAGTTATCCGACCTTTCACTAAAGTGACGGCATGCCGATTTTCTTCTGGACGAGGTTCTGAGGAAGAGGCGTCGCAATCACTCTCCTGAATAAAGTCAGGATCTGTTTGAAGATGCATGCCAGTCTGCGTGCCCACAATTCACCTCCGATCCCATTGTGTGTTGGTTGAGGAAACCGCGGCGCGAGTCGCGGCAAGTGTGATCACTTTAATGATGGAGTGGAACTACAATAAAATGAAGGTGATGCTATAAGGCAGTTGTCAAGGGCTGCCTCTTCTTCCTCTCTAATATTTCGAACAATATTTGTAGCGGCATCGTCGTCGTCATCATCATCATCATCATCATCACCACCACCACCACCACCGTCACTGCAGCCTTCATCATTATCATTGCCTGCTTTCTGCCATCGTCATTATCCGCCGACTTGTCCTGGAAGAGGCCGAGCCAAGCGCACTGAATACATCAGTCCCTCGTTGCTGCAAGACGTTCGCACCATCTGTGTCTTGCCTGGCATGCGCTCTACATATTCATCCTGATTGCTTTGAGATCGGGAACAGATCGAGACATTAGGTTCATGGCGCAGGTCGCTCACCCTCAACAATAGCATCTATTTTAAATACATTTTTGGAAGGTGATATACTAAGAAGGATCGCTCGGCGAGTCTTCTAGCAGCAGTTGCAGTGTCGAGACGGCCATCTTCTGTACGATACTGAGGTGGCTAACACGTACAAAAGGTGGGCCGGTTAGAGTTGTACCCGCTGTTTTTTTTTTTTTTTTTCTAAGCAACTGGCGAAAGCAGGAAGACTGATGTCACCATTACGGAGGCCGTCTCACTTCTTTGCATGCCCCGGGCCGACTTGGGTGACTCCGTTGCAGCAGATTACTTCGAATACCCACGCCAAACATATTTCGGCCTGATGGCTGCGGTGTGGTGCTTTGACATCGGCTATAACATAGGTCTTAAAATCTATTACATGTATTAAAAGTGTATTTTTTGCCACCCCAATTCCCCTATTCATGGGTACCACAAAGCTAGGCTGGTGTACGTTGTCCGTTACGCTTACACACGTACAGTGGCCGTCAGACGTAATTGAAGCGCGGGAGGTGTGCACGAACCGCATAGGAGGGCCGTGTAGATGCACCGGCGCCAAATTAAAGGACTACAACACGCATGCATGCCTGGCGGTGGCGATAGCCCACTTATACATCCCAATCCACTTCTTTTAACCTGGCTTCGAGCAATCTTTGCAGCATACTGGTCTGAGTTGCGTCGGCCGCTCCTGAGTTGCGTCGGCACGTTAATCCCTAAAACCAATCAATCAATAAAGCGGAACGTTCACTAAACGTAGTCATAGGCTGCGCGCCGAACTTAAAGCGACCTCACATAAACAACATTACTATTATTAACAGACACAATGCGTAGAATAATGTTAACAACTGCAAGAAAGAAATTAAAATGTAGACCCTCTGGAGCCCGAACCCTGGCCATCAGCGCCAGCACCAAGCAATATCAGGAATATGCAGAGGCCCAACGGCGGGCTCCTTTGAGCAGGAGCTCAATGCGATAGCGCCCGCAGTGAAATCACACATGACGCGTGGTGCCCTAAGCAGCGAAACGATTGGAAACACGCGCTCAGGTTAGTGAACCGAAAAAGCGTCTTGGAGAAGCGCCGTAGAAATTCCTATCCTTCACACTGGCGGTGAATTAGAGTGTAGGAAGCTATGTCGGGCGAGAGGAAGGAGCCTCAGGCAGGACGACCGTTCGTCGCAAGGCAAAACCAGATTCTATTTTGTGAGCACCGGTGAGACCCCCGTGTCCTCGTGCGCCCGCGCGGCCACGCAGCCTGTGACCATGTCTATCGGGCTGCTGCGCGAGGAGCGGCGCTCGATCCAGCGATGTCGCTGGAGCTGGTGTGCTACAGGGCTCCCCCCCAAAAGAGGAGCGAGAGTGACGATCGGAGAAGTCATGCGAGGTTCCAGTGGACATGCCGGGGTGGTCTTGTTTTAGGTGGCACAGCAGGTTCGAGCGAAGTGACTTCGGCTCGAGGCTCGAGGTACGCGGGCTTCAGTCGTTCAATGGCCATGGTGTCTTGGATTCCATTGATGTCCACGACAAAAGTGGTCGAGTGGTGTTGAACGACCGGATAGGGGCCAAGGTAATGAGGCCACCATGGTCCTCGGGCGGGTCCGTAGCGCATGAACACATGCGTGGCAGTTTTGGGGTCAGGGTGCATGTAAGTCGTCGGGTACTTTGCAAGGCGTGTGGGTTGAGGCCGAAGATGCCGAAAAACCTCTCGTAGGTGATCGACGCAGTCACTTGCGGGGACAGGTTGCGAAGACTCGTCGAACAAGTCCGCTAGCAAACCCAGAGGTGTACCGTAGACGAGCTCAGCAGACGTGCACGAGAGTTCCACTTTGTACGCGCCCCGGATACCGAGGAGCGTCAGTGGTAGCCGTTGGACCCACTCGGTTGGGCATCCATGCGCTGTGAGTGAATACTTGAGGTGTCGGTGGAAACGCTCGACGAGGCCGTTTGACTGCGGATGGTACACAGCTGTTCGGAGACGAGTCGTGCCGACAAGGTGAAGTAGTTCTGTGAACAGAGACGACTCGAACTGCCGGCCGCGATCCGTGACAACAGTGGAAGGGCATCCGAAGCGCGACACCCAGGTAGAAACAAAGGCTGACGCTACTGTGGAGGCCGTGCTGTCGGGAAGAGGGCAGGCTGCGGGCCAACGTGTGAAGCGGTCAACACAGATGAGGATGTAGCGGTAACCTTGGCACGGAGGCAGGGGGCCGACGAGGTCAATATGAACGACTGAAAAACGTTCATCGGGCCTGAGGAATGGCTTGGCAGGGGGTAGGGAATGGCGTTGGACTTTTGAACGCTGGCACGGCGTGCAGGCTCGTACCCAGTCTCGAATGTCAGCGTTCATACGGGGCCAAACGTAGCGGGACGCAATGAGTTTTTGAGATGCCCGAATGCCGGGGTGGGTCATGTTGTGGATGGCGTCAAACAGGCGGCGACGATGTGAGGGAGGCAGGAAGGGTCGGGGAACACCTGTGGATGTGTCGCAGACGATAATCACACCACGAAACGGTACGTCTTCAACCTTGAGTGCTGTAGGTGCTCCACGCAGACGGGAGAGCTCGTTATCGTTGGTTTGCGTCGTAGCCAGTTCGTGTACGTCAAACGGGTCGGTAAGTGCTTCCTGCGTTCCTGGTGAAATGGCATTTACATCGTCCATGCGACTTAAAGTGTCTGCAGGGAAATTGGCCATAACACTTGTCCCCAGGCTGTATTGGGCTAGCAAAGGTCTACACACTTGAAGCATTTCTTTCGTTGTGTGTAGATACCCTGAAACAGTCCACGGAAATATATATGATGCTATAAAGAACGACTGGTTTCAATAGTTTTGTACTGCGTAAAAGCCACGATCAAAGAGCCGACGGTCGCCCTATGCCAAACTGGCTCATTACCTCAAAGTTGAGGCATCATCCGTAAAGGTTATATTACTACTATATTTAAGGCAGAAAAAATGCAAGCGTACTCCTGAAAAAAAAATCTAGTCATACATTGATTACAAAAGAAGAACAAAGTTGCAGCACAATTACTTCTCTACTATATGCCGTCACATACTATTACCACCCCAATGTAAAGCCAGTCTAATTGGTAACACCGAATGTGCTCATTACTTAAAACGAGATCATGTTTAAAAGGTTGAACAGGTACACTGACCTGCTGCCTAATTTAACAAACTTCTGGCGGGTAATAAAGCGCCCATTTCAAAGCGTTTTAACGAAGCAGCCCTTATATTCGAAACCTTCGAGCCAAATCGGGAATTGGGTGTGAAACTCACCGATTTACTTAAATTGACCTGTAGTAAAAACGCTGATCTGAACCCCTTCAATTCGGTGCCCAATTCAAATAAAAGACATTTTTGGAAATTATTTTACAGGTTTAGGTGAAAGTAGCCGAAAAGCGAGGTTTGCTTCTGGCCACCTGGGAACCTTCTTGGCTAGTACACGTCCCTACGTTTTGCTGCTAAAACTCCGCACGTCACCCAATGAAATCATTTAAAAATACAAAACAACACGTGCAGCAATCAACGATATGTACACTAAGGTCTAGGTCTATGTATTTTTCCCGCACGGCTCTAGTGGCGTCATTTCGTGTGGCTTAATCACGAAACCGTCCTGCCCATCCTCAATGAAGCGGTAGTGCGCCGAAGGCGTATGGCAGGAAATTTTCAAAAGCGTGTTCGATTGCAAAGGCACAGCGGTATCCATGATGATGCTTGTTTTCTTTGTTATTTTAACACGGCAACCGATTGATTCTCATTCGCTTAAGCTCAGTGGCCTTAAAACAATGATGTTCACTTAAATTCACCTCCCCATGTAAATTAAACAAAAATGTAAAAGTAACACGTGATTTCGTCATTCGAAGGTTCGTTATACAAAGAATGCACGGTTTTCATTGTTAAGATAAACTCTTGTTCTGTAGCTGGGTGACAGGACACAATCTAGGCCTTCCTACGAAAATGTCACCATTGAGGCAAAAGTTGATAATTGTACGGCTATCATCGTAAACAAGCTTTTGTTGTTTTCCACTGCCAAGGCGGGCGAGGGTAGTTTTTTTTTACTGCACCTGCAGCAGCAAGCTTAGACTCCAGTTTCGATAATACACCGCCTTACTGGTGATACATAAAAACCTTGGCCTAGTTCTTCAGTTTGAATGAGAGGCATTCATTTGTACTTCGGCCTATCTTTATCTTTTATTCTGCCGCTTACTTTAGATAAAGCCGCATTATGCTGCATGGTCTAGATAAAGAGACGAACATCGTTCAAGCGCACCTGCGCTTGACGTAAATACAGGAATATCGTAAATTCCATCCAATAAATTCACGCGGCGACAAAGAATCATGCTAGAAGTCACCTTTACCGCTCACCTCAAGCGGTGTTGGATTGGCTTGGTAATCAATTTTTGCCTGGTCGAACTCTCTAGCTTATGATGCCCAATTTCGTGTTCGCGTACTGTACACAATATATTAGTCTTTAGAGCACGCAAATAGATACGTCGGGCGCCCCCTGACGTTCATAAACTGCGTACGAGTGCTTGGTTTTTGGGACTTTCATTGTTTACAAGGCGGCACATTTAAACGTTGTGAAATCTACTTGAACGACGTAACTCTGTTATCTTAATAGCCAAAGGTCTTGTCTACTGTATGCCCTGCCTTCTGTCACTACGCCGGTCCCCGATGCCACCGATACGTGAGCTGCTAATCATATTTTTCATATTTGGTGTCTTCGTGGCTATGTAGTCATCTTTTGTTCCAGAAACGTGCATTAAATCTACGTGAAATTGTCTAGACTACAAGTCCCGATACTTGTTGAGAGAAACTCACCATTATAAGAATCTTTTTCTGCTTGCGAGTGCCTTTCTTAGCACTACAGTCGTCTGAAAGCAAAGAAAAGTAGCGGATTTTATTGTTTTTAGACGCGGAGGCCATTCTAAAATACTTCCTGAGAAATTTCGCCCATTGTAGTTTTGTTTTTGTTTGTTTCGGTCATCTGTTTTTTTTTTCGGGTATCCGATTTCTCCCGCAAGGCCCTAGCAGCACAATGAGAAAACACAATGTACTGCAGTAGAACGGGCAATTGCGCTAGTTGGTGTTTAAAGCATTCTCAAACCAGGACGAGGACAGCAGCAAGAGACGACACAGCACTAACTCGCAACTATTTGTTTATTGAAAACAAGCACAAATGTATACTGACAGCGTCTCACGAGGTGCGTTCCGCTCGCCCAAGATAAAAATCTTGAAAGCAACTTTTACAGGGAATATAACCACAGATACACGCGGCAGTTGAACGGGAAGGGCATTGAAAACGATAAACTGAAAAAAGCATCACGTGGAACCCAGTCAGTATAGATTTGTGTTTCTTCTAATTAAACAAATAGTGGCGAGTTAGAGCCGGGCCGTCTCTTCCTCCTGTCTTCGTCCCTGTTTGAGAGCGCTTTCAACAGCAATATGAAGAAAACACAAAATACAAAAGGGAACGGCAGTGCCTGCGCATGCGCAATGCCTACTTGGTAAAATTCGAAAGCGTTATGCTCTCTCACCAGAGCTCCTGAGCGCCGCTTTAGTGGCACGTACAGGAATGATGACAGAACGGCATCCTGTAAATACGTCAACATACTTTTTCTGTGATATTTTCACTGCGAGAACTTCACACGTGAGTTCTCGGGGCAGATCCAACCTATAATGAACCTTGAAATGGAAGGGAATTACTTTGCAGACGGGCACTTTTACGCTAACTTTTGGCTTCTTTTGCTCAAGTGACATTTTGGTGGGCTATAACCTTTCTTTGCAAAAACTTGCTTCGACATGCAGCCCGCTTTGAAACATGGCAGTTACTCTACGTATTGAGTGCTTTACTCAGTTCATGTCGCACGAAACCACGCTTCGCGGCTGTAGCCTTGAAAACAACTATTCTCGAAGTGCGTGCTTTGCTGGACCGTATACAGTTCCTGTTTACCCGTTGCGAGCGGAAAAAGATGTTCAAATTTCAACACAAATCATGTCTTGTGGCGCTGCTCAGCACAAGGACGCGGGTTCGATTCCGGGTTGCGGTGGCCGCTCTTCTGACGGAAGCGAAAAGCAAAAACGTCCGTGTGTACGAGATTTAGGCGCACGTTAAAAATCCCCAGGTGGTCGAAATTAATCCGGAGCCCTCCACTAGGGCGCGCTTCATCACCCGCCTTGCGTCGGCGCTTTAAACCCGACAATCAATCAAATCAACAAACCATGACAGAGGAGTGCAGAGAACATCGTCAAGAAAAACCCTTCTGTCTGTGGAAAACTTGCCTCCTTATTTGCACATCACCACCCACTGATTTGCATCCTATAAGCGCCCTGGATGGAAGTTGACAACGTGTGAATGCGTAGGTGCGTACAGAGGAAATTAAAAGAAATTCGAACCACGGAGCGCACAGCCTCCGACGAATGCTGCACCATGGGGCTGCAAAGTCAGTAAACTGAGTGCAAGCGCACTTTTTAAAGAGCGTTTGAGAATGTGGCCTGCATTTATGGCAAATGCTTGATCAAGAAGCGGCGCCGGTGGTTTTATTTCAGGCACCATGTCACGCTGCGTCGCCACTGAGCAGGATGACCGGTGAACGGCATCATGCTAGGTGCAATCTGCCTGCTGCGCGCTTGGCTCCCCAATGTAGTAGGCAACAGGAGGCTCAGTGGCGACGGAGCATAAAAAGACGCCTCGAAACAAATGACCGGCGTCCGTTCTATTATCAAGCAGTTCCCATTACAATAGGCCACACTCTCCAACGCTCTAAACAAACTATGCATGCGCGCAGTTTATTATCAGTAAAACCAGATAGTGCGGCGTGCGTCCGATGCTGTGTGCTCCATTGTTGGTATTTCTTTTACTGTGCAAAACGCACCTAATATGCAAAAAAGAAGGGCTGAAACTACGCGCCCGTCCGTCCCTGATTTCAATCCGGCACAACATAGCACGCTCTGTCATTTTTTTCTCGCTTTAACCTGTTTATTATCTTTGGTGGGACCAATGCTCTGCATGTGTCAGTGGTTAAGGACGATCTAAGAAGGTTGTCATATCCTTCTTTGAAGACTGTGCCCATTTACGTCTTTGTGATTCACGTCTTTGCAAAGCCCGTCACTCCGAAGTGTGTTAACAAGCTTCCCACGTGGAGTTCCGTGCGCGCCTTGCGCATGTGCTTGGAGTTATAAAAATTAAAGGAAGCTCACACCAACGTATTGGCATCTCACTTATTCTTCTCTGCCACGGATCTCGTCGGCTCCGTCGGCGCGGCAGAGAGGGAGAAGGGGTGAGATCGTCTAACACCTGGATCGAGCTTCCTTTAATTTTATAATAAAAGAGTTTCCACTCATGTTCTTCACCAATACAACTCAACCAACCACCATTCATGAATCCTGCATCGATTTAACCTTAGCAAAGAATATCTCTTTCAAGTAAAAAAGGGTGTGGTTAAGTGCATTTCACTTGTCTACGGTTTCACTGTTTTTAGAGCGACGTGTGTGAATTCAAGTGACGTCGCATGCTTAATCGTTGTGGGCATCGTTTACTGCAAGATAATATAAGCGCTGGCACACCGACGTGCGCAAAAAAACCTCCGTCGCATGCCCCCGCGCGAGGGACACGAGTAAATGCAGAGCATTGGGGGTGGTCACGTGGCGTAGGTTGTGGTAGTTGGCGGTGGTAGTTGTAGTTGTTGTTGTCGTAGGCGTTGGGTAGTTGGGTTGCGAGACGAGAGAGAGTGAGAGAGAGAGAGAGAGAGAGAGAGAGAGAGAGAGAGAGAGAGAGAGAGAGAGAGAGAGAGAGAGAGAGAGAGAGAGAGAGAGAGAGAGAGAGAGAGAGAGAGAGACGAGAGACATAAGTACGTAACGTGTTATTGCCATCGTTTGCACCCCACCCTCTCTGCGGGGCAATCGGGTTGGATCTCGGCCGCAGCGCTTCGTTTCTCTTGAATGTGGCACCCGGCGGCGCGGTGCGCGGTGCTCCGAGCGAGCGGCACAATTTTTGTCAGCGACCGATAGCGAGTGGCATGTGATTACGTGCGCCGCTCATTTTTGCTATATGATGTCCGGCGCTCCTTTTATGTCCGGAGTACCTTAGGACTGGGAGTAGCAGACACGAGTAAACGTGGGAGCGAGCGTCAACCAAGGAAGGAAGGAGCAACGCAGTGACTTGAGCGACTGAAGCACGAGCGACCGCTAGCCGCTTTATATTTCCAGCGCGCGCAGTAGAGGGAGAGCAGTACGGGGGGGGGGGGGGGGGGGGGGGGGAGAGCGCGCATGCGCAAGCAGCGCGCGCCCTTCCACGCCCCACCGCGGTGCTATCACGCACCTGTTACGCGGAGACCGCGAAGGAGCGAACGGGCTGACTACGACGCATGCGCGCGCCAGCTGCTGTTGAGAGAGAGGAGGAAAGGAGGAGAGGCGCACCTGCTGCGGACGCGGAGCTGTGGACGCCGTCCGACGCAGGAAGAGGCGAGGCTAAGAAATGCTCTGCATTTAAAATCTCTGAAGCATAGACTGCTAAAATAAGAATTCTGAAAAAAATCTCTGTGTGCCCGGTACGACGCCTGCGTGGATCAGATAACCGAAATTTCGCAGATTCGTTTATCGCGCTTCCTGTATCAACTTCACCCCAAAACAGTGCTGGGAGTGTTCGGCCTCGTGTCAGTTGCTTGTAATGAAAGGCTGATCGCTTTCCGACACGAAAAGACGTGTTTAACGTATTTGTTGTTCGTGATGTTCACGCGCTAAATTATTAGCGGACAGCGCAGTTTTGTTTGTTCTTAAAAATGGTAACTATTTTCTCTTTTTATTAAACGTGCAGTGCTTGGAATGACATAATTTATTTCAAGAACGCTGAGAATTATACGAATGTCGCCTATAATTCGGTATGCAGACAGCGACAAGAAGTTCTAACGCCGCAAAAGCTGTCTATAAGCGTCTATGCTATGATGCCAGATACCAGGGAAAATGTGGGGAGCGTTTCTATATGAAAACAAATTCCAGCTGGGCTCCAATGATAAAGATGTGCTTCTTTCACTTTGCTTTTGTGTGGGGAAAGAGAGAAAGCTGTCACAAACAGCACTTTCTCCAGTTTTTTTTTTTTCTAGAACGCTGATTGCCGCTACCTGTGCCACAACCACCTTATACGTAATCTCCAAAGCCCACGGAAAGGCCCCTCTAGTGTTTGGCACGCTCCTACGGTGGTTGCTAATATTAGCCCTCTCATGCACCCGTCAAAGCAAACTATACACCCATTCTCCACACACCTGTTCGGTCCGCATTTGACTTGTCATATTACGCGTTTGCTTTTGAGTTATGCAGTGCAGAAAGCACATCCGCATCCCCCGCACGCCTTTCTTTTCCCCAAAACAGTCGGGTGAGAAGCTTCCGGGGAACGCCTGTGGTAATTCTTCAGAAAGCCTGTCCCGGCGCGCTTGCCTTACCTCTGCGAAAACATCCGTCGCTCATCTGTAAACCGATTACACGCTTCGCGCCGGCAAATTTGCATCCGCCTCAGCCATTTTCGCGGACTTAGTTCTTACGTAAACAAGTCGTTCCACCGCATATATGCATGTGCCCGTCTGGCTTCTCTCGACTTGGTAAACGATGTTTCACCTGGCTGAAGGAGACAGATGGAGCTCTGGCGCGTCATGCACAATATCTGTTCCACGAAGGAACCACGAAATAACTATGGTCGGCTTCAAAACCATCCGCGAGGCCTTCTCTCCGCGGCGTTCAATCACTCTGGCTCAACGTTCGCTTATTTCTCGCTCCTTTTGCTCATGCCTGTGCCATGCATGAACAAGAATGCGTGCACGTTCTTCTTTAATGCCTGGGGCTTCGAAAGGAATGAATTGAAGTGCAAGCGCTAGAAATCCCCCGGGCATTACATCCGAGACGTTGCTTACAACTATTACCGCACTCGGTGTGGGCAAATTGCAGTACATATCTGCTTTAAACTACAATGCATGCGCACTTTGTGCTTGTTCGCCACGCGCTCGCTCTGGAAGCAGATTATGAGCGTATGTCCCGACGCTTTACTGCTCCAAAAGCTTGAGTAAAATGCGTCTGGCAAGCTGCTCACGTTTTTAGGGACGAAACGATATCGCCAATTGACAAAATATTACAAATATGATCAAAAAGTTCCCCCTTCTGTGTAACGACCACGATGGTTGCAACGCGAAGCTTCCTTGCACGGGTTTCAAATAGCCAAGTGCCAAAGTAAAAACAAGAATGAATGTAGTGGAGTTATGAAGAAGATGATGATGATGTTGATTGGATATTTATGGTGGGAAGCCGACTATGTACAAAGAACGCCAAAGAAAATTTATTTCATGACCGCAGTGTGGCAGTAAATGCTAAAGCATTTCGGTAAAAATAAAGGTGAAACGAAGCAAAAGGCAATGAAGATGACTGCTGTAAAGGGACAGGTTGTCAATAGGCATGATAAGAGAGGAGGCGTAAAAATCGGTCGTCGGCAAGAAACTGCAACGTGCGCTTATGAGAAATGATGGAGTCGTCACCTAAAACGTATGATGGCTGAAGTGGACTTTCTGGTCTGTATAGTTGTGGGAAGTGTTTGCGTCGGGTTGTGTCAAGATTCTTGCACAGGAGGACAAGGAGGAAAAATCCTTATTCGGATTTTGCACCACTGCTTTACGCAGTTTGTGTCCACAGCTAATATCCTCAGCCAATGCCAAATTGGTTTTCACCCCGGGTGCTCCATGGGGACAGCGCACATATACATTGAAAGCCGGGTAAAGTCTGCCCGTCGCTATAACCAAGTTGCTGCATTGGTGACTCTAGATATTGGTAAAGCCTATGACAGTGTTTAATATCACTCGTAGTTGTCTAGATTAGCGAGCTTAAATTTCTGAAATACATCATAGCGTGAATTAATGAATTTTTAAAAGATAGATTATTCTGTTGTGTACGGGATAGTACTTTTTTCTCTAGGCGGCCGGAAACCAGAGGAGTTCCGCAAGGGTCGATGCTTCCGTCTGTGTCTTTTTACGTACTGTTTAGTGCAGTCCCAGTGGTTTCGGGAGTCTATACATACGTTTGTGCTAATTATATTTCATTTTTCACTGCGGAGTCTGATATTCAAGTCCTTTACTCCTTACTCCTTACTGCAATCATATTTGAATATTCTGGACTCCTGGCTAGGCACTATTCATCTCTCTATAAACGCCAGTAAATGTTCACTACTAGTCTTTCCAGTTTCTATGCTTGTTAATATCACTCTTTGTAATCTCAATACACCATCCGAAAGGTTGATTCATTAAAATATCTTGCAATCACATACAATAGCGCGCATGGCTGGAGCCCACAGATTGATACTGTAGCTGTCAAACATGCAGCTGTTCCAAGCAAATTGTAGCAAAACATCCTCCCTTCGTGCTGTGTTCACAACTTCCGCAAAAAAAACAAGCGACAAGTTTAACAAAAAAAAGTTTAAACCCTGTTCCGCTCAGTGCGAAATCTACTGAAACAGCGTACCTGTGGTTCTGTTATGTCGGAGTGAACGTAACGGGCGCTCGCCCGAAAAAGGCAGCGCCGTTGCCTCGCAAATTCAACGGTTCGCGCAACGGAATGGGCAGCTCCACATAGAAGGCTCCACCTAGAACAGCTCCGGTGTTAAGAAAACTAGGAGCCATTCCACTTTGTGAAGATGGTGATTGGATGAGATAGAAGTGAAAATGAATTTATGCAAAAGGCATGGTCAATTTTTTAACCCTAGCTTGTAGAGTGAAAGCTAGGTCTACGGGCTATAGCGCGAACTCAACGCGCACACATTTGCGCCGCATGACAAAGCACCAACGCTGCTCGGTGAAATTCCGCTGCAGGGGCGAACACGCACCGAAATGTGATCCAGCCAGCCCCTTTCTCTTATTTCACTCGTCCTTACTGTTTTCTTCTGTCCCCCTATTCGGAAGCCTCCATTTGAAACGAACGATTGATGAGATGCTTTCACTGCTGAAGCCGTTGCCGTCGTGTATTGGTGCGATGGGTGGCCGAAGCATGGTCGGTGGCGCGTGGGAAGCCCTCACACACCAGCCGTTTTGCGGACGATATCCAATATGCACCCACTTCCGCAAATCAACCTCGTATGGACACCGGTACATGCTGGGTTGTAGGGTAGTGAGGCGGCACACGATTGGGCTTGTGAATGCACTAACCAGGACCCATGCGATCGACCCGTCTCCCCCAGCTTTCTCTGGCACCCGTTGCTCAGATACAGCGACATTCTTCACTACTTCCGTGAAACACGTCAACAATCACCTAACCCCTCTAGCCACTTTACTAGAAAACAAACTACCACACTCAGACTCATACAAACTAATACTAACCCCACCCCAAACTATTTAGCCGCATATAACTGGAAACTTATACCGACCAATGTTCAAGATGCAAGATTGATAAAGCCACACTCGCACACACAATCTGGGCTTGTCCGGAGGCACCACCGACGTTCGCTAAGTCATCACAACTGGGAGGCAGCTCTGCACAGAAACTACCCGGAGATCTAACTGCGGCTGGTCCGCCTGGCTCTGGACTCGCCGGCACCATTGGCCCGCCCTGACGAGGGCGCCGGGGGAGGGGAGAGGAGGGGGCGTCGTGGCGTGCGCAACGCAACCGGGGGGACTTGGCCGTTCTCACACGGGTTGATGAGGTGAGTCAGCTTGGCAACATAGGCACCCCGGCTGAGGCCCACCGCTGAAACTCCAACGCCTTGGCTGCTGTGCCTCCCTCAAGGGGCTCAACAGAATAATTTTCTCTCTCTCTCTCTCCGTCGGTGCGGAAAACCACACGTGCGTTTGCTCGACCTTGAGCGCACGAGGCGCTTGCTTGAACATCGCACGAGCGCTACCACGCGTTGCTCGCGTTCCTGCCAGGAGTAGTAAGCTTCGCTTAAACGTTTTAGTGGGTTTTTTTTCCCAGCGCAAACGACTGGCTCACACCCTATAACTGGATGAGCAGCAGTTTTTCCCGTAGTTGCGGGAGTATCAAACTGGCGCTCACCGCATTACTCCCTTCCAAGGGTATTATCCACGATTGTGCTCTTCTTGTACGCAAGAGTGGTAGGGGGTCATTGTACGCGCGCATAAATTTTGGGGAAGAACACGCTGTTTACACATTCGTCTGACTTTTAACCGGTACTTGCCACGAGATATTTGACCCAGCACGTAAAATGAAACGTGCTATGGGGATTAGTCAGAACTATGACGAGAAGTTTAAATTACGTTAATGACGAGAACGTTAAAGCACTTACATGACAACTTTTTTTTCTATCATTTGTTTCAGGGTTTCCAGGCAACGATGCCCTTGGCATTTTCTCGCTTTTGCGATGCTACATCGAATATAAACGAAGCAAGCTGGCCCCATAGCTTCCTCTTGTGCTTTAGTGCTCAGGCACAGATGTGATCGCGCAACGTCACGGTGACCAGAAAGACTTCGTAGACGTACTGCTGAGTTCACGTTGTGAAAAGACAAGGTACGCTTTTAAGGTGAAAAAGAATGTAAGCCCACCACACACAAAAACGTGTTTGAAAGAAAACTCCGAGAAAGCGGGATAAACGACCACTCAGGACTGCGTCCTTGAAAATGATTAATGAAAGCTTGATGAAGCTGTGTGTAGACGGAAGTGACCCTTGCGTCGACGCACGAGCATCGCGGCCTGGACTAATGCTTTATTTGCTAGAAGTTTCTCTCTCTCTCTTTTGATCTCTCTCTCTCTCTCTCTCTCTCTCTCTCTCTCTCTCTCTCTCTCTCTCTCTTGTGGGCCCGTCTCTCCGTGACATAATTGATGAAATGTGAGCAGAAAAAAATTGACGCAGCTTGGACCAGTGACGCAAGACGGAGGAAACAGCAGATTTGGGGGTCAACCTAGCTTCTCCCCACACTGACAGCGGATCCCAGGAGAGATGGAGCGGCCGGACCCCAGAAGTGCAAGGCCGTTTACCTTTTCTTTCTCTCTCTCTCTCTCTCTCTCTCTCTCTCTCTCTCTCTCTCTCTCTCTCTCAATGGCACTGTAAACCAAATACTGTTAAAGTATGTACAGTGTTTTCGTCAGTAGCAATTGTCGTCATCCCTTTTGTCGTCCTCTTCGGACGCACAGCCTCGTAGGAAAAATCCTTGTAGCGCGTCCTCGTCTCAGTAGACGTCACCTTCTTCGTTAGCTCGTCCGGTGGCCGTCTCCACGCGTGGATTGTGAGGGATGGCTTGACGAATTCGTCGTCATCGTCTTCGCCGAGGTGGACCCGTGGCACACCGGTCGCTCCACTACGACGACGGCGAAGGCGGGAGCTCCTTGGGGACGCAAGCCTGGACGACGCCGGACTGTCGCCGTGAGGCACGCGCTCAAGTGCGATAAAGGTTATTTGTCGGACTAAACAGCTCTGCTGCTAAACTTTTGCTGAACTGTGGTTGCTTGGAACATCTAAAAAATGAGAACTAAACAGGCAAGAGGAAGAAACGAAAACGGTGGTACCGGTCCTTATCTCACCGAGGAAAACATCTTAATCATCAACACGGCGCCTGCTCACCACCAGGTTTATCGTAATTGCCGTTGTGCAACCTCTGCCACGTTTCTGGTCTTACGTCTTGGCATGACAGTGAAGATCCCTCCCTGCACTGAAAACATAAAAATTCGGGTTATATTTAACAATCCTAATGGCTATCCCCGAGGGGAAGTGAACGCGAAAACACAGCTTCAACGCTCAACATAAGTTTAACGACGCCTGTGCACGTTTCGAAGCGGCTATACCAATGTCACACGGAGAAGCAGTTAATGTGTTCGTCACCATCTCGAACTGTCAAGCGGTATATTTCACTGAAACTGCTCAGATAACGCGCATTCGACACGCATTTTATCTCGTTGATGTTGGTGATATTACGCTGAAATTACGGTGAAAGTTCACAATGAATAGCTTAGAGATCATTCGATTACCCTTGTGTGTTTGTCTATGAGCATGTAATATACGGTTGTGGAAGACTGGCAGCTGAAACTAATTTTCCACCGAAAGCCTGCTACAGACCGCATGACCCAGTTTATCGGTGATACGGAACGCAGCTGCCGCACACAACTTGGTGGACTACATTGTCTCCTCAAGGGGACACGGGGCACTGCGATGGAAAATGTCGCACATACTTACAATTAGACCAATTTTCAACGCTCCCAGTGCCGCTCGAGTGGGTCAGCTCCCGATACATTGTGCAAGGCTCGAACGACCTGATGCAACAAAACGACAAAAAAATAGTCATTATAAATCTTATTTTTTTTTCGACATACCACCAATGGAACGGTTTTTGATAATCGTGAGCAGTTATTAATGGTCAATCAGGACTTAACAAGTCGCATTGAGCAATGGGATGTTGCAACGCGGATCGCTAACTCGAAGTTGATGAGAAAACAATAGACTAAGTTCGCGCAATGAAGAACACGTTTGTGCACTGGCTAATGGAGTTCGGGGAAACCGAAGCAAGAAAAAGATGATACACAGTTGGGGTAGGGAATCCCGTCCTTGTTTCGTTCTTTGCCCTCGGACCAGGGCTTCATCAGTATCGGAAAGGAAAGTGATTCTGGAACGCTTGATTAGTCTCTACAGCGCTGTTGTAGCAACAAACGGATGGTCCTCTACCTGGCTAACGAAGAAATAATAGCGGCAGAGGACGTAGAAACAGCACGTAAAATACCTTTACGGTTTTCTTATGTCTGGCTTGGTACTGTAGTAATTAAACGCAGGAGAGCCGTTATTCGGATGCCGTTTTCAACTGTTGCAATGACAAAAAGGGACAAACTTTCTTGCTGAAAAAAACTTTTGTTGCATTTACATTGCATAAAGGTAGAATCTGTGCAAACGTTTACGGGTAGTGAAATTGAAATCGACGCGAACTTTGTGAACACTCACCAGAAACTCCCATTGTTAAAGGGGGACGGCCAAGCTGAGGTGGCACACAATTTTGAACAAAAGAGCGAGATCTTCATGGAAGTCGTGCTCCGAGTTGTCGTTCCTCGATGTCATTCAATTTCGGTACGTTGTTTTGAATAGGGGGTAGGTGTAGCCATTCGTGATGTACACTCTGGGCGCAACACCCTTCAGGGGATCCGCAACACTGCCGATAAACGCTTTCACTGTTTTCTTAGCGTCTGGAAGCACTGCGAAAGATAAAGTTATCGCAAGCACAGAACGGCACTGAGTAATATGCTCGTCGCACCAGATCCGCCTACCGTTTCTGCTTGGATTTTGTGGCATTTTTTTTTAAGTGGCTATCGAATGCTTTCCTTGCTGCAACTGAAGAAATTCAGGCCAATAGTCGTTGCATCGCTGTAATGACTTAATTTGAGCGTCTGAAGAGTGCCAATACTGGGATAGAGACAAAACTCTTGTGAGCAAATTTGTAAGTTATAGGACGGGCATAAAGTCTATTTTTTGTCTGAGTTAATTTGCGACCCCCTAATCTAAGTACTGGAGGTGTTGGTGGACTACGTTCTGGAAGCATTTACGATATCGAAAAAAAATTTGAAAAAAGGGTTGCAAATTGTCTTTGAGAAATGTCGACTTCGTGCCGCACACGTGAAAATTTCCGACGTCCCAGGCGTCCAGGAGTAAGGAGTACACACGGCCTCTGCTTTGTAGCAAGACAAGAGAAGTGAAATTTAGCGCTAATAATAACTGTATGATTATTACGGGGACACTTATAGAGGGAACGTTCCTGGAAACGCACCACCCAAACAACAGGCATTACCTAAAAAAATCCAGAAACGCCACGGAACTAGCTTGGATGACAAGAAGCATATAGTTTGCCATCAACTGCCAAATGCCTTTTGTGAAGGACAAAGGAGACACAGTTTCATTATCTCGATAAGCGTTTGCGACAGCGCTCCGAAGAGCTTTCAACGCAGAGCTTGCGTCGGCACTGTTCACCCGCCCATTTAGACCGGTCAGTATTATCAGTATTTTCTGTATTTCTTTCAACTCGCGTACCTGGACAACTCAAATAAAAAAGCAGAACATTGCACGTTAACTATATACCATCAACCTATAGTCACCCTCTTAATGTCTCGATGGGGCAATATAACTGTCCCCGTTGCATAGAGAACGAGAGAGAGAGGGAGAGCGTTTGTAAAGATTCTTTTCCCGCCACATACCTGCGCGACGACAATAAGGCCAATATGCCAAATCTGCACATATCATACCGTTAAGAGAAATAGTTTAAGTAAGCTCTGCATCTACAACATAAACACCGTACGCATAGCGCAGCCGTAGTACCTCCTCTAGCCTCACCTATAGAAGCGCAACACCATCGTGTGGCTTTAAGGCTTGGGAAGCAGCAACAAGCAAAGGAAGCGCTTTCCCACTGAAGGATACCTTTTCGAAACTGCGTGCGTAGGCACGGTGCCTGCTGGCGTCAATACGCGTTACTAGTGGGCAGGGCCATGCTAAAGAGACCCCGTTCGCAAAGTACGGGCCATAAAGAACTTCATGTTTTTTTTTTTCTCTTCATTTAAGCGTTTACATTTGGATACCCGTCGGGCCGACCGTCAGTACAGACGGTAACGTCTGCCGTGCGAAAGTTGTCAGCCTGGGTGAAAGCCGATTCCTCACGCTTCGCGGCCTTTACCGCAATAGAGGTCATTATTGTCATATTTCACCCATACCAAACTTGTGGAGATCTTTCCGGTTATTACCTCAAGTTGTCATTAGGCGCTACTTCTCTATCACTGAGCGAAAAGCCCACCGTCATGAAAAATCTACGTCATTGGCACATAAAAACAACGCACAAATTCTTCCAATGGGCTGTGACGGTTCCTCAGCTCGTTCCCCACGAATCAAACCTAACTAAAAGAAGCGCACGGGGCTAAGCAACCCCTAGGCATTTGCAAAATAGAGTGCTAAGGCGGACTGAGCTGCCATGGCAGCGCTGCTGGGCTTCGCCAGTTCAGTGTTATTAGGTATGGGACTAATTGCTGTGTAATTAGCCCCGTATTGCTATCTAATCAGTCCCGTATATACTTTGTCTTGAAACACGTTCGTTAACACAAGAGTTAAACCCGCTTTTGTAATCATGTCCATCCGTAGGTGGCCATGCTTCACTCTCCAACACAGAATGTGGAAAAGCCAGCACAAAAAGACCAAGCTAAGCGATCCCCGTAAACTTGGAGTCACCTTTAAACACACTAATACATTTTTAAGAGCAATATAAGCCATCTTGTATCAAGATATCAAGGACGTGGGAGCTTTTGGTATTTTTATGATTTTTATCTTCACTCGGAACCGGTTTTTGCGCGGTGGAGAAACCTGGTCTAGAAAGAGCGTGACGCGAAACTAGCAAATAGTTTTGTAAGGCCAGCTCTACGGCTCCGCGGCTAGACGCCCGAAACAATCAGTAGATAAACTTTTCAGCGGCAGCGCTGAAGTGGTCAGATTTCTAGGTGGAAGGGGGCTTTCTTGAAGAGCCCTCCTTTCGACGGCTGACTGAACTAAATATAGAAGTAGACAACCGTTGCGCAGGCGTTATGGGCGTATGCTGCCTTTGAGTAGTTGGGTGGTGTGTGAATCTGATGTAAATAACCTGATATTTTTAAAGACGATACTCTTTCTTGGGCTACTTAAACGCAGAACTTTTTGTCTGTCTGTCTGTCTGTCACCACTCGATTCAAGCTCCTGAACAAACGAAACAAAAAAAGATAAGCAGCAAGCTTCTCGTATCAGGTAACGACTGGGCATGCGAAGAGTCACGCGGAGAAGCTGAGAGTGCAGTGGCCGCTGCTTTCACTCATATCGATGACACCTCCGGTTATAAACAGGGTTGATTTCAACACGCGCCGTCATTCGCACTTCAGTGGCGTATGCTGCCCTCATCCGGTGGCGCAGTAGTCACTAGTGAGTCTCCTGGTACGTTCAGTTGGACTCTCAACGGCGTAGAAATGACCATAAGGCTTTCGCGTTCACAACTTATAAGAAATGCTCAGGTGTATTTCTTAATTTTATTTTTCAGGGCGTGGACGAGCGCATACAGGCTACCAGGCATACGAGCGCATACACGGGTTGTAAGGGCCAGTCAAGTTGCTTATGTGCAACTTTTTCCCTTTCTTTCCCCATAACCTTGTACAGTTTATGAAAAATAAACTATTACTATTACTATTACCTTGAGGTATAAATAGTGAGAATGCACACATCTTTTGTACATCAACAGTAGTCGTAGTGCTGCTCGGTACAAGATAATAGGAAAGCGACGAAAGGAAGAATCGAGGAAGAGACTCAGCAAGAAGCTAGGGAGAATGCAGAAAAGGCCTCCCGGAGTGGGAGACGAAACTGGCATAGAGGGAATTTCTCGAGTTGGTTGAAACGCCGAAATCTCATCTCGCCTCACTCAATCAATCACTTCCTTTTCCGGGGATTTTGAAAGGAAAATAGAAAGGGCCCTCACATCGCGGGTTCATTGCTTGGAACGAACGCATCATGGTTGAAGGCAGGTATGGTTAATAGGATGAACGAAGAGAAGTTTTCCCTGAGCAGGCGTTTCCTGTAAATACAGAGATATTTAACGAAAGCTAGAGCATCAGGATTAGAAATTAGGGCATCAGGATTAGAAGAAAGCTAACATTTAAAATTACAGAAAGGCGTGGCGTCAATGCTGATAATATTACAAATAAAGAGAGATCGGGTGATTCTTTTGCTGGTGGGAATTAGAAATGTAGCACATTTATACGACAAGATTGGGTACGAAAATTCTGTGGTGCTCAGTTGGCACTTCGGCGGCTCTTTTTGCAGGCACCAGTAATTTTGAACAGCGGCCTGTTTAGGATGGTAACCGATAAAATGTCGATTCTGCGAGTGTGGTTCTGCGTTCGTAAGCAAGTGATGTAACTTTTTTTAATGTCGAGTATCCCTTTGCTGAGTGCCCCTAGAACCAGGACCGTGTAGCACCCTGCAGTTCCACAAAAATGCAGATATTGTGGAAGTTCTACCTGTAAGCATTATAACCGCGTAAATGGAGATAATTGTTCGAAAGAAATCTTCAAAAACGAAAAATAAGAAAAACAAAACAATTACGGAAAATGGCGTACCCTGTGACGCACTGCATTTCAACAATAATGCATATTTCACGAAAGTAACACCTCCAATCCTTATAATAGCGTAAATGGAGATAATTGGTCCAAGGAAATCTTGAAGAGAAAAAGAAAAGTATAAAAATGCGGTACATGGAGAACCTTGTAACACCCTCTATTTCCACAGAAATGCAGATATCGTAGAAATACCCCCCTTATTTGTTATAATAGCGTAAATGGAGGTAATTGGTCGAACAGAGTTTTGAAGAACCGAGAAAAAAATATCAAAAACAACGGGAAATGGCCAAGCGTGTAACACGCTTCATTTACGGAAAATAACGACTAGGCGCAAGTAACACCGGCAATCGTTATAATGTTATAATAGCATAAATGCAGATAAGTGGCCAGAAAGAATCGATGAAAACCCAAAATTGTGGCTCTAAAGATCTCACACTCAATACAAGCGGATTAAGATAGCTACGCATCTGTAGACAATCCTACGAATCCCTGCAGATTTTAGACATTGGGCAGCGGTGTGCTCCTAAAACGGAAGTTTAACAAAGAAAAGTGAAAAAAGTATGGCCGACCAGGAGGAGTAGGCGCAAATTTCTGGGGCCAGTTAAGTCTACTTAAGTGCTTTTAGTTCGAAAGCCCTACGGCTTTCACTTGTCATACTTATAAAACTTTCGTTACTCATACGTCGTTTTTATTTCTCTCTATACTTTCGCTTTACTTTCGTTTATTTCCGTTCAAAATGGTGACTGCGTTAGTCCAAAAAGGAGAAATCCAGATCAGCAGCTCGGGCGCAAGCGGGCAGCGTTCAAGGTCCTGTCACCCTAAGCAGGCCAGTTCCTGCTCTTACCGCTGAGGGACACAAAGGGACTATTCCCCAGAAACGCGTAAGACTGCCTACACGCTAGTCCAAACCCGTGGCTCTGCTTCAACACAATGTACTCTACTGCCCAATACGTGCCGCCAACCAAGCAAATTCGTCAAAGGAAAGTAACGTGCATACCACCTGACTCGCAAGTGTGATCTGCGCTGTGGCATGGCGAATGCAAGCGTTACGCTCTGCACGGCGGACTGCAACAGCGGAGATCGCACTTCTGTTTCATATAGCAATAAAGAAACTCCGCAACACTTCCGATAAATTCTCACTCTTTCCTTCGCGTCCGAAAGCACGGCCAACAGTACAGTTATCCCCAGTACGGAACGGCACTCTGTGATTAGCTTGAAGCAGCTGACACGCCTTACGTTTCTCCTTCGCATTCGTGACTTTCTTTTTAAAGTATCTATCCTTAACGCTTTTATTGCCGCAACTGAAGGAAGGCCGGCCAATAGCCGCTATACCGCTCTTATGACGTAAATGGAGTGGTCGAAGAACGGCAAGGCGTGTAAATAGAGCGCAAAACCTTTTGAGCATGTTTCCAAGTTACCTGAGGGTATAAAGTCGTAAATTTGGGGTGAAGTTTCGCGATACCCTAATCTAAGTACTGGATGTGTCGGTCGACAACGTTGTACAAGCGTTTCAAAACAGTTTGAAAAATTGTGGCTGGTTAAACCATTAGAAAACTGCATGAAACTGCAGGAAACTGCGTGTCTGCTACGAACTAGCGTGGGAGACACACGCAAAGGTTGATATGCAGCAGAGACCGGGAGTGACGCAGACATGCGGTAGAAGGCCTAAAATCGCAATTAGACATCAATGCTGCCAATCGGAACCCGGAGTCCAACGAACTAAAAAATGTGGTGTTTCTAGGCACATTGTAAGGCCTAATGTACACGTATGCGCCAAGCATTCAATAAAACAATCAACCAATTACTTACAGTGTAAACTCTAGAAGTGTCGGCAACAAGAATTCTGTTACCGTAGCCTGAAAGCTGTACTGTATTCTGAAAGCTCGGACGTCAATGAATCTCATCAGTAAATCAGCGTGTCAGTTTACTCCTTCAGAATCGCGCGTATAAAAAGCCAAAGCGACAAACGCTGGTTCAGTATCATTACAGGCGTGCGTCACAACATCGTTGGCGAGAAAATTCTCTCACTCTTTCGCTATTTTTCTTCTGGCTCCCCATGCCCAACCCATGCAGGTATGGTGTGCACCCTGCTCCAGAAATCACCATCTTCCCGGATACTTATGGGGCTACAATATAAAGGTTCAGCCATGCTAGGAAGGCTCCTAGGGATATAAGCAACACTCCCTCACTACGGAATGTTCTGGTACCCTGGTGTAGTAGTCTGTTGCCACCTACCATGACTAACCAACTGAACTCTCGGCCCTCAGTCCCAAGCAGGTGTAGAGCACCTGTCAACGGCGGCGGTCAGAACAGAGATACAGCAGAGGGTGCTAAAAATCTCTGGGTCCGGACAGGCCACAATTGGTACTTGACCCTGGTAACGTTCAATGTACACCCTTCGTCTAGCGAGGGAAGCTTAGCTGTACTAATAGAGAATCTCTAGGATATTTGGTGGGATATTTAGGGTTAAGCGAAGTTATAAGGACAGGAGAAGGCTTCATGAAGCTCACTAGCGGGCATATTCTATGCTACAGTGAACCTCTATGAGAAAAAACAAACACGGGGTGGGATGTTTAATCCAGAAAAATAGCAGGAAACGTGGGGGCGGTTTCCAGCAATAATCAAGTTTCCAGCATTAGTTAATCAAGTTTCCAGCATGTGATCAAGCTAAACAAGCAATGCAGGTTAAAGAAGAGATAGTACAGGCCTATGCCCCAATAACCCGCTATGATGATGAACCCCTATATAGCTTCTACCAGGATGTCGAATCAGGAATAAAGCAGGAAACAGCGCAATTCAGGAATGTGGGGCGAGAATTTAACGCAACGGTCGGTAAGAAGAAAATGGGAGAAAGGTCTGTGGGAAACTTCGGTTCATATAATCACAACAATCGACGAGATACTCTGGAAGGATTTGCAGACAGAAGTAACCTGAGGGTAATGAACACATTTTTCTAGAAATGAAAGCACAGGAAATGGACGTGGACAAGTCCCGATGGTAGAGCCAAAAACGAAACTGACTTCCTTCTAAGTGACAACCTGGGTATCGTGCAAGACGAACAGATGCTAAGTAAGATTCGAAGCAGCTATCGTAGGAAGGGGAAATGCAACCTGAGGCTACATCTCAGAAGGAAACAAGGAATTTGGTGAAAACAGAGAAAACCCGCTTGGAGTCAGAGCCAGATCGCGCGAGTTTAAATTACCTCTTCGAAACAAATTCTCGCTTTTCGACGAGCAGAATGAGGTCAGTGTAGACGGGCTAAAGGACAACTTGAAAGCGGCACTTAGAGAATCAGCAGCAGCTTTGGGAGAAGCAACATCTAGAGAACAAACTGGAAAACTAAGAAAACAAAGGAACTAATTGCCAAACGTAAAAAAAAAACATGCAAGTGTCAGGTGCAGCGGTTCGGATTGAATTAGCCTAGCTGTCCAATGTGAATAACAGTAGTAGACCGAAAGGCATTCGTTCGTATAACATCACAGTGACCGAGGAGACGCTGCAAATATGGGGAAGCTTTAATGCCAGTGATATTAAACAAACTGAAACTACTGAGAATACAAGCTCAACTGCGATGCCCCACTAGTCAGTAAAGAGGAAGCTGGAATGGCTCTTTAATGCATGAAAATAGGAAAAGCTGCAGGTGACGACGGCATAACCATAGACGTTTTAAACGGGGGAAGAGATACTTTACTGCAAAAGTCTGCTCTACTATTTTTGGAATGCTTGAAGACTTGAAAAAGCGCCCATAGCCTGGAAATATGCCAACATCATTCCGATTCATAAAAAGAGAGATCCTAAGAACCTCAAGAATTACGGACCAATCAGCCTACTATCAGTTGTTTAGAAGCTCTTTACCTAAGTATAATTAGCCGAATAGGTGACAGCCTGGATTCCTGTTAACCCAGAGAGCAGCCTGGTTTTATAGAAAAGGTACTCAACCAAGTGATGGAAAATCCGCGGAGTACACAAAGCCCCTTTACATGGTATTTATAACTGACGCGAAAGCGTTTGATTCTGTACTCACCGAAGCCGTGTTAGAAGTACTAAAAAACCAGGGAATAGAGGAAACTCTTCATAGAACTTCTAGAATACTTATATAAGGAATGCACGGGCCGGATAACCCTCCACAAGCAAAGCGATAAATTTCAAATGCGGTAGGTAATACCGCGAGATACCATCTTTTTCAAACTATTCACGGCATGTCTAGAGGGGGTATTTAGAAAGCTTGACAGGGAAAACACAGGATTAAGGATAAACGGGAAATATCCGAACCTTTTGAGGTTTGCAGAAGACCTAGTCTTGCTGAGTGAGACTGCAGAACACATGCAAATAATGTTTGAGGAACTGCAATCAGAAAGGACGGCCGTGGGGATAAAAAGAAGTCTGAAAAAACCTAAAGTACTGAGGAATAGGCGTGCCAAGAACGTCTTCTTCAGCTTTGGATACGAAACGCAAGAAGAAGTAACAATGTAACTACCTCGGACAGCTGATTTGCACTCACACCAACCACGAGAGAAAAATCCGGCGCACAATAGATATGCGCTGGGGAGCACTCAGCAAGCACTCCCAAATAATGAAAAGTGATCAACCCCTGTCACCCCCAAAAAATCTACAACCAGTGCATACTGCCGCTGATGACATATGGAGCTGAAACTTGGCAAAGTAAACGTAGGTCGGCTCAACGGGCCATGGAACCAATGTTAGGAATAACACTTAGGGACAAGAAACGAGCTACCTGAATGAGACAAAAAACTGGAGTAGAATATATCATAGCTGAAATAAAGAAAAGGAAATAGACTTGGGCTGGCCATGTAACGAGACGATCCGACAAGCGGTGGACAATTAGGGAAACAGAGTGGATATTAAGAGATGGGTATAGAAGAAGGGGAAGACCAATAATGCGATGGAGGGTTGAAATAAGGAAATTCGGGCGTAAACTGTGTATTTGAGCAGCGCAGGACAGGAGTGGTTGGAGGTCAACGGCAGAGGCCTTCGTCCTGCAGTGGACCTGAGCAGGCTGATAACGATGATCATTATGACTTCGAAAGCTATAGGCGCACTCAGCAGCGTGCAAAGGTTTTACATAACCGCAAGGTACCACAAACGTCTCCTCAGGCAGGAATCTGCTTTCACACGACATTCCCTGGGTGGCAGCCTCAAATTGTCTGTTATCTTTACGACCATTGTAGATCATAACAATGACGACGCTGCCTTTTCGCGTAAATGTATTTATGAGGCTTTCTTCTTAAAACGCGCATTGGAAGAGTGTGCCGGTTTCTTTGGCCACACCCTTCCCCTCCAAACAAATTTTTTTACACTTGGTGTGCTAAAATTCTTCTACGTAGAAATACTACAAAATTTTTAACAGAGTCCCTTAGTTTGAGTACAAATGGTTTCTTTGTAATAGTGAACCATTATTGAGGTAATGCTGCCCCTGCGTGTGTTTTTTGTCGCACCTCCGTGGATCACCTCCGTGGTAAAGGTTTCGTAGACTTTGCTTACTCGTATCGTTATTTGGCCGAAGTTTTTCATTGCGGTGATGCATTGCTAAATATTTTCACATGTGTGAGCGAGATGTTGACCCAACTGAGAACATGAAAACCCAGAATAGGTTGAAGGAACTAAAAATGGGGTGAACCACAAACTCAGTTGGAAGACTGTTTCGCTCATTCAAAATAGGTCCGTGAATCAAAGTTATATATATATATATATATATATATATATATATATATATATATATATATATATATATATATATATATATATAGTAAAAAATGGGTATAGCTTCTAACAAAACTGTTTATTGGTCGACGTTTCGATCGGATGCCGATCTTCCTCAAGAGAAAGATCGGCATCCGATCGAAACGTCGACCAATAAACAGTTTTGTTAGAAGCTATACCCATTTTTTACTATTTGCTACGGCAACCAAAGACAGCCCTTGTCGCAATCTATATATATATATATATATATATATATATATATATATATATATACAGTATATATACGCGGTCTATATACAGTGTATATATACCGCGTAAAGAAGAGCCGTTTATATACCGTGAATGCGACAGTTATTTCAATCCTAACACTGAAATCCACAAAAAGTTTTCTAAAATTCTCAGATCGCAACAGAAAGATATTATTCCAGCGGGCCAACTGTGCTGCTCTTATCTCGCTGCGTTAGTAGAAAATAAAAGGAAGACAAACTTGGCTGGGGAACACGATTTTAGAAGCTATGAAATTGGGTGGGGCGCCAAGACGCCTATCGATCAGACGTTATACGTCTGCGGGAAAGCAAATGTCGCAAACAAATAACAAAGAAGTGCTTCCTCGATGGAAAACAACGCCACGCACCAAACAGGAGGTAGGTTTCCCCGTACGGAGCTGGAATTATTTGGGCGAACTGTGATCGACCTAATGAGGCCCGCAATAAACGAAGTCAGTGAAAAAGACTGGCGCCCCCTGGGAGTAGTGACGCCGGCCAATTCGTTATTGGACTTCGTTATGACTGCAGCGGGAGATTAGGATACTACTTTACCCCTGCTGTGCCCGCAGAACTGACTTCATTCCACTTATCGACGACAGAGCGGTGTTTAACCTAAATGCTTCATTTATCACAGGGATAGTTTGGACAGTAGCAAACGAAGAAGACTTGTTTGCTTTCTGGACTGATGCTTTATACTTCCGGTGGCATTGTATGTTAACGAAAAGCATCCCGGCAATGTTTGGATATTTCAGTGTTTTGCTTGAAACCGCCCATAGGTAACTACAAGTTACAGAACGGGTTTTTTATGGCTCCTTTTGTAACTTCCAGCGTATTTTGAGCGGCATTTATGTTCCCACGTGAAAGTTATGTACAGCCTTGTCTACCAAACGAAAGATAAAGCATTCTAATGCAGTGACCCGTCGCGCTACTCATCTGTGATATGCCTCAGTACCAGTGCTTCGTAAAGCAGGGTATCGGGCTCATCAATAATAATAGCGGGGATTGTGTAATTACTGATCATGACTCTTCGGAAGGGGGGCTTCGTGTTACAGCTGTTTACAAACAATGCGAAAAAGTCCTTGATGGCGGTGCAAACTTCGAGTTCCAGAAACGCTACGCAAGCCTTGCAAAGACAGCCCCTAGTGACGCCAAGAAAAAAAACCTGAAATTGTGAAAAAGAGCGATGCAGTGCGCGAAATTCGGAGTAAAAATGAACATATTAAAATACAGCACCCCAAAAACGATAAGTAAAGTGCAGTAGTCGGGGTGACGCGAGCAACACCGCTGTATTTATATGTTTATGAACTCAGTTGAGTGTAAATGAATCCTCGTGTTTCGTTTTATAGTTATGTAATTTCTTGAAAATTGTAACGGCAAAGCCCGTTGGACGATGGATGGGTCGAGTTTGAGTAATGAGACTCGTCGTTTGAAAAAAGGGGGGAGAGAGAGGGAATAAACATTTTTAATTTCTAGTTTAATGTTGCAGGATGATGAGAGCACCGGTGGGGGCAAGGGGGGGGGGGGGCTCCGCTAGTCCAGGATGCCCTGATGCTTGCTGGCTGCTCGTGCCCTCTCCATCAGCATGCGCTGGGTCGAGAGGTCCGAGCTGGACAGCTGGTCCACCCACTGCTCGTACGTAGGACGGGGATTGGTTGTGAGGGATTGGGATTGTTAGCACTCCCAGACCAGAGGGTACAGGGTGCCTGGCTGGAGGGAAAAGTGGCACACTGTAAAAAAAATGGTCCATTTTACGGAGAAAGCTGCTGGTAAAATGTTTCCGGACACTATTCCGTAATTTAGACAACGGAAAGAATTTTAAGAACGAACATTCCGTAGTACGGAAAGGCTGTAACAAAACAAACCAACTGTTTCAAAAAGCACGTCTTTCCGTAATTGATAGAACCTTCAGAAAAGAAAAAAATACTTCAACGAGGAATCGAACCCGCGACGTTGATCGAATGGGCACGACGCTCGAGACCACTACACTACCGCACGAACGCTGCACTTGTGCGGAACAACCTGTATACTACATGGATGCCCACCCTGCGTGTGCCATACATCGGTGTTTACTAGCTGGCTTGCAGATTTCCTGGCTGATAAAGTGCGATTTCTTAAATAGCACTTGCGTAGTAAGGTTCCGCGATGCCCCCACAATAGTTGGTCGCCATCAACTCCGCTGTTTCGAGAAAGCGCTCGCAAAAATGTGTGTGACTGGCTGCGACTGCGATTTCGCACTGCATGAATAGTGCTTGGTGTGCTTTGGTTTTAAGCTTTAGGGTAAATACTTCGGTCGATATTGATTCCTTAAGAACTACCTTACCTTCCACAACTCTGCTTCTGCAGGCAAATGACCTTATATTTCCTACAAGTGTGCCGGTCACACACGCATGTGCAGTTATCAGGTCCGGGGCAGCGACGTCGCCGGAGCGTCGTAAAGACAAGATGCAGCGCTCGTGTTGAGCGGTGTGGGCCTCATGGTCCTCACTAAGTTTACTACACTTTATACACTAACGAAACAGAGCCGCTTCATTACGCCACGAATGTTGTCGGGGCGCAGTTTTCGCTTCTCTATCGATTCCCGACGATCGACACGACAATATATTTCTTGCAGTTATTATTAAACTGATCTGTTCCTGTTCTGCATGATACAGAGGAAACGCTTCTATTTTGTAAAGCAGAAAATGATTCTGTTTGACGTGTAACGGAGAGAGCATCCGTATACTGAGGGACGGAGCACCCTTCCGTTAAATTACGGGTGTTTTCTTTGTTCTGCATCAAAGAGAACACGTCTCTGTTTTATTACGGCCATCTGGTCCGTAATTTGTCCGCAAAAGTATGTATTGTTTTTACACTGCAGGTACTATAATAGGAGCGACTAATATTACATATTTGCTAAAAGCAGTCATATGTGTCATGAAAAAGGTGGCAGTGTACCTTTGTTTCAACGAGCTATCATGTGTATGAAATCCAAAAATGATCCACATGAGGGAGACATATACAACGCTGATGCAGAAACAGCCGCACTGCTACTTATATGGTGGGCGTAGGCTCTACTGATTTGTCGGGGATCATACGCGCAGGCACGGACTCTCCGCTGGGTCGGGGAAATTTTGGTTGTTCATCAGTAGTACGCAGAGAACTGACTCTCCTATGTGTATAATAACAGGCGTAGTTTCGGTTTCGCCGAACGCTTGGACAGTGTCTTTAACAGTGCGCTTCATGCGTTTGGTTTTACACTAGACAAACTTGCATATTTATCTGGCCTCCACCATTCATCAAGGAACATTATGATTATTATCTGTATTCTTGTGTTTTATGTCAGGTGAGGCAAGTGATTTCTGATACTCCTGACCTTCATAATGACATACAACTAGAAATCTCCATCTCTTTTGGGAACGAATTGTAGGCCTTTGAGTGGCAAAGATGTCAGCTTTAAAACTCGCTGGTCCCGCTGGGTTAGGTCACGAGCACTGAGAGGGTTGCTTTAGTTTCCAACTGTGTGTTCTATGACGCACGCACACACAAAAAATGTGGAAGATATGTTTTTCTCTACTTGACAGTTCATTAACTTAATGTAAATCTCATAGAGTTGCAAAGGGCCCATATAACAAATTCCGGACGTTGTTGGCAGTTTAAAAATTCGTGTTTTTTCCTAATGAATAAATAATATAAAATGACATCAACCTCTCGACAGATCGTTAATTTTGGCTGTCAATACCTCAAACTTATGATAAATGTACTACTCAACGCGCCGGGTTTGCTGTTTATAGCGTTAATGTCTAAGGCATATTTTGCGTTATGGCCAATGTGCTCCCAGTACAACCACATATTTCTGTGCGGCCAAATTCTCAGTTGTTATGTGTTTCTAATCGCTCTCAAAATTTGTCATATGTCCACATTATAAGAGTAGACCTGGGAATACCTCTGACCTTCCCTGATTTCCAGCTCCCTCCACCTGCCCACAAAGTAGTTCTTTGACAAAAGGCACACAAAACGACAGAAAATCTCACGACTTGTAAGTGAGGTTTGCGTAAAATAAAAAACCGTTTTTCTTGACTAAACGGATGACTGTGTATTGGAGGTAAGCCTTATATGCTAGACTTTTATTTTCGCTAGCAGAATATTCGGCGCAAGATAATATAAAGGGCAGGGCCATGACTACTGTGACAAAAGCCTTATACTTCAAAGACCTGCGTTGGCGATCGACTTCAGCCTCTCTGGGGGCTGCGTTAACAATAACAAAAAGCTTTCAAGCACCAAAAGCAGCCATCCCCGCCGTCGGGTTCGATGGCATGGCGTCAGCCGTTATAAGAAAAACAGTTTTCCGGCTGTCAAATTGCAACTGGCCACATTACATACTTGGGAAGTAACATTACTGTTTCGACACCACCATTATGAGGCTAGTCAGAGTACAGCTAACAGAAACATAAATCAATTTAAGGCTCTATGAGATCGCTAACTTCCACGAAAAACGTCTCCCCGATTCGCATTGATGCAACAGAAACACGTTTTATAAAGGGCTGCGACAGAAACACAATACCATCAGTTTTTCATTGCACCGCTATTGAAACGTGCAGCGTCATTTTGAAGGCTCTAATATTACTCCGCCAACAGAATACACCAGCCTCTAAGCAGCGCGATAAACGATACTGCAAGAGTTTCGGCTGAGCTTCATGGGCTTCATATAAATGGGCTTCATATAACCATGAGCAAAAAAGCTTAGGCACAAACACATAAAAACAAAATGGTATGGCCTGATTTTGTTGATGTTTGGCTCAGTATTCTGCTTCGAATGCACTTTCAGTTCCTAAAAAAAGTACTATATGTGGAGTTGCCAGGGGAACTTAGCCTGTTGTTTTTGCTCTATTTCTAACTATGTCAGCCAAGCCCAGAGTGCTACATATCGGTGCACTTATTATAAATTATTGTAACGGGTTGTGAATGAAAAAAAATTTGAGTTTCATGTAACAATTTTTAAAATTTTTACTTTTAATTAAAATCTATTGAACCCGCATTGTGCGAAAAAACGAAGTCTTTCAAATAAACTTATTCCATGTACTCACCGGGCACTCGTAACAGAAAAAGGAAAATCTGTAAATCCTGTTGTCGTGTTCTTTCATTCTTACTTTCTGCAACATATAAGTACGATTGGTCAAGACGCAGAGGAAGTAGAACAGGAAGGAAGCACACTGGAAGGTAAACGTAAACTTTGCGTGAAGTAGGTTGTCGCCGATTTGTACAACAACTCCTTAGAACCCACTAGACAAATTCAGAGCCTTTGAGCAGACATTTTAGAAAACAAATATATCCTTCCAAATAGGTCAAGGCACAGCGTTGGCCAGCACGTTAAAGTTTTCTGTCATTTTTCATTTTGCGTTTCCTTCTGTGTACAAAGACGCGCTTTTTGCGCAAATAACTGGCCGTGCGCACACCGTAGGGGGCAAGGTTCTCTGTCTTGCTGTATACTCCCGTGAAACACAAAAAAATTCCCAGACAAAGTTATTTTTGGTTTCCCAACTTCTAAACACTTTTCGACCCGCACACGTGGAGTGTCCGTGGAGACGGAACTATGGCCGATTGGGATTCTTCGCTTCTCAGTCATAGTGTTTTATGCACACCAATCAAGTGGTCTTATTTGCTTTCTGTATTTGTATCGCGCAAGTAACTGGCTGAAGCTGCGGTGAAACATGTATTTACGAGAAAAAGGAAACTTCTTATGCAGAAATTTGCGAGCAGAAATTATCTTAGGGTATAAAGAAACCAATGCCTGAAATACGCCATTTAACACTATATATATATAATTGTAATGTACTCCACAAACGGAGGCTTGCAAAAATGGTTGTTTTTTTTCGTAATAATGGTTGATAGATACAGCTTTAAAATATGTTCTGGTGCGAATATTGCTTGTGAGGTTGGAATTTGAAAGATACTAGGAGTACTTTCGTGTGAAAGAGCTCCAACGATGATTCCGCCCAAAAATTGTGCTTTAGAGGAGCAAGATTCATAGTGAGCACTAGATAAGAAGCGCCGCTGCATTTAGTCTCACTAGAAAAAACAATTGATTAACTAAAAACCATATAACCACTCTCAATGCCTGTTTTATTGCCCTTGGCAATTCCTACTTTGTGAAGGGATTAAGAACTTGGAAGCTCGATAGACCAAGTATGTATCTGTCAACGGATACCACCGTGAGAACCTAATTGCTTTCAGAAAAAGGCGTTAAAGGTTGAATAATGGCACACTTATTGGAAAATCTTCAACGATAATTATCTGGCTAATTCAGCCTTCTTAAAAGATAGGCTGCCTTAAACATAATTTCTTCTTCCACATGTTTAGGAGAGAATCAGTACACCTACAATACGGTCACTCAAAATATTACACACCTTAAGAGTCACTTTTGGATGACACCATGCTCCGAACTCAATCTGATATTTGTATGTTCTTTGTATTCGGAAAACCAGTAGCCATATATATGAAATATATTCTAATTACAACAAGGTTTTGGTTCTGAGCTGCCTGCTTATCTGCTGATGCTACAAACGGTCACGATTGTTTTTGCACTGAGGTGTACCGAATCCTTAGCGGTGGGACATACGTCGTGTCCTTTTCAGTTCTCAATTCATTTTAAATTTCAAATCAATCCTTCGCATAGACAACGATTCGTTTAAGTACCAGATATTGCTTTTTTTACTGCTGTTTTCTTCACTGATTTAGGCTAGAAGGGCTAATTAGATCACTGGACGATATTAGAAGCAACAAAATGCAGTCAGTCTACGAAGGAATCGAAAGTGGGGTCTGCTTGCAGAATGAGTTGCAGAATCGGTTTCGGGCTTTTGAGAAACATGGGCAGAGAAAATGGGTATTCGGAACATTCACTTGACAATGCAAAGGACAACGATATGGTGTAGTATTATGGACAAATAGTGCAAGGTTTTTTTGTGTCTAAAATTGCAGTAATAGAAATTTTTAAGAATTTTGGTATGTGACAGGATGCTTTGCAAGAAGCTTGAAAAGGGTTCTTCGCACACACCAACCTATGACGGGGAGCACAAACCATGCTAACAAAAATCCCCGCTCCAGACAACTTGACCGTGATTAGCCGTCGAGGGCAAGTCCCTGTGGAATCCCCTCCGTAAACCACGGGATTGAATATGTCTCGTAGGTCTTTAATGCCAGAGATCGGTGGCACCAACGTTTCAATGTTTTGTGCGTGTTTTTCAGAAGTAACAGCGCTCGTAGGACGGGAAAAAGGAGACGGGAGGGAGACAGAAAGCTGCTGCGTACGCGCCATTTTGGGCCATCCCCGTGTCTGCACCGTCCTACCTTATGCGCGCTGTTATTTCGCAAATACGTCTTACCATCTGCCCCGCCAATATGGACTCATAAGATCGTGTGCGGAATCCAGCAGTATTAGTGGTGTGTGTGTACACAATTCTCTCTCCTAAGTGAAACATCAATAAAAACGACGCTTCCGAAGTGGGGAACTGGTGCCTAGTACCTTATGCGTTACTCTACAGCGATTGTTTACCGTACTATAATTTCAGTCTGGGTGTATTATTCTGCTTATGTTTCGAGTGTTTTTGTTTTATTATTATTGAAATATATTTTCCCTTCGTTTTGCTGTTATTACATGTCCCCTTTTCCTCTATTGAGCTCTTTTTGGCACCAGCCTGCCCTTTCTTGGACATAGGGAAACAAACTGGATTTAACTAGGTTTACCTTCTTGGCCTTTCTTATGATTTTTCTTCGCCTAAACAGCTATAACGCACTCTACGGGTACCTACCTAATTGCTACTGGAATCGGCGTAAGGCACTCAGCAGCGCCAGTAAGGGTCCCATAGACGTTAAGAAAAACCAAAGGTGATGGTGACTGAAGGTTTTTTGGCGCAACAAAAGACTACTAACGAAAATGTCTACGTGCATGTGTATTTGAATACAGTAGCACTCATTCGAATACAGTAGCACAGGAACTTGCGGCTAGTAGACTAAGAGTCAGTAAGTGAAGTTAAGTTCGCGTGGCAATAGAATCTTGCTGGCGTAAGCAATGCCGGGGGGTGTGTTGAATGGTTAAACACTCCGCTATCCCGTCTGAGTCGTCACTGTTGTGTCTGCGTGATTATTTAAGTCAGACAGAAACAAACATTGTCGTGGCGCGTAGCGCGCTGCTCGCGATCGGCCGCCGGAGCCGCCATGATCTTGCGCGTCATCTGGTTGAATGATAGACCACGTTAAAAAAAAAACGAGCCCTATCGTCACGATGTCGCCACGTACAGTAATGATAATTATATAGGAGATGATGCCATAATTTGACGCAGCACAGTGTATTTACGTATTTATTGCTGTTACAGACAAGGCATGAGAGCAAAATTTCATTACGATTTTGGCGGACTCCCGTTACACGACTGCTTAACGTCCAGTGGAGATGAAATTGACTGCGTAACTGCTAAGCCTTGCGCGTACGTGATTTTGTGGGGAAAAAAGAGGAAAGTTAGTGAACCAAAGAGAACCAAAGAAAACAAGCAAACTACCCAAAGCCGAAATCCGGCGCAGCATGGTGACGGCTCTAAGTCATGCAAGGGTCATTACAGCGGCCCAGTCGCTTTCCGGAAACCCCACAGCACGGTGCTGCCGATCGATTACGTCTTTGCGGCACATTTAGTCGCCTAATGGCCCCTGTCTTTGCAGCTATAGTTGGTAGAACAGGGACCCGTATTTTCCGCTCGCGAGGTCGCACCAAACAAAGGCTGGTCAGACAAAATAACCGCACTTATTTTACCCCGCACTCTGAATCTTGTAGAGATCTTTGTCCCTTATCTGAATGTAACTTTTATGCTTAGATAAGCACTAAATTTTTCTCAGCCAGTGTAATGGAGTAGGAAATTTCAATTCCGCACACCTAAGCAACACGTGTTGACCCGTTACTAAGTTGGTCAAGTGGTTAATGCAGCCAGAAACCATTTAATTCAGTAGCGCTAAGATGGGGGCCTGTTGAAACGGATTTCTGTTTTACTGTTGTCTGTTGTAGGAAAACACGACGAAAGTAATTGACTCCAATCTACGCTGTTAAAGTGCTTGGACTGCGGAGCTCCAAATGACACCCAAAGCGATTAGCCATGCAGCGTCACATGAATTCACACACGTGGCTCTACAAAGAGTGAAACCAGAAACTGCAAGCCGTTACCTGGAATTGGCCGGGGTGGAGTACCGAAAGCGAAAGCGCCGACAAGAAGAAAACGGAGCGGAGCGGTTTTTGAAGAGTGAGGAGTTCATGGCGTCATCTCTAGGCTATGGCGTCATCTCTCTTACTGGCTACCCCTCATTCTTGTTTCACGTGTAGCCTCCATAAAGCGCCTTCCCCCTCCTCAGACGCCGAATACAAACCACCGCCTGTCTTCCCGTCCCCACGTGTGGGCGGAAAGATAACGAGCCTTGCTCCACTCCTCCATTCGGGCCCAGGCTCGATCCCTGATGGTGCCAGTACTTTGTTTGTGTAGCCCTGGTGTAGCCAGTAGTAGCCAGAGAGATTTCTGCTGACGCGGCCACAAAACGTTTCTTGGCTAGTTAGAGGTATACTGCTTAGCAGTAAAAACTTCACGCACACAAGACAAGCACAAACGATCAATTCCTTCAATAACAAAGTCAAACAGTTGTACATAGGTTGTGGGGAGGGTGAAAAGGCAGCATCACACCAACATTGGCATGTGCGATTCATCTTCACTACTACCGTCGGTACGTTTTACCGGAGTCTTTGACGAACAGATGTACTTGTCTCTGCCCCCTCCGTTTCCGTCGTCTCTCGCTGTTAGCGGAGTCAAATATGAACTTTTATTTTGCTGCAAATGTCTAGGTCACTCAGCCAGCCCCGCGTGTGATATATTGATGTTCCAAAAAAGCTATGCAAAAGTTCACATTTCGTTCGGGGGGTGGGGGGGGGGTAAAGACGTAAGAGCAAGAGGACTAGGAGGGGGAGCAGTAGAAGGAGAAGAAGCGTTTTTTGGAGCGAAAAATGCAGTTGTGGGTGGCCTTTCTAGTCCTGAAAGCCGCGAGCCGTGGCAGCCGCTCTTGACTGAGACACAACTCCACGCAGGAAGCTGCGCCACTGCTCCAAGGGCGAGGAAGGGATGGGGTTTTGGTGGTAAGGGTAAGCCAAGACAAAGAGGGGTGTGGTGTGGTGGCTTTGCAGGATGGGAATTCGTAGGGGTACATGGTTGGCAATATGTTGTATAGAATTGTATTGCAGTATGTGGGTGTAATCATTCGGGTGACGAATTGCAAAGCATGCTTTCCTCACTTGACAAACAGAGTAAAAACGTGGGCCTGAAAATTAATATGCAGAAAACCAAAGTTGTGATCAATAACCTCAGGACAGTGCAGCGGTTTGAGATAGGGGGCGAGGCAGTAGAAGTGGTAAGCGAATATATCTACTTAGGCCAAGTTATGACCCCGGATCTCAACCATGAGGCAGAGATATATAGAAGGAAAAGAATGGGGTGGAGTGCATATGGCAGACATTCTGAGATAATGAATGGCAGCCTACATTGTCCCTGAAGAAGAAAGTGTATGACAGCTGCATTTTACCGGTACTCACCTACAGGGCAGAAACATCGAGGCTCACTAAGAGGGTTCAACTTCAATTCAAAACGACTCAGCGGGCAATAAAGCGGAAAATGGTAGATTTAACATTACGAGACAAGAAGAGAGCGGAGTAGGTCAGGCGACGAACGGGTTTTAAGGACATATTAGTAGAAATTAAGAAGAAGAAATGGACACGGGCAGGCCATGTAATGCGAAGGCAAGATAACCGTTGGTTATTAAGGATAACAGAGTGGATCCCTAGAGAAGGCAAGCGTTGCACGGGGCGGCAGAAAGTTGGATGGGCAGATGAGATCAAGAAGTTTGCGAGGATAAATTGGTTGCAGTTAGCACAGGACCGGGGTAGTTGGAGAATAATGGGAGAGGCCTTTGCCCCGCAGTTGGCGTAGATAGGCTGTTGCTGCTGCTGCTTATGATGATGGTGATATGTGGGTTTACCTCAGAAATAAAACAGAAAGAAAGTGAACAAGTGCCTTGTGGATCTATAGCTCACCCTTCCTAAATAAAACATGAATCAAAGGCGAGCACCTCGGGCCGCCTCGGTTCCTGTCGCTCAGCGTCGCTGCACTGAGCAGCAACCCAGGACGCAATAAATCAGTCGTCACCCAACGCATCCCCTGGACAACATCAGACTCACAGTTTAAACTAACGGCAAACTCTGGGACTTGGTTCGAATGTCTCAGGTTTGTGTTCATCGTGCACAATACGGGAAAACTTCGATCGCAGAGAAGGCGTAGGAGCACTCAATAAGCCAGAAATCCTTTTGCATTAACTAAAAAAAAGATCTTGGGAGCTTCCGCAGTTTTCTACAGAAGACGTTTAATGATCCAGGTATTGGCTTATTGTGACAACGCAGTGGCCAATGTTCATGAGGCCGCACAACAATACAAAAATTAATAAAAGCTCTAGAAAGCATCTGCATACCACAGCGCAATTGGACAAATCTAAATTCAAACAAAAAGAACGAGTGATACATCCTTACGTGGGTGAATTACATATTTGAAATTGGGTCCAGTTAATTCTTTGGGCTACTCTGAGTGTCTTTTCTTTGAAGGTGGCGAGGCCAAGGAGTTGCGTGAAACTTGTAGTCCGCATTTATCCCCGGCTTGCGTCTGAAAGAGAAGCACCGTTATTTTCCTTGTTTGTCAACATAACCTTTCCTGAAAGAGAAAACATCCAAAAGAATATAATATTGCTGTACAGTTTTTTTTACGCGATTCAAGGACAACATAAGCACAACAGAACGGGTGAGTAGTCCTGGCAAAACACTGCTGACTTAACCTGCATGAAGAGGAGGACGTACAGCTGATTCCTTACGGGAAAAAAATCCCAACACCCACACGCGCCCGCGTGCACACATACACACACACCCACACACACACACTTACGCAAACTAGATATTAGAAATACAGAAAACGTGTCGGAATAAAAAAATAGTCCCAAAATGTTTAGATACGTTTGTCATTTCCCCATAAACGCATTTCAAGAACCAAGAACCTCGTTAGGGGAGGGCAAGTCAAATCAGCTTTATCTGGAGAAATTGTAAGTCTCTATACGCGTGTGCAGCACTAAACTGACCGCCAAGGAGAATGTTCCACAGCACTCCAACATAATTCCTCCCCTGTAGTCCCGAAACTACCGCGACGATTGTAGGCTTATCTTTCCGGGGCATTCATATCACCACCGTCATATGCTGACGCGTGCGAAATCCGGCCTAACTGCATAGACGATAGGATCTCACGCTCTATTTCTTGTAACATTTGAGTGTGATGGGACGGGGCACGAATTGCTGCACTTTGAAAAAGTCGGAATAACGTAATCAAGGTATCATGATTATTGAAAGCACTCAGAGTTTGTGCAATCTCAGGCTCATTTACGTGCCTTTTAAAGGGGGAGATACTTCTCCATTTGCGTTCGTCAGGTGATTTCGCCACCTGGCAAAAGAAACGATAGTTCATCTCAAGAGAAACAAAATAAGGGATTGATTCGATGATGCATTTATTCTTTTGGTTTTGGATCTGGAGAAATAGCTTGCGCTGACATTTTCGTGCAATCAATTTTGGTGTATTAGATGAAGTACGGGCAGGGATATAACTGAAGGGCATTCCTGTAAGTTGCGTCAGTTTCTACGGATTTTACTCAGTTTATGTACCTGGTGCACGTCAACTAAGATTATACAGTCTCAGTTTCACGTGTGTACATATTTCACGTACAAAAACGTGAAAAGTATACGTAGGCCACACGCATAATCGTTGGAAATCCTTTTAGTTAGACGCACGCGATGCAATCCGCACGTAGGGCGTTCAAATTCACGCGCTCTCCCCCCATACACGTGCGTTATTCCTAACGCCACATGCTAACAGACACATATACTGCTGCAGCCACTCGTGATTTCGCGAACCCGCTGCTATGACGACGATAAACGTTTCTGCGTCAGGCTTAACAGCTGAAAAATCCCTGTTCTATCTCAGAACCAAAAGCTATTTATCGATTTAAACTTTAGGTGAGAGTAGAATTGGCAAATTGAAGGCTAAATCAACAGCGTACAACGCGATAGCGTAACCAGCGATTAGAGACGAAGCTTTTTTCGCTGCGAAGCGGGAGGGCAGGGTTCCACCATGTTGGCGAACTCTACGTACGGAAGTAACGTGAACACGACAACGTAAAAATTTGAATTACACGAAGGTCCGTGAAACTCATGAGGCCTTTTGCGTTCTGAGCTTGCGCACTAGTCACCTGTGAAAGTTCTACGTACGTGGAGCCTCTGCCTACGTTAAACTTAAACTGTCATCTTCTGACAAGGAGAACGTATCTAAGTAACAGGAAACGGTAGAAAAAAGAAAAAAGTTTAATGAGTACATAACTGCTAAGAAACTAACGTTTGGAATTCTCAATGGCAAAAAATTGGGGTTCAATCGGTCTCTGTACCGTAGATTTCGCTCGAACAATGTACCATTCGGTGACCTAGTATATCCGTTGCAGAAAATTGATAATTTGCGAACGCCGAGCATGCACCATAGCAACACTGAAAAAAAGAATAACTTTGGGTAACTTCTCACCAAAAGTTGCCGCCGATTAAAATAAAGCTGATTGCTTCAATGCCCGTGCCAAACCTCGATAACCCGTAACTGCGCCTAAGGCGAGCTCTTCCTTTAGTAAAACCTGTATACGAAAAAATTCGCATGGCACTCAAGAATTTTACTGTTTGTAATTCTAAATAAACTCATGAAACCTGCACCGGTTTAGAGAGAATTGCATCTAGTTGCCGCAAGCTACACAGGAGTGTTTTGGCTTGGCCTCCTTCTAATCTAATATTCCAGATCTAGAGATTGCCCGTAGACAACTTTTGGGCTAAATTCAGTTTTAAAAACATGTTACTGGCTCGCCGTACGCGGAACGTGACTTTTTGCAGATAATCTTACGTAAGGGATCTATAAACGTTTCTTTTTTCAATTCTTTATCTCTACAAACCGGATTTTATTCTACTTCTCATGATTATTTTGGCAGTACCTCAGACAGTTCGCTGAAAGCCAACTGGAATACGTTAAAACTCCCTATATAATCAATCGCTAATTCCTGTGCCAGTCCTACGGTAAACATTTTTATTCTCTCCTAAATATGTGGCCTCTTGAGCTTCAACCATACGCACACATGGTTAACTTTACCTACAATATCGACCACTCATTTACAGCAAGATAAAAAAAAGCAAACCATGAAATCTGCAAAAGAAAGTTCGGAGAAGAGAGCCGACGCAAAACCGCGATTTCTTGTCAACGCGCAGGGCCACGTTTTTCTTTCCTAGGAAACGTTACCTGGTTGGACGCAATGCCTTATTAGCAATGGTAATTTAGGCCGACCTGCACCAGGGAATTAGTTCGCCATCTTGTTTTTTAGGCAACTGGTACGAAGCTAAGGTTGCTGAAAGTATAGAGAATGCTTTGGGCTATGGTTTCACGCTAAACACTTAGTTCGTGTAGTCGTGCAGGTTATGCAAAACAAGAAACACCTGGAACAAGACAATGCCGGCGGGAAACAACGCATGAACGTTGCTTATGCGAAAGTTTTCTCCAGGCAGTAGCAACAGGGGAGGGAAGTGCATAGGTATTTACAGCGGCGATGCTCAAGCGTAGTGTCTAAGCGTAGTAAAGCTGTCTCAAGGTTCATTCACTCACTAGAGTACTTTGGACAAGCACTAAGCTCAGGACAACCGCACAGAAGGCAGTCTGGGCTGTCCTCTCGTCCGACTGTGTAAAGATACTGCCGAGTCAATGCTACTCCAAGACGCAGCCTGTGTAGCAATGTCTCTTGACTTCGGCGAAGACGAGGAGCATGACTGACCCAGAATGTCCGCTCTGGATCGAGCTTGTGAAGGCGTTCATGTCGATTCTGCGGGTCCGATGAATGGAAGGCTGCAGCTTGTTTACGTTCTCCGTAGAGTATCGCGTTAGCATCCTGCCTTGTGATCGGTATAGACAGGAGAGTTCCATTGTGGTGTGCCTGCTGTGCTTCTGCATCTGCCAACTCATTTCCAGCGATGCCACAGTGACTTGGTATCCACTGAAACACCACCGTGTGGCCCTTTTCATTCAACTCTTCAAACCAGATAGCGACATCAGTGGTCAGCTTATCGTACGCGCCTCGCTTCATTCGGTGCCTTAGTACCTGCAGCGCTGGTTTGCAGTCGCAAAAGATAATCCACTGCTGTGGCCTTTCACAAGAAATGGTGCGAAGCGCTTCGCGTAAACCGACCAGTTCTGCTGGGGTAGACGACGTCCTGTAAGCAATCTTGAAACGTTGGGTCAGGTCCTTCCCAGGCATAACCACTGCCGCTGCCGACGAAGACGCCGTGACCGAGCCGTCAACAAAAACATGCGACGCCTCTCCGTACATTTCACTGATGTAAAATTGTGAAAGTTGTCTTAAGACCGAAGGCGCCATGTGGGATTTTTTTCCGATTCCAGGAATCGACAACCGCACCTGTAGATCAGGTACAACCCATAGAGGCACTTCTGATATGTTGGCGACTGCAAATCTGAAGGGAATCAAATGTTGCTGCACCGAAATACTTCGGGAGTAGTTTGAATTCGGCCGGTCCCTGAAAACACTCGACAGTGGATGGCACTCATGTCTTGTCACATGTTCGAGGTGCACACGAAGAGGTTCTTGCGCGAGGTAGACTTGAATTGGGCAGACTCGCGCTTCTGCAATCGTTCCACGTGTTGATGCGCATCGAGGCAAGCCCAAACAGATTCGTAGGGCTTGTGCCTGTGCACTTTGAAGCACGCCTAATGACGATTGCCGAAGGTTACACAGTATATGGGCACTGTATTGCAATTAGCCAATAAAGAGCGCCTGGTAAAGGCGCAACAGCGACGAAACCGATGGGCCCCATGATTTCCCTGCCATATGTTGAAGGACGTGGGTGAAACTTTGTAATTTCCTTCTTAGTGCCGAGACATGTTTCGACCGTGACAGATCTCTATCAATTGTCACGCCGATAAATTTATGATTCGTGACACATACAATAACTGCTCCTTCGATCTTTACCGGGTAGCATATCATGGGTTTTCGGGTAAACGCCACTGTTGCACTTTTTGACGTTGAAATTTCAAGTCCTTGGCGGCGTAGGTACGTCAAAGTGACAGATACTCCGTCCGCGGAGATAGCTCGCTATCCACTGATGCAACCGTCCTCCAATACCAATGGACTCAAGGGCATCCAGAATGGAATCATGGGAGACATTACCAAATGCTCCCTTAATGTCCAGGAACACGGCAACTGTAAGACGACGGCGGTGTTTCTCATTCTCGATGGTAGTGACAAGGTAAATAACGCTGTCTATTGAGGAACGTCCTTTGCGAAAGCCTGTCATGGCGTCTGGGTAGAAGCCACGCTTCTCCAGAAACCATTCCAGACAAACTAGGTGCATATGCTCCATCACTTTCTGACACAGCTAGCCATTGCCACTGGCCTGTAGGACGAAATGTCTCGTGGAGACTTGCCAGGCGTCCGGACAGCCACTAAACGACTTCTTTTCCAGTGGTTTGGGAGAGACCCAGAACACCAATATAAGTTGTAGAGGTCCAACAGAGCTTTGTTTCCTTGAGTGTGGAGATGGCAAAGTGCACGGTACGTTATTCCATCAGGCCCAGGAGCCGTAGAACGAGCCGAAGCAGAGAGCCCTACAATGAGCTGGTGGAGCGTAAAAGGCACGTCTAGGCAGCTATCCGCAATCGGAGGAGCACAGCGATGTAAAGGAGCCATGCCTGCAGCATTGTACCTTGCCACTTGAATGCAAAAGTCTTGGGCAACATCTGTGTCCATGCGGTTCTGGAATACGGCCAGAGCTAGAAATTAATTCTGCTGAGTGGGTGTAGATGGCAATGCACGAACGACATGCCATATCCTAGAAAGTGGCTTTTGTTGGTCTAAAATGGAGCACAAGGATCTCCAGCGTTGTTGGCGAAGCTTCTCGAAATAACGCGACACAAGTTTCCGAGCTCTGCCAGACGCTCTCAGGTCAGAGACAGCTTTTGTCCGTCTGTACCTCCTTTCAGCACGACGACTAACAGCGCGAAGCTTTTGATACAAAGCGTCCCCTGGATTCCCTTAAGAGGAGCATGTGGCACTTCGTGATGCACCCCTGGTTGTCTGTACAATGCTCAGTTCAAAATTGTGGGGTTTTGATTGAAAGCAGTCGGCTTGTGTCTTGGGCAAATAACTTTTAAAAAATTATCATACAACGGTTGAGATATAGCCTTGCTGTGTGATGGTGCTTCGCTGAAAGGAAAAAAAAGACCAGAAATATAATTTCAGCCAAAGCTCACCAGACTGCTCATGCTATATGGACCCATTTCTGCTATCACTTTACTTATTTGGGGAGCCTAGCAGAAAGTACATTTGCAGACGGAATGAGGTTAGAAGAGGGTAACGAGTACAATACAAATTACATACAAAAAACAAACGTCAAAATATTTGTAGTGCCGAATAATCACCTTAAACTGTTGCTACCTTGAATCTTTCATTTGCAAGAAAAAGTGAAAACAATCAAGGTAGCTCAGCGCAAGTGCACTTTTTCCCGGTTCTCTGATTTTCAATTACGTTCCCGAACGGTATTTCGATTTCTAAATCTTTCAGCATGGGTATGATATTTACATTGTGTAGACATAGAAGTAAGGCAGTTCGTTCCACAGAGTTCAGAGTAGGCTTGGCAGTGGATGTATGTAGCATGCGTTCAGAAGTGAACGAGTGCTTGTTGAGTTGGCCGAAACAATCCTCTTCTTACCACCCGCCCCTCCCCTCCGCACACAAGCAAAAAAGGCGGGACGAGGCTCCCTATCGGGGCATTCATAATTGAATTGTCTTCGCCGCGATTTTATTCCTGGCTTGTATGCACGACACATGCAAATTCACTAGCAGCACCGGTAGGGTGCCGTAGGCGTTCTGACACCGGCCGCACGGCTCCAGCCGGTGGTATCCGCAACGGAGATCGGCAGTTTCTCATTGCCTTCTTTTTTTTTTCCTTTTCTAAGTTTATTACTCGTTCAGGTAACTCATTTTATCACTAATCCATACCTTGTACGTCTAGAGAATAGAGCCACATTGAAGATATTGTATTCATTTCTAATGTATCGATTTTGCACTAGAGCTTGTCTGTATTTATGCAATGCGATATTCCTTCGAGAATAGGTACGACGCGTTTACCGCTATAGGTTACATTTGTGGTTCGCTGTTTTTTATTGCCAGTTCGTGATTATGGTGTATTTCGGCACAGTTTTGGATATATACATCTGCCTATAGTACTATGTTATAATGTAGATAGTTTGCTTTCTTCTGTATCCCACAGCCAAAAAATTTTTAACGTTGCCGGGACGTTTCAACCTACAATGTATTGTTTTGCCCGCTCTACTCTACAATGGCTTGGCGCTTGAGGGCATGTGAAATGAGTAAATTCGCCTGAGGGCTGTGAATTTATTTGATAACTGTACCTCTGTTAGTTAATTTTTCTAGGTTTTGTTATAAGTTCTTTCCGGAGCCCCAAATGTAACGCCACTAATGTGGGATATCACGGACATGTGACATCGCAACCTTGGGACGCCACCATGTTTTTACTAATGTAGCTTACTTTTCCAACAAGGAATTGAATGGACATTTTCAAATAATAGAACAATGTCAGGAACAGTTATGTGCAAATTCACCCAATGCAAGCAGTGCGCTCAGCAAATTGTATTGTATGCACCGTCGCACCAATGTTGGCCGTTTAGAAAGGCTTTGCCTACAAATACTTCAACATCCGGCACGCTATAATCCAAGACACGAAGATGGCGAGCGTGTTTTTTTAACAGTAGAGCCACTACAAAAGGAAAAAGGCGGATGGAAATCCGAACCCTTCAAAACCACGGGTTGCTGGTTAAGGATGCTACAAATTAACAATACGTCGATGCATGTCTTAAAAAAACACCATTGTACATTACATAGTAAGAAACAGTTGCAGCAAGTGAAAGCAATTATTTTGAAAAAGGGTGCTTAGTGCGCCTAACAAAATGGCCAACTTTTATATCGAAAGCTTTTCCACGCTACATCTTTCAACGCGACATTCAGCGCGTCGCAATGACCTTCAGCCACAAGCGGGTGAGCTGCGCCCTTCTTATCGCTTTGTTTGCTCTCAGCTTCGCAGCTACGGTACCACATGACTAGGCCCGGGGGAAACCACCCCTTAGCCTGCGCTTTATCGTTTAGCGGGGCTGGGCCGTCTGTGCGTGCGGTTCAGAGCAAGTAATCACGTGACCAAGCGATATTTTTACGACTGATATTGGGGGTGAGATGTTTGAGTGGCGCCCCCTGTCTCTGACTTCGGCTTAGGCACTCGCGCCGTGCTGTCGTCTGCTACACCCGCACCGCTGCTACACTGGCGCCGCTGTTGTCTGCTTGTGAGGGTCGGCAGTGCCTGTGCTAGACCCCGCCCGCTTTGATGCTTTAGTGTATTATTAGCGTATTTCCAGTAACGCAAGTATTTTGCAAGCTTCTGACACCTCTGAATAATTTTAATCTGTATCCCGCACAAGTTTGCAACCCATGAGCCGCGAGAGACCAACTTTCTTCAGAGCATCGGTCAGAAGATCGTGTAGAACTCGTCCATTCTAGATTATTTGCAAGGTTCAGTGCTCAGGGCTTCTCAATAAGTATTCAAAATGCGTAGGCATCCCCACAGTATTCTGAAGTGCTCTTATGAAGACTCAACAGGCTAATGCTTTGCACCAAGCAGCGGCCCCCTACACGGGCATCGCACAAGAGGACATAAAACGGCTTTCTTCTATTTCTGTCTTTGTTATTGACTTGTATTGTTATAATATTTTTTCTGTGCCTAACGCACTAATTTTTCTGCAGCGTCACAAACGCCTTATTAAGAGGTTTGGAGGTGTTTTGGAGGCGCACAATGTTCGTGTGGATATTTGCTTCAGGCCGTAAGGCATACAGCACCTTTTCCCCCAATTGGCTCTCGTTATGGCTGTGTGCTAGAAGGTCATATCCGCAGCGTGCAGTGTTTCTTCAGATGCGAATGCAATGAGGATGTTTGCGCTACACTCCGCGAAACGGCGCGGACAACGTTGTCCAGAATCCTAAAAGGCGGCTTTACTGACCCGAATTTCTAACCATCGTACGCTGTTGAAGGCTTGGTATACTCGCTAACGAACGCAATAAATATTATGAGTGCCGGTGTACAGTACAACAAGAATAGAAACCGATGAATATGTCCAAGCAGCTCTTTATTGTTTTCCATTTTCTTCAGGCGTAAAGAACAACTCCGTGAATTGAAGAAAATTACTCTCACCCTCTTGTCCTCGGCCATTAACGAGCTCAATTTTACAGTGAAATAAGGTTTTTTTTGCTCGTGCTCATCATCCTCTTCTTGAGTGCAGTTTTAGTATAACGCATATCTCAATATTCGGAAGATATGGATGTCAGAAATCTACAGAAATATCCCTCCAAGTCTGAACAAGCATAATATTACTGTATGTTTACCGTACACGTATCTCGTTTTGCTCAATAAGACCCCATAGTGGTTAGAAGCCTGGTATAAAACCAACACGCGCCTATGCACACAGCGGGTTATTTGGAGCTCAACCTACATTTTTACACCCCACAGTGCATGTCGGCATACTTTCATGCCATGACAACGTAAAGTGAGTTGATAAGCGTTCGGAAAGTGTGCAAAAACGGTTTTACCACTCATGCGATTACCGGGAATCGTAATGCCTTCTGCCAAAGGCGACAGCCTCTAACGCCAGGAATTTGTTTTGGTCTTGCAATTTCGCTGTTGTCGCTTTTTGACTTTGCCTGCCCGCTTTGTTCGAAAGATTGCTGAATATAGAAGCTGACGCCTAGCATCGACTCTTCGCGCTCCGCACAGGACCGGCTACGCGAAGAACGGGGCGACGCCGGCAATGTTTCCTTCCGGAGCGGTATCAACAACTATACTTTAAATTATGACCTGAGCTAGTGTATGCGATTTTAAGTCAAATTATGATTAAAATTTGCCTATATGCAAAATCTCGTGCGGACGAGCATCCAACGTCAGACGAGCGCAAATAAACAGCGGTGAGAGCTAGCCAGATTGAAGCAGACGACAAATGCTAGAATTCTAAAGCCGACGTCACGGAGGCGTGTTTCACAGTGCCGCCCGTGGTCGCGCTCACCGCCAATATGAAACACTGCCCCTGGATGAGTTTACAGGAACGAAGGCTCGAGAAACACACGATGCACGCACACGAAAGCGCTGCTTTGCCGATGGTTGGTTCTACAAATTTCGCCATCGATGGCGCTAGCTGGGCCGTCTGTCCGTGCCCTTCAGCGAAATGGAAAGGGTGAATGTAATCGTAGAGTAGATGAAGCTAAACGCGTAGAGTTTCATACTAATCTATACTAGGGGGAAATCTGTCGCTGCAGTTCCAGGACGCCGTGGATGCGCCATTGTCGCTAGCGACGTTCCTCACCTAATTGGCTTAGCCAGCCATGCAGTTTCTTTTTGATCTCGAAGCCAAAATCAACGAAAAAGGGTAACAATTTTTTCTTGTTCATGGTACATGATGCTTCTAAAGAACCACTGATAAATTAATATTTTTGGAGGTTCAATTTCCTAACAACAAAACTAATTTCATGATCCATCTAATGTAATATTGTTGCTAAGTGGAAGGACAAGTGGAACGTGCCTGCCAGGTGCATGACGGAATCCTCCCTGAAGCACGGCTCCCCTAGACAGTGGCGCCAGATTTTGATTTTGATTATAGAGTTTAACGCGCCGACGCAACGCAGCCGATGAGGCGCGCCGTAGTAGGGGGCTCCCGATTAATTTTGACCACCTGGGGATCCTTAACGTGCGCCAAATTCTCTACACACGGGCGTTTTTGCTTTTCGCCTCTATCAGAAAAGCGGCCACCGCGGCGGGGAAATGAACCCACGACCTCGTGCTCACCAGCGCAACGCCTTAGCCACTGAGCCACCGCGGCGGGTGGCGCCAGATTTCCCTCTAGTTTGTATTAGTATGAAACTCTATGGCTAAACGGCAGGAGGCGAATTATTAAGCAAACGCAAGCTTTCACAAAACACTGCGTGAATAGTCTGATTTCGCTCGTGATAACTAGGTTTAGAAGTACTAAACCAAAGCCATCCTTTTCTAAAGAGTTTCGACATTTCAAGTCTAGCATTCGTGGAGAACTGAATGAAGGTTACACATGCGGGTATATGCGGGTATGCACCCGGGTTTAGCGATAGGTCAAATAACTACTGATTTTTGTGAGAATGTTATATTTGTTTCAACAAGAAATAAGAAAAAAATACATACCCGTAAGGGGTTATGTCTTCGCATATAGTACTACCATCCCGTTGTTACTAGTGGAATGACGTCTCCTCTCTCCGTAATAATTTGTCGCGCGCTTTTTGGTCTGTACACTACAGTTCTTCAGTATCTTCATATACATATTTTAGCGTGGCTGCTTGCTCATACAGAAGAGGGACGTGTTCTTTCATGGTGAATATATTTCCTGAAACTTCCATTCTAACAAATATTTACCGCTGTAATGCATTCAAAAAGTCGTGCGCAGCTTGAGCATGAAATCGCTAGCTGAATTCCTAGCCGTGGCGGATATTTCTCGCATGAGCGCGGAATGTCCTCATATACTAGATTACATCACAAATTCAGAACACTGTGATCAATAAATAATGTCGTAGCTATTTACAGCTGTGGACAGCGTCGGCGTGGGAAACTCCACTTTGATTCTAATTTCAGAATTTCAAAGAAAGGTGAACACATCCTCGCCTTCACCCGCTTGACATTTCCCTGAGCAGCGTCTGGAGGACAAAATATGCAATATGCGGATGTCAACGTCACCACCCGACCCAAGAAAAGCGAGATTGTAGCCCGTTGGGAAGTTATGAAGTTATAAGGGAACGAGTTAAAGTGACGAGGGGGCGGGGGTGAGAAGAGACTGCACCGACATTGCCCGAGGCGATAAGGCGAAGCGGAAGTCAGTGCGCCTAAATGGAGGAGTGTCGGGACAGCCAAGAACGAAGCAGGAAGGGCTGTTCGGCAGAATCAGCAGCCACGAAAGGATGCAAAAGTAAGAAGGCGCACGCGTGTTACGTGTAGACAGCCGGCAGGAAGAGACCCGGGAAGACGACGATAGCCGAAGGTTGGCGAGGGCTGAATCAATAGGGATGGCTCGATGGGGTTCGGGTTCTGAGCATTCTCTACAGCAAGTGTATACTCGCTGTACAGTCACGATAGCAGCTGTCATAACCAGGGGAACTTCGTCACGAAGTGTACAGTCACGATACTCGCGGTCACTTCTCCGCGAGTATCGTGACTGCGCAGTCGGAGGCCGGACGGCATAAGGCGGGATAAGTCCCGCAGGCATCGACCGACAAGCGAGAAATGCCAGATGCATTCCGTAGCTACGCCTGATGGCCGAAGTCGTGTGGTGTGTGCCCTTGCAAGTGGTATCTGGCCTTGGATTTTGGTGCGCTAGCTCGGAGCATTTTTGCTCGATAAGAGTAAGTTTGAAAAAAGTAGCCTAGTTTTCAACTCTGCACGTATTTGTAACTGATATCCCAACTACAATGACCCTGTACTGGTCAGTAAAAAGCCAGTACTGGTTAGCTTATACGTGGAAGAAGTAAAACATCAACGAACGTCTGTCTTCGTGTATAGACACCACGGAGAGATCTTTAGTTTCATGAATTACTCCCCGCTTTGCATAGAACCTGATGAACTTTTTATGCCTAATTAGCCGCGCTCTGTCGTGCATTGATCTTACATGTATATTATTCGTGGGTACTATCCACAATGTATTTGTAAGAGCAGCTTTGACACTGTTTACTATCAAATCGTGCCGTTATATGAAACATCAAGCTGTCTCATTCAACACAAACAAACGCGAGTCAACACTATACGAGAGAAACGGGTAACTAAGAGGCACCATCTTTGCGTTGGTACATAGCACTTTCTGCAACTGCTATGGTGATTTATGCGAGCAGCGAACCCTACATTCTATATAAATACCATTAGAATAAAAAATGCAGGTAGTCATTTTCTTATCTCCATTCGCCGTATCTTGGAAACCATTACAGTAGGGCGAAGTTCCTCTGGTAAAGGAACTGTTACAGAGAACAATCAGGTTTGAGCAGAACTGTCCTGCCCACACCTCACCTTTCATGTTACCATGATTACCAGCCGGGCACACGTTGAAAAGAAGTGCGTTATCTGGCGTGAAAAAAGCCAGTGGAAAATCCTACCGCTTCTTTCGCCAGAGGAAGTACCACCTGGTGAATCGACTATTTAAAGAATGTGGCAAATGTATTCACCAAAACGTAAGAAGTCATGGTGATGTACAACAAGAACAACTAAGAAACAAAGAAACGACAACCAGAAAAGATGGCACCATCGAACGGTGCTTCCAAGAGGAGATGTTTGAGAGGCACCCTCTTTCTTAAGTATACGGTCCATTCGAGCGAGGGAAGGAAGCAGCGCAGCAGCGCAACACACAAGATTGCGGCCCCCATTTGTTCCTGTCAACATGTGTGAGCGCGTACCATCTCAGAAGGGGGACGCTTGGTGTGAATCCAGCCGGAATGGAGGCTCTTGGTTTCACGGGTCGTCGACGTGAAGATAAAAGCCGCTTTTTTTGTGAAACACAAGGATGGGGGACACGCATCGCAAACAAACGCTGTGCCCATGGTTGCATCAAAGTTCGCTTGTAGGGAAAGGCCTCGTAGTGTGTAATGGCCTTTCTTCAGTTCTTTTATAATTTGTTTCCTGCTTCAACTTCCTTTCAATTTTTTTACGGACGAATTCACGCACAATCGTTTTGTCGTGGCGTGAAAGAGAAAACAATTTGTCTCACTACCATACTAATGCGGCACCTGACATCGATACACAGCAGCTGCCAGATTCCTCCGCAGGGATGCTGATGTGTTATGCTTCTTGAAACGAACTTGATCATTGTGTGTAAATGTTCAATTATGTTCAGAGAGGTATGCGGCAGAGGTGGCATGGGCGGGCATTTTTACGAAGTATTTTAGCATACTTCGCTGGTTTACCCTACCCTGTTCCAGCGAGAAAAAAATGATCGCGAACTACACTTTGCTGAGAATACGTGAGTGCTGCCGTTACACACCCTCCAAGCTTAGTGCCCCAGTTTCAGACCTCCCTACTTTCACTGAGAGGTAAAGTTTGTCGCGCTCCATCAATTATTACATTATAGTTGAACTAGCTTTTTGAAATTTAATGCGAATAATTTTCGTACCCAATAATATGGCTTGACACAGCTTTTCCTTGAACGAACTGCTCCTATGGCATGCTAAATTTCCTTCGTAACTTAAACAAAACTTTGTTACATCTGGTGAAAACGTCGCTCCTCTTGGGGAATGGAAAGAAAGGGGATTTGGGTTAAGGTTTTCTGATTTACCTTCGGCAGTCGACAACTGTGGAGTGCGCGAACTCCCACGGAGAAAGCAGCGCATACGCCGATGCAACCCAATGCAATCCCCGATGCAATCTCCGGGTTGCATCGATGATTTGTTGAGTCTTGAAGTTACTGAACTGCCGTCAAATGACCCTTCATATTGTGCGTCGCGAGGCCTGGGCACTCCCACAACATGTGATATACTGTCGCTTTGGCTGCTTTGTAGTAGTTGGTCATTAATTTTGTTCATTAAAGGTTGACTGAACTACAATCAAACCTCCTTATTCTAACTCCGAGGGGATAGAAAATATGTTCGATTTAGCCGGAGTTCAAAAACTAGCGGGGGTCCCTTTGATTTGCGGCACAGCGCACGCTGCCAGTATTAGAAACGCATGCGCGTTAAAGAAGACAGTTTTGCACATCCTTCAAAGACCAATTTCAATAATTACGTGCTGCGAAAGTACGGCCTATCCAACGGTCAGTTCGAGATGCGAACCCGAAGAAGCAGGCGGGCACTTCCGCACTACCCCCATACTGCGAAGTTCCCCTGGTTTATGACAGCTGCTTCAGTGTACACGGAGCAAGCACGTCGTTACGGCTTTGCGAGACTGCGGAGGCTAGTCACTCATTTCAGTTTGGCCTTCGAAATCGAATTTCACGCAAACTAGTCCGCTCAGACGTGCAATATTGTTAGAATTACCCATGTCACGTGTTTCAGGTTTGAATTAGCCAGAGTGTTCCCCTACTCAAACACAAGACACATTGCCCGGACGAATGGACCAGTTCTAATAATTGGTTGGTTGAAATTATGCCACTTCGAATTAATGATGCTCGACTGTACAACTAAAACCTCAGCAATCAGGTGTTCTGCAGCACATAGGTTAGTACAATAACGTTGGTAAGTAATCTTTCCATTGTACTTGCGCATTGCGTAATGAGGGTGTAACGTCGGCCTAGTCGTCAACAGTTCTAGATCACGGGGTTTGGCGCTGGTTAAAGGTTAGTGACAGCCTCTTTAAGGCATGACTGGCGGCTGTCTCTGCTTATTGTTCTGTATAGACGAAGGACGTCTGATTGAAATCTGTGGAGACGCGGGCGCGTCTCGGGGACTCTTTTGACAAACACAAACTTGTCCCCTTCCTTTCCTTTGCTCGCGGACCTCCAATTGTAGCCGTTTATTGTTTATATACTGGCAGTACTACTTTCTAGCTTTTGAGGTAAACACCAAAGTCTGCCACCACCGATTCTTCTTTCCTTCCGGCCTCTTCTTATCTCGTTTTTTGGAATTCTCTGCTTGCTTTTGCACCCTTGGGGAATGCAGAGCTCTTCAATGATGGTCGTCTTCCGCGAATCTTGGTCTGTGTGGTGTGCTTTTTCAGCGACGTGTAGGCGCCGGAGGTTTTCGTTTGGTTACACTCGGTAATGGTTTTCGCGTTCCTATTTGTACCACTGCTGAAAGTTTTCTTTCCGCACAAGCTTGCTTTCGTCATTGAATCGCGCCTAGGCTCTCTTCTTTGAGCCGCACAAAATTTGGAGTAAGAAAGCAAGGAGAAAAAGCTACTGACAATTGAGGCTGTATTTTTTTTCACTCTTCAAATGTCTAGACACTTTTCAGTGGAAAAAAAACGAACCGCGACAGGAGCGCATTGGTCTTTTTGTTGCACTGCGTATCCTGTTCAAAAATGCATTCTACTGCAGTTAGCGAATCAGAAGTGCTAAAGCAAATAACTGTCTAATAAATTGAATTATCGTAATTTTTTCTGTCCTAAGTTTTTGATGAAACAGTTGCTACGCTGTGCAATTATGTCGTCCGGGATTTCTTGAACATCTAAAAGAACAGTCGCTGAGGACCCCTAATTTATTTATTTCGGCAAGCTCACAGGCTTTCCACTGTGTAGCAGTATTTCGTTGTTAAACAAAGCACGTCAGCTATACCATCAGCTGCAGAACTCTCAGAGTTCGCGAATAGCCGCCCGAATTATAGCGTTGTTTGCTATCGCATTTTGTGCGGCTTCATTTTGGTAATGCTATGCCTCTTTTTATTCCTTTTCCTCAGGTCGTTACCGACGGTAGTGACATGGCATCTTTGAAATGTGCTGCTAAGAAGTAGTGTTACAAGACGTGGGCCTTTTCTAGTGTCGATAATTTTGTAGGAACAGTGGTGGGTGCAATAAATACAACCGTGCCACGGGAAAACTATTAAAAATGACAAACACGTTTTTTCACACGGCATGCCAGGAAACAGTTTTTTCGTGTTTTGGGACAAATTTTTGTACGCAAGATTATACGAGTATCTGAAAGTATATTTTCCCGGTGTTCTAAAAGAAATAAAAAAAAGGTTACTACACACCTTATATGGAACTTTCGTATAGGGCGTATAGGAAGCATCGTAGAATTGTCGATGTTGCGTTTTCTTTACATGCGTCCTGGCGGAGTTGGGAGGATCTGTCCGGTTTGAACTAGTCAAGCACAATTGTATGTTTTGTTTTCGTTAGGCGCCGCTCGCGACAGCACGTAGAAGTAGCTTTTCTCCATCTTTTCTTTCTGTTCAGATTTTATCTCACCTCTCAGGATGGCCCCTCTTCGGAGCCCCAAATTTTCTCAAAGGGCTTGGGTTGTTGCGGCCTAGAAAGTTTGTCTCTAAAGGTTAGTGTAGCCTGGGGCAACCACGGCCGTAACAACTTTGTTTACAACCAGATTATCCCACCCCTTGCTTTGTTTTGCTGGCAGCAGTGATATCGCTGATGGCCTAAATGAATTCACCATTTCATCCACTCGGCTACTCCTTCCCGTCTCTCCCCCCTCGTCCGGTATTGTTGACGCGTGGCTTTCCCTTGATAATGAAGCATTACAACAACAATTCCAGTCGTTTTTGTTGCGTTTGACTTTGTTCACGCCAAGACGAGTTAGTTTATTCTTGTTTCTATGGTTTTTCTGTTTCGCTTTCATCTAGTCTCTCTTCGACGCAGTTTTTAAACCGACATTTTTTTAATAAATTCAGCAAAAATCAATTCAACCTAAATTCGAATTTAAAAATGCGCTGTACTAGTTGTTTATGTACTTGGGCTATGCCCAAGATCTGGCTACCATTTCGTGAAGGAACGCCGGCATGTAACTTACCGTCCACCAGTGAAAGTAGTGGGAATGTTGATGCGGATTTACTCTTCGACATATTGCTCTCTATTACAAGAAAGAGATTACGATGGCATTTTTTTTACTGTGCAAATCAGTGCAGTAACAAAAGCATGGGTAAAATGTTTAACCGGATATCCCAAAATTGGCGAGCCGAGGAAATCAAGCATTCATATTAGTGTTCGCGGGCAAGCATGACACTCTCAAAAACTACAATGTGCATATTTCGGTTGAACTGCCTTTAGATCAACACCACAGTGAGAGGAAGTTTGGAGATTCTTCCATTATGTTGCCCAAGGCGGTGTGACTAGAGACAGCGGCTTAAAGAAGAAAAACGAACTTTGTTGGGGTTTATTTTCGTGAACTGGGGCCTCAGGAAAAGAACGCTTGTGGTCGTGAGGCTGTAACCGCGGAATGATGACAATCTTTCCGCGATGGGAATTCTTTAAAGGCAGAGAAATTGTGCTAACGTTGATAACTTCTAAGGGGGTGTTTCTTCAGCTGCTGATTAAGCGGAGTCTTCTCAATTCCCAACTCATATTTGCCCTCTTAATATTTTTAGCGCATGTTCTGCACAGCAAGCTGTCTTTCTTTCCGGTGAGCATACAGACCATATCTGTTGTCGTGTGGTTCGGTTAATTTGTGCCTTCAACAATATTTCAGTGCTAAAACGCCTTGAAACCACGTAGTCAACCGCAAAGCAACAAAAAACAGGACAGCTGACGTACCTTGATGACAGGCAATATCTCTGTATACACGGTCTTGCATTAAATTCCAAGTAAGTTTTGTAGCCTGATTTACATGTTCCGAGAATAACGACGTGTAAGTAAAAGTAAGGTCGCCGCGAAATAACGTGAAAAAACCTTTTTCAATGAGACGCGGCGGTAACTACAAAAAACAAGAATATTACAAAGTTTGCCCGCTTCACCTTCTTCCCCTGCACAGCATTCACTGCACTATTATGCAAAAGTTGGCCAGAAGAAAAAAACACTTTCAATTTATTGATTGATTGTAGGGCTTAACGCGCAGACGCAACGCAGGCGATGAGGCGCGCCGTAGTGGAGGGCTCCGGATTAATTTCGACCACCTGGGGATCTTTAACGTGCGCCGAAATCTCGTACACACGGGATTTTTTGCTTTTCGCCTCCATCAGAAAAGCGACCGCCGCGGCCGGGAATCGAACCCGCGACCTCGTGCTCAGCAGCGCAACGCCTTAGCCACTGAGCCACCACGGCGGGTAACACTTTCAATTTATAAAGGGCGTGGCAGTTCTTCCCAGGGCGGATGGGACACGGGCGGAACTCCCTCGGGTACTCTACAGCTTGGCTCATGCTGTATTCATAGCACACCTGTCTCGGCTAGAGATAAATGATGGCGCCTCTTCTACAACAAGATCGGGTTATTTTTTCCCAGTTTGGCGCGAATAAAGTGGGACAGGCTGTATCTTGGCATGGGTTAAATACCTCTGACAGGAATTCCCAAACGACCGGTACGACCTCACATGAAGGGTTCCACCCTGAAAGCGGTTGTTTCAGTGTATTTCTTGACGTAGTTGCACCGTACTCTGCGCGGTTAGCAATGGGGTGCTCAAGGATTTTCCGGCTTAGCTAACTGTTGCTTTTGTTTCACTCATCAAAAGGAAGACTTCAGTCTTGCAGTGAAACGAGTCATGCTACCTAACCATTATGCAGTGCTTTTTAATTGATGTTGCCTTCAAGTCGAACCTGAAGGTATCGCAGTTTCAAACTCCACTCCGCTGGGCTTATACTTACGCCTTGAATCAAACAGCACGCTTAATATGGATGTTGTAGTTCGGCCCATTTTTTTTTAAGCATCCTTGGTCTCACTGACGGCGCTGTCGTAACCAAAAACACACTGCAAGGAAGCCAACAATTCGCAATAGGAGGGCACACCACCATGATGATGATAATAATAATGAAACAACAAAAAGACGCTCCACGTTGTTGGAATAGAAACTGGGTCGTTCCACTTGTGTTTTTTGCGTGGGTGCTGGCTTTGGCCTTCGGCAGTTTGTTTTTTGCTCGACTACGATGGTTTAATGACGATGATGGGTTGGGGACAAGAGAGTGAATTGCTGGGCCATGGTTCATATTGTTCAGAAAAGTGGAAACCAGCGAGCAGAACGCAGGACCAGAAGAGGAGGAACACACACAACGCCACTGGACTAACAACTGGTTTATTTGGAAGAAACACATCCCATTTATACGCCACACCTGCGCGCGCACACACTTTTTTTGCAACGGGATAGCCAGGTGAAACCGTGGGGCACACGTCCGGCAATCTTTTACATGCAAAGCTAAATCTTCCCGTGCTCGAGCCCAAAGTTCCTCGGTGCTGCCTCAGGCATTCGTTTAGGCATCCGGCAGTTTGCCAAATGTATTTTTTTTCGCATGACAACGGGATAGAATACACCCCCCACCCCCCTGCGCACGTAGTTAACCTCGTCTGGTGGTTAGTTTTGCAAGTCTCAGCTTGCCTCTTCCCAACAGAGATTTGGGGGCACAGGCGAGAAAGTTTGTGGGGAGCAGAGAAGACCATGTTGACACCATATTTTTGGGCCACTTCTTTCAGCCCTTGGGAAGTCCTGTGGAAGAAAGGAATGACTTAAAACATATTTCTCCCTTCTTCCGCTGAGCTTCTTCCGCTTAGCTTCTTCTCCCGCTGAGCCTTCAAAAATCGGAATACAGACCAGGGCACCCCGCTCCCGCTTCTCGGTTGTACCATGCACTGCGGTGTAATGCCAATTTGTTCCAATGCCACAGAGGTAAAAACGATGGGGGATGTTCCGGCCTTGACTTAGGGGCAGCAGGTTATTACCGTCACCAGAGCACTTACACCGGTGGGTTGTACCGGCAATGGCATGGAGACACACACATGAACATCGTTCAGCGAAGAAACTCCGCCCCAGACGCTGGTCACGTACGAGCACATCATTTCCAACTCCCAAGAATGAGGTAACCCATACAGAAAAACAGCCAGGAGAGCGCAAAAGAGGCATCCCAGGCCGCAGATGCGAAGGGAAACCAACCGGATTAAGACAAAGCCCGGGAAATTCCAGCAAAAGAACAAACCAAGGCCGCAGTAGAAATCGCAGGATCGGTTTGTTTAAAGCCAAACCACCGGGGGAATGCAGCCGTGATGGCGTTTCGGCCTATGATTTACTGCAACACACAGATGAAGACGTAGAACTGGGCAGACACAGTATTTTCAGCACGTCGCAGCGAGCATCAAACCTGCGTTTCCGACGTGCCAGGCGTGTGTACTGAAAGGGTCGCCTGTGTTCCGCCCCGGCCTGCTGCGATGTCGGGCACTTGGATTATCGGAACGTCCGCAAGCGTTTCTTCCATTCAGGGTGTCTTTGACACAAATGGCAAATCGTCGGAAGAACAACTGACGTGCTCCTGGTTAGAGACGCATGAAGTAACGTAACAAACTCCAGAGCCATTCTATGCGACATATTTTGCAACAAAGCTGCTTTTGTCTCGGTTTCCGCATACCGTCTGCGCGCACGAATCGGCGAAGAAAAGAAATTTCGCATACGCAAGAGCTGTTGCTTTCTATTTTATTCTATAAGAGTTCCAGGAGTGACGTTATAGCCGGCGTGTTTCCTGTCTAAGCACGGGCGTATCACCGGCTGCCCCTTCATGCATGCACGGAAGGGGGGGGGGGGGGGGGGGGGAAGGACAGGCCGCACCGCCATGCTTCACCTGCTATCCGACGACATGCCAGTTGTGGTGACGGGAGATTTTAATGTGTACGCCTCATGGCCCGATGCGACCTGACTGCTGTCCTTCGTTGTCGAGCGGTTTGGGTTGGTGCGTTATACATGCTTTAGGATGCCCATGATGCGGGACGGAAACAAACAGCCCCATGTTTGTCCGCTACAATATAACCTTCCAAGTTGCATTCAGCTAATTAGACAGGAAGTATGCTCAATCTCAAATAACAAATAAACGTATTTTGTTTCATGCTCTCCTTGGACTGACCTAGATTCGCTGGTCTGTCCTCTTCGCAGTGCATAAGGGCAATAAACTTTTTATATGCACGTGTGCGCACACTTGCACTTTCGCAGCGCACGCATACTCCCTTCCCAACAAACGCTACTGAATACTTGTTTCCAGTGGCCTAGTAAACGTCACCGATGGTTCATGCGAGACTTAATACAATGTGTAAGGGGGCTCCGACTCAGCTCTTCTGTAGAAAGTGTACGGAACGTGTACGCTTTTATTTGCGGCCACTGAAAAGCTGCGAGTTGCGTAAAGCATGGTTTGATGTTTCACACCGAAGCTATTGGGCCTCAGTTAGTAGGGTTTTCTTGTATCGTTCGTGTGCGAGCAAACGCTCATACAGTGTTTAATGCCCCGAGACCAGCCATACCGGTAATTTTGTATGACGGTTTCACGTTAAGCTTAACGTACAACTTTGAGCTCTTTAATGGTAACCGCGTGCTATCCGGACGTTCATTTTCCAGTGTGTCTCGTTATGGAACATCTCGCGCTTCAACAACACGTGAGCCTCTGCAGCTTTCTTCTCGAACATCGGAAATACATAGAATCCTTACCATATGAGTTTCGCGTAATAATAATCATGCTAATAAAGAACCTTTTCTGTAAGTGTGGTACCTAAAGCGTATCTGGGAGGATTTTGAAGCGTTGTAGTTGTTAAATAATAAATGATATAAATGATATTAGTTATCAGAAAACAAACGCAGGAAGCCAACAGAGTGAAGAAAAACTCGCAGAAAGTTTGGAATCGGAATACCTCAAAGACCCGGCCCAAGTGTTTTGGCTATCTGACCCAAATGCTGTTGCATTTAAAATTTCCTAGCTATGGTCATAATTGCGGCAAAAAAAATTCTTCACGTGTAGCGCGCGTTATCGAAATGCTTTTGTTGCGTTTTGTTACCTCCAAGCTGAAAATTTAAGGAACCGCGATACAATGCCCATAAGCTTTCCTCAGCTCACGTAACACAGCGGTGCCTGCATCTGCCTGCACCGACGTCCATGGATCCAATTGCATCGGGCACCCTGAAGTATTAATAAAAAGTTACTGATTCGGTATTCGGCAGCAAAGAATGACGAACAACGGCGGTCAAATCTGCGGGAGATACGGAAAACGCACCCGCAGACATCACGGTTTTCGGCAGCTTTAGGTTTGCAGATCAGATCCCCTCATTCGCAGCCGCTACAAGTCCTATGCAAATGCGGTTCCTCGGAATTAGGTAGATAGCTTTTTTACAATCCGTCTTTTTTTTTCAGCGGAAAGCTCGTTTGCACGGCGGCGCACAGAGGACCGCATCGACACCGGCTGTTTTGTTTCCTGGGTACGAAACCTCGTCTAAGCACAGGGGAGCGCAATACCTGCTTTGCCTGCCCCTCCGTTGGTTACTCCTTCTTTACCGTTACGCAGCAATCTGAACAAATGTGGTTGTAGCGAAGGCTATAGTGGAGCTCCGGCTTCTTCCAATACGTTGCTAGCCGCGTGAATCTGCCACTGGCCCCAGGCTGCCACTCCTGTGTAGTAAGAGTCAAGATACTGAACTGTGAGCGAACGGTTACGATACAAAACAATTAACTAAACATGACTCCAACAGTACGACGAACCGTTGTGTGATAATGCCATCCTCAAAACGATGAACACATTTTGCTAGGAGCAAAACAAAAGAACTAGTCAGAAGTGCAAAAACAATGCCACATCGAGAAGCATCGGAAATGAAGGTTTTTGCTTTGTAAATGGGGCACTTTTGGCGACATCGAGAATCTTGTGTAACAAATGTGCGTTTGCCCAGCAATGACAGGCCGCGTGGGGGTTCATGGAGAAACAGTAGCCTGCAGTTATCAGTCAGGCGAACAAAAATTGATCCGAAAAACGTCTGAGTTTAGAGATACAAAGCTACCTGTGTACAAGTAAAGGAACCTTCATAAGGTGTAGGTGGTTCAGCTGCAGGCAAGTTGAACGGTTTGATAATAAACATTTATCAGGACCCGGTATCTTGTATTCAGACGTGTCTTGGTACCCGACAACTAATTTTGTCTTAGATCCTTGGTCGGGTTCCAGGCCGAAGCCACTTTATTCAGAAACAAAGCCTCAGGTTTCCAAAAAAATAACGGGAAAATTAATCATAGTTGTCGTTGGAGTTAACAGGAATGGTACCAGATTGGCCGCGGAAGCGAAGAGAAAATGAAAAAATAAAAACACAATCGGTTAGTGTATTTTCACCCGTGACTCCAGAGCAGGAATTAAATGCGCTACCACTGAGTTCACTCGACACTCCGCCGAAAAATAAAAAAAAATAACCTGGTGTATTCTGCGTGGCCTGTGAAAGTCACATCAGGTGCGTAGAACAGGTGCCCGTATAGGAGAGCAATGATTGTAGGTTGCGGCTGCGTGAATGGCGGAAAGGCATCCTATAGGTGTAGCTCGCGTCAGGACAGGAAACGAAATCAAAGAAAGGTTGCAAACTCGATGTAGCACTAAAGAAGGCTGGTACAATCATGTCTCGTTAATGGGGACGCCTCCGCTCCCCAGGAAAATTGTCCATACGGTTATTCGCCCATAATAACGAATCAAGATCAGAAACACAAGCATTAAGGAAGTTTCGTTTAACGATAGCTCGTTTCGGGGATAACCGCTAACAGAAACGTAAGGGGAAGCTCGGTCCGTTTACGCTTAAATCCAGCCATTGCGTCCACCGTACTGGACAGAGAAGCCTTGCCTTTAATGCGCAGCGAATATTGGCACGAACTATTATCGCCCTGTTATCATGTCCTGAGCCTCAAGACTTGCTCTTTTCCGCATATCCCGCACTGGGCAATCTTTTTTGATGGGGAAAGGGTGCCACCCTAGTGTCAATACCCTAGAATTGTTCGCTGATCCGGAATGTTCTCGATCTAATTTGATGGTGCTGGTAGAAACAGCGTTCCGAGATAAATGCATGCTTCGACTTTGTATGCTTCGTGTAGGCGCTACGAGCTGCGGCTTCGGGGGTCACCATTCATCTTTTCTATTTTTTTTTTTTTGGTTTTTGGACCAGTTCTCCATAATAACGAGACTAAAATCGCCTTATTTTCCCATTTCTTCCCCAAAATACCCGTGTTTAGTCAGGACTGCGGGATTCTATATTAACGGGGAAGAATTTTATGGCGAGAGACCAGTAGCCCAAAATTTTGTCCATATTGCGGGCTGTCAATATTGACGGGGTCCACATAAGCGAGACATGACAGTAATCGCTAGGAATTTTTTCCACAGCACGCAAACGCACTTCAGTTTTCAAGGAACCAAGAAAGCATAGCGTTCAGCCGGGGCTCTCGTAAGAGCGAAATTGTTGTTGTGGCAGGCATCGCAACTAATCACGATCAAGTCCCAAGGCTGTGTGGCGAACTAAGGATACCGAGATACATCAGAGGAGTCCAATAGAAGATCAACAATGATTCACTTGATTCAGCCTCTACATCTAACCTTCAATGAGCCCTTTCATTTCAGTCAACTTCACGATTCTTAGGTTGGGCTTCCGTTTTGTATTTCGGGAAAGGTGGTGCTCCGGGTGTACTATTCATATTCAGTCACCCGGTTTTCCCTCCCTGCTCCTGATGGCACATTACATTTCGCTGCAGTGATTACCTGCGAGAATACGACCGCATACTCACCTTCTATCTGACATACCCGCCCAGAAGGATTGACTAATGACAATAACAGCCGCCGAATGAGCATTCTCGCATTATACGAGAAAGATTTAGTGCCCCGTCACCCTTCTTGCTCATCTGTGCTAGAAAGATGAGCTTCGAATACGGCTCAACTCATCTCCCGAAAACTCCGTCCGTCCGTCCATCCATCCATCTGTCTGTCTGTCTGTCTGTCTGTCTGTCTGTCTGTCTGTCTGTCTGTCTGTCTGTCTGTCTGTCTGTCTGTCTGTCTGTCTGTCTGTCTGTCTGTCTGTCTGTCTGTGTCGCTTTGTTTCTTTCCATCGTTACATTATGTCGTCTTAATATTCCATAGTAACACTTCCTAGAGTGAAATTGAGCCATGTAAAACTGCGTGTTTCTCCTCCCGAGATTGGAGCGACGTACGTTTTCACAAAGCTGTAACGCCACCTAAAATGTTAGCGTATTTATTTCGCGTAATATAGTTGCGAGAATTGCTCCTAAGTCGCCCTTAATCGTTCTTGCTTCGCAACGTATACGCGTTAGACTGTGTGCATCCTCATCCGCACAACAGTGTTTTTGCCGGACATGACTCTGACCGTGTTACGTATAATGCCCTATCCAAAAACTACTTTTCAGGGAATGGAGTTGGTCCCTCCACGAGTATTATTGTTACTACTCTGAAGATACCCTTTTCACGGAGAATGGACGTGTCTCTCAGCAAGCTACAACCAAATGCAAGGAAGTCACCGCAAGGTTAAAAAATCCCATAGGTCGCAACTCAAGCCTGAAGTCTGTCCAAGGCAAATTGAGATGGAAGACACGAACGCACGGCAAGCACTGCGGACCAGCTTCCGCAGTCCTTGAAGGATTACTTAGTTCGAGAATGAATGACCCGCCGTCCCTGGTGCCCGTGCTTGTAAAAACTTCTTCCGCGAAAATTAACGACGACAAGGCGGCGGACCGGTCGGAGCGGCGGCTGTGTCTCCGCACGTTCCTGCCAGTGTACGTGACATTCGGCATCGAAAGAGCAGAAAGTACGTGCCACCAACTCGTACAAAAAACAGCCTCCCTTTCATACCCGCGCAAAAAGGCACAAGGTACGAGCTGCAGTTTCCTCAGAGGAAAGAAAACTGAAGGTTGCTGTTTCGAAAAGCACTTTTTTCCTTGTTATATACTGTGGTACGTTACAAGAGCGAGGCGCTCCGTTTGAGTGCTATTACGGAATTGCACTGGCAGTTAATGGTGATTATGTGATGGAGGAAAGGGAACAAAAAAAGAGACGCGTGATGTGGCTGTTCACAAACTTATTGAATCCTAATTATTAACTTGGATGAGCCAAACGGTCGAAGGCTCCGCTTTATGTACCGTGAATACCTTTTCGGCCCTAGAATGCTGCGCCGAAGGAAATAAATTCTGCACAAGTTGTTAGGGGATTGTGTAACTACGGTAGTTCACTCTGGTACCATAAAGTGTCGGCAGACTATTTATGTTTAACTAGACGCACTTAAGGAGTGCACTCCTCGAGCGTGTCAGAAAATCATATTGAAAATTAGGAAATTGTAAAGACGGTGATGTACCTTTTCTTGTCTTTGCATCATCATCGTCATTGCATTATCTCAGGTTTCAGCTTCAACCAAGCACTCTACAGCCCGGTAAACTGCTTGATATCGAAAGATATGACGCTCGCGGGAATAACCATGGCTACTACGCTAGCTTTTCTTATTTAACATATTCATATCGGATTTTACAGCGTCTATGACGATGGACGCAAAGACACATATTTTGAAAGCCACATTTCCCAACTTTGGTACTGTGACTAAGCTACGCGTTGAAGTGCAGTCAAATTTAGCCGATGGATGCCAGCGTGTACTGCTCCACTTAAGCGACATAACCTGTAAGCCTGTTTCGGAGGTATGGGGGCTTCTTGCTAATACTTGATACAACGGAGATCTCGGCTCAATAGGGAATATCATCTACACTTTTCGTCAACGGGCCGGGCGGACCGGTGAAATACGGACGTCATGGCTGTAGATCCGGATACAGGTGCTCTAAATTTGCCCCTAGCAGTTCCGCATGACGCACACAAAGACAGAAGTTAACTCCGAGTAAAAGATGTTCTACCAGAGCTATTCATAGTTAAAGCCTATCTGCCAAATTTTTAACATCATTGTCCCAGCATGTCCTGTCCCAGTTTGTGTATAACTATGTTACAATCAATTGAGAACCTCTGCTCTTACCCTGCATTGACTCTTCGCTAAAGTAACCACATTTTGCAAGACATTTGTAAATAGAAGTTGACAGAAGAGAGATAGAAAGAAGAAGCAACACAAATGGATAGAAAAAGCGTCTTGCCTTCTGCCTTCAGGCTCCTTATTTTGGGTCACAAACATTAAGCTGCCAGTCTTGCTTGCAGGTTTCGGTAGAAGAATTGATTTTTCAGTCCGAAACCACTTGAAGCACTAGGGACACTAAGAGAAAGGGAATCAATAAATCACACGGGTATTCGGGTGAGAAACTCGCCATTTCAGCCTGAAGCTAGGACCCGCTGTTTGTGTGGCTTTCGTAATAACGAGCGCCCAGACCGAGTAAATGCAGGCAAAACGTTTCAAAACTACTATCGAAGAGCTCACCACACAAAGGTGGCTCTCCGTCTTCGCCTAATCACCCGATCTGTGCCGTGCCCACCGGAGGATTATCATTGTAAGCCCTCCCGTGTTCCGGGCTAAAAACAAAAGTACAGCATCAGATGGAGTCGTTTTCCAATGTAAATGAAATGTAAATAGCGCGCCATTCGTTTGAACCATACTCCAAGTCACACAACAAGTCGTCCTAAATCCAACGCCGTGACGGTCTTTCGTGTCGTCCCTATACGTCGCCGTATTGGGAGCGCGAAAATCTCAGACATCCCCACCGCGTGAGAGAGACAGACGTCGTAGCGCGGCATAAACCGCCACACTCTACGGTCCCTTTTATGCTCCCTGTCCACCTTTGTTTCTTGCAAAGACTAAATCCAGATCCCCGTCTGCCACAAAACGGTACAACTGGTTTCGACGCCTTCTGACATTAAGCGTGGCTATGCGCATAGGCTTGCCTTGGTAAGCCGTGTTATAAGAGGGACCAGACTTCTCGCACCACAGTAACGTTCATACCATCCGAAAAAACGTACATTTTGCAGACCCTGAACACTCTATAGACACTAAAAAACAACAAAAAAGACACTATACCCTTTCAGAGCTTCAAATACGCTGCAATAAAAACTACCCCTTCCACCCCGTCCTCTCCTTACACCCCCAAAGAATCACATTTTAGACTCCAGAAAAATCAGACGCACGGCAAAAGTACTCCTGCGTCCCAACTTCCCAGTCCATTTATTTCGTTGGCACTTCGAAGAAGCAGTAAAACCCCAGACAGAGAGAAAAGAATGATGCTGACTACATATCGAAGTGACGTGCTAAGTGGGCGTAGCCGGTGGCTTCGTTCGGTCTGGGGGAACGCTGGACTTCTCTTCGGAGTGCGGCCGTGTAACTGTAACCGCCTTGGTAGGCAGCTCGTCACCGCTGGGAAGCCCGTCACCTTCCCCTGTGTTGTTGTTTCGCGCTGCCGCTTTGCGTCGGCACCACCGAGGTACATTTGCACGGCGTTCGCTACGGGAGCGACGTCACCGTCGTCCCTTGGCTTGCCGTTAGGGTGCCGCTGGGGTCGTTCGACGCCGCAAGGGGGGGAGGCGTCTTAGGCTGTACCGGCTGCTCCGTTTCAGGAACTCGCTGGCCGGCCTCGACCTCGACCAGTGCCGCCGCTGTCGTTTCCTTCGCCGTCTCGTTGGTGATTGCTGTTGCCGTCTCTTCCGCATGCCTCGTCCATGAGGTGTTCGGGGACGTATTCACCCCTCGTTGGACCGGTGACGCTAGCGTAAGACTTGACGCAGGTGCTCGCGTCATGCCCGAAGCGACGACACGAAATACACTTCGGCACCTTACAGTCCCGCCTTACGTGCCCCTTGAGGTTTCAGCGTAAAACACTGCGGGACCCTTCGGCCGACAACGACGAAGGCCTTGTCACCCGCCACACGAAGTTCGTGCTGCAGGTCGTCAATAGTCATGCCAGCTTTCAATTTGAGGGCCACCGAACGCAGCGACGAACCCTTGTCCTGGGTGCCGTCAACGCGCCACCGCTCCTTACGCACCTCTCACACACGCCTGTAGGGTGGCAGAGCCGCGTGAACGGCGCTGGCACTAAGCTACGCCCTCACGTAGCTTGGCTACGTCCACACGTAGTCGACTAAGCTACGCCCACACGTGGAGACGGGGAGACAGACGGTGGTATTCTGACGGGGAGAGAGGCGGTGGTATTTGTATTCAGCGTCTGGGGATGGGGAGGGCGCTTTTTGGAGGCGGCACATGACACGAGAGTGACAGGGAGGGAGTGCAAGACATGATGCAATGGCCGCGCGTGCCGCGCTCCTCCATACGCTTCAAAAGACGCACCTCTATGTTCTATTTCTGCCGACGCTGCTGCGTTCGGGATGCCGCCCTGGCGAACCTTAAGTAACAGCTGGCAGAGTCTCTGGTTTTACTCTTTACAGAGTCACGTGTGTGAATTCAAGTGACGCCGCATGGGTAATCGTTGTGGGTATTGTTGCCAGCTTCGCAGCAGAACCCCCTTCACAGAGTGGATTGGAGCCAATTTTTTTATACAGTGTATATCAAGCTGCGCCACGCAACCTCCTCGTTTTCTTTCGTTTCTGGACAACGCAGTTTTCGCTTTGTGCCCGTCTGCATAAAACGGCCAAAGAAGCGAGCTTTAAAAGTAGTATTATAACTTTCTCGGTTAATGATTCAAGTGCATGGCGTGGGCGTTGCACTTTTTCGGACACATGCGCGCCTTTTTTGTTCGAGAAAAGTGATCATAAGTATCCCTTTCGTTGAGCCAATTTACAGTTATTCATCATCCAGTGCCTAACAGAGCTGCACACTTAAATTTAGGCACTAAGTTTCCCCAAAATCTCTTCCGAGGCTTATTTTCTAATGACGGGTGCTTCTTCGTTCACATTTCATGGATTGCCCGTCCATATCAAACTTAGAAAAGTATATTAGTTGATTGTATGTCTCCATTTATCTTCTTTTCGTGTTTTCCGAGGGTATATATTCCGCCACGGCGAAATAAAACTCGTTGTTGTTAGTCAGCGCCCAGTCTTGTCACGTTCTTTGTCCCGTTTTAGTGCTGTTTTTCCATATTCAGTTATGTACCAACAAGCCCGCACCAACACACTTTTTTAGAAAAGGGATGTTCGAGCACAGAATGGGAGCGTTATACGGTGGGCCTTTTGTACGTAAAATGTAAAACAGAAATAGCAAAGTTTACATCAGGAAAAATAAAACGTACAATTCCACTCGTATTGATGGTTTAACAAGTATAATTTAAAACAGTGAGATCGTGATAACCCAGCTCGTTCCCGACATGCATGAACCATAATAGCTTCTTCTGAAGTTCAAGAATTCGTCCTCAAAGTAATGGAAGAATCGAGGTAGTTTTTAGCGCTGGACGAAAATATGCTTCGCTTCGCGAAATAAATTGTTAACACCCAGCGTCTTCCTAAAGGCCGCATTCCAAAAGGGGCGAGGAGGCCTCACAAAAAAGCACTTTGCTATATAGTCTGCAAGATCATTAAATATTCTTCGTTGCCTGCTTGGTACAACAGCCCATGCACACAAAAAACGACCCCACTGAATAAACAAAACAAAGTAAAAAGACTTGCAGGCCTTTACTTCGCCCTCTTCGGAAAAATGGGGTTGTTTGCGTCTATGAAACCGATACTGTAGCGCGGATATCCCGTTAGACAACCATTACGCGAAGCTTGATACTTTAAACGGTGCATCAGTTTACAGTCGTTAATAAGAGTTGCTTCAGTGCTTGCTCTATAACGCAACCCCGGCTTGAGTGCTGCAAATGGACGCCGGGGTCGTTCTACTCTGTCAACGCAGTGTATTACAGTTGCAACAAATGTATCCCTCTGTAAGGATACACCCAACATTGGAAAATATATCAACACCATAACCAATTCAGGATGGCTAAATTGCCTGTTATCGCAAGAACAGAACTAGATGGCGTGTAGGGGGACTATTATTACCTAAGCAATATCTTTCTTTTAGGGTACCGCTTGCCTAACGGGGAGATGTAATTTGGCACATTGCGTGTGCGGCCCAACAGTATTAAAACGTGCTTGAGACCTTTGAACCCATTGTGCTTTTCTCTACAAATCTTTTTCTATGATTACACGTATCCGCAAGCTACAGAAGACAGGAAAACTGATGTTACACATATATTAACTGGGCGTGCGTGTTTCAATATAAATGCTTGCGAGGCTGGAATCCGGTTCACATAATTGACTGCTGCTGCTCCATGCAGTTTTGCTAAAACTTTTTTATTTTAACTCTTCAAAAGCTGGCGCAACAATCATAGAGTTTGGGAACCATTATTTCAGAGGAGTTGCGTAGTATTTTTAGAGTTTTAGTTAGGCGCCGTAAACTACATTATTTTTAGTTTCTATTCAGTTCCTGACATTTATATAATCACTATAACGTGTCTCACTGGGCCGAATAACGGAGAGAAACCATGAAATACATTCAGGGAGTTTTTACACTTTCATTCCCTGTTTCCTGAAAAAGTCGCAGTGACTACAAGGGAAAGCTCTAAAAATGATGGTGGGCGTGAGAATCCTCGCACTTGAGTTACCAAAACTTTAACTGATGTCGTCGTGACGTTTTGTTTTTTCCTCGAATAGAAACAGAATTATTCACAAGGCATGACACAAAGTACAGCAGCACGCGTAGTAAACTTTATACGACTGTTCCTCCGGAAAGGGGTTGTTACTTCTGGCAAAAGGAAGGAAAGACTGCGAGACAACGGGACGAGAAACTTTTCGTTGTATTCTTACTTTTTCGCTACTTCCGCGCACGGGAAGGTTGTTTTTTGGCGACAGCTTGTCGGAAATGACCTCCGCCATGGAGCCGAATCCCCCTCCTTGGTGCCCTGAGAGTTCGCTGGAGTGTCCGTTCGCCTTGGCGGGGCTGGTAATAACACCAGGGTCAGACACCACTGTGCCTCAAGTTTATGAGTAAGTGACCCCGGGTACACCGGAATTGCATCAGTGCGACGCTCGGGCATGTGGTGTACATACGAGCAGCTGAAACAATGGACTAAGCCTAAGGGTCAAAACGATAGCGTCACTTCCTATCTTGCACATAGATGATGATGATTTGGAAAGAACTGTTCGAACATACAACGAAAAGTATATTGTTTAAAACTCACAAGTACAGATGGGCGGGGGGGGGGGGGGTTAAAAGGTTTATTGAGGGATGTAAAGGGGTGTCAAATGGTGAATATCCAACAATCTACTCGTAATGCATGGCATTAGAGTAAATGCATGGCATTAGAGTAAAAACCAAGAAAAACAATTCCGTCACGTTGGTGTCACACTCAGACAACAGGCAACAATGACCGCACCGATGACCTGAGATGAATTATACACATGTAGCTTGAAAGACATGACATTCAACTTCTGTGCAGTTAGTGAACGGGTGATGTCATCCGTTTAAAAATGACCCTTATGAACGGGTAGCTTTAGAAGGAAAATAGTTTAGCAGCGGTTGTTTTTTACGAGGAAAAGGGGCTTCATGGAAACCTTTAAATCCTAAAAAAAACTTTTTATGGCCTCGGATTTTGCTCTTTTTTTGCCTTAGCTCATCTGTAGTGAAAACGTGACAACAGCATCCTTTGAAAACAATGCCCAGCAGTCAAGTTTATATCGGTCGCGTAAACACAAATGGGCGTCGACTGTACAAATCAATTCGCACAAGACCTCGAGGCGGAACATTGTGACGGAACTTTGTAAAAGGCTCGCCAGTTCCCCATGGGATAGCTCTCAACCGAATGAAAAGAGTGCGAGAAAGCGGAACCCGTCAAATAACAGCCGCAGGAAACGCGCCACCGTGGACAAAGGAGTCGCTATCGTGCGGAAGATAAAAGGGACAACGGTACAACGTGCGGTAAAGAGAGTATGACCGATGCTTCTGTCGCCACCACCACCTGAGAGCATTCCGCTGTTTCCGAGGCAATAGCACTTCTTTTATTCCGCCGGCCAGTTCTTGCTGCTTATTACCTGACTTTGTCGTGGTTTCCTGCCTCGCATGACTTACAATGGGAAATGTTCACCGGACCGTCTTAAGAGCAGTTCCTATGTAGCTTTGTTCAAAGGGACGAGGAAGTGTGAGGCTGAAAAAAGGGTCAAAGGAATGCGCACATCCCCCCAAAAAAAGTATCTTTGAGGCTCGTGTTGGTCACGGCGAGATCAAGTGACTGCCGAGTTTAGATAGGCAACTCCAAGTGCACAGCCGTCTAACTTTTACCCGTTTCCCATACAAGGTAATGCGAAGTCTCGGAGTTTTAAAGTCAGGTAGGCCATACAAGCTAATGCCAAGTCTCGGAATTTTAACAGCGGGTAGCCCCGAATGGGGACTAAGCGAACGTTCAAGAACTTCGAAAAACGTGAAGTACGATACGAGCAACACCTGTCGTTATAAAGTGACTGGCACTTTTCGGCGCTTGCCAATTTCACTTTGAGATAGTATACCATTAACAGTGTACGTTCATGAGAGCTAATGTTCGGCTAATGTTGTTTTTGCCGGGTACGTAGGTTTATGGCCGTACCACTATGGATGACATAATGGCGTAATCACGTGACAAGAACGGCATCGCGGTAAGACCGCCACACATTTTCGTCAGGTGACTCTTAATGGTTGGGCAAGCACTCTCGGTTTCCTCGAATCTTTCTTGGTAGCTTCTCGTGAAAGTTTCATGTCTGTTTGTAGTATCCGTGACTATTTTCACGTGTTTCATGTATAAACCAGCAATTTGGGCACAAAGCTAGAACAGACATTCTGATAGCGTCACAAGGGCCCACCGACAGCCATACAGCGCGCAAGACATGGTCCGCGCTAGCTGGATAATCCGTGTTTAGCTGTGTTTAACGATCACGCCTAAATGGTTGGTTAAAATTGCTCTATAATTACCCGCTTTTGCTTCCTCTGGAGACTCTTTCAACACCCTCAATTGTGCAGGAAAACAAAATGGATAAGAATCACCGGACCTCCGGCTTCCACAAAGAGCAGTCCACTTGCACCCGCTGCACCGCGTGACTGTGCTCATAGCATGGCGCAATGCCAGAGCCCAGGACGACCCAATTCTTCTCCATAAATGGATAATCCGTGCCATGTGACTCATGGCTTGCGTGTGGCAAAAACTCTTATCCCTGGCCGCAGCGGAACTAAACTCATGTTGACACCACGAACCCCCTTTCCCCTTTACCCTGACCATTCGTTTTCCGCAATCAACGCCAGGTGGGGCATTGCGTTGAGCTCCATGGGCTTTACTTGCAGGAGAGACACGTACTACAAAAACAGGTCAAAAAGAAGATAGCAGCACGGTATTCCAACTTCAGCACTGTAGGGAGCCGGGCTTTGCGGGATACGACAGGGCCACATAAATCCCAGTTTGTAGCCTACGGGATCTGCCCGAGTGCAACGCTGAAGGGTTGCACAGGGCGGCCTTTTGGGTTGGCTTTTTAGTTCTTTTTCTTAGCTTTGTGAGTGTAGCCGTGGTTAATCCGGGGGATCATGTGGCCAAGCCACATTGCGCTGGGCGGAAAGTATGTCGCCTTCCACAACAGGAAAAGTTGGCAACCGCACGGAGGTGCGGTTGCTTCGGTAAGTGGCGCCCTTGAGCGGCGGGTCACGGTTTTAGCTAGGGGAATCTGATGGAGACTTCGGTAAACGTGAGTTCGATTTTAAACAAGTTCGCGATAGGCTCTGTCCGCGCATCTGCCGCAATTTGTCAGTGCCAGGAAAATTCAATTAAAAACCAAAACAAAACCCTTGGCGAGGCGAACAGCGTTGATTGCCCCTCTCAGCAATACAGCCACCTGGACGGGACACGAATGTGCTGCTTAAGGTTCAAAGAACAACTAATGAGACAGTACGGCAGGGATAGCTCATTAGGATTTATTCCGTCTTTCTCTTAATTTTTTCACGGGCTAGAAATTAGCGCGTCGTTAGTACCTCAGGCAATTTACATCGGTGTTAGCGTTATTTTCTACTAATACGCATAAACAGACTCTTCCTTACAGTACTGAATCTAACAACATTCTATATTCTGAAAATAAAACAAAAACAATTGTCTTCATTTTTTTCTTGCAAACTAGTTGCAAGCTTGACCTTGACCTATATATGGTTTTTCATCCAAGGCCAAACCACACCGTGTACCACAAAGCAAACTTTATTACTCTTTATTTTGCGTCTACAAATACGACCAATTTATTTTCCACCGGAAAATGTTTTATTGCGATGAATGGCCCTATGAATAACAGTGTATTTACTAAGAGCTTTTCTACAGCAGGTACACACTATGTTGTGCTCTCCCCTGCAAAGACTTAACAAGTGTCTGAAGCATTTAATATGGACAGAAATAATCAATACCTGTCAGCACTTCCCGTTTCATTCATGTTCGCTTTGCTGGCCACAAACAACGTTTTAAGTATGTATGCCAGAAATACGAAGCTCCGAATACTTTTGCCTTACGGAAGAATGCCCAACAGCTGGTGTGTTCCGCGATTCATCTCTGCTAGCAAGTTGAAGTGCTTGAAATTCGTGACGCAGTCGGAGCGCATTTAAATCAAAAGCAAAAAGAGCTCCTTTAAGGTAGGGCTTCGTCAAATACGCATGGCTGAAACTAGACATATCTGTCGGAACAATTCTTTGCATGTCATTTTGCATGTGATACATGTCATTTTGCACGTCAATTCGTTGCATGTCATACTAAATGCATGCTTTAACTAACGACACTGCATGTCCTTCTTGCTCTCTCATTTGCGGGGCATGCTAGTAGTCGATCTCATATATTATCAATGTCAAATTTATCCGCATGCGCGCGCGTGTGTTTGCGTTCGTCGGCGTGTGCAGGGGCCTGAGTGTGTGCGTGCGTGCGTGGGTGTGTGCGTGGGCGTGTCCATGTGTGTACGCGTGTTTGTCTGCGCACGGATGTGTGCATGTGTGTGTGGGCATGTGCGCGTGTGCGTGTGCATGTTTGGTGAGTGTGAATGTGTGCGTGTGGGCATGTCTGTGGCCGAGTCCGTGGGCTAGAATGCCTAAATCTAGCCTGCCCCCAATAAAAACAATTGTTCCAAAGTGTAATTCGGTTAAACAGTGAGCGAAAACCTCTTGAAACCACCAGAAACTGCATGACAAAACCATTCCCCACCCTTCTGCGGGGTAGTGAAATTCCACGCGTATACCGTGAAGTGAGTAACCAAGAAAATCTCAGGGGGCACGGTTCGAGGTTTAAATTAGGTTACAGCGCACCTCCTTTTATATTTTGTGAGGATCCTTCCACTACAACGCCTACTTCCCGTGAAATTCAATTTAGGACGACGCAGGAGACCTTTAAGTTGGACAGGCATGCTTTTTCGCTGCGAATTTAGACCGGGACTAGGTTTCTCATTTCTATTCTTCTGCTGACCCTCTCGCGCCCCACTTTTATGTCCTTATTGTCTCTTCTGGCACCCCTCCCTCTCCGAACGCCTATAAATTAGCTGTTTTCTTCTTGCGCTGATTGCACTGTTAGTGACCATCTGAAACATTGCATGTTAGAATGGAGTTGTGACGTCATCCGGAAACTTCATACGTGGCGCGGATGTCAAATAGAGCAAACAAAAAAACTAAATGCCCTACCACTTAATGTGGCCCTGGGATGAGATTAGATTATACGAGCTAAGATTAGATCTACGTTTCTAAGCTTTGCTTACGCTCTCTGCATTCAATTATACACGCGAAACAACCTGCCAAATTTCGTAACGCCTAAAAAGGTGTATTGGGAAATCTTGGCAAGAAATTGATATAGAACGTGAAAATTTGGGAAAATTAGTGCCGTATATTAGACAAGGACGACAAAAAAGGACAAACAAAACGGTGTTTGTACTTCTTCGGCCGTTTGCTGGTGTATATTGCGTGCGCTGTTCAACAAGTACTCAATGCGTAAAGACGAGCCCTTGAACAGCGTCGTGCCAAACAACATTGGCAACATTGCGGATGGTTCATGTAATCCTACGCAAACGACTGTTTGTCGCAATCAGTTTCAAAGCAAGAAATTAGATGTAGTGGAGGGTACAACTCCAATTCACTATACAGAAGCTCGTCAAAATATATACAAAATCACGCTGCGGGACCGTCATTAGCATTTCGAACCATTTCTGAGGGGCGCTCCTTTATGGCAGCTGCACTCCCCTCTGAGAGTTGATTTCCCCGGTATCAATGAGAGCTACTGAATTCGAATTTGGTTCACTCGTCCACGACTCATTCAGAAAATAGCCTTTCAACGGCGTGAACTACAAGGGAAAAACATTCGCCGAAGCAGAAACGGGCACAAACTTGGAACAAAGGCTGAGAGTCGTATTCGGGTCATCCAGAGCCTTCAAGAGCTGACTTCTGGGATTTCTTTTCAGTTTTTAGATGAAGCGATTGTTGATTTCTCCGGAGCTTTATCTTTCACTTTTTTCATCGACGCAACTTCTAGCGTGAAAATGGAAATCGCTAATATTCCACATCAGAACTCCGATTCGTAATTTAGAAAGGCCAAAATACAAGCTGTACCTCACTTCTTCCGATCGCATTTACAGGGCTCATTTTGCCGAACGTATAAAATCTCCTGCCACACCTACGCCATCCTTATTTCACAATGCATTACAGATATTATGTGGAGCTTTCACATTCTCTTGGTTTGGGCGTTATGAACAGCTGAACAAAAAAAAAGCGATTTACTCTGTTTTTCTCAGTGTCTACGCCGCCCCCGAATCCCCTTATAGAGCAGCTCTGCTAAATATTTCCCTTCTTGTCGCGTTATTGGGGAGACTATAGCAAGGCCTAACTGCAAGAATGAAGGAAATAGCGCTGTTCGCGAGGTCAGTAACCGGTCCTAAGGTGGAACGCGTAGCTGGAGCTTACAGAGCGCCGCTTATGATCGCCGTTGCGAGCTGCCCAATGACGGAGGGTTGCTATACGTAACCGTTTACGCCCTTCACTCCAATTGCTGTGCCCGGGGGAATTATGCGGAGCTCGGGTCTCTCGGCCATAACGAGCGAATCATTAGGACCCCGCCGTTCGCCGATAGCTCCGCAGCAGCTTGCAAGAGGGCGCTCACTTCGCTCGGTCCGGACAGCAGATTTACTGCAGCCCCCAGGTTCCGGTGCAAAGGAAGGAGGAACTACAGGTTTGTTTAGTGCGACGCCTTAACGAAATAGTCATCGCATTAGAGAGAATTCGAGATGGTGCTAGAAACGATAATAAGGGAGCCGTACAGTTGTTCGCTTAAAAACCAATGGATAAATACTCTATCGGGGATATGTAGCCGAGTTGAAGAGTGAGTATAGCTCGTCCCAATTAGTCTGGGCTGTCATCTCAGCGTTTATACACGACTCGTCTGGTATTGACGAAGAAGGCAATGCTCACGGCCAGAAGTATTACAAGGCTTCGGTACAACTTTAGGCTTACGTACAACTATAGGCTTACTAATTGATAACGTGGAGGAATGATTCATTGTGCGCCTTGTTGTGGCGCGAAGGTGGAGATATTTTTCCGCCGCCGAACAAAGAGGGCGTTGTGGAATAGTTCTTTACATTACAGGCGCTTGACTTGTGCAAGTTGGGCGAACTCAATACTCCTGCGAGTGCACGTTTCCCGCTTTCGAATGTTGGAGTTAAAAGAAAAATACCTCACATAGACGATGTCAAGTCATGTAGGAAAAGAACGGTAAAACTTTTCTTGTACAGTAAAACTTGTACAGCATGTGGTATTCCGTATCACAAGGGGTTTGGCGGGAGTAGCAATGGCCGCAATGCTACAAAGTACCAGTAATATATAACCTGCGGGCCCCAAAGAAACCCAAAAGTGCTTGGCAGATTTGTTCTTTTTGCTTACGCTGCCCACGCTTACATTCTTTGCTGATTAATGTCCTCATACCAGTGGGATGGCAGAGAGCACTTTCTTTGTAACGTTTCAGGTTTATATGTTAGGCCGTTTCATCGTTTTTAACAAAAACATGTTGGTACGCAGTAGGATGGCTACGTTTTACTCTACTCCGGAGCGCCATAAACATAGTTACGCTGGGAAGCAATCACTCTTCGCAAAGTGTGTATTAGAGCTCTTCTGTTACAAAATGTTACGGTTTGTAAACCTTCCGAGAACTTTCTGCCGCAATCCAAAAGATTGTTCTTTGCGACATGCGATTCCGCTTTGCTGCAGTCTTGTGGGACTAGTTGAGATTCGGCAATTCGGCATTCATTCATGACAGGAACGGAAATATATGTTGCTATCAAGCATCCCGAAAGCGAGCCTTATGAGGCTGGCTAAAACTTGGAAAATTTTGCGAAATTTAGTCAAAAATATACATACAAAAATTTATTGACGCATAGATGGCACACCTCTTTATCTGTGGTGTTTGTTTTTGATCCGTTGTGTTTGTTTGTTGTATTTTATGTGTGTTTGTGCTTATCATTTTGTTTGCTTTTGATAACGTACTTGACGGAAGAAAGCCTGGATCGTGAATTTACCAGTGGGTAAGCATTATGACCAACAGAAAGCTATTGGCGGTAAGCGTGACCACGGGCGGCGCGGTGAAACGCGTCTCCGTGATGTCGGCTTAGGGATTCTCGCAATTTTCGTGTGCTTCACTCGGGTTCGCTCTCTCTGCTGCTTCTTTAGCTCGGTTGGCTTTTGATGCTTGTCCGCACCAGATTTAGTTTGTGCGTAAGTTTATCATAATAAAATACTTAAAATCACATAAACTAGATTTAACGTATAGTTTTTGATACCGCTCAAAAAGAAACATTGAAATTCGGGGCACAACAGCCGCCTTCGAGTACTTTGGACAACATTGCCTGCGCCGTTTTGCAGTGACGTTGAAGATACTTTTTCATCGCATTTGCAAGTGAATAAACGACGCATGCTGCGGATATGGGCACCGTCTTGAATGTAACCATAACGAAAGCCAATTTGTGAAAAAGGTACCGCATGCCTTACAGCCTGAAGAAAATACCCACATGGATATTGCGAGTTTCCCAAACACCCGCAAACTTCCTAATCAGACGTTTGTAATCGTGCAGAAAAATAAATGTGTTGGGCACGGAAAAGCATTCATCTGATGCAAGTCCACATCGATAAAAAAATAAAAGACAGCATTTTTATTTCCAGCTGTGCATTGCCCGTGTAAGGGCCAGCTGCTTGGTGCCGTTGCATTAGACTGCTGAATTTCCGTAAGCGCGTCTCGAAAATTCTTTAGGAAATCCCACGCACTTGGATACTTATCGAGGAGCTCTGACTACTGAACCTCGCGAATAAGCTAGAAAGGAGTCACACGCGATCATCTGACCGATGCTCTGAATGAAGTTGTTCTCTCTTTCTTCGTGTGTTGCAAACTTGTGCGGGATACAGCTTGAAATTATTAAGAGGTGTCAGAAGCTGGAAAAATAAATTAATCACTGGAGCTACATTTTTTATTGCACTAGAGCATCAAAGCGGTCGATTTTTACCACAGGAACTGCTGTCCCTCATAAGCGGAGTGTAGCGGGCGAGAGCTGTTTGAGTACCTCAGCCGGCGTTAGAGCCAGGGGGCGCTACTCAAACATCTTACCGCCAATAGGCCTAATAAGGTAAGCGACCACCTAAACACAAACAAGGTTAACAGCAAATGCGTAGGACAAGTTAAAACACACCGGGGAAAACAAGGAAAACGATGGTGGGGCCGGTGAAGAGCATTACTGCTGTTGCGTACAAACAAGGCAGCCTGATTCATGGGAAGGGCTTCATGCACCTACGCTTGCTTGTCTTCAACCTTCGTGTTTTATTTTTGCTTTGTTTTTTTGTAGGCCCTAGCCGCGCTTTGCCGGAACTTGAAACGATGGCTTAACCTGACAGCCTCAGGCAATATGAAGCCCCCGGTTTTTTTAGACAAAGAGCTGCCGATGCTGTCGGTGACCCCATAAACTTGTCTTTGCTAAAATGTTGCCCTCTTCACGCGTACACAGACCCACACGAACGGAAACATGGCCAGGATATTACAAAAGGGCAGGGCCGTCCCAGGAGCGATAGCCATAAAAATGGTTATGTATTAGTATTAACACCTCACCCCTCCCGGCTATACCATCTGCAGCGGTGCCATATCGGAGATTCTCCCAGGACATTATTCCATGCGGTACTTGTTTTATGCATGCCGCTCTAAAATGCACTAACAATTTATTTGCTGATGTGGACACTGGTCTGAGAAGCACGAGTCCTAATAAATGTGAGTAATGTAGGCCGGAAAATCAATCCCCACGCTGATATGCATCATGCGTGTATGCACCAGCGATGCGTCATATGGGAAGTAGCATTCCGCAGAGAAATGGGTGTGGTTCCGCAGTACAGTAGCCAAAGTTACAATTTGGCGTTCTCTGCCCTGGATACCAGTAGTTGGGCGTCCAAATCAGTGATGGTCGTTAAGATCTCCAACAGGTAGAGAAGGGGAAAAGGAGAGAGGGTAAAAGCAGCAACGGCATGTCATGTTTTAAGAGGAAAGCTGTGTAGGTAGACACAAATGCGTCTGCGTAGACAGAAAACTCCGTAGCGTCAAGAAAAAATTTGTTTGCCGAAGTCACTCGAATAAAACCCCGGGCCTTTATGCCGTGACACCAGTAACATAACCAGTTGGGCACCCCAAAGGCCCAAGGAGTACGTGTTAGCAGCTATGGGGAAGAATAACATGTGCAGCCAAAATAAAAAAAAAACACTTCTCGTGGTAGGAATCGAACCTGGGTCCTCGCGATCTGAAACCGGTGTATATCTGATTAAGCTATAATTTTTTTTCTTTATTAGATTGAGCCATCATCGCCTTCCGGGCGCACAGCATTTCTTTTGTATTCGTAGCGCGGGCGTTCGTTTTGAATTTGGCCGCGGATTCTAGCGCGTGCTAACGCAGTCCACTCTGGGAGGGACGTGAAAGCCTGTTGACAAAACGATCAGGGTCTGCAAGTCATGGAGACATTTGAGCGGTAACTTCAGTATTGAATGCCAGTTGGTGATGAAAAATGGAGTGGAAAAACTGTGCCTTGCTAAAGAACTTGAAAGCATACTTAGGTGCGTTGTACTAGCTATGTAATGAACGAATAATGACCGAATGAATAATGAATAATGACACTTAGAGACAGAAAACAAGCTTTCGGGATCAGGAAACAAACCAGAGTAGAAGATATCATAGTTGAAATGAAATGAAAGGAACGAAGTTGGGCTGGCTGAGTAATTAGGCGTTTCGACGTCCGGCGGCAGTAGCACGTAATCAGGCAAGACACGCGTTAATCACTCCCAGTGGCGCAGCAGCAGCCAGGGCACCAGACAGGTCTGCGTGGCAGCGGAATATTTAGCAATGCCACCCAAATGAAGCTCCCGAAAATACCCCACACCAATTATTTTACAAACCCTAAATCACATACCGCAGCAAAGCTCGAAAATCTTACTGGCCGTGCAAACTGGAACAAGCACTCACAGGCGTTTACCTAGGCATCCCTGCTTTAAAATTCCCAATCCGTAAGAACTGCTTAGTTGTCCCTAAATGTTTAGTACTGTTGTAACAGTGGAGCTGTTGTACAAGCAGCAAGTTCGGTGTTGCAGAAAAAGTACCAAGAAAATGCGGAGCGGTCGTAACTGCATGCCTCGCGGCGACTGCCGTGTGTTCCGGGCACACGCAGTGGCTTTATAAAAAAACCGGCAAAAACCACGAGCAGCGAGAAATTTCCGAGCGCTCGTGAGCGCGCCACTCACGGCGACCATCGAGACCGCGGCTGGACCAGTGGGTTTAGCAAAAAAAAAAACAGCTCTGCCATTCAGTGCTACCCCGCATGTAATCCTTGGCATGATGAACACGACGATATCGATGCAAATGACGATGACTGCTGCTAGCACAGTGCTAAGGAACGACGGAACATGTAGATAAACAATTTCAATCTTGTACAAATGCGTGGTCATGTGACCTTCCGTTCTCCCGCAAAAAGAACTCCCGCAACTTCGTATGGTTCAAGCCTGACGCGACTTAATGCAAGTTTCGCCAGTTGAGCTGGTGGAAGTTTACAATGCTGAGGATGACTCTGCATCCACCACGCGCTGGGAAGAAGACGATGACCTCTTCGATGCATATGACTATGATTACTAACGCTGGACTATGGAAATAAACAATAATACTGAAACTTGCCGATGTGTCTGGCACTGCTCCCCTACAACTTCCACATTCAAGTCTTGCGCGTGAGTGCAACCTTCCCTGAATTTGTTTTCAAGCCTAGAACCGCACGACACATTTCCCCACTGTAGCGTAGAATATTTAGACAAATTTCTTTGGTAAAACTGGCGGTACAATCTGGGTTTCGGCATTCATAAGCGATGGTGAACTATGTCACTAAATGGCGCTGTTATCCGCCCCTGTTCGCGACTCGCTTGTGTTATACCCTTTCCAATGCACGGCAATGAGGCTGGCGGAAATAAAAGTGAAGAACGAGAAAATTTTACTGCGCACGGCACAGTTTTGCGCAGCCAAAGTCCCGCGTACACGATGGCGTCCAAACTAAAGAAGCACATACAAAACGCAAAGCAACCGTGCCTATGGCTAGAGAATGGAGATTCAAAAGAGATTACTACTGCGAGAGCCTGGGGTACGAAATACCGTATGACAGCTACCGAGGGGGCCCAGAGTGGCCCCAAGGCACGCTTGCTGAATCAATCAACGTCGACGTTGCCATCGGCTACCAAAAAGAAAGACAAAAAATTCAATTCCCCACTGTTCACAGGCCCCCTTTAATTAGGCCCTACTGCTGCACGCACTCTAGGTTGAACCCTTCCGCGCCCGGTGTAATGCTGCTCCCGAAAATGTCACTTCGTTTTAGCCTTCAGAGGTGCTGTGTGTTCAAGCCGGTATGCCTCTAAAATTAGTCCTAGGTCCCAGGCAGCAACGAAGCAGCGTCCTGCCTGCTAAGTGGTCAAGCCTCGACGCCAAAAGACGTTGCAGCGGAGCGTTGGAGGTCCAGCCTTCGATGCAATAGCCGTGGCAGGAACAACAGACTTCGCACGAGAACTGCTGTGTCCATGCTGGTCCCGCGTCAGCTAACGCATTGTGCCTGTGATTACCAATATGTCAGAGTGCATCCATGCTGTAACTTATTCGTATGGAAAAAACTTGAAATTGGGAGTTAGTTGGAATTTATACACGGACATTGCAGAAGGATACACAAACGAGGAGAGACTACGCTGGACTACCCGCGCAGTGTAGATTCTCGCCTTTTTTTAGTTTTCTCCGCTCTATAAATTTCTGCGGTTTATGCTTATTGTCGACGCGAAGGAACCCTTGAAGTGCCTCTCACCGTTTTTTGTAAAGGTTGTCGATAACAGTACTCTACAAGAATATTGGAAGAGTTCATGCCAAGAATTTGGAAGCGCATTAAGTGGAAACGCAATATTATGTGTATTTTCCATTTCAATCCAATAAAAGCGAGCCTGCATTTTGCCAGCCTCCTGCACGCGTCGTTTCTGCACGAGAATTACCCCGAACCGATCAGAATAGCGAAAACAGATTTCTCCGATGTGAAACACGCGTCACTTTGAAAATGGTGCGAAATAAATTCTGACGGCACCTTCCGCGATGGAGCAATGACTGACACGAACGAAGACATCGTTGTGAACGATATTATTTTTTTGTTTTTTGCTGAGATGACAATAATAACTACGCGCAGGTCCAGCATTGTTCTTCTGCGGTGACAGGCATTTCTAGAGCTTTCTGCCGAAATAAGGGCGTAGGTTGTGATAAGTAGTGAATATATAGTATGTCTTTTCACATAATGATTCAGGGCGGAAAATGGGCAAAACACCTCTTTTAAAAGTGCATTTCGAGCGAGTACTAAAACTCCTGCCGAGTAAGGTTGCGAGCTAATACGGCAAAGTTAAACGGAAACCAATAGAGTGAGGCGAGCGAACCAACGCCGTAACGTACGAATGATGACATTGGTTAACAACGAAAGCAAAGCATGCAGAGGAAGCACGAAAAACAGGATGACTGCTGCTGTTTTTGTGTCAATTTTGAAACGTACACGACGATAAAAGTACATTTTATTCGCGTTTCGAAACGTCCGCTGTACCGCAACCGACGCGGCCTAACTCAGTGCGAAAGGCCCAAACATAAGCTATGCAAGCGAGAAACTAAACCTTCTGGATGCTAAAATCATAACCTCACTAAAACAAACGAACCAATAATACACCACCGTTTTTGTTATTGCGCAACGCTGCGCGGAGAAAAGGCATAAACAAGAATTAAATGGCATTGAAGGACCGTATTAAAGAGAGTGGCGTTTATCCGTTGATTTCCAGAACGTCAACTTTCATCAGCCTTCGCTTGAGAGGGCAAAGCAGGTTTACAGTCAGTATCTTCTGATTGGCTCTAGAAATACGCTGTTTGTGCCGGCTGATTGGTCTTCCTATCCTTGTTGCGTGGCTTAAAAAACACCAAAACGTAAAAAAGGCGTTCAGCATTGTAAGTTTGCCTTTTTCAAGGAACACAACACATCCTACTGAAACTTGTTTACATTACACTGAAAACCGTGGTCTTCTGGAACTGGACTGGAATAAACTGGGATTTCAGTGCTGTCTGGACGTCAGTTCTCAACGAACTTTAAATCTACGAACGCAATTTTTATTTTTCAGAGTACAAAATTTGTAGAATTTTCACTACAGAATTTTGATTAGCCCAGAAATTCAATGCCATATGCGTGTTTGCCACCACAAAGATTCTAGTTTGTTCATAGATTACATATTGAGAACTTCGAAATAGGCCGGCGCGAGATCGACAGAGCGAAATAAAAGCGAAGCTCTTAGCACTCAAACACCGGAGCTTATAACGGCACCACAAATCAGATCATTGCCAGAATAGACCACAGTAGGCTTTATTATGAGATGCTAGCTTGGCGTATTGTTTGAGAGAATATTTTTAAATGAGGGAAGAGACGCTTGAGTGCCAGGGTATGTAGATCTGCGATCATGATAGACAAGCGGCTTAAAAAGCCTAGAGGGCGGAGAAGGGTATCAGTAGGACAGATCAAGGGAGGTGGAAATGATAGAAGGGACTGTGCGGTAATCCCTGGTAGCGGCTATATTGTGGCCTACGCGTACCATTTTGTTTTTTCGTTCTTGTTGTGATAAATTATTGTGTTGTGATAAATCACTGCCGAGCTCCGGGGAGCTGTAACATTGATGCAAAATTCTTGAGCTACGTCCACTTCGAACGCCACGCCGGAGACCTATCTAGAAAAATGAATGAGCTTGACTTGGTGTTGTTCTCAGGCTACGAAAAAAATTGTCGTATGAAGATCAACACAAACTTTGCCCCAACGACAGTTTGCGGCCTTGGTCGAGGCTTTAATGGGACGACTCTTGGTAACGTGGGCGCCACGGTGCGGAGATACCGTAGCCTAGAGAGGGGGAGATCAAGTGCCAAGCACAAGTGTGTGCAACAGGAGCAGGCGTGCAACGAAGTGGAAGGTACGCAAGTAGTACGCAGCAAAAAATAAAGAAATAGTGTAATTCCGCCTCGTGTCGTGGCTCATATGCGCACTGTGCTCTGGGGAATAGCACACGTTCGAAGGACCAAAGCTCGAAACGCAGCTGGGGGTCTTTTTTTGTTTAAAACAAAAAAATAATAAAAGAAAGGAAATAAAGTTACAGGGGACATCTACGTTTACGTCTTAAGATGTAAGACGCGATAGCGTTACATCGTCGTCAAGGGAGAGCTTCGAACGGAGCTGCGGCATTCGCCATTCATGCTGTCCGAGCGCGGAACTTTAACCTATAACAACGGTTTTATGTGATAGAGGGAGCTTCACTGCGCAGAGGCGACAATTGACGAAACTACGTATCCTTAGAGTTCCTGTATATAGCTCCCGCAGGGAGAGCTATATACAGGAACTCTACGTATCCTTTGTGTCCTCTGCGCAGCAATATCATTGTCGGCGAGCCTACCGGCCCGCCTTCTCCTTTCCACTTTCAGTATTAGGCAACTACGCCCTATCACAGCTTCAGGTGCGAGCTCTCTTTTGGGCTCGCAGACGAACTCCCCCTTGACAGGGATGCTATCTTCCGTGGTCACTTCATGAGCACGGCTGATAGCGGAGAGTTAGCATTTAGGCAAAATTGCCGAATGAGCCCAGTAACGGCATCGCGTCAACAGTGGCTCGTCGGCGCATGCACGAACGATGGGAGAACGAACTCACTGCGCAGACGCTACGCTTTATGAATCACCACGTACCACTTCTTTGCCATAGCATCCGCCGTAGGATCATTGCCCTCTTCCCACCCACCACTTAATCTTTGCATCGGCTGCCTCAGTCGTAGTTTCCGATTTTCTTTGGTGGCGTATTTCTGTCGGCACTTGATGAGCACGGCTGATAGCATGCGGCTAGCGGCCACAGAAAAATCTAGAAATGAGCCTAATAACGCTATCACGTTAAAGGAGCCATGAAGACAAAATACAAGTTGGGTTTATTAGAAAGACTGCTTAGTCCCGATAACAATGATACCAATACCATCGCAATCTTCGAACAAATAACGGAGATATTAAAGAAAACGTGTGAAGCAGTCGCGACCCCCTAGCCAATTTCACGCAACTTTTCTATGACGTCACGGAACCTTGTTTGTGCGATTGGCGGCCGCCTAACTGACCTGTCGCGACGACACATGACTGGACGTCTGTAATGGGGCCTCTAGTTCCGTTTGACCGCATCACTTGAATGCTAACGAGCAGTTAACGCACTGACAATTATGTTTTATTGTTGGCCCGTATGACGTCATTCTTGCTCATAACACGTCACTGTGGCGCAAAATTTGAAAGTTTTTAAATACTTCTTGCTTTGTTTGCGTTAAAAAAACATCTTTTGTGGCTGTAATCGAGCTGAGTGAGATACTGAATGCAATTTTTTTCAAATTAAACAAAGTTGTATTTTCTCTTCATGGCTCCTTTAAAAGTAAACACAGACGAACTATGCTGTATAAATTGCTGAATTGAAAGGCAGGGGTAGCGAAATGGTTGGCGTCGTATGCTCAAACTTCAGTCACGCTCGTATCAGTGTTCTGCTTGGGCACAAGGCGCCATCTCTGAGTTCTTCTTGCAACAACCTCTGGAAGACACAGTAAACGTACGTACATTTTGTCTCTCCAGATAACACAAGAAAATCCTAGTTATAATAATTGTGTTCACAGTATTGGGAAGTTTATTGCTTTGAGTAGCCTTTCGCCTTAATTTTCTCGTCGCTGGAAGCGCCCAATCACTTTCTATAGCCATGGCAGCGTTGCCCTCTATGTGTGAAACGGAGTCTAGACGAGTACGCCTGGCGGTACTTCACGGTTCTCGAAAATGGTCAAAATCGCACCCACCACAGAGCAGCTTCATTTTTAACCCCAGCGTTCGCAATGTTAAGTCAGATCTGGGTAATTACAGCACAGGCGTTTAAGGTCTTGCTTGCTGGGACACTAAATATCAAAATACAAAGAAAAAAACGGATTGAGCAAACAGCGTCACCGACAAAACGAATGTCGGGGGCTCCTGACGTCACTCACTCCGCGTTTCTAGGGCTCACCACCTGTGCTCATATAACCCGGAAATGAGGCGGCAGTGGTGGCGGCGGCGGCGGCAGAACTCCTTCCGACTCTGCGCCACAGACATTGGGTATGAAGCGACCAAAGAATATCTGTACGTACAAACAGGCGGCTTATCAGAAAACGCGCCGCATGGCCAGAAGAGGGAGTGAGAGAGAAGATTTTTGGTGAGGGGTGGTTGTGTGTCTGGCTTGGGCCGGGCGGCGACATCGGCAGCTCTGGTGATGAAGGAGGTTTGCACCTACAGGTCTGAGCTCCCCAGCGCATCCTTCCAGTGCTCATCACAGAAAATTACGGATAAGAGTTTTTTTAGGACACCCCCATAAGATGTGGTGAACAGTGGCGAGGGCTCCACATGCAGGGCATTCTGGAGAAGGGCAAAATGAAGGGTGGATTCGGTAAAGTAAAGCGGGATTAGGGAATGTGTTCCTATGTAGGAGGCGGCACGTGTCTTCTTCGGAATGAGAAATTTAGCAATCACCCAGAAGGACAAGAAGAAGTAGTGCAGGTCTTCAATGGTGAAGAAGCGCTCGACGTAGGCTTTGCAGCGGTGAATGATGAAGTACATGAGGACGGAAGAGGACACCATACAAAGAAATCACTTATATACTTTACTTTGTGCCTAATTTGGTCTTAGGCTGATTCACGTAATATATATACACACTGCATAAAAGCTTTTCAGTGAATTACATAGCGCTCGTCGTGTTTAGCTTGGTGAGACGAACGCAGCTCTGCTGTGACGTCATGCATGCACCGGTGTGATAGGTGTCTGATTTTTTTAATCCTTACTGAAAACCATTGTTTCATTTTATTGGTGTTCCGCATGCCCATTTTTATAGCGTACGTTTTTGGACAATGTTCGCTTTTACAAGGCGAATTTATATAAAAAGCTCTGACAGCCAAATTATTTTGTTTTCTCGTTTCTAACCACACTCACTGCACTTGTACGAGAACAGGAAGTACCATAACACGAGTTCGAGTGTAATGCTTTTTCACCAATGAAGCACCACAGCCTCTGTACTCCCGCAGTGACGTAATTAAGAAGAGGGCCTCTTACGTCGAAAATAAATCAAATTTTCTGTTAATATTACTATTGGCAAAAAGGCACAACGATGAAAAACAGGACCTTAATACAGAAAACAAACTGCAGTGAAGACACCGCGCTACCGGATAAGTATGATATAAATTGGAGTCTAACACAACCCGCTGCACTTTGTTATTTCTCACCACATTATTTTTGCTATTTGCGTTTTATTTGAAGATACACAGCCTTTCACACCAGACCTGCTCTAGGCATTTGCGTCTACGTGATCCACATGAAGAGCTCCATTACAGAAAAAAAAGATAAGTATAAATTACACCAAAATGTGTCTAAGCAGCCACCACCCGTAGCCAAAATAACAAAACTCGGAGTTGAGCCTAGACAGAACCTGATAGCAGGAATAGAGAAAAGAAGCGCCAGAGGCACATGGGAAGTGAGATTGAGGGTCTCGTAAGAACTAAGAACTATTTTCTTGGCATACCATTATTCTTCTCCGAATTAAGAATAGAGCCCAATCCTCACTGCAGATTACACCTATAGGGAGGCGGAATTTCCTTCGCCGATATGTAAAATGTGGCTTTTATAATTTACACCCTACCCTGCTTACACTATTCATTCAAGAATTCCTAATTTTTTCAGCAGACTCTACAGAGGTACCGTTCCCTGCATCTAACGGATCAGGAAAAAGGTGGTTTTAAAATTATTACCAAAAGGAAGAAAAAGTCAGCCGCACGTTTAATTTGACAAGGAGAATTTCGGTTTCTCCTGACCAATTGAACAAAGAGGGTTCTCGTTTCTTGCAAGTAGTAAATTACGTTAGGAACCACTTCCACTCGCAACCTTTATTCTTTCGCTTTCCGCTCGGGTATCGCCTGTGGGAAATTATATAAAATATAGAAAGATGAACAAGCAAGAGGGCTCTGCGCCGAGGAAAAGACCTGGCTTTGGTTTCGCTTAGAGTGGTGGGCTTGTGAGCACAGCTCATTGTTGTCTACGTTGAAAGTCTGAATCAAGTGGTATTATCACTGTTTCCGTAACGTTTGAGGATACGTACACACCGCACGTATTTACATGTAGTGCCCCAATTTCAGCTTCCAAAAAGTGTTTTTTTAATTTCTTTATTTTTGCATGGCATGGCAAGTCGTTGGCAGTTATTGAAAGTATGGTATATACGAACATTGTCAAGAATTTACAGGGAGATTTGGGTATGCAGTATTTTATTTTTTGTTTGTGTACTTACTACTTTTTATAACGTTGTCAACCAATATTAAACATTTGCCCTACTTAAGTATTAGCTGGTGTAACCTCGCCAATCACCCATTTTACAGGCACTTCATGGTTAGTGCTTTGTTACCATTTTTCGTATTCCTTTTTTTGTCGTAATTTTTTTTTAAATCTTATTTTGTGTGAGGGCGGCGTACAAGATACACGAAAGCAGGATTTGGAAAATTTTAAACCAGAAAGAGCAAGGTTACGGCGGACAATTAAAAGAAAACAGCTTTTATCAACGAGGATATCATCTTTATCCATACCTCGGCAAAATTCGCGCGGCTCACTAAAACTCACTCACAAATTTATTTTCAAATCACCCCTCACTCAAACTCAGACTCATTGTTGAGCAGCACTTCTGTACTCATTCAAACTTAATCTCACAGTGAGCACAAAACTCAGAAATTACTCGGACTGAAAACTCAAAATGTACTCAGAACTCAAAATATGCTCAAAACTCAAAATGTTCTCAAACTCGAAATATACTCAATACTCAAAATGTACTTAATGCTCAAAGTGTACTCAAACTCAAAATATACTCAAAACTCAAGATGTACTCAAACTCAAAATGTACTCAGTACTCAAAATTTACTCAGAACTCAAAATGTACTCAAACTCAAAATGAATTCATAAGAACTCACTCGGTCTCAGGCGTACTCAAACTCAGTCGTGCTCAAAGTCCCTCAAGCTCAAACTCATCATGACACACTAGCCTCGCGCTCACTCAAACTCAAACTCACGTGTGAGTTTGAGTCCAAATGAGTCTGAGTGAGTGGACTCACGAGTGAGTCCGCGAACCTCTGTCTTTATCAGAACACATTTGGAAACAAAAGTCGCCTGAATCACTTCGTGCGGAAACTGTTGCCTCCTGAGTCTGGATAGCGAGTCGCTCATAGATAGTTAGAGATGTCTCTTAGTACTTCACGTAAACTGCTGAAACTATTTTTATCTTAATTTTGAATTACGAGAAAATGCGGTGTACATGAAATGTACGTAAAATTGTTTGGGACGAACGTATCGGTATATTTAGTAGTACAGTATCTCAAAAGGCAATAATGCATCAAGTCAGAAAAAGTTAAGCAATAAAACATTAAAGATAATGTTTTTTTTTTCACTCGTCTAGCTGATGTGGTTGTACAGACGGTTTATTCATACAAATTCCACGGGCTAATATTTCCTTAGGCACAACAGGCGCCCTTTCAAACTTCGAATTTCCTAAGCTTCCGCTATGCAGAAGGAAGATAACCGAGCAAATAAATAATGCAACCTTCCATGAGACCCAACAGGACTTCTGCGGTTATTCCACGCGCAACATAAATGCGTCAAGCCAAGCCTTTCACCCGCAATGCTGCGCTGTTGTTGAGCGCGTACGAGACACTTAAGCTTTTGAGGCGGGCCTCGTAAAACGATGTGACCTGCCGAAGCTACGACGTAGGAATACGGACGAGTATATGTCATCCTTGAAGCTCGACGGTTCGGAAACGTAGGCGGCGACAGCGCCCACGATTTCCTTCAAGTACCGCGTCTGCTTTGACCCTACAAAGGCATTTACACCTTCCGCTTTGCCTCCAACTCCGCCGCTGTGCTCCCACGCGGGGAGTGTAAAAGTTTTGGAACGCAGTTGTGCTTCTGCGAAATGTTCGCCTGAATGTTGAAATCGTATGCCTCCTCCGACTAGCCGATGTGGGCACGTGTATTTTTGGCTTTCTTGGCGTCTTGGTCCGTTGAGTGCGCACGGAGAATTGTTATTGTTTGGCAGCCGAGGGTAACGAGGCCGTACGTGAGCAGCGTTCCGACTACGGCGACACCAGGGAAGTCAGTGATTCGTTTCGGAAAAAGTTGGCTATTGTTTTTATTGCTCCCGGAGCAAATCTCACGATGTGTACTACGCAAAGATCAGTGGCGTGCGCTCCAGTCGACACTCGGGGGTGGTTCCAGCGTTTGAATATTTCTCAGAAACATTAACGAACGAGAAAGGAGGAAAATTTTAGAAAGTGAACTGGCTAATGACCCTTAAGGTTAAGCTCTATAGGAAATAGGCCGCATGACGTGGTCGCTTAGAGGGACCGTTCGGATGAGCATTTGCCAGAGCGTTCACATGGCGCAAGTCGGCGTATTGGCGCACTACTGTGAGTGTTTTATCATACGGAGTTCGCCGCAGCGCCAAATAGCCCGGCGTCTTTATTCACCGCTTGATCGCGGCAAATTATAATAAATATCTTGAAAAACCATCACGCTAGTTAATTGATTGTGGGGGTTAACGCGTCGTCGCAACTCAGGCGATGAGGCGCGCTGTAGTGCAGGGCTCCGGATTAATTTCGACCACCTGGGCATCCTTAACGTGCGCCAAAACCTCGTACACACAAGCGTTTTTGCTTTTCGCCTCCATCAGAAAAGCGGCCGCCGCGGCCGGGAATCGAACCCGCGACCGCGTGCTCAGCAGCACAACGCCTTAGCCACTGAGTCACAACGGCGGGTCCGCAAATTTCTCTTTCGTAATGGGCCAACTAGCCCAATTTTGTATTCTAGTCGATCGGGCGTCCCATTTCTCTTTCAGACGCCATTAGTACTATTCATCCGCCTTCGTTGCCTGTCGGCGACGCTCGGAAGCTACGCGGCAGCAGTTTATTTCGGGGAGCTCATTTCTTTAAATTTCATTTCATTTCATTTATTGGTGCCCCAGGACTGGCATGTAATAGAGAGGGGAATGGTTGTCTTTTTTTGTAACAGATATGCAAATGTAATGGTTGAAACATAATTATTAAATTCAGGCGGCTCCTTCTCGAACAATATATATATACTGTGTTGAAATGTGAAGAAGCACCTACTGCCGCACCTCCCAATAGAAAATAGATGAGGGCTCCTGCTAAGCAAAGTCTTGCATTAGCTACATCATCCCGCATTTGACGACACTAATAAACACATTTTGTGCTTTCTTATCCTCATCAGCCTAGGCAAGAGGCCATAATTGCTGTGCCTAAATTCTTTCGTATATGCAAACATTCGCGGGGCTAATTTCGCGCATTAAACACTTTGTTTTGTGCCCCTTATTTTCTTCGTGGCATTTATCGGTTTGCACCATTGTTAGCTTCGAACGGAGAGGGCGCAATGTGCAAAGACAGCGTTTGGACTTCTGGTCTGAGAACCCTCTTCAAAACATAACACAGCCAAATAAAAAAATTGTGTGTTTCCTCGTAAGGAGATTCCTCTTTCCCTGCCGCTTTATCTACAAGCGTGCTAGCCGAGCTTGTTGTTCGTTTTAACTTGGTCCTTTTCACGAGTTTGTGTCGAAATCACAGGACCCTGCTTATGCACACAGCGGTTATATCTTGCGGGAGACATGTTCGCTCCCCTTAACGTGCGCTTTATAGACGAACAAGGCACTTCCCCCCACGCAATACGCAGATAGAATAATTGCACTGATGGCGAGTTATGATTACCGCAATATAGGTTTCGAAAAGCGTCCATGCACTATAAGAGAACTGATTGAACATCCACGTCGACGAGCACCAGACACAGCGATAGTTAATTTCCTAGGCAAACTCGTGCGAACGCAATTTTGTATGCGCGAGACACGATCGTTTCCTGCACGTATGATTGTACCGGTACACGTAAGAGCCGACGCATTCGGAAGATTTATGAAGCGTACAACATTTATGAATGTGGATACGCTTGCGTGAGCCTAGTTATCCTTGTGGCTAAACTAACAAGAAACTATAAATCTACCTTTCCGACTTCCGAAACGAGTTATGTATGTTTTTGTTTGGTTGGTTATCTCCATTAATCATGCCTTTATAAGCGGGTTTCTGAAATAAAGCAGGCAGTTGGTAGCCAGCCTTCGTCCTGCTGTATTTCCTTCGAGCCGTTCGTACGCTTCACGTGTTTACTTTGTAGGCCAGACAATGCTGCCTACGTCCAGGCGAAGTAGAGTTGCATCCCCGAAACATTTCTGGTATCTTCTAGAATTACAAACGCGTCTGATAGTAAAAAAAAAATTACTCATTCAACTTATACCTGGATAAAGTTATCGCCAAAGCTTAAAACTATGACGCAAGGGCATGTACGTCATAAAATCCTGGCCGAAAACTACCCGCACCACAAAACGCACCAATTTTTTTCTTCGTTGAAACAATAGTTTACGCGTGGTAGGAGTTCACCGTATTAGAAGTTTAGGTCTTTCTGACTCAGTGTTAACGGATTGCCAAGTGCCCCTGTCGGGAAGAAAAACAGCCTAGTCGTAAATTTCGTGTCTTTGCCGTTAGTTGCTTCCGCTAAGGTTAGTCTTGTTTAGAAGTCTTAAGTTAGGGTAACTTTAGTTGCGCCGTTTGACGAATCTTCCTTAGCTGAAGTTTTAGTGTGAAAGTAAGGGATGAAGACGAAAAAAAAAACAAAGCAAGAGGGGAAGAAAATTGATGTGATACTGGAGGGTTGCAAGCTGGGCTAGTTAGAAAGACATTCTTGGATAAAACCAGCGCGAACTCAGACAAAGACGAAGTGGCTGTCCTTGTGTTGCACTGCCTTTGTCTTTGTCTGAGTTCCCGCTGGTTTTATCCAATGATGTGGCACTGCCGGTGCCAGGGAGGCAGAAACAACAAAGCCGTAGCCTCAAGACTTCGGATTGGAAGGCCCGGTTTTCTTGGTACCATCGCTTGAACCCAGTTTCTAGCTATTTATTCGACCCCAATGCCTGAAGTCTAAGAGGGAGATAAATGGTTTTTCCTAACGCGACGTGTGCATTGCTTGATCTTGGAGGGAGCCGAAATTAAATTTGTGGAAAGCAGCTGGGGTAAACATTGCAGAAAGGACTGTATGAAGCTTTTTAAAGTGTGTTTGCTTTCCAGCTTAAGAATGAAATACACACACACACAAAAAAAGAAAGCCTAAAGATTTATACGAGAGAAATAGGCTTTGGTGATATTTTAATGTCACCACGAAACGCGAAAGCAGTGCGCAGCAAAAAAATGTTTAAGCAAAACGGGTTAAACATTGAATAGATTCACAAATCACCGCTTCCTATGTTTATTCCTAAAGTGCGCGAAGAATAAATCAGACGTCTTGCATGTTGTGGAACACTGAGAATCCGTAATTTATTTTGAGCAGTGCTTTTAAAGTGATTTTATGGCTTGGGATAATTTTGCCTTCCGCATCATTTTACCGCAAACTCATCGTCCTAAATTCCAACATCAGAATAACCCCGTCTTGTATAATCTCTCACTGCGGTTTGTCCAATATAAAATGTTCCCAATGTCAAGGACATAATCACGAAATGCTTGAGCTAGCGCATGTTTTTAAAATCAGAGCCCGTGAGGACGATCCTCGGTTTAACTATTCTGCTGTGTGAGCGTGGACGCGTGTATGCGCTTTGTGTGCGCATATTTGAAGTGGCGCGAAAGTCAAACGCGTACTTCGGCGTATGTACATTGATGTGCACATCCCCATCGTCATTTACGCCCCTGGCGGGCATTGTGGTGAATGATATACGCTAAATATTTCAGAGGGAAGAGCCGGCTCCACAGTGCGCTGTCCGTGCGCCAACGAAGCGGGTGGGCAGAGTGGGTTCCTGTGTGAGCAATGCTTGTCGCGGTGACCGCATGGTGTGTGACAAGGAAACGGACGTGTAAAGCTGCGCTTGTTTACGGCTGGTGCCCCGGCCGGACATGCCAATGTTTATTCGATGCCGCTATGGGTGACCGCCAGGTACATCTGTCTCTTCCTGTATTTCCCACGAACGCGCTACTTCCTATTCGAGAATTTCCACACACTGCGAATAATGCATATCTGGTCCCGCTCTGTGTTGAGGCAATCGGGTGGAGTCGACCTCATCTGTGCGGTTTCAATCGCATGAACGGCGTTGCATGTTTTATCCCTGTTTTGTTTTGTGCTGCTGAAGACAACGAGAAAAGAATACTTCCATTTTGTTTTTGGTGTGTTTCTCTACAAGCCTCTCCGGCGGCATTTTTTTAAACCCGGGAAGTGTATTTTTCTGGTTTTATTTCGTTTGTGTGTGGCACCTCTCCCGACTGCGCAATTCAGACTCTTTTTTATTTATGTCTTCTTTTTTTCTTTTTATGGCTGCTCTCCTGAACGCCGTGTTAAACCCCGGTTTCTAATGTGCTTCCTTATCAACCGATTCGACCTATATTTTGCAATGAAAACCCAATACTTCTTCCTTACATGCTTGCGGTTTGCCTGAAATCTGCCCATGGCTACCTGGGCTTTGCGCAGTATTGCCTTGTGGGAACAGAAATATTGCGAGGCAAAGAAAGGGAATTAAAAAGAATGTGCCTCAGCCTGCACCGACACCTATTAATTATGTCATAGTGGTAATAGTTTGGAAAGGTGGTTTCTTACCCACTTCGTATCTGGGCTTGCTGTTAAGGAAGTCTCATTGGGCCACTGCTAGTTTTTTCCAAAAATAAAAACACCCTGCACCACTAAAACCGACAATATATTTTTGTATGTAACCCCGAACCCTACGTTAACGAACCGTAGCCGTAGAATGATACGAAATAAAATGTGTCGCAAGTAGAAAAGACTACGGGCTTTCATCCTCAGCGCAGGTCGACCGATTATCGATTGAGACAGGTGCCACATGGGGAAGACCCTTTCCGGCCACTACTTGCATGGTCAACACTTCCACATATTTGCGCTTACGACCTCCATCGCTCAACTCGCCTGGGTTTCCATTGACGGCCTGCCACACCGAGAGGCGCCAATGCCGCGACGTTTTTTTGTCCCATCTTTTCGCGTCTGCTCTTTATATTTTACCGGCGTCGTCCAACTTCAGATCTGTGTGTGCATGTATATTTTCTTCAGCCTTTGTATACGCATTCACTAACGTAGCAGGAGTCGTCACCCTTGTTTGTGGTTCGTTTGTATATACTTCGCTTCACGCCATCAAGCTTTTTTTGTTCTAGTCGCTGGGAGATTTTTCGTGAGGTAAAAGGAAAGCGTTCGATCTTGTTTTTATTTCCGCTCAGCAGAGCCCACAGAAAGGTGGCCATCAAAAAAGTGACAGCCACGGTACGATTTTAGGCTTATTTTATAATTTGAACGACTTTGCAATCGAGTATCAGAGAACATTTTCGCGTTTTTTGAATAGTTATGGCAATTCTGGCAGTAAATATTTACTTTTGCCATATATGCAAGCTGGTAGAGAAAACGTATTTCCTTCCTTCACGTGGCAAACACAAAAATATATCACCGAAGACGAGTGTTTCATTACGTTGAACCCTAAGACCTTTGGGTACGTGCCGCTACCATGGAGGATAGTTGCCTATATTTCTTAAAGCAAAAGCATCTAATTATATTTATGGCCTCAATAACTTAAAATACGATTTATTGTGTCTTATGGCGAAGGATAAGAAAATAAAATCTGGAGCAATTTCAATAGATAAATTCATACCTGTAGATACTTTTATTGAACCAAACAAAGCAACCAAAATCTATATTCAACACAAATTTTCTTCATTTGATGACAGGAGATGTACTGTGTAAGTGCTTCCCGCAGCGGGGCTTACATCTATGGAAGATGGAATATGTTGAAAGTATAAGTTTATTGAAGGCACTGTTATCCTGGAATGCGAAGTATGTTTGCCTCAAAGCAAGAACCTCTCCGCGTGGACGTCTCGATAGGCACCACCATCATCTCCATTGTCCTGAAGACGGGCTCCTCATTATTCAAGTAAAACGTGTGTCAGAAGGCAGAGATCGCGCCCCATAAAGAAATAGCAAAGGGCAATTAGGCAGTGGAGACGCATTACATGATAATCTTCCACCGTTAAAAGCAAGGCAACATGATGACTTCTTTTGATGAAAAGCAAAGATGGGTGCTCACCATCTTTCTCTTCATGACACGCAGCCACGTATGGTCCATTCATCCCACCAGAAACAAGCGGAAGGGCAAGTGGCGTGAGTGTTTTATTATCTGCCATCATATTCTATGCCCTTACCGACCTATTTACGATTCATAAGCCTTCGTGTTGCCTCAAAAGCCTAAAATACCGACTTAATGCTCCATCGAAGGCAGTCTTTGCATTATGTTTTTAGCTTATTTGCTATGGCGTTCTTTTTTATTCTTTCTAACACTAGATTTATTTCGAAGTTCCGAATACCTACGTATGAAATTCCGTCGTTAAAATTTTTGGGGGGTTACTGCCTATTTCAAACCCGAATAGTGTTGTTTCGATTAAATATATTTGGCGCGTGGTTCTTATGACTGAAACGGGAGAAACTCGTAACATCAACTTCATCTGTAACTTTTCCAAACAGAAATAAAGGTCTCCCGATTTACGACAGATCGCATAGGCATACGGCACCGGTCATCCAATATTCATTGTCACTTGTCATACTCACTGGACAATCTCCTTGTGGTTGTAGGCACAGAATAAGGAAGGTTGCTTGCGCCGCGAACATTTGTTCTTGCACAGGTATGTCCAACGGCTTGTCAACGTCATGAGTGCCTACTGCCGCACAAAAGCCTCTGCAATAGATGTCCAGCCGCTTCTGCAATCAGTTAGTTGAGCCCATCGCTCCAACCAATTCTGCATAATCTTAAAATATCTAGTTTATTAGTCTCCCTTCTGGTGGAACCTGTCATCATCATTGGGAATTCCTTTGACAGGATGTAAGTTTACTGAAGAGTTACTCGGCCTTCACAGATTTTGATACTCGAATACATTTTAGTACGAACGTCAATATGCGCCATGAGTTGTCTCCGACGGAGGGGAAACTTCTTTCATTTGTTATGATGGCCATCATCCTCACTGGCCAATCATTCGGGTGGGTCTGTGGGATTGTGGAGGGCGTTTCTGATGAAGAATACCGGAATAAAAAAGCTCCCACCAAAAAATAACACTACTGCAGGTTTACGAATACTTTGACCTGAAATTTTTTTCTTTGTTTTGATTTAACGCGTGTGTTTACACGCTACACAAAACTGTTTGGACCCAAAGCCTTGGCGGCTAGTTTGAGGTACAATAACAAAATAGACGTACATATACCCGCGACAACGTAAAGCGATAACAACAATGAGACAGCGCAAGCAAGCTTTATAAAAGATTTTTAGGGGAAAATAAAGGATAAACAACACACTGACTTTTATTTATTTATTTATTTATTTATTTATTTATTTATTTATTTATTTATTTATTTATTTATTTATTTATTTATTTATTTATTTATTTATTTATTTATTTATTTACTTATTTATTTATTTTATAATAGCTCTAGGGCTCAAGCGGTGTTACATCAGAGGGTAAACAGTTGGCTAACAGATTTGTTCGATGGCTTCTTTGAAATGGGCGATGCCGGAGTGGTGCACGATGTCGGCAGGAATAATGTTCCATTCCGTTATGTTTGTACAATAAACGAGGAGTGAAGGGCGTGCCCACGGTGCAAATGAATAGCTTTCGAGTGGCTGATACGGCATCAAAAACGATGCGCTGAAGCGATGACATGGTTTGAGTGCAATGCATGACAAAATTTATTAAACAAACATAGCCTTGAAATTTCGTGGCGTGATGCTCAGTTAACAATGTTAGCTTGAGGTATGAGTTCTATGACGCTGCTGTGATAGGAGTAGTCTGAACAAATGAATCTGGTTGCGCGATTTTGAGTGAATTCAAGTTATAACAACAAAGGGACACATGGCCGGTTGGAACTTCCAAACTTGCTACTTTAAGAAACATGAAGGCGTGCAAAACAACAAAGTGCATATTCAATTTTAAAGTGACCAGAATGATTGCTTGGACATTAAATATTGCGACCGGAAAATGCACACCACAATTTCGGCCATTGAGTGTCCATTTTTTTATGATTTGTTCACTTCAATTTACAGCGCATGAACAAGATAAAATACTGTCCTTGTCGGTATACAAACATTTCTGTTCCTCATGCTACCACGTCAGACGTATATAATCGTGAAAGTTAATGATGCCTCCCACTCTTCCCACTCTACATAACTGCAGCAGGCTCCGGAATTGAAACAAGCCCAAAATATCAACGAAAAGGTAGGAGTTATTACGTTGGATTGCTGTGAAGATATGTTTGCAAATATTGTTATGAGTTGCGCAAATTAAAACTAGTAGTTATAGCGAAGTACAGCCTGCATAACCTATGGTAGAAATCGCCTGGCATCGTTCTTCAGTGACGTTTAAGAAGTGATGAAGTATCTATCCTTAGGCGACACTCTCCAAGCTTGCTCCGTGTGGAGCCGCTGCTTTATTATCCCAACCTGGCAACGCCGTCTGTCCATCTGTGACGTTGAAGCCATTTCACCTTGGAGCTTTTGTACGAGCTGTGCATTGAACACCTGATTCTCGATATCAAGGTTCCCAGGGGTTTAAACGCAGCAAGTACCTCAGTTCAAGGGACGCGGAGGCGCGTAGCGACGATGCACGACTACGGATTTTCTACTTAACCACAATCACTACTCGTACTCCTCCTCTAAGGCGACAAATGCAGGAATACCGACCTCGATAGCCGCGTCTTGATACTACGAATAGCTTCCCCTGAAAAAGGTAACCAACAAAATGAAGGGGATAAAATGTGAGATGGACTGTACTCGAAACAGCTTATAGATATGAACTTCATCTCACCGTGGTTCCACTTTCCAAACATACACACTAAGTGAAACAAAAGTCAAATATACCCAAACAAGCCAAGGAATACCATAACACAGCATATGAAAAGCCCCTCGAAGTACACCTGTGTACTTAACCTTGGAAGTAAGTCGATTTTAGGGACACAAAGCAATAAAATTATCACTATCCAGAAAATGTTTCAATTAGGGTGGCCAGTTCTGGTGTAATAAGACAAACAAGTAATTAATTGTCCTGTCAAACGTGTAACACAAGTTAACAACGTTACAGTCTGTAGGAATGAAAAAAAGTCCCTGCGTTGGCGGGAGGAAAGAGAAAATGGGGATGAAGAAAAGGAAAGCGAAATGTACCCTAGTAGGATTCCTTCCTCGATTGCAGCAGCCACAGGATGGCGCTGACACACTTAATTGGAGCCCGGTTTTGTGCTGCTGCGTTCGAGGGTGCGCTCATGATACAGCGAGGGCTCTGCAAAACGTAGTTCGGAACAGGGCACATGCAGCGCCCCTCTTGCGCTAACGACACGCGGCCCTGTGAAAAACGATGACAGGGCTTTCTTGAGGGCAAGGGCATTTATTTAGCGTACCGAGATGAGAAGAAACATGAAACCAATGTAAATGGTGCGCGGCGAACTGGTTAGGAACAGGACTTCGTTTTGCTGCTCACCACTTGAAGGGAATTTTAGCTTTCTACTCGAGTAGTAACTCGAGGATAGAAGCGGTATTCGAGAAGGCATGGACGTTGCCACGGATGCTGCACTCCGCATTATAATTAAAAGGCATAAAAATGTTGCATTTGAGGACACTGCTAGTGTGACTACACCGTAAAAATACGCTTTTATGTGGACAGAAAAATGTTATATTCAGAGGTCATCATTTTGCACGAGGCGTGAGCAATGAGACTACATGCTCTAATTAAAGCTGCAACTATTCCTAGGCGCACACAAAGGCTTAAAACTTTATCCGGGATTTTGTGCAGCAGCTACGCCGCTGAACCGACCTCGGTATGGTTTGACATGCGTATCGCTGATCAAAATGTGCAGTCTAAAAGCATCCGCGACTTCTCGGTTCACCCGTGCTTCTTCAACTTCGCTGTTAGATTCAAGCTTGGCAGTAAACGCTTCAGGAATAACTGCAGCACGGTGCGCTCCAAAAGGTATTGGTTGCTTGTTGGAGATCATAGTTCTATTATTGTTCAACTCTGTGGATGATGGCAACCCGCCTCCTTCCTTACTACGTCAATCTACAAACACTGACAGGGCATTCTTCGAACTTAGGGCAGTGAACAGGAAATACTGTACCCGTACTCGTGAAGAGAGCCTGGGTAGGTACAGTGCGCGGCAGGCTTGTCTAGGGCAAGCGAGCACGCGGCTTCCGAGTATGCGGGCGACATCTGCTGATAGTGTCTGGGTTACAGATAGCTTTCCATTGCGCGTGCGTGGATCTTGGATAGGCTCGGGTAGGTCGTCCTATAGCATGGGGCCCTTAAACTTGGAGATACCTCACCCCGCAAGGGGCGCTTTTATTCTGCAGAGCCAATCATAAGCGGTGACACGGGGTAAGTGCGTAATATGACGCGATGCATTGTCAGTGCAGCCATTATTTAATCGCACAAAAACTTCGACGGGAAGCGCTACAGTGCGTTCTTGTTGCCTGCTTTTCTTTTGCTAAAGGTGAGATTCAGAAGATTAGCGCAGGTCATTTTGTATTATTTCGTAACCACCTGCTGTGTTAGTGCACCCGTCGAACGACATGCGCCTATCTGTCCTGTGAAGGCTCACGGCTGCTACCCCTCGAGGATGGTGGCGTCTGCAAATTCGAGCGGCACATGCAAAACGACGACCGGCCTGACCCTGACCGAGATCACCGCACGCGCAATGACGAGCTATCTACAACCTTGCTGCTATCAGCCGATGTCGCCAGCACGCTCCCAAGCCACGCGCTCGCTTGCGCTAGACAAGCCTTGCGCGCACTGCACGTGTGCGTGTATTAAATCGGATCAGGTAATCGCGACTGAACAGGATGCTAAATGTACGGTTTCTATGGGAACTCAGCCTCTCGCCCGTCATGGGCCGGTGTGCGTGTGCTTCTCCATGCCTGTTGCAGTGTGATGCATCAACATGCCATTCTGTGTGCGTGTAATTTTGCTCCACTTTATATTACCATAAAAACAAAACCATCATGCATATTCACAGAGAAAAACCTACTTGTGGATTTCTTAAGCAAAAACAACGAAAATATGCCGCCAGACGTAAATTAAAAAAGTACGGAGGAGGAATAATCTTTATTTGTATCTTAATTCTAGACCTTTGGCGATGGAGGGTACTCTAAGTCCAGAAGTCCCTTGGCGGTCACTGCCTAGAAAGACTAAAAATAATAGAAATAAAAACGCTTAACAATGTTTATATGTCTGACCGAACAAAATTTAAGCCCGTAAGTACGTGGGAAAATTATTTCACAATGTCTCAGCAACACTTTGAAGTTTGGCGCCAAATCAATATGGAGCTCTATGATGATGGTTAGTGTTTAATGGCACAAGGCCAACGAGGGCAAAGAGCGCCAGAGAAGAGATTATTTAATGAAGAGAAGGGATTACCACACAAGGGTAGGTATAAAAACGCGTAAACCGAACATAGTAAAATCAATTAAAGATAATGGGGATGGCTGGTGCATAGGTCCAGATTTGATTATGCGTGATAGGAAATGAGGTTTAAAACTTGACGTCTGACAAATACTCAAACACACGTTTCCCAGAAACATTGGCATCGTCACCTAGAAACAACAATGGATGTAGGGGATAATGTTGTCTGTAGAGTTCTCTGAAGTGTTTGTGTAGTGTTGTGTGAAGTGCCTTGCATGGAGCTCTAAGTTCCCTTGCAATTTTGACATCCGCATATTGTTCGGAAAGCAAAAAGTTCTGAAATAGTTATTTCTTGAATGCTCGGCCCACGACGAAAGCGGAAGGCCATACAAGAACAAAAAAATAAGCACAACACGCAATGGCTATATAGTAAACATGTCTAAAAAACTTTTCCTCCAGTGGTCTTCAGGCTAGCCTTGCTTCTGTACTGGGAAAGAGGAGTTGGCTGAGGCAGCTCTTGATACAGAGACCGCTATAGAATAACCACGAAAAGTTAAACAAGCAGAAAAAAATTCGGGGAAGCTTGCAATCACGCGCAAGGCCTGAATGGCAAAGCTGCTGTAGGTGAGCATTGCCGGACACACAGTTAGATATCAGTATCATTGTTCACCTGCATAGTGGCGGCGCTAGTAGTCGTCGTCACATGCATCGAGGAGGTCGTCGTATTCCTCTCGGCAAGGAGTGGATGAAAAGTCATCCTCAGCATTGTAGACTACCACTAGCTCTTCGTCATCGACTCGAGACAGCGGTGACGGGATGTGCAAGTAGTCGTCTCGAGAAGGATTGGCACACTCGTAGCTAGAGAATGCGGAGGCTGTGGTGACTTCTCCCAAGCAGGTTATCTTTTCACCTTTACCATTACTAGCGCTACATTTTGTTTTCTTTTACATACGCGGTAGCGCTTGAAGACAGCGATGGAGTTCTTTTTGCAAAAGCCACTACGCTAACCGGGGACTCGACTGTCGCCGCGAGGCAAGCGCTTGGGATCGCTTGCTGTTTTCTCGCTGCTCGGTGTTTTTGTCAGCTTTTTTTTTTGCTAAAGTTACTGCGCATGAGGGGGATGCTGAGTAGTTGCCGCGAGGCACGCGCTCTCGAGCACTCGGCATTTTGTTGGTACTTCATGCTGCAACGGTGAAATTACAGCCGGTAACAAAACGGAATCTGAATTCGCCGCGGCTGCGTGAATATTTCGAGCGGCTGCGAAAGGCTAGAATGCCCGGTAGGAGTGACGTTTTGTTGCCCCGAAGCAGCGGTGCTGTGGGCGGCGGAAGCGCTGCTGGGTGCTGACGCTTCTACCATAAATTTGTCTCTTCGCGACTTCCGGGAGGGTCTTGAACTTCTTTTTCTGCAGAACGAGGCAGGAGACCCATTTCTCTGCTATTTTACGGTGTGTGGCGCGCTGAAAATATAAATCGCATTGCGGAAATCTCTGATGCGTAATGTTCTTCCCCATTTTCCAATCTTTTATTTCGCTGGTAGACTTTGACCTCGGTATAAAGCGAGAACAGTGAGATAACCCTAGGATGTTTGCGCCTAATGTTACGAGGCCGTTGTAAAAACTTGTGTTGTATTAAGGTGTTATGGTTATTTTTCTCTTGAGCACTTTTAGATACGGCGCGAAACTTGTTCGAATGCTTAAGCCCAAATTGGAGTGGCTGCAAACATATCTGGGTCTCCTATCCAGTTTCGTGTTAGGATAGGGACTGGGGCTTCTACAAAGGATAACATGCTTAAAAATTCGAATTTCAGAACGCACACTTTGAAGTCTTCAGGGAATAATCTCAGCTACGAGATCACGAGTTAGAAAATTTAAGTTGCGAGCTGCTTCAGACAGCAGGCAGGTAAGTTGGAACAACTACTGGCGAATTCGATCGACTAAAGCAATGCGCGCATTTTATGCTTGCTGCTTTTTGATAAATGTAAAATTGATAAATGTACTTTTGATAAATGTACAATTTTGGCTTTTCCTGTATTTTATTGGAATTAGGTGTGGAATTGTGTAGCGTTACGCTGTGTAGTTTATAATTATTTTTGTTGTGTGCCTATTGTAATTTCTACGAAATTATTTTAAAAAAGTATAATCTTGTTTTTTCTACATCACCTTTGTATGGCTAGTTGTCATGTTTTGTTTCTACTGTTGCTGTGCAATGTTACAATGTTACATGTCCGGGGTTGATGGCCGCCGTCAGGCAGAGTTAATCTGCCTTTTGCCTCTCCTCTCGAAACATCGTTTGTTTAAATAAATGAAATGAAATAAAAAAAAACAAATTACGTTGGTATGCCTATTGTTCTCGAAAGTACGAACGCACTTGACCAAACGAACAATAACGCTGAACAATCTCTCTATAAACCTAAAGTTCGTATTGGGTTAGGGAGTGTCTGATATAAATTACCGCACATGTCTGGCTAGCGACCATGCCAAGAGAAAAATTCATGCCATGACGCATCACTTCATGGAGCATGTAACTGACAATGTGAACAATACAATTCTTTTACAGAGGCACACTGGTCTTAGAAACTTTCCCTTGTTTTCCAACCAATTTTGATGAAACGTGATGTGCTTGTTCAGGTTTTTTAGGTGATTCCAAATATTCAATTAGTTTGGATGTGAGGTAACTAGTTAGGTTAATTAAGAAATGATTGTTCTTCACAACAATAGAGGAAAAACTATTCAACAATAAACTTCCAGCAAGGCATCAAACGATACCAGACCCTGTGGAGAATGAAATGTGGGAAGCCGTTGTTTTGGTTTACGATCACACAGAAGTTTACATTAATTCTTACTTCTAGGTTTTAAGTAATCCTGCTAACCATTTAAAAATAACACTAATTAAACAACTACTGTTGCATAAAATGCCAAACCTGCTTTTCTTATTAAATGGTTTAAAGATTGAGCATCCTGGTGCAAAAGAAGTAATCTTCCTAGTTGTATTACCTGCTGGGATATACTTATCTGTCGAGAATTTCCTATCACTGCGATACCACTCGTGGCGAAGAAGGGGGAAATTATATAAAAAAATTTATTTCTTGTTGAAATTAGGCCTTTATGGCTTTTATAGGTACCTAGTACCGTTCGAATTACGGAATTTATGGATGAAAAACTGTGAAAATTAAGAGAAAAGTGATACCTAAAAAATGCCTTTTCGGGAAATTTGTCGTTTCCAAAGACACATGTGCCCCCTTAAGCAAAACTCGGGCATGAAGGAAACAAATCTATTCACGTAATGTTTGTGGGCAAAATGGGCAGGCCGTACCGTCGGTGTTACCTGAACGCTGGGCATGGTTTGCGAACGTCAGGGCTGTAGCTTGCGAATGACGCAATCTTTGTGTAGCGCTCCTCTTCTCGTCAGAGGGAAACTTCGGAAGACGTGCATCGTTTTACTTGCAATTTTTCGGCGCGTCAGGGTCGGCTCAGAGTTTTGCGGACGAAGAATGTTGTTTCCTCAAGTTCCCGGCATAATTCCTCGTGCCTGGGTGCTCAATCTTTCATCAGACTACTTTTTACTTCCGTTATTTTTTCCGCGTCAGCATGCAGCGGACGTACTTCGAGCAAGGGCGCTGATAATTGATGAGCCAAGACGCTTACTGGGCTGACTCTACAGACAAGTTCTGCTATCAATTTAGTTGCTATGGGACGGGGCACAGCTCGGAGCCTGATTCGTAGCTGTGTTGTACAGTTTTCTGGCTCACTCAGATTTACTATAAATACGCGCATGTTATCTTCTTCCATAATTAAAAAATTTGCAGACCCTTATTCCTTTCCACTGTCTGCAGTGAGGAAAAGGGAAGCAAAATCATTATAGTATACATTAAGTTTTCTGCAATGAAATAAAGAGGACTGAAAAACAATAAAGACACGCGCTGTGTCTTTTTGTTTCATCGTCTCTTGAGCTAGCCTAAATTAATTATTCAGATGGACTATTAAATCTCAGTTTTGACGAAAGAGCTGGACACACCTAAAACTATAGTCACGTTAAACTTCTAAACTGCGATGCATGGGTTTATCAACACTATTAGCAAGGGAACCGGTAAAAGCAGCTGGGAAGCAAACAAACGCTGACAAACTACAAAATATATGGTGATGTCAACATCAGACAACAGACAGGATATGCTTCTCAATTTTGTACTACTGCCCTGCAAGATAATTTAAACACTCTCAACTGTCTGGGCTTCCTGCTCAACGTGGAGTCACGACTGCCATTCATTGGCACAAGCATCCTTCAGTTGCACCTTACCAAGTCCCAGAGAAAGTCTTTACCCAATCCTAACTTTCCTCACCACTGCGTCAGTGAAAAGGTAGGTAAACCTGAGCATAAACGTTCGGCCTTATTAGGCTGCGTCGCAATAATAACGAGCCCCGGAACCAACTGATTTTGCTATCGTGTGATTGGGCTGTCTTCTTGTTACTCTTATGGGCGCAAGTTTGTAATTTAACTCTTCTTCGATAGCCTGCGAAAGCTGCCTAGCATACCAATGCTCAAATTAATGAAAATATCAAAAGTAGCGCTACCTCGCGAGCACTACACACGAAAATGATCAAGGCTGAGCTGAAACAAAAATGGAGACAGAGGACGGAGCAGACCTGGAACTTCGCATACCTAAACCCTTGTAGTTGCAAACGAAAGAACGAAATGAATGGCGCAGAGATCGAAAACGCTAGTAGCCGTCGATTTGCGTTAGTTCGCCACCAATGCGGTCAACCTAATTAAGCCCCGGCAGCCCCTACGGGGAACAATACGTATCATGGCCGCTGTGGAACGTCGTACTTGTTTGCTAGCGTTCGAAAAGGCGTTAGGCTTTGTTGTACGCCACTGATTACTCGCCGGTGGAGCAATGTTTTTTCTACAGGATTGCGTCATGGGTGTAAACCGAAGTGTTGCAAATAGGCTAACGTCATTGGCTGAATTCGCAGATCACACTTTACTCAGTCTATGAACTTCTAGGCTCTTTAACCCTCGAAGTTACCGGCTCAACAAAAAGCATAAATGAAATTTTCCTGATAAAGAGCTGTTTTCGTCACGGCTTGGAAATCGGGCTACACCTAACTAAACATCATAACAGCCTTAAGAGCCTATCAGCAGAGCTCAAGGAACGTTCTTCCGGTTGGGAACAAGCCGTTGGCTGTTAGCCTACAATACATTCCGCTCAAAGAACCTCATCTGGATTTGAACTATTCAAGCAGATAAACTAGGTTGGCTACATGACTTCAATTTCCTTTAGTATGGAAACTTAGCTTTCGTGCGTGTTGCAAAAATACAAAGCGAATGGTGTAGGCTGCATACACGAAAACCATGTCGGACTGTCACACTATTCTCTTAATTCATATTACTGCAATTTCCTCTTCGTGGCAATGGAGCGGGCAATGGAGCGGAAAATGATATGTGTGATATTAAGGGACAAGAAGAGAGTGGAGTGGGTCAGGGAACAAACGCGTGTTAAGGACATATTAGTAGAAATTAAGAAGAAGAAATGGACGTGGGCAGAGCATGTAATGCAAAGGCAAGATAACCGTTGGTCATTAAAGGAGCCATGAAGAGAAAACAAAAGTTTGTTTTATTCGAAAGATTAGGTGTTTCATAGTACCCTAAGCGCTTTCCCGGAAGCAAATGATGCTTTATTCACTGAGAATTAAGGCAATTTAAGCCAAAATGTTAAATCTCCCGCTAAATTGCACATTTCGTGACGTGAACAATGGCGTCATACGAGCCGGTCCATGAAACAGATACTTAGTATGTCGACTCCATATAGCACCCACACGCGGGAGTCGACCGAGACGGCGGCCATTTTAAAAATACTAGTAAAACCTAGTGCACCCGCAGCCCTAGTCATGGAATCGCCTGATCCGGAGAACAAAACTCTCGCCGAGGAGCTCGGGCTTGCATTTAACAACCTCACACCACTTGAACGCTCAATGTTTTAAGTGCACGAACGGCAGGATTTGTGGGATGCGCGGATGGACCGGAAAGCGACCATTCCGCGATAGACACAACATACGAGCGCCCAGCCGTCGGCACCGCTGCCTCGTCAGCCCCGTCGCGACGGACGAATACAGACTGGTACGTCTGTGCCGTATTTTTATTACGGTTAATAATAGTTCAATTTCAGTAGCAGTATCGTTTATGCCAGTTGGCCGGTGTCATGTATGGAAAGCCGTTCGCGCGAGCTCTCTGCTCCGACCAGAAAGATACGAGTGTCAATGCGTGGTGTGTACGGCATTTTTTTCCCCAAGGTCAGAGCACTTTGACGGCGATTTGAAGAAGTCGGCGACGAGCGCCAGCATGTCCCTGGAGTGAGCTAACGTAAGGGTTCCTGCCGTAATCACTTCCTCAGAAATGAAGCGAGCACACTCGTACTTCCTTTAGCTCTCTTTTTCCTCCGTTTGCAAAGTTCACAAAACATAGCCACTTGCTTCGCCGAGGTTCGTCGTTGGGCAGCACATGAAAGGAATCTCCTCACCGGCGGGGATGTCGCACTCCCTCGACGATTTGCCCGTACTACATGGGCATTTCAAAACGCAGCAACGAAATTTCATTGTAAAGTACTCGAACAAACTGAAGTTTTCAGTGGTCGTAAACTGCAAACGAGCTCCTGGTTGTAAACTGGAAACGAGCTCCTAACAGCAGCAGCAAGCCAACACCATTCCGAAACTTCTGCGACGACTATCACTATCTCGTCGCTGCTTGCTGTTCCTTACTCCCCTCGTTTCTATTTTTACCTTTGCTGGTTGGCGATATGACGGCCAACCTCCTGTGAAGGGATTACGATACCAAGCAAGGTCGCGGCTGTGCGTGCTGGGACGGTTCGTTGGCCCCGAAGAGCCTCGAACCCGAAAATTTGTCTGCGCGACGGTGGCGACGGCGAGATGTCGAGTTCGGCTGGCGGTAGTTTCGTACGTATTGGCATACACGCTTGCGTGTTTAATCGGAGCTTCAACCGTTTACTCCACCGTTCTTAGTGTCATAAAAGGAATGTGCAGCATGTTTAGCGGGCATATAGCTCACTATGCAAACTGGTAAGCCCTGCCTAACTAGCGTTTGCTTTTGCCGGCCTCCGCCAATCGCAGAGCATTCTCGTGTGACATCATAGGTTCTGTTGCGGGAAATGAGCTGGTGGGTCGCATGGTAATTCCCTTTTTTCCTAATAATGTAGCTTATTTGAGCGAAGTTTGTTTTAAAAGTGGTGTCAGTATGATTCTAACGATTCAGTCTTTCGAATGAACCAAACTTGTTTTTTCTCTTCATGGCTTCTTTAAGGGTAACAGAATGGATCCTTAGAGAAGGCAAGAGTTGCAGGGGGCGGCAGAAAGTTAGATGGTCACATGAAATCAAGAAGTTTGCGGGGATAAATTGGTCACAGTTGACACAGGACCGGGGTTATTGGAGAATAATGGGAGAGGCCTTTGCCCTGCAGTGGGCGTAAATAGGCTGGTGATGACGATGATGATGATGACTGTTCGTGGATGTGTATATAAATGTTTGTTTTTGGTGCATTAGTAACTTCTCACGATCAAAATTTGTGTTTCACAGTCCCCTTTTGAGAAAAAAAGTAGTGTGAGATGTCTGGGTCCCGAAATGCTTAATTGGTGCCCCGATAAAGCACCACATACTGCACATGACAAATCCTGGCGGAGGTATTAGCTGAAAAATGCCAAGCCGGTCTCTATTTACGTGCGAACGGAAGATGGAATCCCAGAAGTTCTTCGACACATGCTCACACGGCAAATTAGAAATCTACAAATTCAGCAACACGAGTATACTTTTTGTATTACGTGAAATGAATGCATAGCTGTTGTTTGCTACTACCGCTTGTCATCTGGGTGTCTTCCGTCCCGCTCTGTCGCGGACTAAAAAATGATGTCTCCCAATTGTTCCCTAACTTTACCCTCCGCGAAAATTCGACAGTTTTATTTTGGCACTTCGTACGGCACGACTCTTTCAGAAAACAAACAGCTGCCATTTTTGCGTTTCAACGATGAGATATATTCTTGCAATTTTTTAAGCTGGAATCTAAAAATACCTTAATTTCCGGCAAAGTTCTATTCATTCTATTCGTTAAGTGTTGGCCCCAAAATGCCGTCATTTCGCGCAAAGGGCCATTCCTTCTATTCCGTAAGCGTTAGCCTCAAATGGCTTCCTCACGTGTAAATTAGTTTTATTGATTTCATTCTATAAACATTGGCCTCGAGGTGTCTTTGCCATTACCCAATCCATCGTTTCCCTTTTGTGTACAGGTGGATGTTTTTAGCTTGAACCTATAGTAAAAAAGGCGTATTTTGTTACCACCGAGGATGAAACGCTAGATAAATGGGCCCATATTCGTAAATCAACCAGTTGGCCACAAATTTTAATCTCATGAATAAGAAAGATTGCGGGTGGTAGCGCACAAATTTGTGAGCTGTCGTTGATTCCTGGAGGCTTAAAAATAACCCTGCATTGTTTTCTGAATTCCCTTTCACAGAAACTACAAAGGCAAAATTACAGGTCGTCATCACACAGGCAGAGGGGTCATATGATGTCCAGAAAAGGAAGGAGAACTGAAGTTCCATAGCCGGTAAAGAGAATAAACCGGGAATGACCCGATCCGCCTACATTTTCCAAGGAATGGTATCTCGTATACTTTCGCACTCATTTATCAGTTGCAGGGATACTCAATCAGAAGTGAGTGTGAGAGGGAAAGGGGTTCCCAGCCTGCACCACACATGTATCGCAGGAAAAGAAAAGTAAGGGGAGGGAGTAGAAATATGGGTTGAGGTAGTGGTAGAAAGGTGGCTGGGGCAGGAAAAGGATGGCTTAATGGGGAAGAGAAGAAAGATCTACCATCAGAACTGCGCGTTTTCGAATTTGATGCACTATACAGCGTCTCCGGGAAGGGATCGGGTACCCTTTTTCGTTTCCATTGATCTTTCCCCTTAGCTGCCTTACCAAGACCTAACAAGGAACTACAAAACACACGCCCTCTTCCTTCGCATATAAGTATGAATATTCAAACTTTCCCCCTTTATTACCCGGCTTGTTTCTTTCGCTGTCATTAGATGCGTCCTTCATCATGTAGGCATTTTGCTTTTTGTGTCATGGTTTATCCCTTCTGCACATTGGATGACATCTACACAGACAAGCACCGTGATTATCCTAACAAACATTAGATTCACGTACTATATCTCAAGGATAAAGTGCATTTTGCATTATACTAATATCCTCCCCTCTACCCGCCGCGGTAGCTCAGTGGCTAAGGCGTTGCGCGGCTGAGCGTGAGATCGCGGGTTCAATGCCCGGGCGCGGCGGCCGTTTTTCTGATGGAGGCGAAAAGCAAAAACGGCTGTGTGCACGAGATTTCGGCGCACGTTAAAGATCGCCACGTGGTCAAAATTAATCCGGAGCCCTCCACTACGGCGCGCCTCATCGCCTGCGTTGCGTCGGCGCGTTAAACCCTACAATCAATCAATCAACCAATCAATCATCTTCCCGTCTGTGTGGTGGAAGTTCTCCCCCATGACCCAGTTCCCAGTTCGCCAGAGGGGCCAGTGAAGGGATCAATACGGGACCTCCTTCGTGCCCTCGTATCGGCCCAGACGTTTGCGCGAACGTCGTGTTTGCATACTCTGCAAACTGGGACAAACTGCCTGGCCGTGTAAGCAGCTTGAGCAATTCAGGCATGGCTAGCAATAACTACGCACTGATTTATCACCAGTGTTAGGAGAGCACGCCTGGAGTATGTGCATTTGCCCTTCCATCGCGAGGGTCACGCTAGGCGGGGTCTTTCGGTGTGTGTCACAGATATTTTCTGAATTTATCGGCTAGTACCTGCGGACCTGTTTTCTTGTTTCTAAATGCGACATTGGAACTGTTTTATGGCTCACCTAATGCAAGGGTCTGCCAAACCTTTGCGACACTAGTGTTCCTCTAGAACAAAGAGCGTATTGAGTGCACGTGTCGACAAAGCATTAGCACTTATTTTTTTTCTACATAGAGTTTAAAATACCTCTGTTTGAGTTAAAGATATTCATGGGGTAATACAACATCCATCTTAAAAACAACTGTTCAGAAGCCTTTTGGTAATACCGTAAGATAACAGAGCAGACATGGCCGGAAACCTCTGGACGAATCCTGTGTACGCGTCCTTGAAACGTTAAGGGTTGCCATGGCTTCGCAGGCATAAATTGAAGAGGAAAGTCTGAATGTGGGCACTTGTAAATACTAAGATAAAACTCATGAAAAACGCAGCCTACATAAGGAAGCTCAGATAAATACAGCATGCATACAGCGCGTGTGGCGCGCTTTAGAAAAGAAGCAGAAAAAGCGCGAGATGTAAAAAGAAGTGGGGGGGAAGGTTGTAAATGCTTGAGAGCTACAAAACGAGCTCGCATGTTTTGTGCCCCGACTGCTTTGCATGGTAACACCCTAAGGGCAAGGCACGGGCTCAGTACGAGGTAACCGCTGAAGCTATCCACCCGGTAAAGGCACAAGCAGTACGTAAACTGCATTGGAAGGCATGCGCCGGGGTACGAGGAATTTAGTAGTATTCACAAAAGCGCGGCTGAAGTGGCATAGTTTTCTCAAATGCGGCCTCACCAAGGTATTCTACCGCTAGAAAATTAAACCATATAGCGGGGCATAGAGTCAGCTTCCACAGTCTTGTCGCTGATATTAGGGAGCTAAACATAGCGCCGTGTATGCTTTTATAGCGAAAGAACAGCGTTGCGCCACTCGCCGAAGTAAGCCCAACCATCTGTGTTTTATGGCCAACCCCGTGTCTGATGCCCCTGGCCCGGGAATAGCCTGTGTGTTCTTTTTTCCCCTTTTTGGCACTGTTTTCTTTTCGGGTTTCTTCTTTTTGACAGTCTATTGGTGGCCTCTAACAATCTTATTTAGAGGGTTGAGTAATATCTCGCACAGCGGGGCCCATAGTACGGCGATTGCCCCTTTTGTTAGGTTTACAAGCTGCTTTTATCTGTCATAAACAAAAATCGACTCCGCGTTGACCCCCGTTGGCAAAAAAACAAACCCTTTTCATCCGCTGCCGAAAGAGAAAATTTATCGCGGGGAATATAACGGCAGTCAGTGGAAAGCCACACACCAGGTCGGACCATAAAGCAGCTCTTGCCTCACGACGGACGCTACCAGAGAGGTTGTGCAACGACGGCCTTCTGGCAAAGCGAACTTGATAAATACCCTCTTTGTACGATGGAGGAGTCGGCTTTCAGCGTACTTCATCTTGGTTGTCTTCGAATGGGCCGTCCAGTTAAGGCAAAGCATTTTTGCACAAGTGCCCTGAATAAATGCTTGCGTTAGCTCAAAGGTGTCGAGGTGTATTGATGTTCTGAATTTATTTTTGTTTGTGGAATGGAACTTTACGCTACAAAAATGGTCAGCGCAAATAGTGGGGAATTCTCGGGTTCATTGCGGGTGGCCATTAACGATGTGTTCCCTTATGACCACGTGGACAAAAGTCGTGTTCAGTTTCCCTTACATCAAAGCACAAGTTGCGCACGTGTACAATATTTCTTTTTATCATCATTTTCTGAGGAGGCAAGCAGCGCCAAATAAGTACACGTGGCTCCGAGCCCCACAAATTATAAAAACGAAATCGATAATAGCCACATAGAGGCTGCCCTTGGTCGTATTGCGTTGGCGTGCTGACGACTTAAAAGGTTGTTCTGGGCGACGGGGGGAGTCTGAGTTACAGAATTTTATCATGATAGCAAAAACAATACACATGTAATGCATCCAATGTCAGTGTGGGGCTTTGACTTCAGGTACTTCAATAAACATTGCGGCGAACAGCACACAATTCAAGGCGGTTCCTTCGATAAATGGAAGCATGGGTGACTTGTTGCATGTTGGTGTAATCAGTGATGTGTCTGTTTCTATTCTATGCCTCGTGCATGGCCATTTTTCGCGCTGTTCACTTTCATAGAGCGGTATCTTTGCACTTGAAAACCCCAAGGCGAAACTTTTTCCCTCCGTAGAATCAGTCACGTGTTAAACGCGGTAATGTATGTCTATGCATGTGTTCTTTTTAAAAAAGAGAGCAATTGATCAGCACATCCAAGCTTACGGTACTCAAGACAAAGGCGCGAAAACTCTGGTGCTGTGTGAGGGTGTTTTAAACTTCAGTAAAAACGCTGCAGTTTCAGGGTTCCGAAGTTTGTTTTTACAGGGCTTCTCTCTCATGCACAAAAAACCCAGACTTATCGCCGCTGAGCCCCTACTGTTTACCTTAGCAATGTGGGGTGCTACTGTGCAGCTGTCGGGCTAAGGACCACCTCTTGCTCTGACCAGGGCTACGGAAGCCCAGACAGCCCATGGGCTCCTGTATTAAGGACCCACTTTGGCATTTTTGCCTAGTGAAGCCTTTTTCTTTTGCTCTCGTAGGCTGGGTGTGCACGTGTCTGTATTGTGTCCTAGAAGCTTTGATCTCTAGATGTCCACGTGGGATTTCAACGTAGGGATAACGGAAGACGCGAAGAACGTGCTTTGGCGTGGTCTTTAAGCTTTGTTTTCCTGGAGTTCACGTGTGATTTGACGAATTGCCGTGTTCTTGATGTTTTATTTCTAAGTAGCGTCCGCTTTGACCTTGAACGCAACGTGTCGCTGTTGTGTCCCGTCTATTCATTTGGCTTATCTCGTACTTTTTTTGTTTCGGTGTGATGGCGTCAGTTGCGGCCACGGTTTGTGGGCATGGGTGTACGTCCAGCAATGTGCTTAGTATTTCTTTCGCGTTAAAACATGCAACAATTCAGGTTTCGTGTTTCATATTTTTTCGGATGAAATTTTTACGCGTTCTTACCGTTATTAAGAGGGCAGGGTTGGCAATCCTCGATATTTGCGGAGTCAGTGCGGGAACTGGACCGCTCCTACAAACCACTTACCTACTCTTTCTTGACAAGCACCGCGACGATGAAGAAGTAGGTCTTTTAAACAAACGCTGAGGTGCCAAAGTCAAAGTCGACAAAATCAAAGTCCAAGCGTCAACAATCAAAGTGCAAACTTCCTTCTAATTAAAGACCGAACTGAGGCGACAGCAATCAATCCCTCAAAAGAAAGCTGAGCCGCCCCACCCCACTCATTGTGTTCGTGAGACGGAGAGGATTTGAACGTTGTTTGAAGAGAAAATTTGCTAAAGACTTATTGTTTGATGTTCTTTGAATTACGAAGGTTCGGTGACTGCGCCGAGCAGTGTCTACGTTTTGTCCTGCGGTCAATTGTGTGGGCGTTCGATGCGCGCGCTCGATGCGAAAACCCAGATGTCGTTTGACAAACTTCGTTTATTTACCGTTCAACCACGGCAACGTTTTTTTCGACATGTTGACCCTCGCAAGCCTTAGTAATTGGTGCCCATGAATTCCTTTTCTATTTGGAACCATATATCGTTAAAGTTTTTCGAAGCCTCCGGAGCACAACACTTTTCAAGTCTGCACATCAGATAGTGTTAGATAATCATACGACCTGATATTCGGCAGTAAACAGAGAATACTGAATGTAGTACAGCATGGGCACATAAGAGCCACGCGTGGGACTACAACTATCTTGTCGACCGAAAATGAATGGCCTGGTCGAGGTCACGGGTTCGATTCCCGGCCGCGGCGGCCGCTTTTCTGATGGAGACGAAAAGCAAAAACGCCCGTGTGTACGAGATTTCGGCGCACGTTAAAGATCCCCAGGTGGTCAAAATTAATCCGGAGCACTCCACTACGGCGCGCCTCATCGCCTGAGTTGCGTCGGCGCGTTAAACCCTACAATCAATCAATCAATCAATCAATCAATCAATCAATCAATCAATCAATCAATCAATCAATCAATCAATGGCCTGGTCGACCGCACAACACTTGCCTCAATGCCCCCGACCATCCAAGCACACCCCGCACGCTTTCAAGAGTCATCAACTTGAGCCGGATTCTAATGATACACGAAGCAACAAATCCACTCAACTTATTTTTGTTGTGGAGCTCGAGAGCGGCGTAACGAAGTCTTTTTCACCCCTGGCTAGTTCTCTTTGCTGTTTTTCTTCAGGCCAAACACCAAGGTACATTCCTGTAGTTGTCGTGGGTTGTGTTATAGGTTCTTTTAAAGCGGCACGTAGTAAGTTGGAAGACGTGCGCCTAGAAAGGGAGGAACGAAAACACAAGAGGCTTCGTTTCACCGAGTTTGTCGTCATCCGGGTCTTTGCCCCTCAGGTGAGCTCTTCCTTGTTTGAAGGATGTGGCTTCCAGGAGCCCACAGCCAATTTAGCGTTTTGCTCGGTTGGTCACGAAGGCAGTTGTGCCTTTGGCCTGCGCGCACCCGGAATGGTTCCAACAAAACGTTTCGTTCTTCTCTCTATGTAGCTTTTTATTTTTGTTAAGCAATTTGAGGAGCTTTCAAGGGAGATTGTAAGCAACAATGTTTCGGGTTATTTTTGCCTTCCAGCTTTTTGTACAGTTCTACGCTTATCCGTGAAATCCCGCATTGAGTACTGTATTTGAACAAAATAAAGGAAACATTTCTGAATGATTTTTTTGCAATGCCATGAACATACAAGAATGTTTTTATTAATTTTTTTACCTACTCGTACATCTACACTTGTCACCATAAAGGTTTTCTTGACGCCTACACGACGCCTGCAGCGCCGAGTTTGTGTTTTCCCTTGTGGGTCTTCGTCGTTTATGCGCCGTTTTCCCCATGAACATTCACCAACTTGCCCAGTTTGCCGCATTCGTAAACGATGGATAACTTTCGTGAGCCAGATGTCTCGCGTCCGTCCCCGCTAATAGACTACCTAACGGTGTTGTGTGCATGCCCGTTGAATAAAATGGCGACCTCCCAGATGAAATGAGTCGGCAAAATCTGGGGGATCTCAAATCCCCTAGATTTTACCTCTAGATTTTACAGTAGATTCCCTAGATTTTATATGCAATAAAAATCATAATTTTCAAACAACATGTCGGTTTTGTTTCTCTGTGTGTGTGTGCATGATGCGCCGGAAGGGTGCGCTGTGTCGAAATTTTCCGCTTTGGGTTCAATCAAACTCAGTTCTTCGTAAGCGCTCGTACTGCGCAGTTCCTCCCTTTGTCCTGCGTTTTTCTGCCCTTTTAGCCACTATGTCGCCATAACAACTTGCCCACTTATCGGTGCTAGTAAGAGGATCTGATTGATTGTAGGGTTTAACGCGCCGACGCTACGTACGTACGCGATGAGGCGCGCCGTAGTGGAGGGCTCTGTATTAATTTTGACCACCTGGGGATCTTTACGTGCGCCGAAATCTCGTACACACGGGCGTTTTTTTCTTTTAGCATCCATAAGAAAAGCGGCCGCCACGGCCGGAATCGAACCCGCGACCTCGTGCTCAGCAGCGCAACGCCTAAGCCACTGATCTGAGGTTCTGTTTTGGTCTCTTCCCCAAGTGCGTCATAAGGGGATGAGGGTCACGTAATAGGTAGAAGTTAAAAATTAGGCACGTAGTTGGAAATCTGTCGTTATAAATTCTATTATTTTGTTATGGAACAACATATCTCACGGAATAAAATAGTAGTTAGGTTTCAGCTACTCAGTCCTTTGGATTACGCAAGGTTGCATTTTGTCTTCATGGTTTCTGTTGATTGATTGAATAATAATTCTATAATTTCTGTTGCATTCCAATTTCTAACAGGTCGCCGCGGTGGCTGAGTTGCTAAGGGGTTGTGCTGCTGAGTTCAAGGACGCGGGTTTGATTCCCGGCCGCGGCGGCCGCTTTTTTTATGGAGGGGCAAAGCGAGAACACCCTTGTGTTGGAGATTTCGGCGCACGTTAAAGATCCCCAGGGCGTCAAAATTAATCCGGAGCCCTCCACTGCGGCGCGTATCATCGCCTGAGTAGCGTCGGTGCGCTAAACCTCATTAACTATCACTCGATTTCTAACAGTTTAATGCCTCGAAGAAAGTGCATTTTTTGATACATTTGATAGCTTTTGTCTGTCTTCCTTAAATTCTTCTTGAATATTCCGTATGCCCAAATCTACCAGCCCTTTGTCGGTACACGCAATTAAGGCACCCTGCTGCGATTAGCTGAGAAGTTAACGATGCTTTTTTTTGTCTATTGTGCAGTCCTCCTCAATGGACACCAAATTTTTTTTGCGATGAAATACGCATACGTATTAAGCTTTGCCGCCTCAAGATATGCCTGGACTAAAAGACTCGATGTTCTAGAAGACAGCAAATTTGTTGAGGGTGTCCTCACACCTTCACTTCGCGGCGAAGTATCGAATACACGGTTTTTCCTTTTGTGTATTTGTTTATTTTTGTTATTTGCCCTCAATCAAGAAAAAAAAAGCCTTTTAAAGAAGCTGTACCGGTGTGTGTTTGTAATAACATACAGGCGCTTTGGAGCATGTTTGCTGTAACAAAGTACACATCTGAGGATTTGGGGCAACGCCATTATTTCATTTTAAAGTATCCCAGATATGCTTTCACCAACATTTTGGACTCGTATTGTTACATTACACGTGTTTTATGGTTCCTAGCAGTTCACGACAAGAGAGGAAGGTACAAAATTAAAAACAATCTTCGAAGAAAGAAATTTACACGCTTAACAAACAATCTTGTAAAAAAATGAGCTATAGCGAATCGGTATGTTTGAACCTAAAGCACATGGCTGTAACGTCGGCGTTACTGAAATGCGGGGCGCCGGCATATAAGAGCAGTGACCCAGAGTAAACAAGCCTCACGGTCGAAGCATGAAAGCTGTAACGAAATAAAAAAAATGAATGGTGAAAGCCGTCTCCTTCTTTGCATATATATTGAAACTTTTGACTCAGGAATCTTCCAACAGACCCCCTTTTTTATTTTGACCCGAGATAGAAGGCCTCGCTGCTCGAGTGAACATCTAGGTCTCAATAAAGTTTCAATACAGTGTGGGGGCCAAACGATTTGAGCGAGCGCAAGTTGATCGCTCTGTTTTCTTCTGACGTTTTTTGCTTTTTTGGCTGCCGGGGGCGTATTAAATAAAAAGGTTTCTATATTCGAAGCATACCTTAGTAGATTACGGTGTTTTTTGGGTCACTTTTCTTATGTAGCTTTTATGAAATAATTCTCGGCTGCCAAGAAATCTTGTACGTTTGAAAGCGCATTTCTGCCTTAAAAAAGACAGTGAATATGAACTATATGGAGGCAGCATTATTTTAAACCACGAAAACTGCTGTCATGGCTCGCACATGTCGACACTGTTCAGCGCATTTGAAACCTTACATTGACTAATGGAGAAAGGGGGGCCGCAAATCTTAGAGCACCATCGTTTCTTGAAATTAAACGTTGAATTCGTTTCTCCGAAAACAATGACCACGGAGAGAGGCGGCATTAAGCCAGAACAAAAATAAAATACGTAAACACGAGCGTCAGCATGCGCACAAAAGCAAAATATATTAAAAAAGGTAGTGGCTCGCTTTCTAAGAAAGCAGTGCACCGATAGCTAGTGTGCTCGAGTAGTTTAAACAGCACATATCTAGATACGGTCTACGTTTATGTGCACGGAAACAGGAAAACAAAGAAACTGCCGCGTGCTCCGGCTGGCAGCGTGGGCCGCGTTGTTTATGTGCTTCAAGCAACAACGTGGCACACACGGCTGGTGCTAGTGGTCATGCCTCAACGTTCAGTGGTTTGATCAGCTGCAGTGTTTGCCCATTTGACAATACTTATTTTAAAGACGATAGTCTTTCTTGGGCTACTTAAACCCAGAAATTTTGGTCTGTATGTCTGTCTGTCTGTCTGTCCGTCTGTCTGTCTGTGACTGGATTCAGCCACCAGGCCAAAGTAAAACAATGCCTGCGCAATAGTCTTATATAGTCACAGCTAAATGTGCCCGTCTAAGTCCGGTGTAATGTTCATTGTTGTCAATATTGTTGAAGAACAGCAAGACATTACGCATATATAAGGCAACAAATTAATACAGAAGTGATATTTGCAGCGTTCCTTTATAAAAAACCGTACGTGTTTGATTTTGGCGAGAATAAATACTTCATCAACTGAAGAAAAAAATATCACTCCCCCGTCGACTGCTGTCGCCCGCGCCATATAGCTTCTGGCGGCATTTGAAGAAATCAAGTGGCAAGAGTTACGAAAGGTTCCACTAGATAGGTTCCGCATTCTGCTTGGAACGCACGTGGACTAGGGAAACGCGGTTCTATAAAAGTTGACGCCGTACGGCAGCGTTGGCGTCAGGACACCCGGTTTGGAACAGTGGAACGCGGTAAATTTAAAATGGTTTAAGCAAACCTTTGGCATCTCTACCTTGAGAGGAGCGCGACGCCAGAGGAACAACATGAGAGGTGAGCGGGAAAGCAAAGGGAGGCATTTACTTGGCAAAAGTCGATAAAGACTATTGTCTTTTGACGACATTTGCAACGAAAGGAGCAGATACGCGGCCAATTTTTTCATTGCGTACGCTTTCGAATTTGAGGAAAGCTATCTCGACGTGTAATAAGCTCCTGAAAATAAATCTATATCAGTCGTATCAACAGTCTTGTCTGGGATCACGATCATTTACGGCATGCGCCTTTTTAATATTGGGCCTTCTGAATTTAACATTCCTTGATGTTGTTACGTGGCGGCAGAAGGAACGAGGCGAACCCTGGAGGATGACGACGCGATCTATTTACAGTACGAGATGACCTATTTACATTATTTACAAGGCAGCTGTTGCAGAGCGTTCGCCAAGGCTGCACGCCCCACACACAGCTCTTCGTCGTTCTTCATCGGGCCCACAGCGGCGCATACCCTACTGCGACCTTCTTCGTCTCCTCGTGACAATATCCCGCGGGCCGTCCCCGGACTGCCTTCGCACCAAAAGTCCAGTGGAAATACATAGGAAAATCAAGCGCCAGATCACGCCAGAGGTAGTCCACGCAGAAAATCAGGGATTAATAATCGAGGAGGCCGTGGATTATCTACGCTTCATATTGCCTTAGCTACGTACGAAATCACCTCATGTATTTTTATGAAAGGTAGGGTTACTACCTTCCTAACTAGACAGTCCCAATTGCTCATAAAAACAATTTTCTCAGTCACAACGCGGTGTTTTAAGTGCGAATGAACTTCTTAAGCGAGCCTGAATCGTCCGCCGCCGTCGTCCGCATAGCAACAGCTGCGGGTGCGCGCGCTCCTCGTCTTCCTCCTCGTCTTCCCTAGCAACGGGGGGAGATTGGCGCGCGCTACTCTCCTCCTCCTCTCTCCGCTCAGTGACTGCGGGTGTTGGGCGCCTCCTCTCTAGTTCGGGCGGGAGAGCTCTCGCTCGCGTAGCGGGCGCTCCGCATTCCGACGCGTGAGGGCGCTCGTGTAGCCCTCGCCGTAACGGCGGGCGCTACTCTCCTCCTCCTCTCTCCGCTCAGTGACTGCGGGTGTTGGGCGCCTCCTCTCCACTCCAAGATCACGATAACCACCGTAATCGCGCAATCAACAACCGTGCATTCGCACTTACACACTCTCCCCCTCGGGGAAGTGCGAGGGAATCTTTTTTTCCGCATTTATCACTTGATAGATTCGTTTTCTCAGGCAAAAATACTGCTTTCTTCATGTTTCGGCTAACTCGAAACGAGGACACAACCGAAGCTCGTTACCGTGCATAACAAGCGAAAACTGAGCCCAGGAAGTCACTGGGAAAAAGAAAACGAATAAAATAGAAAACAAAACAATCGTGTTGAAACAAGCCCTTTTTAATCAATCACCAGTTTTGTGAATCGAACGAGTCAGGAGTCCCCAATTTTGTGAACGGAAATTTGCGCTAGTAACTGTCGTTTTTTTTCTAGAAGTTTCAGGAACACACGCAAGTAGGACGGTAGGGGGTGTTTACCAAGAAGAAATCGCCCATAAAGTTTAAAGCTCTGAAAATGGTAATTATTCGATAGAAATTGAGACCACTAAGAAAATTATATGAAATGTAAAAGTTCGAGCATTGCAGAGGACTTCAAAAAATTTGTGCTTACATGGGCTTAAAACCAAAAGGCCGCCTGCGGATAGTTTTATGTGAATCGGAACCTTTGTACTCATGCTCGGCTACCCTGGATACGTAGAAGCAATCGATAAATATATAGCCACCGTTTTTTTGTGAAAATTGCTGGAACTATACTCAAACATTTATACGTTTGATTACAGAACTCTGGCGCAATACTATGTTTGTAGCGACCGTAGTTTCTTGTTGAGTGTCCACGTTTTCTGTCGAACGCAAGGCCGTTCAGCAACAAAAAAAAATATTTCACCACAGATAGCAGTAGCTCCAGAGACAGGAGACATCCAGAATTATTTAATTCAAAAATGTACTAAACCGCTTAGTACAACAAAAAAAAAGTCTCCCTATTTAGTCATAGTCAAATAGCGGAAAAGGTGCGCTGGAATTTTTTTACGGATCCAGCTATGAAGATATATCAAAGGAATCAAATTATATAATATTTCAAGGAAAATCGGTTTACTTGTACACGTGAAAGCGTTAACTCATGCTTACAAGTGTTTTCCTCGAATACTTTCTTTTGCATGAACTTAACACAGATTGTGAAAAACTTCGGGACTCCCTGCTTTCAACAGACCTTGCATTCTCCTCAACAGTCGAAGCACTTCCTTCAACTAAGAAATGTTATAAGAACGCGTGATAGCTTTCCAAATTCTATCGTCACCCTAGTTTCATCACGGGGCTGTTATTCGACGAGATGAGCGTTTTTTAGGTACATTCTATCCTGTATTCCATTAGTACCGCAATTCAAGAGAAACGTAATAGTTATTGGCTTTCCACCCCCAGACTACACCTCGAGAGGGTTGCACCGCAGCTAAGTGCAGCGAATGAAAACCTAATTTTCCTGCCACTAACATTTTATTCAGGCACCGTGATCAAACAACCCGCCAAATCATGGAGGCATTCCACATAGCAGAACCAGGTGATAAGTGTGTAAGCCAAACAAGCTTGTGTTTCCATCCTAAAGAAATTGCATATCCGCGTGTGCCTGGACTGTAGCATGGTATAGTATCTAGTTGTGTTATCACCGTAACCTTTGTAACCTTGTTTCGATCATGCGCAGTGTCTTTTTATTACTTTTATTGTTTGCCTTGAGTGTTTATATTCGCCCTTCTTGATATTAAAATTTAGTTGTTAGACGAGTGCCTGTCCTTCTGTAGCACTTCCTTTGCCTTTGTCTGAGTTCGCCCAGGTTTTATTCAAGAAGAGTACACCTCGAAAGTACGGCGCGCCCAGCAGTTTTTGCGCAACATTGGGACCAAGACCACGTCGGTTTTCTAACGGGCACCCTGCCCAGCTTCCGTGTATAAGAAACTCACCCCCTCGGTAGAAAATCGAAGCTGTAATCTCGCACCAAAAGTTTCGTTGTAGTCACCGAATCTTGTTCGAAGAAGACGATGTCCGTGCGAAGGCTTTTTCAAGCGCAATCCGATGGCGCAGCCGCTACTCGGCAGCAATAAGCGTCGGTTCGACCAAAGACCAAGCTGTTGCGAGAATCGCTCGGCACTGCCTCTGTGTGCCAGGTCAACCAGACATTCGATCACGCGGCACCCAGGAGGAACTAACCTCCCGCCTCCCGCTCCCTCAGCGGTCGGGCAAACGTTGCATCCAGAGCAGTATGTTGATCGATGACGACATGTAGTTTCGCATCGTTCGATGGCGCTTGCAGACTCGCAGAGAAGGCCTGCGGATCTGTACGTCCCCCTTTCTCGTTCTTGCGCCTCCAGAAAGAAACAAAAAAAATGTATGAACCATACTTTTCCTGAGGTATGACAGCCCGCACTGCTGCAGTTTTAGGTCTAACGAAACCACCAAAGCATTTTGAGAAAATTCTGGCCATTGGGGTCAGTGCAAATGTGAACATGTGAAATGGGTGGAAAATGTGTTCGACACTAATAGTACAAAACGCGTTATTCTCGGAAAAATAATTACATTTACGTACTGGCGGGTGCTGTCTGAGGCGAAGATGAAAGCTGATTCATGCTACGGCGCTAAAGGCGAGCCATTTCAAGAAAAGAACTTGGGAACACGAAGTGCTGAACTGTGCCTTAACTTTCGGAAGAATATCATCGTAACTGTTCAAGGTTCCAGTATTCTAAAAAAAACACAGGATGATTGTTTCGCACCCCTGGTATGTTTCAAAAAGAGTGAGCAATAAATAAGCAGCACTCTGTTGAGGAGTTGTAAGGTCTTTAGGTGCACTTCTTCCACGTATCGGTTTTGTACTCACTTGCAAGGGACGAGGTAATATTTGAATAAGGAGGAATTATCGGCCGGTTGGCTTATGATTAATTCAATGAACAAAGCAGGAAAATAACGCTTCACTGATAGGAGAAGCAGAGAACACAGGGACAGCCACTGGACTTCCAACAATTCTTTATTGAAAGAACTCCCCGAAATAATTTTCATCCCAAACATGATTTGAAGGTTCGTGTAAACTAAAATGCAACGGCTTCTTAAATGAACCTTCTCGTCGTTAAAAAAGGTTATCGGCTGTCTTTGTCGTTCGAACAACGACATTAACGCATACATTCCAAGCGCGTTAATAAATGAGCTGATACCGGAGGCTACGGATAATTGATGAGGAAATACACCGCACAGCACGTGTTCACAGCAAAAATATCTTTTTAATGCCAATGGCGTATACAAAGTTGTGTGGGCCACTGCGCTGGATCGAAAATCAGGCGCTTTCCGATATCCTAGTATTGCGGACTCCGCAACGTCTTCCGGCGTCGAACCCACGCACATGATAGTTTTTTTTTCCTGATTTTTAACCAAATAGTATTACACCGAGTCTTTTTTTTTTATTCCGAAGCCATAAAAGGGAATTGTACACATCTGTAACCAGGTACAGTTGTTATTGAAAGCTATGAAGAAAGGTAAAAATAAACTTAAAATAACGTAGTTTATGTTATGAACAAAACCAGAGATGTCATGCGCTCTCCTGCGCTATCTACACGCCCTGATAAATCATGGAGAAACCATGACTAGACCATCCAATTTAAGAGTTTCTGCAACACTTTTCGCAAGTTTTCTCTGCATCTGATGCGCCTTTAGAATATGTTCAATGAGCTCATTCATCCCGTGTAATAGCTCTTGACAAAACACCTCAGCCAAATAAATAATCACTGTGCGCATATTCGATTAGGTTGAAAGCCACTCGATATATTTTTCCCATTTTCTGGATTTCCTCAAAGTCTAGATCATCTTTTTTTACTCATGAGACATCCCAAAAAAACATATCGCAGCTATTTTCGCGCTTCCTTCTAGTTGCAGCAATGAAAGCATTCGACAGCCGCTTAACAGAAAACCACAACGTGCGAAAGCAGATAACAAATTATGTACATGCAAGCGAAACTTACACCTTTTTGCTCGGTACTGGCTTTAAGAGCGGCACTACCTTTCGCCTTGCTCTCCATCTGCACTCTTTTCTTCCAGATCTAGTTTCAGTTTTATCCTCGGTACAACCTTCCGCGCGGTATGTTTAAATGTACCGCTTCAAAACGATCACAAAATAATTAGAGAAGCTTGCACACACGCGAAATCTTGAACAGCGAAGCAGTCGTAGCTGATCATTGACGGGCACCGTTGATTTTTAGTATCGCTGTGGTATCGTGGTTGACGTCTCAGGCACAGGTGCACCATGGTACCACCGATGCCGACATTACTAAAGACACCTGCAACTACACCTGCGCTTTTCGGAACAGTATCAATTGTGGGGGCGATAGAGGTGCGGAACATCATTCAGCCTCGTTGAGCTAGGGGATATTTATTTGGACATAAGCGATCTGTCTGTCGATATCTACGTACCGGCAATAAAATCGACAACTGTAGGTAACATGTCCCTGGAAGCGTCATTTATAATCATACAAGAAAACGTTGTCCAGCCTTGCCTCAGTTTGCGCTGAACAACGCACGCTCACAAACAAAATGGGACGTTTTTGAGAGCCGGTCTCACCGACTCATGCATAAAACAGCACATATCCCATGGATTGGCCTCCCTGCTCCCCGGGCGGCCCAGCGAAATAAAGCCATGAGGGGAGAGAGTGAACGGCCTTTGCGCTGATGTCATTGAAGGGTAGCTTCGTTTATACGCCCGACACCATTGCTTACTAATCCATGGTTCCACACGCCTTCTGGGCTTACTGATGCGTCTACGTGAAACTGGGGCTGAGAAAATACGGCACCGGAGAAGTTTTGTACATGTTTATGCTCTGTCACAGAATTAAACATCCCGCCGAATGGAAGCTGGCAAAATATTTCCTGCTTCGAAATCTCCAAAAGCGCCGATACGCGCTGTTGTGCCATATCGCTTGACTCAGTTGGATCGTAAAGCTTGCGGAAGAGATAACACAATCCCGATGACAAAGATAATATTGGAGCAGAAAAGCTCATCGCTGGCAAATGAGGTTGTTCTGCCATAGCAGATCGGTGGTAGACAACACCCTTGTTCTGTCTCCCTCAAGGTCACATTTTCTCTTAACTTCGGTGGCACATCAAGAACTATTTTTCATGAAACTAAGCAAGCGTTTGCCTCTGTTTTCCCCGAAGCAATGTTTATCACACATGTTTAATGCGAACTTCTTCCGTTTTTTCTTAAAATATTATCAGAAAAATATTGCCACATTTCAAGGAAATCAGGGTGCCTAGGCGTGTCCTATACTTTCAGTTTTCATATTGAACTTTGATATATCCTTACCTTTATACTTGACTAACAATTTTGGTACCCAAGATAACTTTACGGAGCACGGATATAGTTAGGCTTCAATACTCTACTGGACGTATATTTTATTGGGCAGCTGGCAACGCCCGGATATGAAGAGCCCACAAAAAAAATTACCAGGAGCATAAAGCTAAGAAGCAAAATCAAAGTACTCGCCGAAGCCTCCTCTCAAACCTGCGTGTATTAGAGAATTGCGTCTATAGCAAAGCTGCTACGAAGGCAGAACGAGGAGAAACTAAGTACACAGAGGCGTCAGCAGTTCTCGCGTGCCCCGCAGCTCGAAGCAATAAGTTCGGCGCCGCGCCAAACCTGCTTCGTCAAGGGTTCTGTGGTCGACCGGTTCAAGCTGTGCCCATGATTGTGCAATAAAAGTTAAGCAGCCAGCCGGTCTATTCTCCAATGCTGCTCCAAGACAGAACGTGGCCAGGCAACTCAGCCGGGGTCTGGCTCCCCTCTCCAATCCACGAATCGACTAAGAACAGAAAATATCAGCAAACGAACAAAACACCAAGACGTTTGCGCACGCAGTACAGACGGGGTTTTTTTTTTTTTCAGTCATGGGGCTGCAGACTGATGGATATAGGGGTCCACTGTAGTCTTTCTGGCTGCTTTTCCTAAAAGCTCTGGGAATAGGACCTCTATGGATTTGAGGAATAATTAAAAAAACCTATCGTATTATAAAAGAGTGCTTTGAGGATGGTAGAGTGCACAGCGAAATTCAAGCTTCCTTGTTGTAATTCTGCTGATTTCGAAAGCTTCCTTAAAGCAGCGTATGTACGGGCTACTTTGCTTCAACGAGACAAATTTTTGGCTCGTTTTTTTTAACTACAGGTTTTACAAAGCACTTGGGAGCCGCAATATCAGATGTCTCGTGCGAGTGGAGACAAGGGAGTGAAAATCGGCGCACTGCTAGGAAGTTTTCCGCCTGCAAACCCTAGCAGTAAAAAACGCAACTTCGACATAGGAAAAATATTGCAGCATAAGAGGGACTGTAAATGAGGACGGAAAGACAGAAATGTCTATCGTAGTGCTGCTTTAGGTTTTAGCTTATGCTACAATATGCCAGGAAGATAGAAAGTGCCTGTACAGAACAGCTGGTAGGCGAGTGAGCACGAAACAAGCAAATTAACAAGCAAGTGATCAAAAGCAAGCGAAAGCACTCAATAAAGCAAAGACGCAAGCAAGCAAGCAATTACGCAGAACAATTTTCGCTCTTTTAAAAGGCTTCTAAGCATGGTAAGATCAAGTGACTTCACTTTCTTTCAAACACGCTCTAACAGTGCGCATGGCGTTTGTTTATCTTCCCAGCTATGGTACGCCATCCTTCCATACAGCGGTGGAACCGTATGTGGTTTCTCAAGTATCAACAGCAACAGACGCACTCGCCTTTTGAACTGACTCTGCCTGTTTCTTTTCATATTTATTAAACCCGGAGTTATCTTGAAACGTAGGTGTTGAAAAATGCGAAATAGACGATACAAAAACACATAGGGAAATTTTGTATCCCATAAATGTTACTATTCACATGTGCGTTAAACATTGATTGATAACTGCTGAAAACTACTCCAGCTTCTTGTTTACCACTGAGAGCATCTCAATTAATTATGATTTGCAGTTAATGTAAAGCAGGAATTGGTATGGCGGAGAAAAACATTTTCGGTAATTGCAAATGAACCCAGAATCCGGTACAGAAAAAAGAAAACAGAAAACAGCGTTTACATGGAAACTTCGTGCAGCAAATGGATCTAGCTGACGTTTTCGAAGTGAACGTGCAACACGTTGGGATAAAAAAGGAGCACCAGTTTCTTCAAATATAATCCGAATATGACGTTAACTGACAATGTGTCTTTTGCATAAAATGGACTCTTTACATGCGGAAACGCAACGCCGCATCGACATTTAAACAGCGGTTTATAAAATCTTCTTTACAAATAAATTTGTGCATATGAGGTATGCAGTGCCCACAATTTCTGACTAAAAATTTTGTATGCATGTCCAACTATTCTTGTGCATTTTTGTACGGCGCGAGTATATATTCTACAGCTTGCTTTCACAAACCTCAACTTTGCCTTGTATGCGACAAAGCCAGGATAGAATTCAAAATCAGGTCAACCCATCTGGAACTTTTTCGGCAGTCGCCAAAACTATGCTAAATCCGCTTTTTTCTCGGGATGGTTGTTTTAAGTTCGCTTGTTAATAGACTGGTGACTTCATTAAAGCAAGGAGTCCAAAAGGCCCTGTTTTGGTATAAGGGAATAAAGGTAGGAAAATAATGTTTAAGTTAAGCTTGATCACGGCGCTTCGAGCGTTCTCTTGAGCGCTTCTGGTCTGGTTACCCTTATAAAACACTGAGATGACGATTTATCTGGGGATCCATAAGGAGTAGTTCGTTAGCCACACAGGGTGCACTTCAGGGGGTCCTCTAGAGAGGGGGTTACGATTCGCCGACATACCGCTTAATAGAGACCTGTTAAGAGAGAAGCTGTTCAGAAAATCGTAATTTCTCGTGTCTTCGGTTAAAAAACCAAGAAATTGCCGAGCGCGCGCCCGTGAGCGCAGGCTTCGCGGTGACCACCCGGCAGTTAACGCAACCAATGCCTACGCTCGTGTGTGCGTGCCTCGCGGCGACCGCCCAGCGTCTTAGGCGAACATTTGTCAAACCAAGCATACCCACTTAGGGAGACTGACCAAGATTGGCCAACAAAAAAACTCGAGCGTTCGCCGTAATCGTGGCAAGACTTTCTCGGAACGAGAAAGACACGTCCGGGTTCAACTCCCGGCCGCGGTGTCCGGTTTTCTGATGGAGGCAAAAAGCAAAAACGCCCGTGTGTACAAGATTTCGGTGCACGTAAAGATCCCCAGGTGGTCAAAATTAATCCGGAGCCCTCCACTACGGCGCGCCTCATCGCCTGCATTGCGTCACCGCGTTAAACCCTACAATGAATCAGTAAAAACACGTCATAGCGTATGCCCCTCCAAGGGGATGTCCAATAATTATCACGTCCGAAAAATGAAAGGTGCTCACATTTATAGGCAGCAAAGGAGAAGCAAACCAGCTGCAATCGTAGACTTAAACCTTCGTGATGGTCCTGAAGGTTGCGTACAGCTTCACCACCTTCACGTCTTCCGCGTTAGTGTGAGCTTCTTTATTTGTTTTTAGTTCGATTTGTGTAATTTTCTCTATATTTGAGAGTTTCGAAGAGACAACGGGATATTTTCGACCGCAGAGCTAGGCTGTAGGCACCAGAGGCAAAAAAAAAGCAACGTTCCAAACATTCAACCTTATTATTGTTAAAGTTGGTTTTGAAGGAAAAAAGTATTAATATGAAACTCTGGCACTCGTTTTTATCAAAATAAACAATATAAGTCCCGCATTTGTTAGGCCAGTTTATAAATTTTCTCAGCAGGAGCAACAAGATTATTGAAAAATCGAACACGCAAATTCCATGCTGAAGGCGATCCTACTTCTTAAAAAGGGACACTATAGGCTGAATGACATTATGTTTGAACTTTAAGATCATACATTTCGAAGCTCTCCCGGCTTTTGTCCGGCGGTCACCAATGCCTTATTTACATAGAAATAAACAAATAAAGCTGCCCTTCCTCTCCTCCGTTTCCCGTTCATTTTTTCGTGGCGTAGCCATCGCGTCACAAAGTCCGAGCGAGGCACCGGTGCGGTGAGTGGTTGGCTTTAAGCGTTCCCACGCTGACAGCGGCAGCTTTTATGGCTCAGAGTCATGGCCGATCATTACGACGAAACGAAACACGCCGAGGAGGCTGGCCGTGATTTGATGACGATGTAACGAGCAATGCTTTTGCATGCTCGGACGACCGATGTCGCCGTGGAGGGTGACCTCCCACACCCCTTAGAGCCGGCCACAAGCAAAGACCCTGCTCAAACGGCAGTCGGCGGCCCTATTCGCCAGCTAAAATGTTGGAGCGAAGTGAACGCACGCAGCACCCTTTACGGACAGCGGCAACGGGGCGCAGAAACTCCGGGTCGGTGTGATATAAGCTGCAGTGATACTAGTCGAAAGGTACGTGCGCATCCCTCGGGTGATAAGTACCATATACTGTGGTCCACCAGGCGCGCACGCTAGAGTTCCTCTTTTATAGTTACCCTAGGTGCGCTACGCGATATACAGGAACTCTACCACACGCAGACAACGACCTCTACCTCGTGGAGCGCTTAACTAACGGAAAACATAATGTGGAGCGTCGCGCTACGGCATAAACGATACCGCTCACGCTCCGGCTAGTTCTAAATAACGTTTCCTTTTATTTGTTCGCTAAGTGTGCCTCTACGTGCCCGGCTTTGTAACCGCGCACTACCCAACGCCGGAAACTAACAATTCGAGGCGAGTCAGGCGAGCGCACGCAGTTGCTCCGGGCGAGCTTTACTGACTGCTTTTCCAAACCAGCTCGTTGGGAACGGAGGCTCAGACGGGATAGCTAACTAACTACCTGCCGTACATCTAGTTCCTTCTGCCACTGCCTGCTGGAGATATTGTTGTCGTTAACTTTAACACATCATTTATTGCGCTAATTGAAAATTAACGAAAAACACAATTTCCGAAAAGGGAAACTATAAGCACGGCTCTCTTGGTCGGGTGACCTATGACGTGAGCGATCTTGCAAAGTCATCATCATCAACAGCCTATTTACTCCCACTTCTGGGAAAAGGCCTCTCCCATTATTCTCCAATTACCCCGGTCCTGTGCTAACTGCTACCAATTTATCCCCGCAAACTTCTTGATCTCATTTGCCAATCTAACTTTCGGCAGCCCCCTGCAACGCTTGCCGTTTCTGGGGATCCACTTGTTACCCTTAATGATCAACGGTTATCTTGCCTTCGCATTACATGCCCTGCCCATGTCGATTTCTTCTTCCTAATGTCTGCTAATATGTCATTAACACGCGTTTGTTCCCTGACCCACTCCGCTCTCTTGTCCTTAATGTTACACCCATCATCTTCCGTTCTATTTCCTGCTGAGTCGTTCTCAATTTAAGTTGAACCTTCCTAGTGAGCCCCCAAGTTTCTGCCCCGTAGGTGAGTACCGGTAAGATGCCGCTGTCATACACTTTCTACTTCAGAGACAATGGTAGGCTGTCATTCATTATCTGAGAATGTCTGCCGTATGCACTCCGCCCCATTCTCATCCGTCTAATTATCTCTGCCTCATAATTGGGATCCGGGGTGACAACGTAGAAAATATGTAATCTGTGTTTATTAACTGAGCTGAGCTCACGAAGGGTTTTCATTTAGACTTATTGGACATGCTCAATAACTTGGGAACTGTACTTTTCAGGAGAACATTTTTACACGCTTCTTCAATGAGCTGTCCCGTTCACAACATTTGTGACGCCACAAACCATGGTACGCAAACGGAACGGGGCGTCTACACCGGTTTTCACGTTATGGAATAATTGCTAGTTGTGAAAATGGCGTATTTAGATTCTCGGCACCCTAATCTAGCGATACGGGCCTGAAATGTGAAGGAACAAAAACAAATTGTTCTCATCCTTTAATGTCCCTTTAATGAGCTGTAAGCCCCCGTATAAGCCCAGATATGCGCCCCCCTCGTCTACACGCCTACACAAAAAAATAAGTCTTCATTGCATTTTATGCAACCGCCTCAACGATATCTAATGGTGAAAGTCGACGGCGGCCCAGTATCATACGGGACGCATGGGGGACGTCTTTAATTGAGTAAACTCAGGTGACCACAAAAGAAATTATTTAGTAAGAACGCTACCAATTTATTTCAGATAAACCTTTATGAGCTACGCAAATCGAAACAAGTGTTTATAACACCGATCAATGCACATGCATGATCAATAATACGAAGAACCTCCTGTTTGGCCTTTGCGCTGTTTTGGAAATGAGGAGCAAACATTTTCCGGGAGGGCGCAACGTTAATTGGGTGATACAAGAGCACGACCTATCCGCATTAATTGTGCCCAGTGACGTCTACGGTCCACTGGCGTCATGACAGCCGTTTCCCGCGCATGTTCATGGGGTGAGGCACTCTTTATTTTGTTTAGGAGACCCTTGATCCCAACAAGCATCTTAGGGTGTCCAGATCCCCGGTAAACACTTGTGGGCTAAGTACGCCAGCAAGTGGCCAGCGTGGCCAGGGCGTAATCTGCACGTGGTGAACGTTAACCACGAGGGGAGGAAAGCTATGCCAGCAGGCGCCCTTCTCTTCCAGAGGGACAAAGACAAGTATAATCTCGGTCGCAAACCGCCCCAATACTGGTTTTCAGAATAAATCTAAGCCAAATTGCAAAGCGGTACAAGTCTGATGTCACAGCAGAGCTGCCTTCGTCGCAATAAGCAGCACTTGCAAAGCCACCTCCTTCTGCCAAACTTGCGCACGGAGCTCAAGGTAGACAGGTTCAAGTAGTACAAAAGCCGGCCGTAGGTATGGCTGCTGTGCCCAAACTCTTTGTCCAGGAATTATCGCTGAAAGCGGCCGCTCGTGCGGTCAAGTATCGACGAACCTGACGCTGAACGTTCTCCAAAACTCGGAAGGCGGGGTCGTTTGGTCGGCGACACTGTTTTCTCAAACGGACACTTGCATGCACCTTTTGGGAGTAGTCGGGTCGTTGTTGCCGATTACATTCCGGCCTAGCAGCGCGATGCGCCTCCTGATAAGATGCCTCTTCTTCGGGTGTCCGGACCTTGTTTGGTCACGTCATCCCCAATGTGCGCGGAACAGCGTCGGAGAGAGTCCTGTCGCCGCCAAATTTGGCCAAAACGAGGCGTTTCCTTGTTGCAGCAGCTTCTTTAAAGCGAAGCTGCACGTAGAAGAACCAGGAAGACGAAGATCACAGAGCTAAGTATGCCGAGCCAGTCGCGTTTTACGCAGAGCTATGCGGTTTTCGGCGGTACCAACTAGCGAAGTCTGGGCATTATTAGTGTGGCATGTGACGTCAGGAGCAGGCGACAGGTGTCCCGCACGTTTCTGTTTATTGACCGCGCAACCAATTCTGCCTTGTGAGTATGGGCCCTTTCTTCATTCGAATGCTTAAGTTTCTAATTTACAGTTTTGTACAGCTGCCGCATTAGCCCTCCTTACTCCCGATTCCTGGTTCATACCCACGTGGGTGCGTGCCATGTTACAAGGACAATCACGAGATTCATGCTCACGTTCGCTCGGTATTCTTTGGGAATTGTTTCTATTCATTAACGGCTAAACTAAAGGCTTAAACAGTTCTGCTGCTAAAACAGATATTTCTACACATCAAAGACGGCAGCTCCACATAAATGGAAACCACCGCCATGTTCTCAAGCAGGTTGAAACGACGCAATTTCGTATTGGTCGAACGTCCGCCAGCATATTGAGAGATGGCACCACCAAAGCACGCTAATACAGATTCATTACCCATTTTCCGTACGGAAGAGATGTTTACAAAACACGTAGTTCACGTTGAGCCTTCCTATCACCCTTACTATGCACTCCACTCATTATGCTACCACATTCTTTGTTACAATACTTCGGGTGAGAAAAGAGCGTGATTGTTTTCTTTTTGCTGCGTGCTTTTCGCAACTATTCCGGGGTTCAATCTTGTCGAGCATCTGCCCTTTTATCCACAACTTGCCTGTAGAGGGCGCCCCCTACACAAACAATATATAGAGGTTAGGCGAACGTTATAATTAATCCGAAGCGTATTTAAACCTCCCCCTACTCCCACTACTCACAAGAGTTATTCATTCTAAAGACACAGCGTTTCTTTACTGTAGGTGCATGTGAAGTAATAGCCAGTTATACTTCTCAAAGATAATTTTTCTCATAAAAGCATTTCTTGGCGATAATGTCTGCCGGGAATTTTCATAATGAAAGCTTTAGATCTCAGTTTTAATACCGCACGTTGGAAGGCACTGGAAAAAGGAAGCTACAAAAAATAAATGCGCGAGCCCGGGTCAGCAACGGGAAACTGCAGTTGCTTCCGAGAGTGGGAGTAGGGCTCTGAGAAAAGGCGGCGGAGCAGGGCGCCGGAGATGGCTATAGGCCTCTGACAAACGTGCAATACGAGCCGTCTTGAGAGGAGAGCGCACCGGAGGGGCATACAGGGGGATGATGGCGGCAGCGAGTGTGCGGAACCAACTGCGAACGGTGTTGTCCAGGTGACTGGTCAAGTGGGGACGGGCATGCAGCGGCACATTTTAAGAAAATGTTCAAGACCAGACCAACAGAAGCTCCAACAACTAAGATTTCACCCTCACATTCCTAGAAAGTCCTAAGCATCCCTTGTATCTCTATATACTTTTTCCTTGTAGTCTTCCTGACGCTAAAGTTCTTGAGGGAAAGTGGACGCTCTGCTACGCAAAGCTTATAAGACGGCCCTGGGCCTATACGCACATACCAACACAGAAAGGCTTCTCGAACTGGGGGTGCACAATACCCTCAGCGAGATAGCCGAGGCCCAGGGCACCGCGCAGATCGCGAGGCTTACGCAGACGAGAACTGGTAGGGCTATTCTACGTAGGGTAGGCTACCGGTCGGAATTAACGCGAGAAGGCGAAAGCGAGAGCGGCGGGTGCGGCGGCGGGAGCGGTGGCGGTGGCGGTGGTCGCGGTGGTGGAGGCGGGGGGTGGCCGGCAAGCCGGCCGCCGATGCCGAAGTAGGCGCGGTCGCTGCCGCGCGGGCTGCTCGCCCTCATGCACGTGCCGCCGCTTCCGAAGCACATGGACCCAGAAGAGAACCGAGAGCGGCGAGCGGCCAGAGCGAAAGCCCTGACGGACGTGCACGCGGCGGACACCAACGCCTTCTACGTGGACGCGGCGGAATACCCAGGCCGCCGGGGCACGTACGCCGTGGCCGTGATTGCAGCGACCTCCGTGAAGCTGTGCTCGGCGGGCAGCGTCAAGGCCCGGGACTCAACGCAAGCGGAGGAGCTGGCGATCGCGCTGGCCCTAGTGGACCCACGGTGCGCGAAAGTGATCAGTGACTCGCGAAACGCGATACTGAGCTACGCTCGGAACTCGGTGTCGGAGTGCGCAAACAGGGTGTGCGGGGCCCTGCCCCGACGGACGCTACCGGTGGTCCTCAAGTGGTTCCCGGCACACGTGGGACCGGTGGGGACCGGGACCAACCGCAACGAGGAGGCGGACCGAGCGGCGCGCGTGCTAACGAGACACGATGGCGCCGCCGTCGCTGGTGCGGCCGCTGCCGCGGCTGCTGCTGCTGCGTCCGCGGAGGGTGCGGCGGCGGCTCGGGCGGCGGCTGCGGCCGAGGCGAGTCTGCCTCCTCCTCCTACTCCATCGAACGCGAAAGACTACTACAGGGAAGAAGAGGAGGCAACCCCGGTCAGCTCCTACAAGGATGTGCTTGCGTGGTACAGAAAGACTAGGCGCGCCTTCCCGCCGCCACACCGTAAACTCACCAGGAGGGAAGGGGTGCTCGTGCGACAGCTCCAAACGCGGGCGATATGGACGCCCGTGGTCGCCAAGCACGTGTGCCCCGAACTATACCCAACGGATGAGTGTGCGCTGTGCGGGAGCGCTCGTGCGACCATGCAGCACATGCTGTGGGGTTGCCTCAATCAACCACCGACAACAACAACGGAGGACGACGATGATCCGCTCCCACCAAGCGTGAGGGACGCGGTCACCAGCGTCAACTACGAACTCCAAAAGATGGCTGCCGAGCTCGCGCTCGCGGCCATCGAACGCCAGCGGCCGAAAGTGCGACTTTCCACCACCCCTTGCACGGGGTCCGGCGAGTAGCGCCAGTAGGTAACCCACCGGGTTTACGCAGGCCTGAATAAATGTTGTTTCTCTCTCTCTCTCTTGAACAAAGGCTCTAAGTTTTTCTTATCTTTTGCTTTTGTTTTTGAGATAATTTTTGCCACATTTATTTGTAAGTGGCATGCACAATTACAAAACATGATTTTTAGAAGTTTTCAACTGTTAGTCTCTCAAGAGTGCAGCAGTACATCTGAAAACTGCTGGGGCAACCTGCGTAAATAAACGACGGCTCTTTCAAGTAGCAATGACAGATTACCTAGTTGGTCCGGCTACATAATGAAACCAAGCGCTAAATAAAAACATGACAAACGAGCGCTTATTCAGTGCACTTCGATATTTCCGAGTTTTTTACGTTTGTTTTGAAGAAGCTCTTTCTAGTCACCTTAAGCAGAAGAAAACTAAAAATGTACTAGCAGGATGCTTTATATGTTGTGGAAAGCCGGGATATTTCCGGAAAAGCCGGGATATGAGGTCCCTGATGACATACATGTTTCCAGACCTATAGTTTTTAAGCAAATAACTATCACTCTTTTCTTTTTATTCCGGGTTGATAGAAACTTCCTTGGGGCCGATCACTGAAGTGAACTGTAAAGAATGGCCTTTTACTTGATTAACTCAATTTGGCATAGAAACCGAAAGTACTTCAGTGAGGACAAAAATAAATTGTTAAAAAGTGGCATTTCACTTTGACTTAGCGAAACAAAGCTGTACATTTTCGATAACTGATTCAAGAGTTGCAATGTGTGTGCGCAAACTTTGAGAACAATTCTACGAAAGTGATAGGATTATTCATGGCTAGGTTCCCTGGCACCTTTTTATACCTGCAGCTTTAATATTAAAAAATTATGACTGATATTCACCGTTGTTACGCTAAACTTCAATTATTGTTTATCAGAAACTGCAGAAAGTTGCCTTACGTGGCAGCCTGCTGTGTTACCTATCCCGCAGCATGAGTCTTAATGCTGTGGAGCACCCTTTAAAGGCAAGGATCAATGTTCCGCATTGTCCGGGATATATTCAGCCGACATCTTCCCAACTACAGACTGCGCTGTAATGACGCCCGACATAATCATTGTGCTGGGAAGCGTTACGCACGATCACACCCAAGGAGAGAACAACCAGTACCTGGCCTTTCAAAAAAACTACCAGCACTTCGCAATATTTTCGCATCTAATTAGCTTTGAGTTAAATTGCTTTATGCTGTAGTGATCACATAAACTAAGCTCTGATTGGCGGCGCGCCTATTCACAACGAATCTAGTCCCTTAAAATGGTTTAAACGTTATACGGCATGGCTATTTGGTCTTCCGTCTTCATAAGTAATGAGTCTTCCCGCGACCCACCAACATAAAAGAACGACGGTGCAGAAACTACGCGATCGCGGTGGGCATTGCGTAAACCACGGCTTGTTTACATCGCTGTCATTGGGGACGCTCAAATATAAATAACATGTAATGCTGCCCGTTCAAGGTATTAAAGAGGGATGGAATTATGTTCAGAGTTTATGACAGCATCAAACTTCGTCTAATATTGAATACAGCGTATGCTGCTACCCTCACCGGGCTCTGAGCATCCTTTCATAAGTCAGCCTCCTCTGGAACATCACGAGGTCAGCCGCTGGAATGCCCTGGCTATCATTCATCCCACAAGACATCGTAATTTCTGGTGGTTAATTTTGGATATTTTCAAGACCATTTATTTACCTCCCGTGGCAGTTTTTTTAACATTGCGTGTGGACCTGATCGATGAACGTGTTCGCTTCTCGGCACATGGGCAACTACCAAAAACTTGCCCTGGGAACATTTTCCGCGTTTTCGTTTGGGGCCTTTCTATTTTTTTACTGCGTTTTGTTTCACTTAGCACTATCAATGTTTTTTGCAGATTTTTTATGCTTTATTTTTTATGGGCGGCGTTATTTACGAACATCATAGTTTTTGTAATTTTGGTGGCTTCCAATACAAAAATATCTCTTCATCTCTCCCGCCTGAAGTCATACGGTATGAAAGTACGTACAGAAATGCTGTTGTATGAGTTACTAATAGCGAGTAAAACTGCTAAAACACGACTTCTCTGAAGTTTTTAACGTAAATATTTGTCTGCGGAGATATATACCTTACTTCGCAAAACAAAATGAACGCGAAGTTTCGCTGGCCTAAACCAATTTTCGTCGGGCACATAATTATAAGCTACAGGCATGGGCTAATTTTTAGGGTCTTAAGAAGCGCCTTCAAGACATCAGCACACAGCTAATAAAGAAATTTGGATTGGTTTAGGTACTGTATCATACTCATCAATAACCCCTTCTATACCTTGCAGCTCACACAACCTAACAGATTGAGTAACACCTCGAACTAACATGTGGCCTGCTCTTCTCTTACAGAGAAGAGCAGGCCCCATGGTTGAGGAAACAATTGTTCTCACACAGTTATTGTATTACAGAGATCTGTAGCACTCTTAGTCAGAAACCAGTCTCATCTGCTTGCTTCGTTCTTTCCGCGGGATATTTTTTTTTGTCGGAATAATGTCTAGGCAGGTCCCGCAAATATTTTGCCGTCGTTTTCTGAAGTCGATATCAGCTCACCAGAACTGTTCTTTTGCAATGGAACTTTTGTCAAAACACAAAGCGCAAACATGAAGATAAGTTCCCAGCTACTGGTAGCACGGTTTACATATGAACTTTGCATAGCGTGCATTCAACCTTCGCGACATTTAAAGGGGCCATGAAGAGACAACACAAGTTTGGTCATTTGAAAATATTGCTTCGCTAGAGTCATACTGACACCACTGTTAAGGTAAACTTCGCTCAAATAAGCTACATAATTAGGAAAAAAGGGAATGGCCATGCGACCCACTAGGTCATTTCCCGCCACAGAATGATGTCATACCAGCCAGCTCTCTGATTAACGGAGGGCGGCAAAAGCAAAGGCAAATTAGCCAGAGATTATAAGCTTGCCGAACGAGCTATTCGCGTCTAAATTTAGGGCACATTCTTTTTAAAGCCGTAAGAATAGTGGGACAAACAGTGGAAGTTACGAAAGCACACGTAAACATAAAAGTACTGATGCGTACTGCTGTTGGTACTGCAGGGACTATGCTTAGTTTAGCTCCACAGGACTGCGGGGCTTTGGGGTAGTCTCACACGGCACTGGCCGATTGACGCAAGCAACGGTGTCTTATGTAAACATATTTGTCGAGCGAGCACTATGTGTCACGAAACGATTATATTCTCCCTGAACAAAAACAAGCCAGGTTTAAATACGGTCAAAAACAAACCAAAGGCCGAAAACGGCTTGCCAAGGTATGGTGGCGCCATCTAGGTTCACTAACGGTAAACAAGGCTTCCCAATCGGCTGCAGAGCGATTTGTTCCTGTGATATCATTGCGGACCACGAAATTGCACGATTTAGCCAGAAAATCAAAATTTTAACCTAAATTAATGAATTTCTCAGTGAATAAAGCATCGTTTTCATCCGGACAAGAGCTGGTAGCACTATAAAACACGAAATCTTTCGAATAACACAAACTTGTATTTTTTTCTTTTTGGCTCTTTCAAGACAGAACACATAACGAAGCCCAGAAGTGTTCTTTAAAATAAAAATACCCATTGAATGGTTTGCCAGGAACGTAAACATGAAGTAGCCTGACGGAAGAGAAAAAGTAAATATAGGTTCCGGGCCATCATCTCTTTCCAAACGGCACACGCTGATTGTACGCGAAAGAAGCGCCAGTGGGAGGAGCAGTCACGCGCTTGCTGAGGTGGTGGAGCAGTCTCTTGTTTTGAACCGGATTTAAGCAATAAATGACAGGGCGACTGGCCGTAAGTTGTCTTTGTGTCACACACCGCAGAATGCTATGAAGTAATTTTTTCAGGAGAAAACCTGGTGTTAGAAACCAGTTTTGAGGCCCAATTTAAATCATGTTACTTTATTTTCAGCGGGCTGTATCCCTTATATACTTGTTTTTTGACCACGTCGGACAGCTCGATTTACCGTGACGACATGAAACGATGACAACAGGAGACGCCAACAGCACAAGCTCCTAAGGTGCTTCGCCCCTAAAGTAGGAACAAGATAGCGCCTCCGCGGTATGAGTCCCGCTGTTAAAGGCGTCACTGCTGATGTAGTCACGTAGCTTCCAGGTCCACCACCGTGGTGCCTGCACTTGGTGAATTCTATGGTACGTAGATTCATCGGAGTCTGCGTGATTGACGACTAACTGACCAACAATAAAAATGCAGGCGGGCACGCGCCGCCGCTTGCACGAGTTCGACCGCCGAAGGTCCTGTTAACGTGATACACAACAAGACGTCCACTCTGCCTGTTTGGCGGCTTCTATGTGTCCATGTATTTTCATCCGCTTAGTCCAAGGATGCATTGACATGGGTGCGGCTCTTGGGAAAAAAAACATGTACTAGTTATGCGGTGCTGACTTGCTTTATTAGGCCGCACAAGCAATTACTCGCAATGAGTAGCATCACGATTTGACTAATTGTACATACCACACTAAATCGCTCAAAACTCTGACCGCTCAGGAACCTAGAAACATCATGCAGCAAAGTGGTATTTCTCACAGAGAAACGCGTGGACTTTCAGAAGAACGCGATAAAAAGACTTTAAACAACTCTTAGTTGTATTTCTGCAATTAGTTGTTAACTTTTACTGCCCATAAAGTTAAAAAAAATAGCTTGCATGGGTCTGGAATTTGGTACAGCAACGTGCTTAACTTCAAACTGCACCAAAACCAAGCTTTCGCCCTAATATTAGCCACCCAGAAATGTTTTGCACCCCACTGAGAAACATTGCAGTAATCCTTTCTGAAGAGAACTTTGATGACCCGAAAGAGAGGCACTTGCGAATAGCCTGAACAACTCTTGAAGGCTTCCTTGGAATATTTATTTGGACCGTCGCTTTTGAACCTCCAGATTACAGCGCGAAATAATTTCATCCGCCCCGAAGGAGCCCTTTACAATTTCATCTCGCTCATCCGAGGTGGTGCGCCAACTAAAGCTCTGCTTTTGAAAATGGTTATAAGAAATACTGAAATTTTTGCATTCAATATCGCTTACGCAACTTTTGAGGCAGCATGCACTCTTCAGGTTTTGAAATTCTTCCACTCCCATTTATTTGCCACTTTTTACTTCCTTGAATTACAAGGCACACACATGCCGCATGACGAAGCAACGTGTACGTCATTGGTCTGCATACTGCGCATGACCGGATACACTAAAAAAATATACCAACTGAATGCCGACGTATATTTCATCTACCACAGAGCAATTTTAAAGCCGTGATTAGACTGCTTTGTCGGCCGCTTTCACCGGGAATTTTCTTCTTTTTTTCGTAGAGCTGGCTGTATTCTTCATACCGAACCACTGCTCGCCGTGCATTCAGTTTCCAGTTTAATCAACTGTGCACGTTGGAGGAGTCGGCGACACGATTTTGCGTTCAGTTTAGACATCCCATAGTTTATTAGCTGGTTTATAGTTGTATTTTTTAATGCTGATGGGGCACTCACCTTGATAGCGTGATCTGAGTAGTGTCGCCTTAGCACTGACACAGGACGAAGGACGGCTCTCTTCGCATCATCTTCTTTTCTGGCTAAGATTAACTGCCTTTCTAATGACACCCCTCCCCAGGGAGTCCATCAGGGTGCGGTACAGATCGTTAAAATATCTTTCACAAGTTTCGTTTAGGGTAAACAGGTCCCAATAACTTCCCTTGAAATTCTGTCGTGTTTTAGTGGCAGAAATATCAGAGTGCATAAAAAAGATTTACTTCTTTTTTTTATGTCGCAACGACAAACAGTTGAGCTGACACACAGGCGCCGATATACTTCTTATTCGACACTTTTCCAGCATTCAGTGTAATAAAGCTTTACAACAAGCACGTTCAGAGTAAGAGCAAGCCATCTTCATCATGGAGAACATAGGGATGCTGTTCATTTGAATAAAAGATTTATGAGAAATTTTTACAACGACAGAGAAATTCATCAGTGATGTTCAAATGAACCATGTAATCGCACCTACCCTCGCAGGGGCTTGCCGTGAAGGTGGGCGTTAACTAAACGTATGGTATATAAAAGCATTTTAAGCCACACTCCCGTCTCAGTGCTAAGCAAGTTGACTCTGAAACGTTATGGCATGCCGCTGTGTGCGCCGGGACTGCCCAGAAGATGCTCTCTCTTCGGTTTGAATTTGTACTGACACGGGCAGCGGTGTTCGCTTACATTTTTTATTTACCAATCGAAGTGCAGGGATCAATTAGGGGCCCCACGGATACGGTATCGCAAAACAGGAGCACCGGCAAAAAAAATAGGAGATGCCTTCGTCATCAGGAGGACACAAAGAGGCTGAAGATGATGTGATGATTACGGTGACGAAGCCGGCAATGAGGATGATGATGAATAAGGAAAAGAAACCAGCTGCTGTGGAGACGCTCAGTTTAGGAGAGCCATCGATAGCGGTGAGAGTAGATAGCTGTATTTATACACCTTATTAGTTTTGGCAATAAGAGAAATTTTCAAGTCATTGAAATGGGGGAGACGAGGGGGGGGGGGGGGTCCGGCAGCGCTTCATTGCCAATGTAGAATCAGTGGAAGAATGCGGACGGAGGTACAGTCGCGCTCACTATGACCTACACCGCCCATTAGTATTCAGGCGACTATATCGACAAAACAATGACTATGGGCATATACGTTAGGATAAGGCCTGATTCATTAGGACGTTATGCTCCTAATGTGTGCTTGGTCATTACCCCGGGTGCCAGACAAAGGTTCTACAAAGCGGTGAATACTAATGAGCGGTGTAGGTCATATTGAGCGTGACTGTACACACTTTTTCTATATTCGAAGCATTTTTTCGTCATTCTTTCGAGTAAAGAAAGAAAATTTGATTGATTGTAGGGTTTAACGCGCTGACGCAACGCAGGTGCTGAGGTGGGCGATGATGGAGGGTTCCAGATTAATTTTGGCCACCTGAGAATCTTTAGCGTGCGCCTAAATCAAGTACACACGGGCGATGCCTTTCTCCTCCATCAGAAAAGCGGCCACTTCGGCCGAAAGACATAAAGTCTGACGCATTATTTTTTTTCCGTGAATTTAGGCCCTACGTCTTAGAAGGTTATTGAATTCCGTCAACGGCGCGGACTATTTGACAGGGTATCTCCACGCTCCGCATAGTAACAGTTGAATTATTATAGTATAACAGAACAAGCTCCCCGAATTTAATACGCACACAACGGGAAAACGTAGCCCGAACCAGAACATGAAAACATGCCTCCCAGCTTAAACCTTGAAGGAGCGCTAAAAAGAGTTTGCTTGAAAGTGAGTGTTTCTCCATTCACAGCTCAAAAGAACATGAGGAGCACTTCTATTAGGAGTGAAAGTCTAGGCCTATTGCGAGGAAAGGGGCGATAGAAAACCAGTGAAACTGTATGGCGCCGTCAAGATAAAATATCTGCACGTATGTACCTAGGAAGAAGATGATGTGATGATTACGGTGACGAAGCCGGCAATGAGGATGATGATGAATAAGGAAAAGAAGCCAGCTGCTGTGGAGACGCTCAGTTTAGGAGGGCCATCGATAGCGGTGAGAGTAGATAGCTGCATTTATACACCTTATTAGTTTTGGCAATAAGAGAAATTTTCGAGTCATTGAAATGGAGGAAAGGGGGGGGGGGGGGTGCGGCAGCTCTTCATTGCCAATGTAGAATCAGTGGCCATGCATTCAGTGAAGCGAGTAAGTACACAGAATATGTTTTTAACAACAGTTGGAGATAACCTAATGTAGAAACTTCAGGGCACGGTCTGTGACGCGTTTCAGTGAAAATTAATAGTCAACTGATATAACCACACTCAATTTTTTGTGTCTAAAATGTGTAGGTGCGTACTCTTCGAATTGATAGAAAAGAAAGCAGCCAGGGTTTGTGATTTTATCACGTATAATTTGTATATGTAAATTCAACGTAAATAAGTGATACACATTCATTTATCTTTTTACTGTCGTTTAGGGGACAAATGAAGATCACAAACATTTACGATCCAATGCTGCTTGTATTTCCGCCTTAGTCTACTAGAAAAAGCATTTCACTTTACGTTGTTTTCATAAAATCGGTCAAAATCTCAACACATTTTGCGCTGGAAATGTGGCGAAAAGAGAAAATATGTGAACAAAGCGCAATGTTATAGCCTGATTACCCAGGAAATATGCGGGTGTCCTGGTCGGCTGATTTTATCTTGTTTTCTTGAGCGCGTCTATTTTGGCCACAATGGAACCTAAAAGTAAGTTGCTTTCAAGGGAAATCGATTCCGGGAAGGTAAGTGAAACTCACATAACTGGAAACATGTCCAGGCATGCCGCACAAATAGTGTCGGCAGTCGTGCACTGGTCGGTTTTTATGGCTTTATAATGATGAGCTTAACGTCGCTAGTCGCTTCTGATTGGTTTTTATTAGGTTAGTTGTTTCTACTTCATTTTGTTTCTTAGCCACCACAGACACTTTGGGTAAGCTGCTGAAGTGTATGACTGCTGAAAATGACTTGTAATCGAGAACATATCTTCCACTTTGCTACGTTATAAAAGTGTTCTTGCCGGGTGTCACGATGTCTTCTGCGGCATCTTGTAATGTTGCAAAACATTTTTTTGAAACTAGAATGATAGGTTTCGGGGCTTCTATTTTTATAAACGTACGCTATGGTGTAGTACAAAATCAATGAGAAAAAATTGGTGCTAATTTTTGAAGCAAATACTGTTAACATGAGGGCATTAGTTGTGCAGATGAATTCGTTTTACGATTATGGGTGCAGCTGACATGGCTGCACACGTTGTAGAGAAACAACGTAAAAACTGTATACGGACTGCCACTACATAAAATTTGCTGTTCTTTGCAACCACACCTTGCACGTTCTAAGTAAAAAAGTTTCGTCTGAAAAAATAACAAAATAATACATATTCGATAATAAATACACAGACCAGATGCAACGAAAACAATTTTTTATCCTCAAATTTGTGTTCCCCTAGGGTAACCACGCTTTATAAAATGGATAAATATCTGCTGAATAAAGAGTAAATATGTTGTTTGCTAAATGTTTACAATAAAATCAGGCCGAGTGCACATTTTCTGTTTGTTGTAGTCTTTTAATCGTCGACGTGAGCCATTGGTAGGAATTAGATTTTGAGCCAGGATATTAAAGAAATGTGCATGGAGTTTGATTTTGATCACAAAATTCAAGAAACATGCTTTCTATTCACTAGGAACAACCATTGCAAAATAATTGCTGTCCTGGAACGCATTTTGAGCATAATTCCTGTTAGCTCAATAATCATTACAAGGACGTCTTCATTAAATATTCCTATCATCCAAGACAGTAGAAAATACAATTACGCTGCGAAGTTTTACAGCACTACCATGTACCTTTACGAATTTCTACCACCGTTCCTCGCCGCATTTACGCATCCCAGAAAAATAATTTCTTCAATCGATTAGCTTTTTTGCCCACTCCCGATCCACCAAGCTTCGTCCTAGCAACCTGCCATCTTTGCAAATTTGTATCGCTCCAAATGACATACGTTCATCGTGCCCTCCGTCGACGCCGATGCTATCTTATGTATATTCTTGCCTGCAACACGCCTACACACTGCGGTACTCGTCCTTGTAGTTTCTAAGGTATCTTATCACGCACGACATTGCAGCACATGATTGAGTGCTGTTGAAAGTAATTGTGTATGGTGCTGTGGTCGTAAGCTGCGAGACTGAACATCGCCCGGAGCACTGCCTGTGCACAAACATTTAAGGCGAAAGCCTACCGTTTTCTTCAGCGCAAAACGTTCACAATTTGTCATAGTCATTATCGTCGAGCGCCACCAAGAATGCTTCCAAATCTTGGTCGCCGCAGAAACAAACCACATTTTGATTCACGCGCTTTTCTGCACTGGTTGCCGCGCAGGAGCCAGGTGCGCTAACCACTGAGCTAATGGAGCAAACTGGCAGAATGAAACAAGAAATAGCATGATGCGTTTTCCGTAGCAGGCGAGCGTGACTGCACGTGCACAGAACACGTGCGCGCAGAGGAGAGCTGTGACTGTGTGAAAGCGGAAGCTTGAACTGCGGCTATTCTGCTTGTAGGGGAAATTCACATCGAAAGAAGAAGAAAGTAAAGCGAAGAAAGCGACATAAACACGATGCAGCAGTGGTGAAGTTTGATAATCGGTGGTTTTCGCCTTCAAATTACGTAAGAAGAGTTACTTGGCCGGGTAGTGTCTATTCGGGCTCCTTGGTAAAAATAAATTTGCTGAACTATGGAAGAATATGTACAAAAGCAAAATGCTAGTGCTAGCCACTCTCGTTTTTTTTTTTTTTTGTTTTTCGGGCATACGCGCAACAAAATGAGGAAACTCACAGCATTCGCCTGTATCGGCTCCTACGCCACATCGCTGCACCGCTGAAATTAAACCCAAGTGCTTACAGTAGCATGGGGTATGTTATTTTAGGTTAGGAAGGTCTGAAAGGAAACAATCAAAACTCCTTATGCGTCATACACCCAGTAGGCCATGACTTCCGCCCTTGGTATCTGGAAAACCCTTGTGCGTACAATCAATGGCGCCGTAATGCCGTTCATTACGAGGGTAAAGAACGTGAGAATATGTTGGCACGAATATTTCAAAGTATGGACTGTTTGGCATATTAATTAACTTCAGATTAAAATAATCGCCTAATTTATGTACAGACGTGGACAAACATAATGTCAACGCGAAAATACGAACCAAAGACACAAATTCTTGAAACTTGGTTTGTGATCTTCTAGCTAATTGAACAGTGCTGGTATTTATAAGAAGTGCTTCTAACACAATACAAAATTTTTAAATGGAATCTGTAAAAAATCCACTACATCAAAATTAAACTATGGAAGTTGGTGTATAGGGCCATAATTAAAAGTATAAAAAATATTGGTATGCAAGTGTTAAAAAACCCCACAATACCGCCATTGTTTTGTGACGGAACATGAGGCCAAGTGAGATCATGGCGAGTATGTTATGTACTTCAAGAAGTCAACATCGGCAAGGTAATTAAAGACTCTTCTGTAAGAAAACATGGGACTATCTGCTAAAAATAATGAAGGGTGCAAAGGTATGCGATGAGTGTATATTTCTTGAAAATGACGTTTTCTCTCTGTGTTGCACATCTTGCATTCAATAAGTATGTGAAGAACTGAGAGCTGCCCCCCACACCAATGACAGTGTGACTTGTTTGCGTCCGTTAAAAGGTATGAGTGTGTGATGTGTGCGTGGCCAATTCTTAATCTGCATAATGTTACCTCTACAAATCTGTCATGTTTTTCAGCAGGGGCCTTTTCTATTTTGGGTTTAACGACATGTAGTTTATTCTCTGCTTCTCTGTCCCATTGTTGCTGTCAGTGGTCCCGCAGCTTTCTTTTTACAAAAGGTTTCAGATCTTGATATGGGACCTTGTTTACGTCTATGCTGCTTCGAAGGGCAGCAGCGGCAGCACTACGGTCAGCAGCTTCATTTCCAGGAATGCCGCAGTGCCCAGGAACCCAGCAGACTGTGACAATGAGTTTCAGGCCATAAGCAGAGTGGAGAGCTCTTAAAACACAATTAAAAGTAGGGTTTCTACTGACCTTCCGAGATGAAAGATTTGAGACGACACTGAGAGAGTCTGTGTGTATAACTGAGTTCTTAACTTTGTTTCGAAGAATGTGGTTCAAAGCCAGTAGAATACCGTGCGCCTCTGCAGTGAATATACTTGTGTTCCTGTTCATTGTTTTGGATATATTAAGTAGGGGGCCATTTGCAGCACAGGATACGGTTGTGGTAGTTTTTAAAGCATCTGTGTAAAATTCAGCTGCCTTGTATTTGTTACGGAGGAACAGAAAATGCTGAGTGATGAAAAAGTTTGGTACATTTTTCTTTTGAATTTCTCCAAAGAACATGTCACAGTGAATTGGGAAAGTGTCCTACGGAGCGACCAAATCATAAACTGAGGTACAGTAGACATCAGTGAGAGGAACTTGGAACTCGCTGACGAGGTGTGAAACTGCCAGCGGGAAAGGTGGAGCTATGGATGGTCGGTTTTCAAATAGATGATCAGTTGTGTTATTTTTCATTATGGTATTCAGAGGGTGTTCCTTCAAAGAAGTCATCTTTGCGGCATACATCAGAGCAGTGTAGGCGCGCTGGTACTTTAGAGACCACTGGTTTGATTCGACATAAAGGGATGGAATAGGACTTGTTCGATATGCCCCTGTGGCCAAGCGTTGAACGTTTCGACCTCTTCGGCCAATCTTTTGTTGGCCAATCCCTAGGGAGATCCTGCCACAATCATCATTAATGTGCCGGATACAGCAGCAACGAGGGACGGGACAGGGCCCGAGCAAGAGGAGCTTCGCCCCTAATAACTGGCTGTATAAACCTCATGCTCTAGACCAGCGACATCAGAATGCTAGGCACTAGTAAACAATTATCTGAATTTCCGCAGATCTTTATTGCAAATTTAAGTATAATGAGCAGAAATTAGTTTCGTCCGTATCATTTCAAATCCAAATCTCTTCACCCTTTTGTGAGCGTTTATATTTGATGGAAAAGAAACCTTCGTCATCTATTTATTTTAACAAATACTTGAAAGCTTGCATGCGTCTTATTTTCAACACAAATATTTTTACAGATACCCTGCATAACAATACTTGAACAGTTTGGGAGCGGTTTTTGTAAATGCCCAGCGCTGTGCTACGGCGAAGCCGACGCTTGAAAACACACCCTGTTGATTCATAATACGCTTGAAAAACCAAAACACACACTGCGAAAAATAAAGTGAGAGGCTGTACAAAGAGTACCATTCTTAGAAACGGGCCATGGGTGAATGGCCCCGTTGCTTTGGTAATTTGTCAGGTCTAAGCCGCGGCCTTTCACTTGACATGGGCTGCCGTAAAAAAAGACGCGCGATGTTTGCCTTCTCGCGTAATGACGCTCGTAAGGGAACTTTTGGCAAGCCGAAGCTTTTCTTGTTCTAATGTATACTCGTCGAGTGGCCAATACACTAAATAAAAACACAAAGAAGACCACTTCACTTTGTTCCCTTCCGCATCGTACAGGCACCAGCCAAACAACAACGGAGTAATAATGCCTTATGACTTAGTTTTCTGTATTTAACTCTGGTCACTTATCGGCCAGACACGCCGAATTTGGGCGTGACTGTGATATAGTTCACGGAATGCTTTTTTAAACAATTTGGCACCATTCACGTGAAGACACTGGCAATCAAACCACGATGGTGTGCGAACACAGGCTTTCGAAATGCGTAGAGGGTGTTTCTCTAGCATGCAAAAACCGAGATCTCCGGCCTCGCGAACCACGCGGAAGCGCTGCTGACTGGACGTATTCGCAGAGCTAGACTTATTCGAGGTGGCTGAAAGTGAATGTGAGCACAAGTAGCCACGAATGAAGCGCAGTTTGGAAGCCAGAGCTAAATGGCGCAAAAACTGTGCATTGCTCAATTCCGCCGTTACGTGCGGAGGACGTAAATTTGATACGGGCCGTATGGGAGTTCCCGCTTCTCTGAAAATTTAGCTCCCGAAAATCCTGCTGATGGAAGCACGCGAGGGGCTTCTGCCGCCAGCCGCCGGAATGGATGAGCGCAACGCAACACCCGCCTTGGATGGCGTGCGTCTCAAGGTGCAGTTTCATTCGGGATTCCGTGCTCCAGGAAGCTTCGTTTGAAACTTTGTCTCGATTTTCTTTTTTATAAAAGTTGGTTTTATGAACGTGGCACGTGGAGAATTTAGTGTTTTTTGAGCGTAAATGTCGTAGGCTACTTCTTCTCAAGTATGACCGTCCGTCTGCCCATGAGTCTGCTTACAGCCTTTCTGTAACGCCTCACGCGATGAGTCCTAAATGTATGCACAAGCAAGTTGAGTTATACGAATCGCCATTGTGTACCCCGCTGCAACATATCCTGTCACGTGACTGTGCGAGTGGCGCAGCAGTGCGGACGTGTGTGCGCAGTGGTCCGGTTGTGTGAGGCCACCAAGGGGAAAACAACGCCGTATGTATAATGGCTTGGTATGGAGTGCATTCGCAGATATGAGCCGCTAGAAACAATGCTTATTCACTATCTGACAACTCACATTCAGAAGTTTCCACATATTTTTGTGCCCATGTTTGCCGCTTTGTTCATCGCACCAGTGAATCATCATATCCCTGTCCAGGCAGGGCTTAGCTTTCGTATTTAAATATGGCACTTGGGTCATTCAAACTCTTTGGTCCGAAATTTAACGTGAAAACATTAAACAACAGATTTTCAATGTAGCTGGCGTCCGGCGTCAGCGTCAGTCGTCACGTTTGGGAGGAGCGCGTGACGCGCCATTGTCACGGCAGACTGTGGGAGCTACAGTTCGTTATCTCAAGAGCGAATAACAATGTCGTTTGTCCCTAGTATTAGTAACGATACTCCTCAACTAGGAAAAGCTCCGATTACACTTTTTGTAAACAGATGAATCCCAATCCCTTTAAGGGCTGCAAAAGGGACAAATTGAAGGGCTGCTCAAAACACAATGAAAATTTACGGAGACTCCTGACAACAATAAGTTGCTGATGAGGCAGCAATAAGTGTTAATAGGAGACTGTCAAAAGCAGGTTGACGTGAGCGCGATTCCGTAGGTTTAGCAAGAACGTATGGCGCCATATTTTAGCCTCTGGCCTAAAATTCCGCAGTTTCCATTTACCAACAAAAGAGGAAGCAACCTGAAATGAACCGATTGCAAGGTACCAACAATTTGAACATAACGTGAACTCCTAACAATAAATCTTCATATCATTTTTTTATAATTTTGAAACCTACAAAAAATAGGAGCGAGGGCAAAATTATTTTTACCGGCTTTAGCAAACGTCCCGCCTGTGCAATGGCGGTGTTATGGCTTGCTAAGCACTGCGAGTGCTGTAAGGATGCCATGATTAGCCAAATTTTCTGATCAACGTTCCTGAACAACGTTTGTTTTTGTTTGCGCAGCATGCATCGGAGGACACTACAGCAAAGCTTGATGACCGAGTGAATGAACTAAGCCTTTCAAAGAACAGCTGGTAGATTCCAAACTATATTTTCGTTTACGTTCTCATACCGCGTTCTATAACCTGGAAATCATTTTCAACATCGTCATTACTTCAATTTCTAAGAGTTCAACTTAGCAGTTTTCTCCCTAATTTTCTTTTTCTTGGAAGGTGTAGCTGTGTTCCTACAAAAAAAATTATTTTTTGAACACCACATTTCTGGCTCAGCCATGACTTAAGATGCAGTTTTAATATAGTACTGTCATTACAAACAGCTTACTCCAAAAACTATTTTCAGTAACTTTCTGTGCAGCTGAAAATTGAGTTTTTTGGGGGACGTTTCCGTACCAATGCGCCTCACTTCCAGTCTATTGTGAGTTAAAAATACTCTACCACGTATTACAGCAGTTCTTGCGAAGAGTTTTGTTGCCGTTTACTGAAAACACTCATTCCCAACCTTTGAGAAATAATATGGATGCGAGTGAACGTGCACAGCTGTCGCAGAGATAATTGCACAGCTACTGTAGAGAAAACCGGATGGCTCATATTTTATGAGTTCTGGCTTGTTCAGAACAGAGCAGACATCGATGCAACTTAAGCGACAAATAATAGGCGTTAAAATTGTGGTGATGCTGCATGAAATTGTGGTGACGTGGTCGTGGTGAGACACAGGTATCTAACCATAAAAATAATCCTAGACATGTTTTCTTGCGTGTGAATTTGAACAAACTGTTCGTACGAATATTCTTTCTCACAGCAGAAGCTTTTTTTCTTCAGAAATCTTCAAAACAGTTCAAAGCAGACAACCGCGTTTGACGAGTCGTCCCTGCGCAGACTCATTTTTGTTACTTCAATCGCATGTTTGGCCTCAAGTGTTATTAGCTACACGCATTCGTTCACGCTGATTCTCCCTTATAAAACGTTTCGGTGAGGCCCGGCTGTGGAGATTTCGTCAGGTTCACTTTTCCCACTTCTTCTTCGTATGGCAGTTGCGTGAAAATTATGCGCATTTCGAAAATCGAGGAAGCTGAAAACGTCTTTCATGGTGACACCGCAATCGCAAAGGTAACCAGCAATAAATTTATTATTTTTGTTCTTTGGACATGATAATTGTGAAGTCATTTTTATTGGACCTTGTTTGCTCGTACTCTGTCACGTATCTCGGTGGGCTGGCTCTCTACTTTTCAGTAGCCGAATTCACCCTAGGCATAATTGTATGCGCACCTGTTCTGCGACGGCCATCGTGCCAGAAGTGTTCCCCGTTAACTGCGGACCGATATAACCTCATTGCGAGCGGACAAGACAAGCCTTGTAGATTTCGGACAGATCTCTGATGTTTATGCATTAAACGGCGCTGTAACACGCTTTGCATCTTTTTTCGAAACTTTAAATGCTTGCAGAACGGAGTGAACCAACATACCCAGTACTTCTATTAGGGGTAGCAAAGTAGAGCAGACAAGAATTGCTGCTCTATTCCCACAAGATAACTCAAAAACTTTCTCAAAACATTTGTCGCTTTTTCCCGGTCCTAAAGTTTTTGGACCACTGCAATTACGTCATTACAGTGGTTCACCGCGTATTGGCCGGCTTTTCTTCAATTGCAGCAATGAACACACCACATAGCCACTTTAAAAGGCCGCAAAAGCAAAGAAGAAACGAAAAGCGCATCTACAGTGACGAGCAAATCATGCTGTGCGCTCCGTGCTGGTGATAACATTAGCATTCGTAGCGCTTCCAGACGCGAAGGAAACAGTTAAAGCGTTTATTGGTAGCGTTGCGGAGACCATTTAAACCAGATTCCCTCTTCAAAAAACGTTTTTTCGTAGTTATAAAGCAATCTCTTTTAGATGGCTACATGAAAGTTCCCTTAGGCCATCGCCTACTTCTCACGCTAACTCCGGCAGTTGTAAACACACAAGCTCGGCCTAGGGGGGGGGGGGGGGGAAGGATGGCGGGGGGACGGGGGGAGCGCCAGGCACTAAGCGTATTAGCCACCTCGCCGAAGGACATTGGTGCAGTACGGTTTAAGTGGATTTGCATTATAAATGATTATCAAGGCCCCGCCTGATTTAAACGAAGCCCAAACCCACCATTCTTTTGTAGTAGTTGCACTTTGGCGTTGGTTTTTCAAAAGGTTAGCGCTACAATTCCTGGCCATGGAGGCGGTAACTAAGACAGAGAATATACACAAAAATGTCCGCGTTAAGAAGATTTCGGAGCGGGGGAAAATCAGCCAGACGTTCAGGTAAACACAAGAACTTCACCAGTACTACAACTTTCTGCCTGCCTCAGCGTTTCAATACGGTGTTCTTTAGGTCCAATGTAGCGGTGTAGCTTGAGGTGCACGGCTGGAGACAAAACAGAGCTAACGGCCCCTCTCCCTTCGTCGGTGACCCGACTTTTGTACATCACATTTATTTACAAACTTGCCGCTAAAAGGTCTCCATCACTGGCAGGCCCGGATCGTTTCGTCCGCAGGCTTTCACATCTCTCTTAAAGAGGATCGCGCAGGCGCTAGAAACCGCGGCCACGTCCAAAGCTACCCCCGCGCAATGAATCCAAAGGAATGCTTGAGCACGGAAAGAGATGGCATTTCTTTCGGAGAGACGCCAGGTTTATATTGCGAGGGACCCAGGTTGGATTCTGAGCACGGGAGCTGTGTTTTTTTTTTCTAATTGGCTGCACTTATTATTCTTCCCCGCATCTGCTAACACAGTAGACATTGGGGCTTTGGGATAAACAAGTGGTTAGGTTGCTGGTTTCCCGGCGTAAACGTCCCGGGTTCAATTCACGGGGCCTCTCTAACAAAGTTTTTTTAACAGGGTAGCCGTTGTAGCTGGCCGTAATGTGTGACTCGAAACGCGTTAAACACGCCGAGCGCTCGTGAGCTTGTGCTCGACGGCGACCGCCGCAGTGGCTTTAGCGAAAACAAAACTGGCGGAAACCCCGAGGAGCACGTTCCTCGCCGCGACTGCCGAGCGTCCGTGGCTCGCGCAGTGGTTATAGCTCAAAGAAAAGCTGCCGAAAACTTATAAGAGCACCTCGCGTTGCCTAACAACCAACAACGCCACAGCTGGCGCAAAACCTGCTCTGCGGAACCTGGACGCGACTCCAGGAAAGCCGTGTATGCGATACGTCGTGCACGGAGGCTCCGCCGCTGCGCCGCAGCGGTCGTCATGCGCTACCGCACATGTAATGCTTTCCATAAGGAAAACGACGACATCGATATACATGGCGATGACTACTACTAGCATGGTGGAAAGCGACCTGTAAATAAACAATTTCAAGCTTCTACAAATGCATGGGGAGGCTTCCTTCAGTGCTCACGTAGAAAGAACTCTGCAGCGTCGCTATGGTTCAAGCCTTGGGCAAGTTAGAGCAAGATTCGCCAGTTTTTTCTTGCGCCGCGCACTCCCAACACCTGCTGGTGGGATGCTTGCCTACTCACCACTTCACTTTACGGTTCGACATTTTTTGGTGCGACGGACAGATATTGCTCGGCTTAACACTACGCTGTCAAAAAAAGAAAAAAACTCAGTTGCTTGCGGAACTCTTACATTGGTGCGTTTTTATCGTGCTCTGAACTCCATACGCTTCCTTTGCCACTTTTTGGGTGTATCTCTTGGGTAAGATGAGTTATCCACGCCAGGGAAGATTTTTCTACGCATGAGAAAATCACGGACTGTATACTACTGAGTGAGTCACTGAGTGAAACATGTAATAGAGCTGACCAATTTAGAAATAAAAAAGAAAGGTGCGTGACCTAAGCCGAAAGATATCCCCGCTGCTCGCGCCCGTGAGATCGCTGTAATTTTTACCCTTGTGGCTTCCAAAGAAGTGCCTATTTTGTTTAGAGGGATTTGACATTAAACTAAGATACAAGAGTATAGCATCCGCTATATGCGTAAAAACTGATTAAAACATCAGGGAGGGTAATAAAAACAATGTAGCATAATAACGTAAGCATTGCCGTATAAACTATGTATACCAGATAGCAAAAATGCGTCAAACTAGTAAGATTTTTTTTTAAATATCGCGTTCCTGGCTTAAGGAAACGGCCACGTTTTAATTGAATCGGGGGCCTGCACAGCTATGATAACATTACCAGAGAGCGTTCCGACTAAATTGACAGAAAAGCTCAGCGTACGGTGTAATCGTTGTATTGAAAGATAATTTTTAATTCTGTCGGAGTAAATACACTGCAAGATTGGCATGGCTAGGTAGTCAGGAGTAAAAAAAGCATAAAAAAGCAGAGCTTCGCAAATTGCAAGTTGGAGCAAAGCAACTGCTCGAGCAGAAATATTCCGAACTCTTCCAAACACAGAGCAAAGGGAAAATTCGCAAAGTGAAACATGTATTCTGTGCTCTTAGTCAACAAAGTTTATCTCGACGGCGTATTCTGCTAGCTGAGTTTGCACACTCTTTTTTTAATTGTTAGTTTGACCTTCAACGTCGGCTTTAAAATACGTCTTCTAGAAGTGAAGGATTTCAAATTTCAAGCTTTTTTGTAAAAGTTTTCATCCCTGCAACCATGTCCATCTGATATTTTTGAGCTCTGCAAATATATATTTCCTTGAACTTCCTTGTCAATGTAATTTCATTTCTTCGATGAAGAGCATAGTATTCTAGCTGTCATTTTAATACGGGGGCTGGGTTTTAATCAATCTCGTCCGAGGAAACTACTTTTTTAGTGAGTGATTTTCAAGAAAATTAAGCTTTATAACTAGAGCAAAAAAAAGCGACATTCAGCAGGTTTTTCAGAATCCAAGGCCTTAAGCGATAGCTTCCTGAATTTCGTTTTGTAAACACAAAAAATGGGTTTAAAGCTGACAGGCGAGACAGCGAGTGTGGCCGGCGGGAGTCACCTTTGGCAGTTGAAATTAATTCGATGAGTAGAGAGTTTTCACTAAAAATTTTAACTCAAACTCATTTAAATGGTAGTGTCGTTATTTTG